>NW_026990160.1:676507-1353014 GCF_036417665.1 Passer domesticus | reverse complement strand
GCACGGGATTCTGGTGGCCATCCACAGCCTGTCCTGTGCCTGCTTTGCTACACACAAGCTCCATGCCAGACCCAGCCAGGCTCAGTTCTGCTAGCAGAGTCCTGCTGCTGGGCCAGCTGTGCCAGCCTAGGGGCACATGCAAGAGCCCTCTGTGCCTGACTGGAGTGACCGTGGCATTTGCTTTTCTTCCAGGTGCGACGGACACCACAGAGACACCACCCTTTTGTATATATGTTCTGCAGTTTGTTGTTTTCCTTTAGAATATAGAGTTTAGGGCAATTTTTGACTTCTGTAAATACGTTTCCCATAGTTTTGCTAGGTAGGTTTTTCTGTTTATATGTTCTATCGATTGTTGTTGTCACAAATATTCTTACAATGTAAATATCTTCTGTATTTTTGCTGCTGTTTTTCTGTAATAAACAAATTTTATTTTTCACACCCCAGTTCTCCTTGTATTTGCTTCAGGCACAGGCAGCATTTTGCAAAGTTGTAGTTTCCACTTGCTCCAGGTTCCCAGGGCTGGAGGTCACAAGTAGATGAAGGGGAAAAAATCCACAATTAAGAGTGTCCATGACACCCAGAGCCAAAAGAAGCCCAGGGGATCAGGAAAGAGGGAAGCACGTGCTCCAAACAACAGCAGAAATGAAGTGAGAGCTCTGGAGGGAACAAAAGAAAGAGGCAGCCTGAAGAAAGGAAAAAACGTCTCCCCACAGGGTGTTTTGCTTTATTTCATTGAGAGTCTCTTCTAGCATGTGGTGGAAACCCAGAAAAATAAAGGTCAGGAGAAGCATGGTTTCTTGGGAACATTGCTGCATAGTAGACAATCCTTGTGCAAATCAGTCCATGCAGCACTCACATATTGAATTGCTTCTCTTCCTGGGGATGCAGAGTTGCTTTATTTACTCCAAGCAAGATTTTCTCCCTCCTCCCTGGCAAAGAACAAGCTCCCATCCTGGCAAGCGCTCGCTGCTTTCCTTAACACTCATCACAGCCATGCTAAGGAGAGTGGAGCAGGTTAATTGATCACTTGTTGCAAGTTCTAAGTCCTTCTTAGATAAGGACCATGCTCAGCTGAGTGACAGTGAAGCAAAATGGCAAGCCAGGAATACATTGCCCTGCACACAACATCCTCCATTCCCATGGGATGGTTTCTCACTGGCACACAGGAGGAAGGAAGGAACCCAAATGCATCATTGTACATCAAGTCATACGTGCTGAGGGATGAACAGATCTCACGGGGATATGGAAACCCCCCCTGAAAACCAGTTCAGAGAAATCCTGAGCTGTTTTGTGGTCCTAGGCATGAAGATTTAGGCTCAGGATCTTCCACAGATGCTCAGCAGGCAGTAGGATTGCGGCTGGATGTCACTCTGGAAATGCCAGTGGCTCAGCTGAGAGCTCTGGCAGTGACTGACACTGCACTGAGAGGGGCCACAGTCCTGCAAGGGTCTTTCATCAGGAGCAAAGAGCAGCCTGGAGGGTGGGCAATGCTGGATCTGTACCACTGCGTGCTCATCCTTCACCTGAATGTGGAGCTGCCCCCAAAGTTGCCATGCATCACTTTTTCTCCTCTTGGGTATATTTTGGAGCAGCTGTTCTATGTGGCTTTTGATGGTGATCCTGTGGCAAGCAGCCATTTGCCTGCTGTGCTATCCTCACAACTAATACTAACTCCTCATTCCCTGTAGTTTTATTTGGGGTTTTTGATCTATTTGTTGCACTGGTTTGCGTGGGTTTGTTTGTTTGTATGGGTTTTTGTCTGATTTGGTTTGAGGATTTTGTTTGCTTTTTTAGAAATGACTGGTGAAGTTTTCCAAACTCAAGAAAATGTAAAGCAGGCTTGAATTTGCAGAAATTCCTTTGGGCTGGGTTTAGCTGCATCCCCCAGGCTCAGGATCACTAGTATATTTTCAGGTTTTCCTCTGCATATCAGCCTGCCCAGAAGCTGCTTGGTGTTTCACAAATGGAGAAGACAATGGACATTGTGCCAAGCTTCCTTTCCAACAGAAAAACCTGGGTCAGCATGACAGAAAAGAAGAAACAAAAAATCACCAGTTAGAAGAGAACCAGTGTCCCACCATCTTCCTCTCCACTCTTATTAATTTTGTACATTTAGAGGCAAACGTGGGTCTAAAGCTTGCATCTCTCAGTTCCTGATGCTATTTGCTACCCTGCAGCCTTGACTGGCCCTGATGTGACTGACTGCTGGGCAAGTGGGGCTGGGGATGCTCAGCCTGGAGAGAGGAGACACTGGGCGGCCTCACTGTGGCTCTGCAGGACTGGAAGGGTCCCGCAGGAAAGAAGGGGACAGAGTGTTCAGCAGGGCCTGTGCTGACAGGACAAGGGGGGATGGCTTTCAACTGCAGCAGGTTGATTGAAGCTGCATCTAGGGAAGCTGCTCTTTTCCACTGGGGGTGGTGGGGCACTGGCCCAGGCTGTGCACAGAGGCTGTGCATGCCCCATCCTTGGCAACAGGGCTCTGAGCAGCACGCTCTGGGGGAAGACTGCTCAGCTGGGAACAAGATGTTGTTCTTCAGGCTCCCTTGCAAGCCCAACCCTTCAGGGACTCCATCATTCCATGGTCTCCACTGTCCACTTCAGATGGAGCCTGGGAACTGTGATGTCACAGCCCACGCTCCAGCTGGAACGTCCAGCGCCCAGCAAAGAGCACAACACAACCCTTGGCCGTTGTGTTTGCACACTCTTCACCCTGCTCCTGCCCACTCTGCTTGTCACCTGCCCCCTGATAACCCCATCACTCCTGAAAGATCCTGAGTGCCTGGATTTTGTCATCCAGCCCTGCAGGATGCTCCCATTTGTCCTGAGGAAGGTCTGGTGCCATTCCATGGAGGTGGACACTCCCACCTGCCTGGGTGGGCTGGAGCTCTGTGGGGATGGAGTGGGACAGGGACCCCACTCTGAGGTTTTGCTACCTCTGCAGGCTGTCCCAGACAGAGAGGAGGAGATGGAGGTGGATATTGAGATTGATAGAGAGGAGGAGATGGAGAGGGAGGGAGCAGACACTGGAGAGGAGGAGATGGAGGTGGATGTGGATGAGGAGAAGAAGAGATGGAGGTTGATATGGACGAGTCCATTGAGGACATGGACATTGATTAAGAAGGTGAGGAAGAGGCCATGATCTTGGCATGAAGAGCAATGCCAGCAGCAGGACAGGCAGAGTGGGTCTCCTGCTGCCAGGCTGGGGCTGGGCTGGGTGCTCCCTGCTCAGGGACATTGTACCCAGGGCACGGGATTCTGGTGGCCATCCACAGCCTGTCCTGTGCCTGCTTTGCTCCACACAAGCTCCATGCCAGACCCAGCCAGGCTCAGTTCTGCTAGCAGAGTCCTGCTGCTGGGCCAGCTGTGCCAGCCTAGGGGCACATGCAAGAGCCCTCTGTGCCTGACTGGAGTGACCGTGGCATTTGCTTTTCTTCCAGGTGCGACGGACATCACAGAGACACCACCCTTTTGTATATATGTTCTACAGTTTGTTGTTTTTCTTTAGAATATAGAGTTTAGGGCAATTTTTGACTTCTGTAAATACGTTTCCCATAGTTTTGCTAGGTAGGTTTTTATGTATATATGTTCTATCGATTGTTGTTGTCACAAATATTCTTACAATGTAAATATCTTCTGTATTTTGCTGCTGTTTTTCTGTAATAAACAAATTTTATTTTTCACACCCCAGTTCTCCTTGTATTTGCTTCAGGCACAGGCAGCATTTTGCAAAGTTGTAGTTTCCACTTGCTCCAGGTTCCCAGGGCTGGAGGTCACAAGTAGATGAAGGGGAAAAAATCCACAATTAAGAGTGTCCATGACACCCAGAGCCAAAAGAAGCCCAGGGGATCAGGAAAGAGGGAAGCACGTGCTCCAAACAACAGCAGAAATGAAGTGAGAGCTCTGGAGGGAACAAAAGAAAGAGGCAGCCTGAAGAAAGGAAAAAACGTCTCCCCACAGGGTGTTTTGCTTTATTTCATTGAGAGTCTCTTCTAGCATGTGGTGGAAACCCAGAAAAATAAAGGTCAGGAGAAGCATGGTTTCTTGGGAACATTGCTGCATAGTAGACAATCCTTGTGCAAATCAGTCCATGCAGCACTCACATATTGAATTGCTTCTCTTCCTGGGGATGCAGAGTTGCTTTATTTACTCCAAGCAAGATTTTCTCCCTCCTCCCTGGCAAAGAACAAGCTCCCATCCTGGCAAGCGCTCGCTGCTTTCCTTAACACTCATCACAGCCATGCTAAGGAGAGTGGAGCAGGTTAATTTATCACTTGTTGCAAGTTCTAAGTCCTTCTTAGATAAGGACCATGCTCAGCTGAGTGACAGTGAAGCAAAATGGCAAGCCAGGAATACATTGCCCTGCACACAACATCCTCCATTCCCATGGGATGGTTTCTCACTGGCACACAGGAGGAAGGAAGGAACCCAAATGCATCATTGTACATCAAGTCATACGTGCTGAGGGATGAACAGATCTCACGGGGATATGGAAACCCCCCCTGAAAACCAGTTCAGAGAAATCCTGAGCTGTTTTGTGGTCCTAGGCATGAAGATTTAGGCTCAGGATCTTCCACAGGTGCTCAGCAGGCAGTAGGATTGCGGCTGGATGTCACTCTGGAAATGCCAGTGGCTCAGCTGAGAGCTCTGGCAGTGACTGACACTGCACTGAGAGGGGCCACAGTCCTGCAAGGGTCTTTCATCAGGAGCAAAGAGCAGCCTGGAGGGTGGGCAATGCTGGATCTGTACCACTGCGTGCTCATCCTTCACCTGAATGTGGAGCTGCCCCCAAAGTTGCCATGCATCACTTTTTCTCCTCTTGGGTATATTTTGGAGCAGCTGTTCTATGTGGCTTTTGATGGTGATCCTGTGGCAAGCAGCCATTTGCCTGCTGTGCTATCCTCACAACTAATACTAACTCCTCATTCCCTGTAGTTTTATTTGGGGTTTTTGATCTATTTGTTGCACTGGTTTGCGTGGGTTTGTTTGTTTGTATGGGTTTTTGTCTGATTTGGTTTGAGGATTTTGTTTGCTTTTTTAGAAATGACTGGTGAAGTTTTCCAAACTCAAGAAAATGTAAAGCAGGCTTGAATTTGCAGAAATTCCTTTGGGCTGGGTTTAGCTGCATCCCCCAGGCTCAGGATCACTAGTATATTTTCAGGTTTTGCTCTGCATATCAGCCTGCCCAGAAGCTGCTTGGTGTTTCACAAATGGAGAAGACAATGGACATTGTGCCAAGCTTCCTTTCCAACAGAAAAACCTGGGTCAGCATGACAGAAAAGAAGAAACAAAAAATCACCAGTTAGAAGAGAACCAGTGTCCCACCATCTTCCTCTCCACTCTTATTAATTTTGTACATTTAGAGGCAAACGTGGGTCTAAAGCTTGCATCTCTCAGTTCCTGATGCTATTTGCTACCCTGCAGCCTTGACTGGCCCTGATGTGACTGACTGCTGGGCAAGTGGGGCTGGGGATGCTCAGCCTGGAGAGAGGAGACACTGGGAGGCCTCACTGTGGCTCTGCAGGACTGGAAGGGTCCCGCAGGAAAGAAGGGGACAGAGTGTTCAGCAGGGCCTGTGCTGACAGGACAAGGGGGGATGGCTTTCAACTGCAGCAGGTTGATTGAAGCTGCATCTAGGGAAGCTGCTCTTTTCCACTGGGGGTGGTGGGGCACTGGCCCAGGCTGTGCACAGAGGCTGTGCATGCCCCATCCTTGGCAACAGGGCTCTGAGCAGCACGCTCTGGGGGAAGACTGCTCAGCTGGGAACAAGATGTTGTTCTTCAGGCTCCCTTGCAAGCCCAACTGTTCAGGGACTCCATCATTCCATGGTCTCCACTGTCCACTTCAGATGGAGCCTGGGAACTGTGATGTCACAGCCCACGCTCCAGCTGGAACGTCCAGCGCCCAGCAAAGGGCACAACACAACCCTTGGCCGTTGTGTTTGCACACTCTTCACCCTGCTCCTGCCCACTCTGCTTGTCACCTGCCCCCTGATAACCCATCACTCCTGAAAGATCCTGAGTGCCTGGATTTTGTCATCCAGCCCTGCAGGATGCTCCCATTTGTCCTGAGGAAGGTCTGGTGCCATTCCATGGAGGTGGACACTCCCACCTGCCTGGGTGGGCTGGAGCTCTGTGGGGATGGAGTGGGACAGGGACCCCACTCTGAGGTTTTGCTACCTCTGCAGGCTGTCCCAGACAGAGAGGAGGAGATGGAGGTGGATATTGAGATTGATAGAGAGGAGGAGATGGAGAGGGAGGGAGCAGACACTGGAGAGGAGGAGATGGAGGTGGATGTGGATGAGGAGAAGAAGAGATGGAGGTTGATATGGACGAGTCCATTGAGGACATGGACATTGATTGAAAAGGTGAGGAAGAGGCCATGATCTTGGCATGAAGAGCAATGCCAGCAGCAGGACAGGCAGAGTGGGTCTCCTGCTGCCAGGCTGGGGCTGGGCTGGGTGCTCCCTGCTCAGGGACATTGTACCCAGGGCACTGGATTCTGGTGGCCATCCACAGCCTGTCCTCTGCCTGCTTTGCTCCACACAAGCTCCATGCCAGACCCAGCCAGGCTCAGTTCTGCTAGCAGAGTCCTGCTGCTGGGCCAGCTGTGCCAGCCTAGGGGCACATGCAAGAGCCCTCTGTGCCTGACTGGAGTGACCGTGGCATTTGCTTTTCTTCCAGGTGCGATGGACATCACAGAGACACCACCCTTTTGTATATATGTTCTACAGTTTGTTGTTTTTCTTTAGAATATAGAGTTTAGGGCAATTTTTGACTTCTGTAAATACGTTTCCCATAGTTTTGCTAGGTAGGTTTTTATGTATATATGTTCTATCGATTGTTGTTGTCACAAATATTCTTACAATGTAAATATCTTCTGTATTTTGCTGCTGTTTTTCTGTAATAAACAAATTTTATTTTTCACACCCCAGTTCTCCTTGTATTTGCTTCAGGCACAGGCAGCATTTTGCAAAGTTGTAGTTTCCACTTGCTCCAGGTTCCCAGGGCTGGAGGTCACAAGTAGATGAAGGGGAAAAAATCCACAATTAAGAGTGTCCATGACACCCAGAGCCAAAAGAAGCCCAGGGGATCAGGAAAGAGGGAAGCACGTGCTCCAAACAACAGCAGAAATGAAGTGAGAGCTCTGGAGGGAACAAAAGAAAGAGGCAGCCTGAAGAAAGGAAAAAACGTCTCCCCACAGGGTGTTTTGCTTTATTTCATTGAGAGTCTCTTCTAGCATGTGGTGGAAACCCAGAAAAATAAAGGTCAGGAGAAGCATGGTTTCTTGGGAACATTGCTGCATAGTAGACAATCCTTGTGCAAATCAGTCCATGCAGCACTCACATATTGAATTGCTTCTCTTCCTGGGGATGCAGAGTTGCTTTATTTACTCCAAGCAAGATTTTCTCCCTCCTCCCTGGCAAAGAACAAGCTCCCATCCTGGCAAGCGCTCGCTGCTTTCCTTAACACTCATCACAGCCATGCTAAGGAGAGTGGAGCAGGTTAATTGATCACTTGTTGCAAGTTCTAAGTCCTTCTTAGATAAGGACCATGCTCAGCTGAGTGACAGTGAAGCAAAATGGCAAGCCAGGAATACATTGCCCTGCACACAACATCCTCCATTCCCATGGGATGGTTTCTCACTGGCACACAGGAGGAAGGAAGGAACCCAAATGCATCATTGTACATCAAGTCATACGTGCTGAGGGATGAACAGATCTCACGGGGATATGGAAACCCCCCCTGAAAACCAGTTCAGAGAAATCCTGAGCTGTTTTGTGGTCCTAGGCATGAAGATTTAGGCTCAGGATCTTCCACAGATGCTCAGCAGGCAGTAGGATTGCGGCTGGATGTCACTCTGGAAATGCCAGTGGCTCAGCTGAGAGCTCTGGCAGTGACTGACACTGCACTGAGAGGGGCCACAGTCCTGCAAGGGTCTTTCATCAGGAGCAAAGAGCAGCCTGGAGGGTGGGCAATGCTGGATCTGTACCACTGCGTGCTCATCCTTCACCTGAATGTGGAGCTGCCCCCAAAGTTGCCATGCATCACTTTTTCTCCTCTTGGGTATATTTTGGAGCAGCTGTTCTATGTGGCTTTTGATGGTGATCCTGTGGCAAGCAGCCATTTGCCTGCTGTGCTATCCTCACAACTAATACTAACTCCTCATTCCCTGTAGTTTTATTTGGGGTTTTTGATCTATTTGTTGCACTGGTTTGCGTGGGTTTGTTTGTTTGTATGGGTTTTTGTCTGATTTGGTTTGAGGATTTTGTTTGCTTTTTTAGAAATGACTGGTGAAGTTTTCCAAACTCAAGAAAATGTAAAGCAGGCTTGAATTTGCAGAAATTCCTTTGGGCTGGGTTTAGCTGCATCCCCCAGGCTCAGGATCACTAGTATATTTTCAGGTTTTGCTCTGCATATCAGCCTGCCCAGAAGCTGCTTGGTGTTTCACAAATGGAGAAGACAATGGACATTGTGCCAAGCTTCCTTTCCAACAGAAAAACCTGGGTCAGCATGACAGAAAAGAAGAAACAAAAAATCACCAGTTAGAAGAGAACCAGTGTCCCACCATCTTCCTCTCCACTCTTATTAATTTTGTACATTTAGAGGCAAACGTGGGTCTAAAGCTTGCATCTCTCAGTTCCTGATGCTATTTGCTACCCTGCAGCCTTGACTGGCCCTGATGTGACTGACTGCTGGGCAAGTGGGGCTGGGGATGCTCAGCCTGGAGAGAGGAGACACTGGGCGGCCTCACTGTGGCTCTGCAGGACTGGAAGGGTCCCGCAGGAAAGAAGGGGACAGAGTGTTCAGCAGGGCCTGTGCTGACAGGACAAGGGGGGATGGCTTTCAACTGCAGCAGGTTGATTGAAGCTGCATCTAGGGAAGCTGCTCTTTTACACTGGGGGTGGTGGGGCACTGGCCCAGGCTGTGCACAGAGGCTGTGCATGCCCCATCCTTGGCAACAGGGCTCTGAGCAGCACGCTCTGGGGGAAGATTGCTCACTGGGAACAAGATGTTGTTCTTCAGGCTCCCTTGCAAGCCCAACTGTTCAGGGACTCCATCGTTCCATGGTCTCCACTGTCCACTTCAGATGGAGCCTGGGAACTGTGATGTCACAGCCCACGCTCCAGCTGGAACGTCCAGCGCCCAGCAAAGGGCACAACACAACCCTTGGCCGTTGTGTTTGCACACTCTTCACCCTGCTCCTGCCCACTCTGCTTGTCACCTGCCCCCTGATAACCCATCACTCCTGAAAGATCCTGAGTGCCTGGATTTTGTCATCCAGCCCTGCAGGATGCTCCCATTTGTCCTGAGGAAGGTCTGGTGCCATTCCATGGAGGTGGACACTCCCACCTGCCTGGGTGGGCTGGAGCTCTGTGGGGATGGAGTGGGACAGGGACCCCACTCTGAGGTTTTGCTACCTCTGCAGGCTGTCCCAGACAGAGAGGAGGAGATGGAGGTGGATATTGAGATTGATAGAGAGGAGGAGATGGAGAGGGAGGGAGCAGACACTGGAGAGGAGGAGATGGAGGTGGATGTGGATGAGGAGAAGAAGAGATGGAGGTTGATATGGACGAGTCCATTGAGGACATGGACATTGATTGAAAAGGTGAGGAAGAGGCCATGATCTTGGCATGAAGAGCAATGCCAGCAGCAGGACAGGCAGAGTGGGTCTCCTGCTGCCAGGCTGGGGCTGGGCTGGGTGCTCCCTGCTCAGGGACATTGTACCCAGGGCACGGGATTCTGGTGGCCATCCACAGCCTGTCCTGTGCCTGCTTTGCTCCACACAAGCTCCATGCCAGACCCAGCCAGGCTCAGTTCTGCTAGCAGAGTCCTGCTGCTGGGCCAGCTGTGCCAGCCTAGGGGCACATGCAAGAGCCCTCTGTGCCTGACTGGAGTGACCGTGGCATTTGCTTTTCTTCCAGGTGCGATGGACATCACAGAGACACCACCCTTTTGTATATATGTTCTTCAGTTTGTTGTTTTTCTTTAGAATATAGAGTTTAGGGCAATTTTTGACTTCTGTAAATACGTTTCCCATAGTTTTGCTAGGTAGGTTTTTATGTATATATGTTCTATCGATTGTTGTTGTCACAAATATTCTTACAATGTAAATATCTTCTGTATTTTGCTGCTGTTTTTCTGTAATAAACAAATTTTATTTTTCACACCCCAGTTCTCCTTGTATTTGCTTCAGGCACAGGCAGCATTTTGCAAAGTTGTAGTTTCCACTTGCTCCAGGTTCCCAGGGCTGGAGGTCACAAGTAGATGAAGGGGAAAAAATCCACAATTAAGAGTGTCCATGACACCCAGAGCCAAAAGAAGCCCAGGGGATCAGGAAAGAGGGAAGCACGTGCTCCAAACAACAGCAGAAATGAAGTGAGAGCTCTGGAGGGAACAAAAGAAAGAGGCAGCCTGAAGAAAGGAAAAAACGTCTCCCCACAGGGTGTTTTGCTTTATTTCATTGAGAGTCTCTTCTAGCATGTGGTGGAAACCCAGAAAAATAAAGGTCAGGAGAAGCATGGTTTCTTGGGAACATTGCTGCATAGTAGACAATCCTTGTGCAAATCAGTCCATGCAGCACTCACATATTGAATTGCTTCTCTTCCTGGGGATGCAGAGTTGCTTTATTTACTCCAAGCAAGATTTTCTCCCTCCTCCCTGGCAAAGAACAAGCTCCCATCCTGGCAAGCGCTCGCTGCTTTCCTTAACACTCATCACAGCCATGCTAAGGAGAGTGGAGCAGGTTAATTGATCACTTGTTGCAAGTTCTAAGTCCTTCTTAGATAAGGACCATGCTCAGCTGAGTGACAGTGAAGCAAAATGGCAAGCCAGGAATACATTGCCCTGCACATAACATCCTCCATTCCCATGGGATGGTTTCTCACTGGCACACAGGAGGAAGGAAGGAACCCAAATGCATCATTGTACATCAAGTCATACGTGCTGAGGGATGAACAGATCTCACGGGGATATGGAAACCCCCCCTGAAAACCAGTTCAGAGAAATCCTGAGCTGTTTTGTGGTCCTAGGCATGAAGATTTAGGCTCAGGATCTTCCACAGATGCTCAGCAGGCAGTAGGATTGCGGCTGGATGTCACTCTGGAAATGCCAGTGGCTCAGCTGAGAGCTCTGGCAGTGACTGACACTGCACTGAGAGGGGCCACAGTCCTGCAAGGGTCTTTCATCAGGAGCAAAGAGCAGCCTGGAGGGTGGGCAATGCTGGATCTGTACCACTGCGTGCTCATCCTTCACCTGAATGTGGAGCTGCCCCCAAAGTTGCCATGCATCACTTTTTCTCCTCTTGGGTATATTTTGGAGCAGCTGTTCTATGTGGCTTTTGATGGTGATCCTGTGGCAAGCAGCCATTTGCCTGCTGTGCTATCCTCACAACTAATACTAACTCCTCATTCCCTGTAGTTTTATTTGGGGTTTTTGATCTATTTGTTGCACTGGTTTGCGTGGGTTTGTTTGTTTGTATGGGTTTTTGTCTGATTTGGTTTGAGGATTTTGTTTGCTTTTTTAGAAATGACTGGTGAAGTTTTCCAAACTCAAGAAAATGTAAAGCAGGCTTGAATTTGCAGAAATTCCTTTGGGCTGGGTTTAGCTGCATCCCCCAGGCTCAGGATCACTAGTATATTTTCAGGTTTTGCTCTGCATATCAGCCTGCCCAGAAGCTGCTTGGTGTTTCACAAATGGAGAAGACAATGGACATTGTGCCAAGCTTCCTTTCCAACAGAAAAACCTGGGTCAGCATGACAGAAAAGAAGAAACAAAAAATCACCAGTTAGAAGAGAACCAGTGTCCCACCATCTTCCTCTCCACTCTTATTAATTTTGTACATTTAGAGGCAAACGTGGGTCTAAAGCTTGCATCTCTCAGTTCCTGATGCTATTTGCTACCCTTCAGCCTTGACTGGCCCTGATGTGACTGACTGCTGGGCAAGTGGGGCTGGGGATGCTCAGCCTGGAGAGAGGAGACACTGGGAGGCCTCACTGTGGCTCTGCAGGACTGGAAGGGTCCCGCAGGAAAGAAGGGGACAGAGTGTTCAGCAGGGCCTGTGCTGACAGGACAAGGGGGGATGGCTTTCAACTGCAGCAGGTTGATTGAAGCTGCATCTAGGGAAGCTGCTCTTTTCCACTGGGGGTGGTGGGGCACTGGCCCAGGCTGTGCACAGAGGCTGTGCATGCCCCATCCTTGGCAACAGGGCTCTGAGCAGCACGCTCTGGGGGAAGACTGCTCAGCTGGGAACAAGATGTTGTTCTTCAGGCTCCCTTGCAAGCCCAACCGTTCAGGGACTCCATCGTTCCATGGTCTCCACTGTCCACTTCAGATGGAGCCTGGGAACTGTGATGTCACAGCCCACGCTCCAGCTGGAACGTCCAGCGCCCAGCAAAGGGCACAACACAACCATTGGCCGCTGTGTTTGCACACTCTTCACCCTGCTCCTGCCCACTCTGCTTGTCACCTGCCCCCTGATAACCCCATCACTCCTGAAAGATCCTGAGTGCCTGGATTTTGTCATCCAGCCCTGCAGGATGTTCCCATTTGTCCTGAGGAAGGTATGGTGCCATTCCATGGAGGTGGACACTCCCCACCTGCCTGGGTGGGCTGGAGCTCTGTGGGGATGGAGTGGGACAGGGACCCCACTCTGAGGTTTTGCTACCTCTGCAGGCTGTCCCAGACAGAGAGGAGGAGATGGAGGTGGATATTGAGATTGATAGAGAGGAGGAGATGGAGGTGGATGTGGAGGTGGAAGAAGAGATGGAGGTGGATGTGGAAGAGTCCATTGAGGACATGGACATTGATTAAGAAGGTGAGGAAGAGGCCATGATCTTGGCATGAAGAGCAATGCCAGCAGCAGGACAGGCAGAGTGGGTCTCCTGCTGCCAGGCTGGGGCTGGGCTGGGTGCTCCCTGCTCAGGGACATTGTACCCAGGGCACGGGATTCTGGTGGCCATCCACAGCCTGTCCTGTGCCTGCTTTGCTACACACAAGCTCCATGCCAGACCCAGCCAGGCTCAGTTCTGCTAGCAGAGTCCTGCTGCTGGGCCAGCTGTGCCAGCCTAGGGGCACATGCAAGAGCCCTCTGTGCCTGACTGGAGTGACCGTGGCATTTGCTTTTCTTCCAGGTGCGACGGACACCACAGAGACACCACCCTTTTGTATATATGTTCTGCAGTTTGTTGTTTTCCTTTAGAATATAGAGTTTAGGGCAATTTTTGACTTCTGTAAATACGTTTCCCATAGTTTTGCTAGGTAGGTTTTTCTGTTTATATGTTCTATCGATTGTTGTTGTCACAAATATTCTTACAATGTAAATATCTTCTGTATTTTTGCTGCTGTTTTTCTGTAATAAACAAATTTTATTTTTCACACCCCAGTTCTCCTTGTATTTGCTTCAGGCACAGGCAGCATTTTGCAAAGTTGTAGTTTCCACTTGCTCCAGGTTCCCAGGGCTGGAGGTCACAAGTAGATGAAGGGGAAAAAATCCACAATTAAGAGTGTCCATGACACCCAGAGCCAAAAGAAGCCCAGGGGATCAGGAAAGAGGGAAGCACGTGCTCCAAACAACAGCAGAAATGAAGTGAGAGCTCTGGAGGGAACAAAAGAAAGAGGCAGCCTGAAGAAAGGAAAAAACGTCTCCCCACAGGGTGTTTTGCTTTATTTCATTGAGAGTCTCTTCTAGCATGTGGTGGAAACCCAGAAAAATAAAGGTCAGGAGAAGCATGGTTTCTTGGGAACATTGCTGCATAGTAGACAATCCTTGTGCAAATCAGTCCATGCAGCACTCACATATTGAATTGCTTCTCTTCCTGGGGATGCAGAGTTGCTTTATTTACTCCAAGCAAGATTTTCTCCCTCCTCCCTGGCAAAGAACAAGCTCCCATCCTGGCAAGCGCTCGCTGCTTTCCTTAACACTCATCACAGCCATGCTAAGGAGAGTGGAGCAGGTTAATTGATCACTTGTTGCAAGTTCTAAGTCCTTCTTAGATAAGGACCATGCTCAGCTGAGTGACAGTGAAGCAAAATGGCAAGCCAGGAATACATTGCCCTGCACACAACATCCTCCATTCCCATGGGATGGTTTCTCACTGGCACACAGGAGGAAGGAAGGAACCCAAATGCATCATTGTACATCAAGTCATACGTGCTGAGGGATGAACAGATCTCACGGGGATATGGAAACCCCCCCTGAAAACCAGTTCAGAGAAATCCTGAGCTGTTTTGTGGTCCTAGGCATGAAGATTTAGGCTCAGGATCTTCCACAGATGCTCAGCAGGCAGTAGGATTGCGGCTGGATGTCACTCTGGAAATGCCAGTGGCTCAGCTGAGAGCTCTGGCAGTGACTGACACTGCACTGAGAGGGGCCACAGTCCTGCAAGGGTCTTTCATCAGGAGCAAAGAGCAGCCTGGAGGGTGGGCAATGCTGGATCTGTACCACTGCGTGCTCATCCTTCACCTGAATGTGGAGCTGCCCCCAAAGTTGCCATGCATCACTTTTTCTCCTCTTGGGTATATTTTGGAGCAGCTGTTCTATGTGGCTTTTGATGGTGATCCTGTGGCAAGCAGCCATTTGCCTGCTGTGCTATCCTCACAACTAATACTAACTCCTCATTCCCTGTAGTTTTATTTGGGGTTTTTGATCTATTTGTTGCACTGGTTTGCGTGGGTTTGTTTGTTTGTATGGGTTTTTGTCTGATTTGGTTTGAGGATTTTGTTTGCTTTTTTAGAAATGACTGGTGAAGTTTTCCAAACTCAAGAAAATGTAAAGCAGGCTTGAATTTGCAGAAATTCCTTTGGGCTGGGTTTAGCTGCATCCCCCAGGCTCAGGATCACTAGTATATTTTCAGGTTTTCCTCTGCATATCAGCCTGCCCAGAAGCTGCTTGGTGTTTCACAAATGGAGAAGACAATGGACATTGTGCCAAGCTTCCTTTCCAACAGAAAAACCTGGGTCAGCATGACAGAAAAGAAGAAACAAAAAATCACCAGTTAGAAGAGAACCAGTGTCCCACCATCTTCCTCTCCACTCTTATTAATTTTGTACATTTAGAGGCAAACGTGGGTCTAAAGCTTGCATCTCTCAGTTCCTGATGCTATTTGCTACCCTGCAGCCTTGACTGGCCCTGATGTGACTGACTGCTGGGCAAGTGGGGCTGGGGATGCTCAGCCTGGAGAGAGGAGACACTGGGCGGCCTCACTGTGGCTCTGCAGGACTGGAAGGGTCCCGCAGGAAAGAAGGGGACAGAGTGTTCAGCAGGGCCTGTGCTGACAGGACAAGGGGGGATGGCTTTCAACTGCAGCAGGTTGATTGAAGCTGCATCTAGGGAAGCTGCTCTTTTCCACTGGGGGTGGTGGGGCACTGGCCCAGGCTGTGCACAGAGGCTGTGCATGCCCCATCCTTGGCAACAGGGCTCTGAGCAGCACGCTCTGGGGGAAGACTGCTCAGCTGGGAACAAGATGTTGTTCTTCAGGCTCCCTTGCAAGCCCAACCCTTCAGGGACTCCATCATTCCATGGTCTCCACTGTCCACTTCAGATGGAGCCTGGGAACTGTGATGTCACAGCCCACGCTCCAGCTGGAACGTCCAGCGCCCAGCAAAGAGCACAACACAACCCTTGGCCGTTGTGTTTGCACACTCTTCACCCTGCTCCTGCCCACTCTGCTTGTCACCTGCCCCCTGATAACCCCATCACTCCTGAAAGATCCTGAGTGCCTGGATTTTGTCATCCAGCCCTGCAGGATGCTCCCATTTGTCCTGAGGAAGGTCTGGTGCCATTCCATGGAGGTGGACACTCCCACCTGCCTGGGTGGGCTGGAGCTCTGTGGGGATGGAGTGGGACAGGGACCCCACTCTGAGGTTTTGCTACCTCTGCAGGCTGTCCCAGACAGAGAGGAGGAGATGGAGGTGGATATTGAGATTGATAGAGAGGAGGAGATGGAGAGGGAGGGAGCAGACACTGGAGAGGAGGAGATGGAGGTGGATGTGGATGAGGAGAAGAAGAGATGGAGGTTGATATGGACGAGTCCATTGAGGACATGGACATTGATTAAGAAGGTGAGGAAGAGGCCATGATCTTGGCATGAAGAGCAATGCCAGCAGCAGGACAGGCAGAGTGGGTCTCCTGCTGCCAGGCTGGGGCTGGGCTGGGTGCTCCCTGCTCAGGGACATTGTACCCAGGGCACGGGATTCTGGTGGCCATCCACAGCCTGTCCTGTGCCTGCTTTGCTCCACACAAGCTCCATGCCAGACCCAGCCAGGCTCAGTTCTGCTAGCAGAGTCCTGCTGCTGGGCCAGCTGTGCCAGCCTAGGGGCACATGCAAGAGCCCTCTGTGCCTGACTGGAGTGACCGTGGCATTTGCTTTTCTTCCAGGTGCGACGGACATCACAGAGACACCACCCTTTTGTATATATGTTCTACAGTTTGTTGTTTTTCTTTAGAATATAGAGTTTAGGGCAATTTTTGACTTCTGTAAATACGTTTCCCATAGTTTTGCTAGGTAGGTTTTTATGTATATATGTTCTATCGATTGTTGTTGTCACAAATATTCTTACAATGTAAATATCTTCTGTATTTTGCTGCTGTTTTTCTGTAATAAACAAATTTTATTTTTCACACCCCAGTTCTCCTTGTATTTGCTTCAGGCACAGGCAGCATTTTGCAAAGTTGTAGTTTCCACTTGCTCCAGGTTCCCAGGGCTGGAGGTCACAAGTAGATGAAGGGGAAAAAATCCACAATTAAGAGTGTCCATGACACCCAGAGCCAAAAGAAGCCCAGGGGATCAGGAAAGAGGGAAGCACGTGCTCCAAACAACAGCAGAAATGAAGTGAGAGCTCTGGAGGGAACAAAAGAAAGAGGCAGCCTGAAGAAAGGAAAAAACGTCTCCCCACAGGGTGTTTTGCTTTATTTCATTGAGAGTCTCTTCTAGCATGTGGTGGAAACCCAGAAAAATAAAGGTCAGGAGAAGCATGGTTTCTTGGGAACATTGCTGCATAGTAGACAATCCTTGTGCAAATCAGTCCATGCAGCACTCACATATTGAATTGCTTCTCTTCCTGGGGATGCAGAGTTGCTTTATTTACTCCAAGCAAGATTTTCTCCCTCCTCCCTGGCAAAGAACAAGCTCCCATCCTGGCAAGCGCTCGCTGCTTTCCTTAACACTCATCACAGCCATGCTAAGGAGAGTGGAGCAGGTTAATTTATCACTTGTTGCAAGTTCTAAGTCCTTCTTAGATAAGGACCATGCTCAGCTGAGTGACAGTGAAGCAAAATGGCAAGCCAGGAATACATTGCCCTGCACACAACATCCTCCATTCCCATGGGATGGTTTCTCACTGGCACACAGGAGGAAGGAAGGAACCCAAATGCATCATTGTACATCAAGTCATACGTGCTGAGGGATGAACAGATCTCACGGGGATATGGAAACCCCCCCTGAAAACCAGTTCAGAGAAATCCTGAGCTGTTTTGTGGTCCTAGGCATGAAGATTTAGGCTCAGGATCTTCCACAGGTGCTCAGCAGGCAGTAGGATTGCGGCTGGATGTCACTCTGGAAATGCCAGTGGCTCAGCTGAGAGCTCTGGCAGTGACTGACACTGCACTGAGAGGGGCCACAGTCCTGCAAGGGTCTTTCATCAGGAGCAAAGAGCAGCCTGGAGGGTGGGCAATGCTGGATCTGTACCACTGCGTGCTCATCCTTCACCTGAATGTGGAGCTGCCCCCAAAGTTGCCATGCATCACTTTTTCTCCTCTTGGGTATATTTTGGAGCAGCTGTTCTATGTGGCTTTTGATGGTGATCCTGTGGCAAGCAGCCATTTGCCTGCTGTGCTATCCTCACAACTAATACTAACTCCTCATTCCCTGTAGTTTTATTTGGGGTTTTTGATCTATTTGTTGCACTGGTTTGCGTGGGTTTGTTTGTTTGTATGGGTTTTTGTCTGATTTGGTTTGAGGATTTTGTTTGCTTTTTTAGAAATGACTGGTGAAGTTTTCCAAACTCAAGAAAATGTAAAGCAGGCTTGAATTTGCAGAAATTCCTTTGGGCTGGGTTTAGCTGCATCCCCCAGGCTCAGGATCACTAGTATATTTTCAGGTTTTGCTCTGCATATCAGCCTGCCCAGAAGCTGCTTGGTGTTTCACAAATGGAGAAGACAATGGACATTGTGCCAAGCTTCCTTTCCAACAGAAAAACCTGGGTCAGCATGACAGAAAAGAAGAAACAAAAAATCACCAGTTAGAAGAGAACCAGTGTCCCACCATCTTCCTCTCCACTCTTATTAATTTTGTACATTTAGAGGCAAACGTGGGTCTAAAGCTTGCATCTCTCAGTTCCTGATGCTATTTGCTACCCTGCAGCCTTGACTGGCCCTGATGTGACTGACTGCTGGGCAAGTGGGGCTGGGGATGCTCAGCCTGGAGAGAGGAGACACTGGGAGGCCTCACTGTGGCTCTGCAGGACTGGAAGGGTCCCGCAGGAAAGAAGGGGACAGAGTGTTCAGCAGGGCCTGTGCTGACAGGACAAGGGGGGATGGCTTTCAACTGCAGCAGGTTGATTGAAGCTGCATCTAGGGAAGCTGCTCTTTTCCACTGGGGGTGGTGGGGCACTGGCCCAGGCTGTGCACAGAGGCTGTGCATGCCCCATCCTTGGCAACAGGGCTCTGAGCAGCACGCTCTGGGGGAAGACTGCTCAGCTGGGAACAAGATGTTGTTCTTCAGGCTCCCTTGCAAGCCCAACTGTTCAGGGACTCCATCATTCCATGGTCTCCACTGTCCACTTCAGATGGAGCCTGGGAACTGTGATGTCACAGCCCACGCTCCAGCTGGAACGTCCAGCGCCCAGCAAAGGGCACAACACAACCCTTGGCCGTTGTGTTTGCACACTCTTCACCCTGCTCCTGCCCACTCTGCTTGTCACCTGCCCCCTGATAACCCATCACTCCTGAAAGATCCTGAGTGCCTGGATTTTGTCATCCAGCCCTGCAGGATGCTCCCATTTGTCCTGAGGAAGGTCTGGTGCCATTCCATGGAGGTGGACACTCCCACCTGCCTGGGTGGGCTGGAGCTCTGTGGGGATGGAGTGGGACAGGGACCCCACTCTGAGGTTTTGCTACCTCTGCAGGCTGTCCCAGACAGAGAGGAGGAGATGGAGGTGGATATTGAGATTGATAGAGAGGAGGAGATGGAGAGGGAGGGAGCAGACACTGGAGAGGAGGAGATGGAGGTGGATGTGGATGAGGAGAAGAAGAGATGGAGGTTGATATGGACGAGTCCATTGAGGACATGGACATTGATTGAAAAGGTGAGGAAGAGGCCATGATCTTGGCATGAAGAGCAATGCCAGCAGCAGGACAGGCAGAGTGGGTCTCCTGCTGCCAGGCTGGGGCTGGGCTGGGTGCTCCCTGCTCAGGGACATTGTACCCAGGGCACTGGATTCTGGTGGCCATCCACAGCCTGTCCTCTGCCTGCTTTGCTCCACACAAGCTCCATGCCAGACCCAGCCAGGCTCAGTTCTGCTAGCAGAGTCCTGCTGCTGGGCCAGCTGTGCCAGCCTAGGGGCACATGCAAGAGCCCTCTGTGCCTGACTGGAGTGACCGTGGCATTTGCTTTTCTTCCAGGTGCGATGGACATCACAGAGACACCACCCTTTTGTATATATGTTCTACAGTTTGTTGTTTTTCTTTAGAATATAGAGTTTAGGGCAATTTTTGACTTCTGTAAATACGTTTCCCATAGTTTTGCTAGGTAGGTTTTTATGTATATATGTTCTATCGATTGTTGTTGTCACAAATATTCTTACAATGTAAATATCTTCTGTATTTTGCTGCTGTTTTTCTGTAATAAACAAATTTTATTTTTCACACCCCAGTTCTCCTTGTATTTGCTTCAGGCACAGGCAGCATTTTGCAAAGTTGTAGTTTCCACTTGCTCCAGGTTCCCAGGGCTGGAGGTCACAAGTAGATGAAGGGGAAAAAATCCACAATTAAGAGTGTCCATGACACCCAGAGCCAAAAGAAGCCCAGGGGATCAGGAAAGAGGGAAGCACGTGCTCCAAACAACAGCAGAAATGAAGTGAGAGCTCTGGAGGGAACAAAAGAAAGAGGCAGCCTGAAGAAAGGAAAAAACGTCTCCCCACAGGGTGTTTTGCTTTATTTCATTGAGAGTCTCTTCTAGCATGTGGTGGAAACCCAGAAAAATAAAGGTCAGGAGAAGCATGGTTTCTTGGGAACATTGCTGCATAGTAGACAATCCTTGTGCAAATCAGTCCATGCAGCACTCACATATTGAATTGCTTCTCTTCCTGGGGATGCAGAGTTGCTTTATTTACTCCAAGCAAGATTTTCTCCCTCCTCCCTGGCAAAGAACAAGCTCCCATCCTGGCAAGCGCTCGCTGCTTTCCTTAACACTCATCACAGCCATGCTAAGGAGAGTGGAGCAGGTTAATTGATCACTTGTTGCAAGTTCTAAGTCCTTCTTAGATAAGGACCATGCTCAGCTGAGTGACAGTGAAGCAAAATGGCAAGCCAGGAATACATTGCCCTGCACACAACATCCTCCATTCCCATGGGATGGTTTCTCACTGGCACACAGGAGGAAGGAAGGAACCCAAATGCATCATTGTACATCAAGTCATACGTGCTGAGGGATGAACAGATCTCACGGGGATATGGAAACCCCCCCTGAAAACCAGTTCAGAGAAATCCTGAGCTGTTTTGTGGTCCTAGGCATGAAGATTTAGGCTCAGGATCTTCCACAGATGCTCAGCAGGCAGTAGGATTGCGGCTGGATGTCACTCTGGAAATGCCAGTGGCTCAGCTGAGAGCTCTGGCAGTGACTGACACTGCACTGAGAGGGGCCACAGTCCTGCAAGGGTCTTTCATCAGGAGCAAAGAGCAGCCTGGAGGGTGGGCAATGCTGGATCTGTACCACTGCGTGCTCATCCTTCACCTGAATGTGGAGCTGCCCCCAAAGTTGCCATGCATCACTTTTTCTCCTCTTGGGTATATTTTGGAGCAGCTGTTCTATGTGGCTTTTGATGGTGATCCTGTGGCAAGCAGCCATTTGCCTGCTGTGCTATCCTCACAACTAATACTAACTCCTCATTCCCTGTAGTTTTATTTGGGGTTTTTGATCTATTTGTTGCACTGGTTTGCGTGGGTTTGTTTGTTTGTATGGGTTTTTGTCTGATTTGGTTTGAGGATTTTGTTTGCTTTTTTAGAAATGACTGGTGAAGTTTTCCAAACTCAAGAAAATGTAAAGCAGGCTTGAATTTGCAGAAATTCCTTTGGGCTGGGTTTAGCTGCATCCCCCAGGCTCAGGATCACTAGTATATTTTCAGGTTTTGCTCTGCATATCAGCCTGCCCAGAAGCTGCTTGGTGTTTCACAAATGGAGAAGACAATGGACATTGTGCCAAGCTTCCTTTCCAACAGAAAAACCTGGGTCAGCATGACAGAAAAGAAGAAACAAAAAATCACCAGTTAGAAGAGAACCAGTGTCCCACCATCTTCCTCTCCACTCTTATTAATTTTGTACATTTAGAGGCAAACGTGGGTCTAAAGCTTGCATCTCTCAGTTCCTGATGCTATTTGCTACCCTGCAGCCTTGACTGGCCCTGATGTGACTGACTGCTGGGCAAGTGGGGCTGGGGATGCTCAGCCTGGAGAGAGGAGACACTGGGCGGCCTCACTGTGGCTCTGCAGGACTGGAAGGGTCCCGCAGGAAAGAAGGGGACAGAGTGTTCAGCAGGGCCTGTGCTGACAGGACAAGGGGGGATGGCTTTCAACTGCAGCAGGTTGATTGAAGCTGCATCTAGGGAAGCTGCTCTTTTACACTGGGGGTGGTGGGGCACTGGCCCAGGCTGTGCACAGAGGCTGTGCATGCCCCATCCTTGGCAACAGGGCTCTGAGCAGCACGCTCTGGGGGAAGATTGCTCACTGGGAACAAGATGTTGTTCTTCAGGCTCCCTTGCAAGCCCAACTGTTCAGGGACTCCATCGTTCCATGGTCTCCACTGTCCACTTCAGATGGAGCCTGGGAACTGTGATGTCACAGCCCACGCTCCAGCTGGAACGTCCAGCGCCCAGCAAAGGGCACAACACAACCCTTGGCCGTTGTGTTTGCACACTCTTCACCCTGCTCCTGCCCACTCTGCTTGTCACCTGCCCCCTGATAACCCATCACTCCTGAAAGATCCTGAGTGCCTGGATTTTGTCATCCAGCCCTGCAGGATGCTCCCATTTGTCCTGAGGAAGGTCTGGTGCCATTCCATGGAGGTGGACACTCCCACCTGCCTGGGTGGGCTGGAGCTCTGTGGGGATGGAGTGGGACAGGGACCCCACTCTGAGGTTTTGCTACCTCTGCAGGCTGTCCCAGACAGAGAGGAGGAGATGGAGGTGGATATTGAGATTGATAGAGAGGAGGAGATGGAGACGGAGGGAGCAGACACTGGAGAGGAGGAGATGGAGGTGGATGTGGATGAGGAGAAGAAGAGATGGAGGTTGATATGGACGAGTCCATTGAGGACATGGACATTGATTGAAAAGGTGAGGAAGAGGCCATGATCTTGGCATGAAGAGCAATGCCAGCAGCAGGACAGGCAGAGTGGGTCTCCTGCTGCCAGGCTGGGGCTGGGCTGGGTGCTCCCTGCTCAGGGACATTGTACCCAGGGCACGGGATTCTGGTGGCCATCCACAGCCTGTCCTGTGCCTGCTTTGCTCCACACAAGCTCCATGCCAGACCCAGCCAGGCTCAGTTCTGCTAGCAGAGTCCTGCTGCTGGGCCAGCTGTGCCAGCCTAGGGGCACATGCAAGAGCCCTCTGTGCCTGACTGGAGTGACCGTGGCATTTGCTTTTCTTCCAGGTGCGATGGACATCACAGAGACACCACCCTTTTGTATATATGTTCTTCAGTTTGTTGTTTTTCTTTAGAATATAGAGTTTAGGGCAATTTTTGACTTCTGTAAATACGTTTCCCATAGTTTTGCTAGGTAGGTTTTTATGTATATATGTTCTATCGATTGTTGTTGTCACAAATATTCTTACAATGTAAATATCTTCTGTATTTTGCTGCTGTTTTTCTGTAATAAACAAATTTTATTTTTCACACCCCAGTTCTCCTTGTATTTGCTTCAGGCACAGGCAGCATTTTGCAAAGTTGTAGTTTCCACTTGCTCCAGGTTCCCAGGGCTGGAGGTCACAAGTAGATGAAGGGGAAAAAATCCACAATTAAGAGTGTCCATGACACCCAGAGCCAAAAGAAGCCCAGGGGATCAGGAAAGAGGGAAGCACGTGCTCCAAACAACAGCAGAAATGAAGTGAGAGCTCTGGAGGGAACAAAAGAAAGAGGCAGCCTGAAGAAAGGAAAAAACGTCTCCCCACAGGGTGTTTTGCTTTATTTCATTGAGAGTCTCTTCTAGCATGTGGTGGAAACCCAGAAAAATAAAGGTCAGGAGAAGCATGGTTTCTTGGGAACATTGCTGCATAGTAGACAATCCTTGTGCAAATCAGTCCATGCAGCACTCACATATTGAATTGCTTCTCTTCCTGGGGATGCAGAGTTGCTTTATTTACTCCAAGCAAGATTTTCTCCCTCCTCCCTGGCAAAGAACAAGCTCCCATCCTGGCAAGCGCTCGCTGCTTTCCTTAACACTCATCACAGCCATGCTAAGGAGAGTGGAGCAGGTTAATTGATCACTTGTTGCAAGTTCTAAGTCCTTCTTAGATAAGGACCATGCTCAGCTGAGTGACAGTGAAGCAAAATGGCAAGCCAGGAATACATTGCCCTGCACACAACATCCTCCATTCCCATGGGATGGTTTCTCACTGGCACACAGGAGGAAGGAAGGAACCCAAATGCATCATTGTACATCAAGTCATACGTGCTGAGGGATGAACAGATCTCACGGGGATATGGAAACCCCCCCTGAAAACCAGTTCAGAGAAATCCTGAGCTGTTTTGTGGTCCTAGGCATGAAGATTTAGGCTCAGGATCTTCCACAGATGCTCAGCAGGCAGCAGGATTGCGGCTGGATGTCACTCTGCAAATGCCAGTGGCTCAGCTGAGAGCACTGGCAGTGACTGACACTGCACTGAGAGGGGCCACAGTCCTGCAAGGGTCTTTCATCAGGAGCAAAGAGCAGCCTGGAGGGTGGGCAATGCTGGATCTGTACCACTGCGTGCTCATCCTTCACCTGAATGTGGAGCTGCCCCCAAAGTTGCCATGCATCACTTTTTCTCCTCTTGGGTATATTTTGGAGCAGCTGTTCTATGTGGCTTTTGATGGTGATCCTGTGGCAAGCAGCCATTTGCCTGCTGTGCTATCCTCACAACTAATACTAACTCCTCATTCCCTGTAGTTTTATTTGGGGTTTTTGATCTATTTGTTGCACTGGTTTGCGTGGGTTTGTTTGTTTGTATGGGTTTTTGTCTGATTTGGTTTGAGGATTTTGTTTGCTTTTTTAGAAATGACTGGTGAAGTTTTCCAAACTCAAGAAAATGTAAAGCAGGCTTGAATTTGCAGAAATTCCTTTGGGCTGGGTTTAGCTGCATCCCCCAGGCTCAGGATCACTAGTATATTTTCAGGTTTTGCTCTGCATATCAGCCTGCCCAGAAGCTGCTTGGTGTTTCACAAATGGAGAAGACAATGGACATTGTGCCAAGCTTCCTTTCCAACAGAAAAACCTGGGTCAGCATGACAGAAAAGAAGAAACAAAAAATCACCAGTTAGAAGAGAACCAGTGTCCCACCATCTTCCTCTCCACTCTTATTAATTTTGTACATTTAGAGGCAAACGTGGGTCTAAAGCTTGCATCTCTCAGTTCCTGATGCTATTTGCTACCCTGCAGCCTTGACTGGCCCTGATGTGACTGACTGCTGGGCAAGTGGGGCTGGGGATGCTCAGCCTGGAGAGAGGAGACACTGGGAGGCCTCGCTGTGGCTCTGCAGGACTGGAAGGGTCCCGCAGGAAAGAAGGGGACAGAGTGTTCAGCAGGGCCTGTGCTGACAGGACAAGGGGGGATGGCTTTCAACTGCAGCAGGTTGATTGAAGCTGCATCTAGGGAAGCTGCTCTTTTCCACTGGGGGTGGTGGGGCACTGGCCCAGGCTGTGCACAGAGGCTGTGCATGCCCCATCCTTGGCAACAGGGCTCTGAGCAGCACGCTCTGGGGGAAGACTGCTCAGCTGGGAACAAGATGTTGTTCTTCAGGCTCCCTTGCAAGCCCAACTGTTCAGGGACTCCATCATTCCATGGTCTCCACTGTCCACTTCAGATGGAGCCTGGGAACTGTGATGTCACAGCCCACGCTCCAGCTGGAACGTCCAGCGCCCAGCAAAGGGCACAACACAACCATTGGCCGTTGTGTTTGCACACTCTTCACCCTGCTCCTGCCCACTCTGCTTGTCACCTGCCCCCTGATAACCCATCACTCCTGAAAGATCCTGAGTGCCTGGATTTTGTCATCCAGCCCTGCAGGATGCTCCCATTTGTCCTGAGGAAGGTCTGGTGCCATTCCATGGAGGTGGACACTCCCACCTGCCTGGGTGGGCTGGAGCTCTGTGGGGATGGAGTGGGACAGGGACCCCACTCTGAGGTTTTGCTACCTCTGCAGGCTGTCCCAGACAGAGAGGAGGAGATGGAGGTGGATATTGAGATTGATAGAGAGGAGGAGATGGAGAGGGAGGGAGCAGACACTGGAGAGGAGGAGATGGAGGTGGATGTGGATGAGGAGAAGAAGAGATGGAGGTTGATATGGACGAGTCCATTGAGGACATGGACATTGATTGAAAAGGTGAGGAAGAGGCCATGATCTTGGCATGAAGAGCAATGCCAGCAGCAGGACAGGCAGAGTGGGTCTCCTGCTGCCAGGCTGGGGCTGGGCTGGGTGCTCCCTGCTCAGGGACATTGTACCCAGGGCACGGGATTCTGGTGGCCATCCACAGCCTGTCCTGTGCCTGCTTTGCTCCACACAAGCTCCATGCCAGACCCAGCCAGGCTCAGTTCTGCTAGCAGAGTCCTGCTGCTGGGCCAGCTGTGCCAGCCTAGGGGCACATGCAAGAGCCCTCTGTGCCTGACTGGAGTGACCGTGGCATTTGCTTTTCTTCCAGGTGCGATGGACATCAC
The DNA here is from genome assembly GCF_036417665.1 of Passer domesticus. Taxonomy (NCBI): domain Eukaryota; kingdom Metazoa; phylum Chordata; class Aves; order Passeriformes; family Passeridae; genus Passer; species Passer domesticus. The sequence goes on along the minus strand of NW_026990160.1, from coordinate 1,326,896 downwards.
AGAGACACCACCCTTTTGTATATATATTCTACAGTTTGTTGTTTTTCTTTAGAATATAGAGTTTAGGGCAATTTTTGACTTCTGTAAATACATTTCCCATAGTTTTGTTAGGTAGGTTTTTATGTATATATGTTCTATCGATTTTTGTTGTTACAAATATTCTTACAATGTAAATGTGTTCTGTATTTTTGCTGTTGTTCTTCTGTAATAAACAAATTTTATTTTTCACACCCCAGTTCTCCTTGCATTTGCTTCAGGCACAGGCAGCATTTTACCAAGTTGTAGTTTCCACTTGCTCCAGGTTCCCAGGGCTGGAGGTCCCTGGCATAGCCACCCCAGTCTGGGTGGAGTTTGGACATTTTGGCGTGGCTGTCCCCAGTGTCCCTGTGGTGTCCCGTGTCCCCAGTGTCACTGTGTTTCCTCTGTCCCCAGAGCTGGAGCAGTCCCTGGGCGCCATTTTCTGGCCCTTTGGGCAGATTTTGGACATTTTGGTGCGGCACAGTCTCCGCCTGCGGGGCCAGGCCTTCGTCCCCTCCGAGGAGATGAGCAGCGGCACCAACGCCCCGCGCTCCCTGCAGGGCTTCCCCTTCCACTGCAGCCCACGCGAGACAGAGACTGGGGCAGTTCTGGCATCTTGGGAAAGAACGGGAATTCTGGGGGAAACCGCCCAAATCTGCCCTCAGATATCCCCAAAACCCAACTTGAAATCCCTCCAAACTCACCCTGAACACCCCAAAGCTTTCCCTGCTATGACAAGCCCATGGTGAGACAGAAATCCTGGGAAAATCCTGGAATTCTGGGAAAAACCCAAAAATCCTGAGGGAAAAAACCAACCCAGAATTCCCCCCAAATCCCATCAGGAATCTCTGAAATCTAATTGGGAACACCCCGAAAATCCAATCAGGAACCTCCCAAAGCTTCCCCTTCTATGCCAAGCCCATAGTGAGACAGAAATGCTAGGGGAAATCCTGACATTGTGGGAAAAAATCCAAAATCCTGAGAGAAAAAAACAAGCAGGAATTCCCCCAAAACCCGATCAGGAATCCCTGAAATCTAATTGGGAACACTCCCAAAATCCAACCAGGAACCCCCCCAAAGCTTCCCCTTCTATGACAAGCCAAATGTGAGACAGAAATTCTGGGGCAAAAAACTCAAATTCTGTGAAATAATCCCCAAATCTGGGGGAAAAAACCTGAATTTGTGGGGAAAAAACCAAAATCCAGCCTCAGATAACCCCAAATCCAACCAGAAACCACCTGAATTCACCCCAAATCCACCAAAGCTTCCTATTCTACGACAAGCCCACAGTGAGAGAGAAATCCATGTAGAAGTCCTGTAATTTTGGGGACAATCCTAAAATTCTGGGGGGAAAACCCCCCAGAATCCTTGGAAAAAACCGAAATCCAGTCTCAAGCATCCCTAAAATCCATGCTAGAACCTCCCCCAAAGTTTCCCCTTCTGGGACAAACCCATGGTGAGAGCAGAATCCTGGGGAAAGTACCCAAATTTTGGGGAAAATCCTGAAAATTCTGGGGAAAAAATCCCAAAATTCAATTGGGAACCCACCCAAAACCCCATGGAAAACACCCAAATCCAGCCAGGGACCCCCCAGAATTCACCCTCAATCTAAAAAATGTTCTGCTTCTTCACAATGAGACCCAAACCCAGGGACAAATCCACAGATTCTTGGAAAAACATGAAATTTTGGGCAAAAGCCTGAAATCTGGGGAAGAAATGGAAATGCAGCCAGAAATCCACCCCCAATCCCCTGGGAATGACCCCAGATCCCTGTTGGAACCTCCCTAGTTCCTCTGAATTCCCCCAAATCCTCCTGAAATTCCCCAAATTCCTTCTAGGACTTGCCAAAATCCCTCAGAAACGTCCCTAATTGCTCTTGGGACCGCCCCAAATCCTGTCTGGAACCTCCCCAAATCCCTAAGAAAGCCCCAAATCCTGCCCAGATCCCCTCAGAATTCCCCCAAACCCCTCAGAAAGCCCCAAATCCCCTCTGGAACCTCTCCCAGATCCCCCCAAAATCCTGGGGAACAGCCCCAAAACCCCCTGAACCATCCCCAAATCCCCCTGGAGCGATCCCAAATCCCCTGGACCCACCCCCCAGTCCCCTGGAGCGTCCCCAGATCCCCCTGGAGCCTCCCCAGATCCCTCTGGAGCCTCCCCAGATCCCTCTGGAGCCTCTCCAGATCCCCTCTGGAGCCTCCCCAGATCCCCTCTGGATCCTCCCCAGATCCCCCTGGAGCCTCCCCAGATCCCCCTGGAGCCTCCCCAGATCCCCCCTGGAGCCTCCCCAGATCCCTCTGGATCCTCCCCAGGTCCCCTCTGGAGCCTCCCCAGATCCCCTCTGGAGCCTCCCCAGATCCCCTCTGGATCCTCCCCAGATCCCCCTGGAGCCTCCCCAGATCCCCCCTGGAGCGTCCCCAGATCCCCCTGGAGCCTCCCCAGATCCCCCCTGGAGCCTCCCCAGGTCCCCTCTGGAGCCTCCCCAGATCCCCTCTGGAGCCTCCCCAGATCCCCTCTGGAGCCTCCCCAGGTCCCCCTGGAGCCTCCCCAGATCCCCCCTGGAGCCTCCCCAGGTCCCCTCTGGAGCCTCCCCAGATCCCCTCTGGAGCCTCCCCAGATCCCCTCTGGATCCTCCCCAGATCCCCTCTGGAGCCTCCCCAGATCCCCCCTGGAGCCTCCCCAGATCCCTCTGGAGCCTCCCCAGATCCCCCTGGAGCCTCCCCAGATCCCCGGGCACTCCCAGGTCCCCGGGCAGCCCCGCAGAGCCCTGGCAAAGCCCCAAATGCCTCTGGGCAGTGCCCGCAGTCCCTGCTGGAGATGCCCCAAGGGCCTGGCATGGCCCCGATGCCCCGGGCGGGAATGTGCCGTCCCAGCGGATCCAGCACGCCCGGCCGGGCTCGGCCAGCGCGGCCGAGGGGAAGGGAACGTTGGTGGAGCGGGAGCGGGAGCGGGACAAGCGCGGAGCCAAGGGGGGAGAGGCCCCGGCCCCAAAGAGAGCGGGGCCGGAGCGCAGGGGCAGCGCAGGGGAGGGAGGCTCTGCTGGGGCTGGGGCACTTTGAGGGGTCCCGGGGGATTGCTGGGGGGGCTGGGGGAGATTCTGTTGGGCTCTGCGGGGATTCTGAGGGAAGTTCCTGTGGGATTTTTGGGTGGATTTCCTCAGACTTTGGGTGGGATTTGAAGGGACTTGGGGGCATTTTGGGGGATTTGAGAGGGGTTTGGTGGGATTTTGGTGCGGATTTCTTGAGTGGATTTGGGGTGGCTTTTGTGGGTTTTTGGGGAAATTTTTGTGGGCTAATTTGAGCGATTTGGAGGGATTTTTTTGTGTGTATTCCATGGGATTTTGGGAGGATTCTATGGTGGATTTTGGGGCAATTTTTGTATCATTTTTGTGGGGATTTAGGTGAATTTTGGGGTATTTTTGAGGATTTTTTGTGGAATTTTTGCAGGAATTTTGGTGGGATTTTTGTGAGGATTTTGAGGAGATTCTTATTAGATTTTGTTGGGGGGTTTTGGTGGGATTTTTAAAGGGAGATTTTAGTGGGATTTTGGTTAGATTTCTGAGGGGGTTTTTGGAATTTTGGTGGGATCTTGGGCAGATTTTTGTTGGTCCTTTTTGGGATTTTGTTTGGATTATGGGAGATTTTTGTGGGTTTTTTTTAGGGATTTTTGGGGAATTTTTGGTGGGTTTTATTTGGAGGGGGGGATTTTGTGGGGATTGTTGTGGTTTTGTTTTGTTTTGTTTTGTTTTGTTTTGTTTTGTTTTGTTTTGTTTTGTTTTGTTTTGTTTTGTTTTGTGTTGTTTTGTGTTGTTTTGTTTTTGGTGGGATTTTTGTGTTTTTTTCTCAGGATTTTCTCAGGATTTTGGGCAGATTTTTTGGTGTGTATCCAGAGTGACTTTGGGCAGATTTTGGGCCTGGCTGGGGCAGGTTTGGGGCAGATTTGTTGCTGATTTTGGGGTTTTTCTGCCGTTTCCCCGGCTGTGGGAAAAGCCCCGAAGCACATCCTGTTCCTGCCCCAGCTCCCTGAGGAGCCCGAGGAGCTGATGCTCTCCGTGCTCTGCACCAGTGAGATCCGGGGCAATCCCGGCATCCCGGGGATTCCGGGGAATCCGGGTGGGCTCTGGGCTTTGGGGGATTTTGGGGCTTGGGGGTGAGAGGGGTGAGGGGGGCTTGGGGCTGGATTGTTTTGGGAAAGGATTGGGATTCTGGGGAGAATGTCTGAGTGTATTAGGGGGAATTTGTGGGTTTTTGGGGGAAAATACCAGGATTTGGGGGGAGGAAATTTCTGATTTTTTGGGGGGAATTTCTGAATTTTTGCAGGGGGACATCTGGATTATTTAGAGGGGGCTTTCTGGAAATTTTTTTGAGGGGGGATTTGGGGATTTTTGGAGGAATGTTTCTGGACCTTCCCCCCCCCCGCCCCCCCCGGATTTGGAACAGGTTGGGTTTGGATTTTTGGGGGGAGGAATGTTTCTGGATTTTCCGGAGAAAGTTTCTCATTTTTGGGGGAATGTACCAGGATTTTTGGGGGAACATTTCTGGATTTCTTTGGGAGGCATGTCTGAATTTTTGGGGGAATAATTCAGGATTTCTTTTTGAGAATGTCTCTGGATATTTTTTGGAGAACACTTCTGAATTTTTGGGGGAGCAATTCTGGATTTTTTGGGGAACATTCTCAGGTTTCTGGGGAAGATTCCCAGGTGTCTGGGGAACATTCCCGGGATTCTCAGGGAACATTCCCGGGTTTTTCAGGAACATTCCCGGGTTTCTCAGGAACATTCCCAGGTTTCTCAGGGAACGTTCCCAGGTTTCTCAGGGAACATTCCCGGGTTTCTCAGGGAACATTCCCAGGTTTCTCAGGGAACGTTCCCAGGTTTCTCAGGAACATTCCCAGGTTTCTCAGGGAACATTCCCGGGTTTCTCAGGGAATGTTCCCGGGTTTCTCAGGAATGTTCCCGGGTTTCTCAGGGAACATTCCCGAGTTTCTGGGGAACATTCCCGGGTTTCTCAGGGAACATTCCCGGGTTTCTCAGGGAACATTCCCGGGATTCTCAGGAACGTTCCCGGGTTTCTCAGGAACATTCCCGGGTTTCTCAGGAACGTTCCCGGTGTCTGGGGCTCTCCTGGCCCCGTGCCCATCCCAGGTTCCCGGTTCCAGGAGCTGCGCTGGTGCCCGGGCGCCGCGACATCGCCTGGCTGCAGTTGGACACCGAGGTGCAGGCGGGCGCCGCCCGCGAGGCCCTGCAGGGCTCCAGCATCACCCAGAGCAGCGCCAGGAAGATCTCCTGCGCCAAAAGGTGACCCACGGCACCCCAAACCCCACCTAAGCACCCCCAAATCCCATTGAAACACCCAAAAATCCTACAGAAACCACCCCAAAACACCCTAAACCCTAGAAAACTGCTCCCAAATGCCATAGAAATACCCCAAAATAAAACTGCCCCAAAAACGGTCCGGCTCCCCCAGGTAAGTTCAGCTCACCCCAAATCCTCCTCTTTTATCCTTAATCCTCCTTCTTTTATCCCAAGTCATCCCTTTTTTGGCCCAAGTCCTCCTTTTTTTTAACCACAAAATCTCTTTTCATCCCAAATCTCTTTTTTTGACGCCAAATCCTCTTTTTTCAACCCCAAATACTTTCTGTGTTCTCAAGTCCCTTTTCCCATCCCAAAATTTCCCCTTCCCACCACAGTTCCCCACCCCAAATCCTGTTTTCCACCCCAAATCATTCTTTTTGCATCCCACATCTACTTTTCCATCCCAAATCCACTTTTCCATTCCAAATCCTTCTTTGTTTGTCCCAAATTCTCTTTTTACCATCCTAAATCCTTTTTCTTCACCACAATCCTACCCCAAACCTCCTTTTCCTCACCCAATTCCCCTTTTCCCACCCCAAATCCTTCCCCATCCTGAATCCCCCAATTCCCACCCCAGTCCCCCTTTTCTTCCCAGCATTGTACCCAGGATCTCTCTGCAGACATTGCACCTGGAGCTGCCCCAAATAAACCCCAAATAACCCCAAACAAACCCCACTGTGCCTCGGGACTGGAGTGGGTTTGGGGGAGGTAGGAGTTGGGGGCGTCATAACTCCAAACGATGGGCACTGGGGGAGGTTTGATCCTAAAATTTGGAGTTTGGGACAGTTTGACACTCCAGGGTTTGGGATTTGGGGGGACTGACCCAGGATTCGGGATCAGGGTGTCTGACCCCCAGACTTTGGGATCAGGGCAGTTGGACACCAAGGATATTTCAAACCCCAGGATTTGGGGTCAGGGGGATTTAACCCCAACCTTTGGGAACTGGGGAGTGTTTGACACACCAGGATCTGGGATTTGGAGGGTTTGATCCTAAAATTTGGGGTTTGGGCTGGGGGGTGGGGGCAGGAGGCTGAGATCCCCGAGTTTGGGTTTGGGGGTGTTTGATCCCCCCGTGTTTGAACCCCCAGGATTTGGGGTCGGGGGCAGTTGACCCCAGGATTTGGGGTGTTTGACCCCAGTGTTTGAATCCCCGGCTTTGGGGTCAGGGTTGAGATCGGAGCCATTCCCTGGAAACAGCGGCGGGATGGGGATGGGGAACAGGAATGGGATCGGGATCGGGAAGGGGAGAGACCCTGAGCCAGTGGCGGAGCCCAGTGGCAGGGAGAGACCCCGCCGCAGTCCCGGCCCGGCCCCATGGCCACAACCGCGGCCCCTCCGCAGTGCCAGCCCCTGGCGCAGTGCCAGCCCCTCGGCAGGCGCTGAACGGAGCCTCCCTCAATGGCAGCCCGGCGCAGGCCGGAGCGGAGCCATGGCCAGAGCCTCCCCCATCGCCGGCCCGGCCCCTTCAATCCCTTTTCGGGGCGGCTGCTGCCGCTCGCAGCCCATTGCTGGCGGTTCCGAAGGGCTGCGGGGAGCCTGCCCATGGCGGGGGTGTTGGGGTGGCCCCAGGGCCGGCCCGAGGGCCGAGCGGGGATCGAGAGCCCCAAAGCCGAGGGGCTCCTGGGGGTGCCCAGCTCCTGCCGCCCCCAGCCCAAAAGAGATGCTGGCCAATCAGAGCGCGCGGCGCTGGTGCCGATCCAGTTCCCGGGCGGGAGCTCGGCGCTTGGGCCCCGCCCGGCGATGTGCAGCCAATCAGCGCCCGGCGCGGCTGTGACTCATCGGTTGCCGGGCAGAGCCGCAGCGCCCAGCGCTCCCCGGCAGCGGAATTTGGGGAGGGGGGAGGTGACCCTGGGCATGGGGATGGGGCGTGCGGGGGCAGCCGGGGCCGCACTGGTGGCACTGGTGGTGCTGGCAGCGCCCCCGGCCGCGGGGGGAGCGGGAGGAGCGGGGAGAAGGGGCGCGGGGCCCCAAATTAAACCAAAGCGGGGTCGGGACCCCCAAACGGAGCAGGAGGGGCTGGAACCCCCAAACCCAAACACGGGGGAGGGGATTGGGGATGGGGGGAACGATGGGGAAGGGGCGGGAGAGCGGGGGAAAGAGGGGGATGGGAGCCCCAAACAGGATGAAGCCAACTTGGTGTGGCCGCCTTTAGACGTGGATGGAGCCAAAGGCAGCCAAAGGCAGCCAATGCTTTTCCAGCCCGTCTGATCCCAGCCTGTGCAACCCCGGCGTGTGCAACCCCAGCGTGTGCAACCCCAGCCTGTGCAACCCCAGCGTGTGCAACCCCAGCCTGTGCAACCCCAGCGTGTGCAACCCCGGTGTGTGCAACCCCAGCCTGTGCAACCCCAGCCTGTGCAACCCCTGCCTGTGCAACCCCAGTCCATGTAATCTCAACCCAGTTTATCCCAGTCTGTATCATCCTGATCTCTATGGTCCCATTCCATACGGTCCCAGTCCATATTTGATCCCAGTCCATGTTTGATCCCAGTCTGTGTGGTCCTGCACCCACTCCCAGTGTCTGGAATTCCAATTCTTAGCTAAGAAAAACTGTTCTTGTCCTTGAATCTCCTTCCTATCCTATCAATAAATTAGATTAAAATTAGAAATCAACAAAATATCATTAAAATGAAATAAATTATAATAAAAATCAAATATAATAATTTTGACTCTTACTTACAATATTCCAATACTGAGTCAACCTAAATCAACAACTATTAGTATCCCATTATCCATAAATATAAATAAGCAAATAATATACCAGGAAATACTTGTTGAAAGTTTTAACTCAATAACTAATGTACTAGAGATAAAACTAACATACAATCTAACACTCCTTAGTAAAACAATTTGTATTACAAACATACTAAACACAAAACCCAGCACCACTAGAATTTCTCATACATTTATGAGCTGGATGGAGCTGGAGCAGCGCACGAAGCTCTTCCCGCACTCGGGGCACTCGCAGGGCTTCCCTCACCGGTGCCTCCGTTGGTGTTGGGTCAAGTGAGAGCTGCTGGAGAAGCTCTTCCCACACTGGGGACACTCGTAGGGCCTCTCCCCAGTGTGGATGCGCCGGTGGGTGACGAGGTTGGAGTTGTGCCTGAATCCCTTCCCACAGTCGGGGCAGCAGAAGGGCCTCTCCTCTGTGTGACTCTGATAGTGCTGGAGGAGATGGGAGCGGATCCGAAACCTCTTCCCACACTTGGAACACGTGTAGGGCCTCTCCCCAGAGTGGATCTTTTGGTGGACAATCAGGCTGGAACGCTGGCTGAAGCTCTTCCCACACTCCCCACACTCGTAGGGCCGTTCCCCAGTGTGGGTCCTCTGGTGCTGGATCAGGTGGGAGCTCTGCCTGAAGCTCTTCCCACATTCCTCACACTCGTGGGGCCTCTCCCCAGTGTGGATGCGCCGGTGCAGGACAAGATTGCAGTTGTGCCTGAAGCCCTGCCCGCAGTCGGGGCAGCGGAAGGGCCTCTCCTCTGTGTGCGTGCGCTGGTGCAGGAGGAGATTTGAGCTGGTCTGAAACCTCTTCCTGCACTGATCACACTCGTAGGGCCGTTCCCCAGTGTGGCTCCTCTGGTGGATGATCAGGTGGGAGTTCCACTTGAAGCTCTTCCCACACTCCTTGCACTTGTGGGGCTTCTCCCCATCAGGAACCTCCTCACGGACCACCAGCTCTGAGCTCTGGCTCCATCTCCGGCCGCCTTCCCGGCCCAGGCTGGCTCTTTCCCCCTCAGATCCCCGCCAGCTGCGTTTGCAGCCCCTCCTCGTGCGGCATCTCCGGGGCTTTTCCTCCCCGTTGTGTTCCTGCGCCGTGGAGCCGCTCAAAACGGCCTCTGCCACGAGGTTCTGCCGCGGGGATTTGTCCTCCCTGCTCTCCATGCTCAGCTCCTGCTCTGGGGGAGGAAGGACAAGGACAGGATGGCATTTGCCTCCGGGCCACAGGCAAGGGCAAGGAGATGCCCCCAGGCTGTCCTGCAGCCGGGGCCCTGCTGGGCTGGGAGATGGAGCAGGAGAGAGGGGAAAGGGGCACTGACTTCCTCCTCACCTGCCTCAGTGTTCAGGGACATCTTCCTCTTCCTCACAGCCTCACAAGAACTGGCAATGGGAAATCCTGATTTGGTAAAAACAAGGGATGAGGACGATGAGTTTGAAGGTCTTTCTGCCCAAGTCCATCTCTACAAGTCACCGGCCATCTGGGCTCCAGAAATATCTCCCAAACACCAAGATTCAGCCCTAAAAAGCCTCCCAGGAATTCCCCGTACCTGGACCCTCCCCTCTGCTGTTCAGGGTTCCCCCTGTCCCAGCTGCTGGGGTCACGCTTGCATTGGGGGTCCCCCTTCTCCTCGGTGCCCGCCCTCCCCAGCCTGCTGGCAGTCCCAGCAATCCCAAAAGCTGCCCCCTCTTCGCTCCCCATTCAGGGATGCCGGGGCTTTTTCGGCTCCCTTTTGGGCTCCCTTCTCCCCTCATGCTCTGCTCCGGGCTGCAGGGGCTCCAAGGAGTCCCCCCTGCCCCTCTCCAGCCTCTGCAGGCTCCCGCCCATGGCGGCGCTCCCCCCTCTCTGGGCTCCCCACTTTGGGCTCCTGGGGGACACAGGGCTCTGCTCCTCCAGGCTGCCTCTGCCGCCAGCCGCCACCGCCACCCCCCGATGTCCCCCCGAGGGGCCTTTTCCGCTCAGCCTTGGAGTTCCTCATTCTCCAAACATCCCCCCAAAAAATCCCAACCCAGGCACCCCCCCCAGAATATTTGGGCTGAGCTCCACATCCCCAAGCACCTCCAGAGTTCCCGTGTGCCTGACCCTGGGACGACCTGGAACACCTTGGACCCCCATTCCAGCCCTTCCCTGCCCCCAGTCCCATCCTTCTTCAAAACCAGAGATGCCCTGAACTCCCCCTTCCTGAACATCCTGGGTGTCCCTATGCCATGTCCCATCTTTTTCGGGAAACCCTGGACCCCCCTTTCCTGGGCTCCAGGCCCCCTGGAACTCTGTTCTATCTCTCCCCGTCCCTGCCCCCCATTTCCATGACCCTGAGCCTCCCCTGCACCCCCATTCCTGAGACCCCAGACCCCCTTTTACCCCATTGCCCAGCACTGAGACCCCCCCTGCACCTCCTTATCTGGCACCATCTCAACTTTTTCCCGGCCCCCCCCTCTCCGAGCACCCAGCCCCACCCTTTTCCCTGACCTGGGCCCCCTGGGCCCCCATTCCTGCATTTCCCAGCCCCCAGACGCCCCTTTTTTCACTCCCAGTACACCCTGGCACCCCCTTTCCTGGGCACAGGATTCCCTGCACACCCCATCCCAGCTCTCCCAGGCCCTGCACCCCCTTTCCTTGACTCTGAGCCCCTGAACCTCCTTCCCAGCTCGGCCAGCCCTTCAAGTCCCCCTTTCCTTGGCCTCTTGACCCCCCTGGATCCCCGGTCTCTCACGTTCAGCCCCCCCAGCTCCCCGATCTCGCTGTCCCCCCAGTTCTGCACTCCCTGCAGTACCTGGCAGTGGCGCTGTCGCAGCCCGGCCCTGTCGCCGCGTCCTCTCAGTGCCCGTTCGGGCCCTGCCCGCCCAGCCCGACACGCTCGACTGCGGGGGACACTCCCCTGTGCCCGGGCTACAGGAGAGCGGCCGGGGCTGCCAGCCCTAAACCACAGGAGCAGCTGGCAGACGCTGCCGCAGGAAGAAAGGGCCCACTCTGGGCAGGGGAAAGCCAAGGTTTATTTCAGGGCTCAGGGCAGCTCTGACCCTCAGGGCAACCTGCTGCACACAGCACACACTCAGCCCCTGCACCAGCTTGGAAAGGGGGGCGCAAACAAGGCAAAGATACATCCAACAACCAATGGGGGAAACGGGGCTGTGCAAACCGGGCAGAGGGACATGAAGGAGCACAAATGAGGAAGCACCTTAAGGGAGGGCCCTAACCTCTGCCCAATCACTCCACGCCCCTGGGGGAAGATTCTGGAAAGAGGGGAAGGGAGGCCGAGGGATTGACAGGGGCCCAGGGAGGAGTCTGGGGAATGGCTCTGCAGCCACAGGGTGGAGGGAAGGCACTTGGGGCAAAGCATTTTCAGGAAAGAAGCAGGGCTACATCAGGGAAACCGTTGCAAACTGAGAACAAGGAGAATAAAACACAATACAACACGGCCCGGGGTCCCCAGTCCTTGATTGTGGGGGACGTGGACGGGACCCCTGCGAGCGCTGGGGCAGCGAGCGGGGCCGGATGGAGCCGCAGAGAGCGGGGATGGTGGGGGGAGCTGAGCTGGGATATTGGGATAGCCAGGGCTGGGATATTGGGATAGCCAGGGCTGGGATAACAGGATAGCCAGGGCTGGGATATTGGGATAGGCACACCTGGGATATTGGGATAGCCAGGGCTGGGATATTGGGATAGCCAGGGCTGGGATATTGGGATAGTCAGGGTTGGGATATTGGGATAGCCAGGGCTGGGATAACAGGATAGCCAGGGCTGGGATATTGGGATAGCCAGTGCTGGGATATTGGGATAGCCAGGACTGGGATATTGGGATAGCCAGAGCTGGGATATTGGGATAGCCAGCCCCGGCTCAAGGACAGGAACCGGCCCGTGGCCGACAGTGCCCTGGAGACGGGGCCGGTACAATCAGAGCGGGGGGGACTGGGGGGAGCCAGGGGCTGGGCTGGGATCTGTGGGAATGGAGGACTCTGAGGGGCTGGGATGGGATCTCTAGGGCTACGAGGGGTGGGATTTCATCTCCTTCCAGCTGGGACCCAGGAGCTTTGCAGTGTCCGACGGTGCCACCTGGATCAGCCAGAGGTGCTGGGAATGCAAAGGGATCATGGTGGAGCAGATGAAGCATTCCCTGGGACACAGCTGTGTGGAAGAGCTCCCAAAATCCATCAGACATGGTCAGGAGGCTCTGGAGCACAAAGGTGGGTGTGAGAGGAGGAGGGGAGTTCCTGTGGGAGTGTGGGATTGAGGAATGGGGGCCTTGGGAATGCAGAAATTGCCATGGAATTTCCATGGCCAGATCTCACTCTCATCCCAGCCAGGTGAGAATTCCATGGATGGATCTCCCCTCAAGCCATAGCCATGGGAATTCCATGGGGAAATTATTTGAATGGATGACCAATGCAATGCCAGCAGTGCAATGAGACGTAATCCCTGCTGGGATTTCATGGGACATGGATGCCAATGCTGTGCCCAGGCCGGCTCTGCTGTGCCCGTGGCAGCGCCAGGGGAGTGCCCTGTGCCTGCCCTGAGCCCAGCAGGAGCCTTTCCTTGGCTGTTGTGTGCCCTGCCCGGGGCAGGAGGGCACTGCCGGAGCGGCTTTGGTGGCCCCGGGCACCCGGCCGGGCTGCAGCCGCTGCAGGGGCTCCTGGGGAATGTTGCAGAGCAAAGCTGAAAGCAAACAACAGTTTCTGGAGGGGATTCTGCCCCTGGGCTGTGCTGGGAGCCCAAGGGCAACAGCCCCAAGTGCTGGAGCTCAGTGTCCCTCGGCCAGGCCATGTTCTCTGGATCTGCCCTGTCCCTGTCGTTGTCCCTCAGCTCTCCCCTGTCCCTGTCCCCTGTCCCTTGGCTCTCTGAGGTCAGAGATGGCAGCAGGACCTGGGGCAGCCCTGGGGGAGAACCACCCTGAGCCCCATCTGGGCCAGTTGCCCCAGTTCCCCCAGGGGTGCCCAGGTCACTCCCAGCATGGGCCCTGTGGCTCCCAGTCACTCCCAGTATGATCCTAGTCATTTCCAGTTGCATTCAGTACAATCCCAGTATAATCCCAGTCACTCCTAGAGTGATCCCAGCATGGTCCCAGGTGTTACCATTCACCCCTAGGATGGTTCCAGTCTCTCCCAGTATGGTTCCAGCCACCCCCAGTATCATCTCAGTCACTCCCAGTACTCTCAGTACAATACCCTTTGTCCGCAGTATGGTCCCAGTCCCCCAGTATGGTTCCAGTTACTCCCAGTACCATCCCAGTCACTCCCAGATAGTCCCAGTATATTATTCCAGTAGCTTCCTTTGTGGTTGCTCTGTGATTCCAGTCACTCCTGGCCTCTCCCAGTATATCCCAGTTGCCCCCAGTGTGCTTCCACGCACTCCCAGTTGCTCCCAGTAGCTTCCACCATGATTCCAGTTGTTCACAGCGACTCCCAGTCATCTCCAGCATGATTCCAGTTACTCCCTGTATATCCCAGTTGCCCCAACATGATCCCAGCTGTTCTCAGCTTGCTCCTAGTAACTTCCAATATGATCCCAGTATGACCCCAGTCACCCTCAGTGTGGTCTCAGTTGCTCCCAGTATGATCCCAGTTGTCCCCAGCATGAACCCATTTCCTCCCAGGGTGATCCCAGGTGCCTCTAGCACAGGCCCAGTCATTCCAAGTGTGATCCCATTTTCCCCCAGCATGGTCCCAGTCAAACCAGTCACCCCCAGTATGGCTACAGACACTCCCAGTATATCCCAGTTTCTTCCATTTTTATCCCTGTTGCCCCAGTTCTGATCCTGCTGGATCCCAGTGCTCCAATCCTGCTCCCAGTGGGTCCCAGTCCTGGGCGTGCTGTATTCCAGTGTGTCCCAGCAAGTCTTGGTGTAACCTGGTGCATCCTGCTGTATCCCGGTGTGTCCCAGTCCATCCCAGTCTGTCCCAGTCCGTGCCTGTCCCAGCCCATCCCATTCTGTCCCAGTCCATCCCAGCCTGTCCCAGTCAGTGCCTGTCCCAGTCCATGCCTGTCCCAGCTTGTCCCAGTCCATCCCAGTCTGTCCCAGTCCATGCCTGTCCCAGTCCATCCCTGTCCCAGTCCATCCCAGCCTGTCCCAGTCCATCCCAGCCTGTCCCAGTCCATGCCTGTCCCAGTCCATCCCTGTCCCAGTCCGTGCCTGTCCCAGTCCATCCCAGCCTGTCCCAGTCCATCCCAGCCTGTCCCAGTTCATGCCTGTCCCAGTCCATGCCTGTCCCAGTCCATCCCAGCCTGTCCCAGTCCATGCCTGTCCCAGTCCATCCCAGCCTGTCCCAGTCCATCCCAGCCTGTCCCAGTCCATCCCAGCCTGTCCCAGTTCATGCCTGTCCCAGTCCATCCCAGCCTGTCCCAGTCCGTGCCTGTCCCAGCCCATCCCAGCCTGTCCCAGTCCATCCCTGTCCCAGTTCATGCCTGTCCCAGTCCATGCCTGTCCCAGTCCATGCCTGTCCCAGTCCATCCCAGCCTGTCCCAGTCCGTGCCTGTCCCAGTCCATCCCAGCCTGTCCCAGTCCATCCCTGTCCCAGTCCGTGCCTGTCCCAGTCCATCCCAGTCTGTCCCAGTCCATGCCTGTCCCAGTCCATGCCTGTCCCAGTCCATCCCAGCCTGTCCCAGTCCGTGCCTGTCCCAGTCCATCCCAGCCTGTCCCAGTCCATCCCTGTCCCAGTCCGTGCCTGTCCCAGTCCATCCCAGTCTGTCCCAGTCCATGCCTGTCCCAGTCCATGCCTGTCCCAGTCCATCCCAGCCTGTCCCAGTCCATCCCAGCCTGTCCCAGTCCATGCCTGTCCCAGTCCATGCCTGTCCCAGTCCATCCCAGCCTGTCCCAGTCCATGCCTGTCCCAGTCCATGCCTGTCCCAGTCCATGCCTGTCCCAGTCCGTCCCAGTCCATCCCAGCCTGTCCCAGTCCATGCCTGTCCCAGTCCATCCCAGCCTGTCCCAGTCCATCCCAGCCTGTCCCAGTCCATGCCTGTCCCAGTCCATCCCAGCCTGTCCCAGCCCATCCCAGCCTGTCCCAGTCCGTGCCGGTCCCTTCCCAGCCGCCGTTTCCCGGATCCTGCCCCTCCCGCCCCCGGAGCTGCCCCCGGACGGCAGCTACAGCCCCCCTGGACCTCCAGAGGAAAACTCCACCCTTCCACAGGATCCCTGCTCCAGCAGAGCCAACCTGGCACTGCAGGAGGCTGCAGCCCCCGTTCAGTGGGACTGCTGCCAGCACCCTGACCCTCAGGGTGTCAGCTCCTGTTCTGACCCTGCCAGGGTTTTTTTTGTCTGTGCTACTGCATTTGTAGTTTTAGTTTTCCTAGTAAAGAACTGTTATTCCTATTCCCATATCTTTGCCTGAGAGCCTTTTAATTTCAAAATTATTATAATTTGGAGGGAGGGGCTTGACATCTTCCATTTCAGGGGAGGCTCCTGCCTTCCTTAGCAGACACCTGGCTTTCCAAACTGTTGCCCTGATTTTTCAGATTTTCTAAGCCTTCTGATGTTTGCATTCTTCTAACGAACTTTCTCACACACTTTATGTAAATAACTTATTGTTTTTCATTTGTTTATGGAGGAGGAGAATTTGATGGACTGTTGGTTTGTCCAGTGTCATTGGAGGGGTGGCACTTTCAGCCTCCAATCCACTGTCACTTTTAGAAATCTAGAAATGTTGGAGTCAGAAATAAAAAAGGCCTTTTCTTGCCTTGGAAGAGCAGTGTGTCCACGTCATGTGGTTTCATCTCCTATAGTGACACCAAACCAAGACAGATTTTGGCAACCAATGTGAAGCTCGAGGGCATCAAGGGAAAGAGGGTGGAAAAGGGAATAACAGTTCTTGAGTAACCTAATTTTTGTGTGCTGATATTGACACCTTGTTAAGTGTCACCAGGTGGTCCAGCTTACCCTGGTTTGGGTGGCAGTGCTCCTGCCATTTGCAGGCCCTTATCTAAACATGGATCCTGTAACCAAGGCTACTGTGGCTGTTATCTGGTTTGTTTGATGGGTGAATAAGGTGAGGAATTCATGGATCTTTAACTTCTCCTGGAAAGCAAGCACATGGATTCAGAGCCATCACACACTAACTGTATGTTTTTGGGGTTACTTTAATAATGGAACCTAGGGTGAGGAAATGACACCAGGGGAAATTTTCTGTCAATCCTTTAACCATCTCTTTGGGTCTGCCCCACCAGTTTTTGAAGGGTTCAAATCCACTCTAAATGCTATGATACCATGCAGTGCTTGGTGTTGCTGATAGGCCTGTTCTATTTAGCATTCAGAGATAAGGGAAGGTTAACCTGGATAAGCACCCTGACACCTCCCCCAGAGAACAGGGATGCTGCCCCAGAGCCTGCCCCTGCCCCAGAGAACAGGGATGCTGCCCCAGAGCCTGGCCCTGCCCCAGAGAACAGGGATGCTGCCCCAGAGCCTGCCCCTGCCCCAGAGAATAGGGATGCTGCCCCAGAGCCTGACCCTGCCCCAGAGAACAGGGATGCTGCCCCAGAGCCTGCCCCTGCCCCAGAGAACAGGGATGCTGCCCCAGAGCCTGCCCCTGCCCCAGAGAACAGGGATGCTGCCCCAGAGCCTGACCCTGCCCCACAGCCCACCTCAGAAATGAACCACCAGACTGGGTGGGGGTTCTGGTGAAGGAGTTAACACGAGGTTGGCCAGAGGCTGAAGGAGTACATCTCCCTGTGGTGGAAAACCCTCCCCTGGCCTCAAAGAGGGAGAGTCTGATGGTGCAGGAGTGAAACACACAGACATTACAACCATCCAGGTTCCAGCTGAACTGCAAGAGCAGCCACAGCCAGCAGCAGTCGCCCCTGTAGAAACAAGGAAGCCCAAGATGAAATCAGAGCACCCAGATAAGGATAAGAAAGGAGGGCCCTCACAACCCACAGGGGAGCCAAAAACTGAGATCATCACTGAGTCCCTGATGTATGAAAGTGTCTGTGATCTGCACAAAGACATTGTATGAAAGGGGTGTGAGGCTTATACAACCTGGCTGCTTTGGGTCTGGGACCTTATGGGTGCAGGCCTGCAACTGGATGTGGTGAGGCAAGGAATTTGGGATCCTTGAGCCAGGACTCAGGTGTCAATCAGGTATCCAAAAGGGAGCCAGGATTCTTTTCCTTCTGGGAGTGGCTTTTAATGAGTGTCAGAGAGAGGTTTGTCCACAGGGAGAGAATGCAGGAGCACCACCATGGAATGTACTGGAAGAGCCTTGAGGAAGGGATCCAACAGTGAGAGAAGTGGCAGTACTGGAGGGACTCTTTGGGAGGGATGGACAGCATGATAATGACCCCGACAAGGTCAGGGGCTCTGGGCAAATGCTGTGGAGTCTGGCAAATCTGGGGCCATCTCAATACCCCACCTTCACTGCAACCATTAATGCCAATACCAGCCGAGAGACAGTGGGCTCTGCCACCAACAAGCTTAGAAATTATGAGAGTGTGGCCCCATGCAGGCTCATGTCTGTGCTGTGGTTAAGGACCTCAGAAAGGAATTTAAAGAGGAAATGGGGGAGATGAGTCAGGAGGTAAGATAAATGCAGCACCAGTGCAAGTCACAGGCCCCAAAGTCAGAGCCCAACGTCCCCCAGCTACAGTGAGAGTTCATCCCACGAGCTGACCTGTGGTTCTTCCTGAGTGACCATGGGGAAGACATGGGAACGTGGGATGGGAAACCCACTTCTGTCTTAGCAGCACAAGGAGGGAAAACTCAACTCAAGGAAGGAAACACTAATCGAGGGAGTTCCAGTAAGGTGAAGGGAGCCTCCTGCCATGACCAAGCTGCTGGGTGTGATCTGTCACATCCCCTTGAAGGTACCTCTAGCATGAATGCCCAGGAAAGAAATAATAACCACAGCTAGAGGGGCCCTGCCTCCAGCCAGGGAGAGGCATGGGAAAACCAGGTCTTTTGGATGGTGTGGATCCAATGGCCTTTGCACATGTGCTGTGGAAAGGAAGGTGCCCACAGCACAGCTCGTACAGCAGGATGCCCAGGGACCAGATGGTGGCTGGCTGGCCATGGCAGCAGCCAGAGAGGATCCACTCTGGTGGGCTGTACTCCGGCATTCCTATGGGACACAGGCGCAGCTCATCAGGCCCATGCTGCTCCCTCCCTCCCAGCCAGCTCCCATTCCACAACAGCCACCCCTGCCCTGCCGAAAAGCAACTGGGCTGCAGCTGGCTGAAGAAGGATTCTCCCTCCCTCTCTCCCTGTTCCCCCTCTGCCAGCAAAGGGGGGAACCTCCGCTGCCCGGCTGGGCCCGGCTTTGGGCTCACCTGACATCCGGGTGTAGAACGTGTCCTGGAGGATCGTGCCGCACCCGAAGTCGATGAGCTTCACCTCGCCCGGGCCCAGGTCCACGAGGACGTTCTCGGCCTTGATGTCGCGGTGCAGACGCCGCGGCTGCTGCGGTGCCGCACGGCCTCCAGCACCGGGCGGAGCAGCCCCCGCGCCACGGGCTCCGTCAGGAAGCCCTGCTCCTCCAGCAAGTGTCAGAGCTCCTGACTGCGCTCCGCACGCTCCATGACCAGCGCCAAGCCGTCGGGCACCTCGAACCAGCCCAGGAGCCGCACCACGCCGCGGAAGCCGGGCCGCCACACCTTCCACAGCAGCGCCAGCGCCAGGGCCACAAGGGCGCCCTTGTGCTGTGGGGGGACCGCGATGCCGACAGCGGGGCCGATGCTGAGCCGCGCCTTGGGCCCCCTGCCCGGCCCCGCCGCGGCTCGCCACTGCCCGGCCCGGCACGCTGCGCGGGCCCCGCTCTCTCCACGCTCGCTCCCCTCCGCCTGCCGCCCTGCCGGGCCTCGCCTCAGCCCCGCCCGGCACGCCCCGCCGGCTCCTCCGTGGGCCCCTCTCACTCACCAGCCGCGCCCACTCCCAGACGCGCTCCCGGCACGCTGGCTTGATGGCTGCCTGCGAGCCAAGGCCAGCGGCCGAGCCAGCGAGCGGCGGAGCTCGGAGCGGGGAAGCTGCCGGCAGCGCTGTCGGCGACGGGCCGGGAGCCAGGCGGCAGCGGGGCGGCTGCGGGTGGAACCGCGGCAGGGGCTTCCTTCGGGGCCGGGGCCTCGGCCGGGGCCGGGCCAGAGCCCGCGCCTGGCGGAGACGAAAGACTGTGCTGCTCCGCCAGCAGCAGAGTGAGCGGCACCTCCAGTGGCGCCGCAGGCGGGACAGAGAGAGCCCGGCGGAGGCGGAACCACGGCGGGCCGGGCAGCGGCGGGCTCCGGGCGGCCCCGCCGAGGGGCGCCGTGCGGGACGCGGCATCAGCCGGCCCGGGAGAGGCAGGACATGGACGGGACGGGACGGGAGCAGAGAGAGTGTGAGAGGGCCAAGGGGATGGGGAGCCAGTGGAAAGTCGAGTGGAAAACACATCGAGAGAAGCGCTGCTGCTGCTGCTGTGCCCCGCGGAACGAAAGAGAGAAACAAACAAATCACACCCCAAAGCCAATCCCATTAGAGAAATAACCAAAGAAAACAATGGAGCTGGCTTGTGGCTTCTTTCTTCTTCAGGTGAGACAAAGCATTTCATGGGGAAGAATTGCCTCTTCTGACAGTTTTGCCAGAGTGGACAGGAGTGCAGCATTGAATTTTCAAGTTGAAAAGGGAAATTGTGTCAGTAATGTCATCTCTTTTCATCCTCTCTTGAGACAGTTGCAGGCTGCCAAAAGACATGGTCTGCAGTGTGCAACTTGGGGCCAAGTTTCTTTTTCTGCCAGAGGATGAGCAGGGGAAGCATCCCAGAATCATGGGGTCGTGGCATGGTTGGGCTTGGAAGGGATCTGAAAAATCCCATGGCTGCAACCCCGCTGCTGTGGCTGGGGAGCCCTTGCACTAGACCGGCTTGTCTGGAGCTCCGTGCAGCCTGGCCTTGACCACTGTCAGGGACGGGACATGCACACCTTCTCTGGGCAGCCTGTTCCAGGAGAGTCTTTTTTCTGAATCCCTTAGCTAAACCTAATCTGTCTCCATTTGGATCCATTCTCCCTTGTCCTGTCCTTGCCTGCCCTGGAACAAAGTTGGGGGGGGCAGGGGGGGGGATTGGTTGTGGAAGAGATTAAGAAAACTGCCCAATTAACAGACAATCAGTGCCCCACCTCTAACAGATAGGAATAGAATTCCCCTATTTCCAATCTAAGACAAGTGGAATCCTGGATCCATTTTTCCTGTGGCTGCGGGTCCCACCCCTGGCAGAGCAGAACTGGGAACTGGGACTGTGATCCCTGATTGCTGATCCCCTTCTCTCTCTGTCTCCATTTCCCTCCCTTTCCTCTGGGGGATCACAAATCCCAGAGCAGCTGCAGAGCCCCGTGCCCAGGCCGGGTTTCCCAGCAAAGGGAGGCCTGGGGGTGAGGTGCCCCAGGCTGGCCAGGAATGGGGGTCCGGGGGTCCCTGGGCTCATGGAAACAGGGAATCCAGGGGCTGGCAGAGGGGGATACCCGGGAAAGGGGGTACAGGGGGTGTTGGTGCAGGACAAGGGAGTGCAGGGTGTCCTGGAACTGGGGAAGGAGATGCAGGGGGGTCCCAGTGCCCCGCAATGGGGATTCAAGGGGGTCCCCAGGGGGCTCCCCAAAGCCCCTCCCAGGGGGGAGCAGGAGCTGGGTCGGGAGCTCTGGGCAGAGAAAAGGGGGTGACCCCGGCATGGGGGGACATGGGGGAGTCAGACACGCTCTGAGGGGGGACACAACCCCCAGGGACCCCCCTCACCTTCTCCCGTAGGGGAGGCCGAGCCCCAGCCCAGCAGACGAAGCCCAACACGAAGCCCCCGAGCCCCGGCAGCACCTTGGGGGGCGTCCGGGGGCAGCTCCGGGGGCGGGAGGGGCAGGATCCGGGAAACGGTGGCTGATTGCTTTCAGCTTTGCTCTGCAACATTCCCCAGGAGCCCCTGCAGCGGCTGCAGCCCGGCCGGGTGCCCGGGGCCACCAAAGCCACTCCGGCAGTGCCCTCCTGCCCCGGGCAGGGCACACAACAGCCAAGGAAAGGCTCCTGCTGGGCTCAGGGCAGGCACAGGGCACTCCCCTGGCGCTGCCACGGGCACAGCAGAGCCGGCCTGGGCACAGCATTGGCATCCACGTCCCATGCAATCCCAGCAGGGATTACGTCTCATTGTGTTACAAATGAGAAGCTTGATTAGGCCAATATTCAAGCAGCAATCAATTTATTAATTCATATGGTAAAGTATGAGCAATACAGGCTGGGTACAGAGGGGGAAGTTTTCCCTCCAACTGCACACCCATAGTTGAGGCTTACAGGCATTGATAGGGGTACTCATAAGCTTTCTCAGCAGTTCCCATTCCCAATTTTTACATCACAATTCTATACACTATTATGATTTAGTTTTTCTCAGGATGTATCTCAGAAAGGAGTATCCCCAGATGGTGGGGTCCGGCTTCCGAAAGAAGAAAGAAGTCTCCCAGCTGGTGAGGACCAGATTACAGATGTGGGTCCACCTTTTAATTGCAAATCTCATAACAGTGATATCCAGCTTCTCTTGGTCAAAACTATCAATCCTTGAATTGATGTTCATCTTCCTTTCTCAAACTGCTTTTCACTGTTTTGTTAATGCATCGAGATAAGCATGTTTCCTTTTTATATATTCTAATGCTATGGTTTCAAAGACCCCTACTACAAGCAATATTCTAAAAATATACTTCAAGAGGTTATTATTGCAAAACTCATTAAGGCTTAGCTAAAGCAGAAAGTTCCTGTCAAACAGCAACATCCTTAAAGCTTTAATTCAAATGATCCTAAATCAACTGAAGACTTACAAAGGGTAATTGCGAGCAAAGGATTGGTTCAAAGGCCTTCTTCCATGCTTTACTTCCTCAGTTATTTATTAGAATTCGTCTTTATAACTGTCCCGTGGTCAGTTTCCACACGTTTCACAATCACAAATACACACGTTGCCTGTATGAACCCGACACGAAACACAGCTTTGTATTTCACAATTGCACTGCTGGCATTGCATTGGTCATCAATTCAAATCATTTCCCCATGGAATTCCCATGTCTATTGGCTTGGGGGGAGATCCATGCATGAAATTCTCACCTGGCTGGGATGAGAGTGAGATCTGGCCATGGAAATCCTATGGCAATTTCTTCATTCCCAAGGCCCCCATTCCCTAATCCCACACTGCCACAGGAACTCCCCTCCTCCTCCCACACCCACCTTTGTGCTCCAGAGCCTCCTGACCATGTCCGATGGATTTTGGGAGCTCTTCCACACAGCTGTGTCCCAGGGAATGCTTCATCTGCTCCACCATGATCCCTTTGCATTCCCAGCACCTCTGGGTGATCCAGATGGCACCGTCGGACACTGCAAAGCTCCCGGGTCCCAGCTGGAAGGAGATGAAATCCCACCCCTCGTAGCCGTAGAGATCCCATCCCAGCCCCTCAGAGTCCTCCATTCCCACAGATCCCAGCCCAGCCCCTGGCTCCCCCCAGTGCCCCCCGCTCTGGTTGTACCGGCCCCGTCTCCAGGGCACTGTTGGCCACGGGCCCGTTCCTGTCCTTGAGCCGGGGCTGGCTATCCCAATATCCCAGCTCTGGCTATCCCAATATCCCAGTCCTGGCTATCCCAATGTCCCAGCTCTGGCTATCCCAATATCCCAGCCCTGTCTATCCCAATGTCCCAGCCCTGGCTATCCCAATATGCCAGCCCTGGATATCCCAATATCCCAGCCGTGGCTATCACAACCCTGGCTATCCCAATGTCCCAGCTCTGGCTATCCCAGTATCCCAGCCCTGGCTATCCCAATATCCCAGCCCTGGCTATCCCAATGTCCCACCTCTCTCTATCCCAATATACCAGCCCTGGCTATCCCAATATCCCAAGCCTGGCTATCCCAATGTCCCAGCCCTGGCTATCCCAATGTCCCAGCTGTGGCTATCCCAATGTCCCAGCTCTGGCTATCCCAATATCCCAGTCGTGGCTATCCCAATATGCCAGCCCTGGGTATCCCAATATCCCAGCCGTGGCTATCCCAACCCTGGCTATCCCAATGTCCCAGCTCTGGCTATCCCAATATCCCAGCCCTGGCTATCCCAGTATCCCAGCCCTGGCTATCCCAGTATCCCAGCCCTGGCTATCCCAATATCCCAGCTCAGCTCCCCCCACCATCCCCGCTCTCTGCGGCTCCATCCGGCCCCGCTCGCTGCCCCAGCGCTCGCAGGGGTCCCATCCACGTCCCCCGCAATCAAGGACTGGGGGACCCCGGGCCGTGTTCTATTGTATTTTATTCTCCTTGTTCTCAGTTTGCAATGATTTCCCTGATGTAGCCCCTCTTCTTTCCTGACAATGCTTTGCCCCAAGTGCCTTCCCTCCTCGCCCATGTCAATCCTCCCTGTGGCTGCAGAGCCATTCCCCAGTCTCTTCCCTCGGCCCCTGTCAATCCCTCGGCCTCCCTTCCCCTCTTTCCAGAATCTTCCCCCAGGGGCGTGGAGTGATTGGGCAGAGGTCAGGGCCCTCCCTTAAGGTGCTTCCTCATTTGTGCTCCTTCATGTCCATCTGCCCGGTTTGCACAGCCCCGTTTCCCCCATTGGTTGTTGGATGTATCTTTGCCTTGTTTGCGCCCCCTTTCCAAGCTGGTGCCGGGGCTGAGTGTGTGCTGTGTGCAGCAGGTTGCCCTGAGGGTCAGAGCTGGCCTGAGCCCTGAAATAAACCTTGGCTTTCCCCTGCCCAGAGTGGGCCCTTTCTTCCTGCAGCAGCGTCTGCCAGCTGCTCCTGTGGTTTAGGGCTGGCAGCCCCGGCCGCTCTCCTGTAGCCCGGGCACAGGGGAGTGTCCCCCGCAGTCGAGCGTGTCGGGCTGGGCGGGCAGGGCCCGAACGGGCACTGAGAGGACGCGGCGACAGGGCCGGGCTGCGACAGCGCCACTGCCAGGTACTGCAGGGAGTGCAGAACTGGGGGGACAGCGAGATCGGGGAGCTGGGGGGCTGAACGTGAGAGACTGGGGATCCAGGGGGGTCAAGAGGCCAAGGAAAGGGGGACTTGAAGGGCTGGCCGAGCTGGGAAGGAGGTTCAGGGGCTCAGAGTCAAGGAAAGGGGGTGCAGGGACTGGGAGAGCTGGGATGGGGTGTGCAGGGAATCCTGTGCCCAGGAAAGGGGGTGCCGGGATGTCCTGGGAGTGAAAAAAGGAGGGTCTGGGGACTGGGAAATGCAGGAATGGGGGCCCAGGGATCCCAGGTCAGGGAAAAGGGTGGGGCTGGGTGCTGGGAGAGGCGGGGGCCGGGAAAAAGTTGAGTTGGTGCTGGATAAGGGGGTGCAGGGGGATCTCATTGCTGGGCAATGGGGTAAAAGGGGGTCTGGGGTCTCAGGAATGGGGGTGCAGGGGAGGCTCGGGGTCACGGAAATGGCGGGCAGGGACGGGGAGAGATAGAACGGAGTTCCAGGGGGCCTGGAGCCCAGGAAAGGGGGGTCCAGGGTTTCCCAAAAAAGATGGGACATGGCATAGGGACACCCTGGATATTCCAGAAGGGGGAGTTCAGGGCATCTCTGGTTTTTGCAGAAGGATGGGCCTGGGGGCAGGGAAAGGCTGGAATGGGGGTCCAAGGTGTTCCAGGTCGTCCCAGGGCCAGGCACACGGGAACTCTGGAGGTGCCCAGGGATGTGGAGCTCAGCCCAAATATTCTGGGGGGTGCCTGGGTTGGGTTATTTGGGGGGATGTTTGGAGAATGAAGAAGTGCAAGGCTGAGCGGAAAAGGCCCCTCGGGGGGACATCGGGGGGTGGCAGTGGCGGCTGGCGGCAGAGGCAGCCTGGAGGAGCAGAGCCCTGTGTCCCCCAGGAGCCCAAAGTGGGGAGCCCAGAGAGGGGGGAGCGCCGCCATGGGCGGGAGCCTGCAGAGGCTGGAGAGGGGCAGGGGGGACTCCTTGGAGCCCCTGCAGCCCGGAGCAGAGCATGAGGGGAGAAGGGAGCCCAGAAGGGAGCCCAAAAAGCCCCGGCATCCCTGAATGGGCAGAGCGAAGAGGGGGCAGCTTTTGGGATTGCTGGGACTGCCAGCAGGCTGGGGAGGGCGGGCACCGAGGAGAAGGGGGACCCCCAATGCAAGCGTGACCCCAGCAGCTGGGACAGGGGGAACCCTGAACAGCAGAGGGGAGGGTCCAGGTACAGGGAATTCCTGGGAGGCTTTTTCAAGGCTGAATCTTGGTGTTTGGGAGGTTTTTCTGGAGCCGCGATGGCCGGTGACTTGTAGAGATGGACTTGGGCAGAAAGACCTTGAAAGTCAATGTGCTCATCCCTAGTTTTCCCCAAGCCAGGATTTCTCATTGCCAGTTCTTGTGAGGCTGTGAGGAAGAGGAAGATGTCCCTGAACACTGAGGCAGGGGAGGAGGAAGTCAGTGCCCCTTTCCCCCTCTCTCCTGCTCCATCTCCCAGCCCAGCAGGGCCCCGGCTGCAGGACAGCCTGGGGGCATCTCCTTGCCCTTGCCTGTGGCCCGGAGGCAAATGCCATCCTGTCCTTGTCCTTCCTCCCCCAGAGCAGGAGCTGAGGATGGAGAGCAGGGAGGACAAATCCCCGCGGCAGAACCTCGTGGCAGAGGCCGTTTTGAGCAGCTCCACGGCGCAGGAACCCAACGGGGAGGAAAAGCCCTGGAGATGCCTCACGAGGAGGGGCTGCAAACGCAGATGGCGGGGATCTGAGGGGGAAAGAGCCAGCCTGGGCTGGGAAGGCGGCCGGAGATGGAGCCAGAGCTCAGAGCTGGTGGTCCTTGAGGAGGTTCCTTATGGGGAGAAGCCCCACAAGTGCGAGGAGTGTGGGAAGAGCTTCAGGTGGAGCTCCCACCTGATCATCCACCAGAGGAGCCACACTGGAGAACGGCCCTACGAGTGTGATCAGTGCAGGAAGAGGTTTCAGAGCAGCTCAAATCTCCTCAGGCACCAGCGCACGCACACAGAGGAGAGGCCCTTCCGCTGCCCCGACTGCGGGCAGGGCTTCAGGCACAACTGCAGTCTTGTCAGGCACCGGCGCATCCACACTGGGGAGAGGCCCCACGAGTGTGAGGAATGTGGGAAGAGCTTCAGCCGGAGCTCCCACCTGATCCAGCACCAGAGGACCCACACTGGGGAACGGCCCTACGAGTGTGGGGAGTGTGGGAAGAGCTTCAGTCAGCATTCCAACCTGATCATGCACCAAAAGATCCACTCTGGGGAGAGGCCCTACGAGTGTTCCAGGTGTGGGAAGGGGTTTCGGATCCGCTCCCATCTTTTCCGTCACTATCAGTGTCACACAGAGGAGAGGCCCTTCTGCTGCCCCGACTGCGGGAAGGGATTCAAGGACAACTCCACCCTCGTCAGGCACCGGCGCATCCACACTGGGGAGAGGCCCTACGAGTGTCCCCAGTGTGGGAAGAGCTTCTCCAGCAGCTCTCACTTGACCCGACACCAACGGAGGCACCGGTGAGGGAAGCCCTGCGAGTGCCCCGAGTGCGGGAAGAGCTTCGTGCGCTGCTCCAGCTCCATCCCCCACTGCAGGAGCCACGCTGGGCACAGCCCTGGTGACCCACATTCCCTGTGATCCCTGTTGGGAACACACCTGCCTGCTTGTCCTTTTGGTTTGGCTTTAATTTTTTTCTGTTCTTCCTCTCTTTGCCCTTCAAAAGCCAAAAGGGATGGATCTGTCACCTCAAAACCACTCAAATCCCACTGAAAACAACTGAATTTTAACCCATAAAGGCTCAGTCCCTCCTCAAAAAAACTCAATCCCATGCCAACCTCACTCACTTCCACAGCCACGAGGGTGAGATGGGGTTGGAAGGGGATTGGGAGCAGTGGGATCCCAATTGGGAGCGGTGGGATGGGGATTGTGTGGGGCTGGCTGGGTGGGATGTATTTGACAGCAAATAAAACTTTCAGAGTTACTGATTTCTGTCCCATTCATTTTCAGTCAGTTCTGTTTGCAGAGTGCCACCTTCTCAGCTGTTTAATTTGCTATTAAAATCCCATTTTTCAAATCATCTAACCCAAACAGTCCAAAAACCAATATCCAAATAACAGCACTACAATTTAATTTTAAAAAATAATTTGAAAGTACTTAAGGGTGTTATTAAAGTTTAATTGTTTGGTTAAAATGTAGGAGAAATTCTAGTGGTGCTTGGTTTTGTGTTTAGTATATTTACAATATGAATTATTTTACTAAGGTGTGTTAGATTGTATGTTAGTTTTATCTAAAATATATTAGTTATTGAGTTAAAACTTTCAACAGGTATTTCCTGGTATTCAATTTGTTTATTTATATTTCTGGATAATGGTATACTAATAGTTGTTGTTTTAGGTTGACTCATTATTGGAGTTATTTAAGTAAGTGTCAAAAATATTATATTTCATTTTTATTATAATTGATTTCATTTTAATTATAATTTCTTGATTTCTTATATTATTATCATTTCTTGAGAGTATAGGAAGGATGTTTGAGGACAGGAAAATGTTTTCCTTGCTGGGAAATGGGATTCCAGATGCTGGGTGTGTGTGCAGGACCAGACAAACTGGGATCGAACATGGAATGGGATCCCATGGACTGGGATCATATGGATTGGGATGGCACAGGCTGGAGTTGCACACACCGGGGTTGCACACACTGGGGTTGCACACGCTGGGGTTGCACACGCTGGGGTTGCACACGCCGGGGTTGCACACGCTGGGGTTGCACACACCGGGGTTGCACACACTGGGATCAGACGGGCTGGAAAAGCATTGGCTGCCTTTGGCTGCCTTTGGCTTCATCCACGTCTAAAGGCGGCCACATCAAGTTGGTTTCATCCTGTTTGGGGCTCCCATCCCCCTCTTTCCCCCGCTCTCCCGCCCCTTCCCCATCGTTCCCCCCATCCCCAATCCCCTCCCCCGTGTTTGGGTTTGGGGGTTCCAGCCCCTCCTGCTCCGTTTGGGGGTCCCGACCCCCCTTTGGTTTAATTTGGGGTCCCGCCCCCCTTCTCCCCGCGCCCCCCGCTCCCCCCGCGGCCGGGGGCGCTGCCAGCACCACCAGTGCCACCAGTGCGGCCCC
Source organism: Passer domesticus (assembly GCF_036417665.1). Classification (NCBI taxonomy): domain Eukaryota; kingdom Metazoa; phylum Chordata; class Aves; order Passeriformes; family Passeridae; genus Passer; species Passer domesticus. The sequence goes on along the minus strand of NW_026990160.1, from coordinate 1,298,850 downwards.
GGCTGCCCCCGCACGCCCCATCCCCATGCCCAGGGTCACCTCCCCCCTCCCCAAATTCCGCTGCCGGGGAGCGCTGGGCGCTGCGGCTCTGCCCGGCAACCGATGAGTCACAGCCGCGCCGGGCGCTGATTGGCTGCACATCGCCGGGCGGGGCCCAAGCGCCGAGCTCCCGCCCGGCAACTGGATTGGCACCAGCGCCGCGCGCTCTGATTGGCCAGCATCTCTTTTGGGCTGGGGGCGGCAGGAGCTGGGCACCCCCAGGAGCCCCTCGGCTTTGGGGCTCTCGATCCCCGCTCGGCCCTCGGGCCGGCCCTGGTGACTCGATCCGTCCTAAGGACGTGATTCGTGAAGGTTCTTTTTCATTGATCTCAGGGTGCAAAAACTGGCACGACAAGGGCATTTGCAGTAAAATCACAACAGAGATACTTTTATTGTGTAGCCATAGCAAAGATGCGTTAGAGAGAAGGGGAATGAAGAAAGGGGAAAGAATAAGGAAAAGAAAAAGAAGAGAGGGAGGACAAGGAGGTATATAGCTACCAGACGTGCGGATGACAAAGTCCCTCGAAGTCCGGTCGACAAAGAGCCTGTCATCTTCATGTCAGGGGAGATCTCCAAGGTATCAGTCAGCTCTAACCTTTTTTATAGTCCTTTTGAAATGGGGGAAGTGGACACATTTCAAAATAGTCTATTGATAAAGGGTACAAGGAGTCCATCAGTAGTCCATCAGGAACAGGTGTCATCAGCAGCAGACGTTGTAGGCAGGAACCATTGTCTTCTCGGTCCAGTGGTCGCTTGCAAAACTTGCTTTGGTCCCCACGCACGCCTTCCCTCACCCTACGGTAGGGATTTCAGTCTTAGTCCTTTTGGGGAGAAGAGGGGAGCTTTTCCATGTAGGGGTCGCACGTCTCAGTCCTTGAGGGGAGAACCTTCTCCCATCTCAGTCCATCTGTCACGGTGGTTGATGTACGGTGAGTGGAGGGTCCTTTTGTGGTGACCTCCGGGAAGGTCCTTCCAGAGAGAAAGTCCAGCCAAGTCAGAAGGGTGGAGAAATTCCAGCACTAGCGTTGCTAGGTGATGCAGGCGAAGGAGAGCACACTGCCCCTTCTTGGGTGCAGTGTTCCATGAGTTGAGCAAACACACCCGTAGGCAATAATCTGGCTTGCTGGACCAGACAGACCTGGATTTTCAGAACAGGATCTTTTCCTTTCCCCGGTGGTCTTGGCTTTCATGACGATCGAGAGGCAAAAATTGAGGGAAGTTTCAGACAGACTCTCACACCTACAAATAAACCAAAAAGCACGATACTACTGCCCCATCCCCAGGGTCATGGGATCCCAGATCCACAGAATTGGCTGAGCTGGCAGGGACCCATCAGGATCCTGGAGTCCAACTGCTGGCCCTGCACAGGACACCCCAACAATGCCAGCCTGGGCCTGGCAGCGCTGGCCAAACGCTGCTGGAGCTCAGAGAGCCCTGGAGCTGGGAGCCTTCCCTGGGGAGCCTGGGCACTGCCCCAGCAGCCTCTGGGCAAAAACCTTTTCCTGAGATCCAACCTGAGCCTGCCCCGACTCAGCTGCAGCCGTTCCCTCCAGTCCTGTCCCTGGGCACCAGAGGGAAGAGGTTCCCACAGCCCCAGCCAGGGACCCGCTCCCAAGGCTGTTGCCATGGCCACCAGGCTGGGACCTGCTGGGATGCTTGGTTTCCATGGACCGGGGTTTAGGAATGGGATTCTCCCCCACTCCCAAGGATGTTGCCAGGTCCACCGGGGCTGGGACCAGCTGGGATGCTCGGTCTCCACAGCCTGAGGTTTAGGAATGGGATTCTCCAATTTCCTGCTCCCGCTAAAACCACACTGGCACTCGCTGCCCTCCCGAATCCCATGGAAAGAACAAAAGGCAAACATCCCTGGCTGGGATAAGAACAATTTATTTGGAACAGCAATGAGATAAGAAACAAACAGAAACAAAAACAATATTGATCACAGAAGGGATATGCAAAAGGGAAAACTACAATGCAACTGTCTCTTCCCGGCCACAATTTCCTCCTGCCTGGAAAGGACACCCTTCTCCTCAGGGAAAGAGTCCTTTTCCTGCCCCTGGCAATGACTAGAGGTGAGAGTGAAGGTAATGACATGGCCCTGGCCAGACCCTCATGGTCTTTGATCCCCCATCATGTCATTGGCAGGGGCAGGAGGAGGGACAGGTGTCTTCCCAGCATGGATCACAGGGAACACAGATCTCCAGGGCTCTTTCCAATATGGGTCCTCCAATGGGGGAAGAAGCTGGAGCAGGGCACAAAGCTCTCCCTGCAGTTGGGGCACTGGCAGGACATCCCTTACCAGTGACTCCTGGCTGGTCAAGTCAGAGCTCTGGGTGAAGCTCTTCCCACATGTGGGGTACCCATAGGGCCTCTCCCCAGTATGGATGCGTCGGTGCCTGATGAGGTGGGAGTTGCGCTTGAAGCCCTTCCCGCAGTCAGGGCAGCAGAAGGGCCTCTCATCTGTGTGAATCCTTTGGTGCCTGAGGAGATTGCAGCGGGCCTGAAACCTCTTCCCACACGTGGGGCACTCGTAGGGCCTCTCCCCGGAGTGGATGCGTTGGTGAGTCACAAGGGTGGATCTGTAGCTGAACCCCTTCCCACACTCCCCACATCTGTACGGTCATTCCCCCGTGTGGATCATCTGGTGGCAGATCAGGGTGCTGCTCTGCCTGAAGCTCTTCCCACACTCCAAGCACTTGTGGGGCTTGTCCCCATCATGAAGCTGCTCATGGACCACCAGCTCCGAGCTTTGGCTGAAGCTCTGTCCACCCACCTGGCTCAGGGTGGGTCTTTCCTCCTCAGAGCACCCTGGGCTGGGTTTGCAGCCCCTCCTCCTGTGGGATCTCTGGGGCTTTTCTTCCCTGTTGTATTCCTGTGCTGTGGAGCCACTCAAAATGGCCTCTGCTACGAAGTTGTGCCATGGGGTTTTGTCCTCCCTGGTCTCCATCCTCAGGTCTTTGTCTGGGGGAGGACGGACAAGAAGAGGATGGGATTTGCCTTCGTGCCAGAGGGAAGGGGTAGGAGAACCCTCCAGTTCATCCCTTGCAGGAAAGCATTGCCAGTGGTGTTGTCCTGCAGCCAGGGGCCATGCTGGGCTGGGAGATGGAGCAAAGGAAAGGGGGAAAAGGGCAGTGACTTCCTCCTTACCTGCCTGCATGTCCTAGGGCATCTTCATCTTCCTCACAGCTTCCTCCTCCATCTGGGAAAGATTTTGGGATGGGAAATTCTGTTCTGGGAGGAAAACAAGAGATGAGTACATTGAGTTTTGTACTGGTTTAAAGGCAAACCAGGGGGAGATTCTAGGCCAGAATTACAATTAATTAAGAAAATTAAGATTGAGGCAATGATACACTGCCTTAAACTGACAGAGTCAGGATCTAACCTGGCACCCTGTTGGTCAGGGTGCTGGTAGCAGTCCCATTAAATGGTGGCTGCAGTCCTGTTGCAGTGATGAACGTGATTCTGTCGAAGCAGTGATCCTGTAGAAGGGTCTGGTCTTCCTCTGAAGGTCCAGTGGTGCTTATGGAGCTCTTGTCCTCTGGGAATCCAGTAGCCAAGGTGCTCCTGGGGCTGCAAGCCTCATCTTATATCCAGGTAGGAATGCGTGGCTCCTCCCCCTGGGCGGAGCATCCCACAATGGCATGATGTAATTTTATCAGTCCTGCAGGGACACTCAATGGCCCATTAACAGAAGATAGCCCCTGGAGGGCGTTATCAGGGCTGAGTCATGGAAGAGATAAAGAACACTGCCCCGCCTGTTTATAACAGTTTGTAAAGATGATGATGGAAAACATGCATTTGGTTACATCTTACACTGTAACCTGAAACAGTGGGGTAATCCCTGCTTGGGGGGTAACGCCACCTCTGCTTACCCAAACTGGCTCAGGTATAAAACCCCCACTCCGGGAAGGCCACACACACAGGGGACAATGTCACTCTTGCCCTGGCCCAGGGGAAGTCTCTGTTCCTGTCACTACCTTGCCCTAACCCCTTTTCTCTCTTTTTCTCTTTTTCCATCTCTCTCTACCTCACACTTATTATTCAATAAAATCCACTTTGGATTTGGTCTTGGTAGCACCTTAATTGGGGCAGAAGCATCTCTCTAACCATTTTCTTAACCAGATTGTGACATTATTTTGGCACAGTGAGTTTAGGCACTGTTGTCTGACCCCAAGTGCCTTTGACAACAGCATGGTTCCCTCCTCTGAGGAGGTCATAGATCGTTTGGGAGGAACTCTTGGAAACTTGGACGCATCTTCCCCTAAGCGAGTTATGGGAGAAAATGGTTGTTGTGGGTAGCCAGTGTAAAGAAAATATTTTCTTGTTCTTCCTTGAAAAGTTTGTTCAAATCACTGGAGAAAAGGGAACAAATATTACCAGTGAAGCTGACAAGGTTCATTCACCCCAAGGTGAGGAACACAAGGCTGCTAAAGTGCCACAGGAAGCCCAGCTAAGGTAGCTAACTTCCTGAATCACTCCCAAATTCACAGGCTTAGGGGCTTTGCCAAATGTGAGAATCACTGTTCTCTTCATCCCTGTCACCTTTGTGATAGTTACACAAAGCTTTCTCTTGCTTTTTATAATCTGTACTGGGCTGAATTTCCACTTTTCTTTTATGGGAACCTGCCAGCAGCTGAGCTGGAGCTGTGCAGGAACCGATGGAACTTGGAATTTTCACACACTTGCTTCTATTGCCAGTTTATTAATGCTTGGGATTGGTTTGCATTTTCATGACATGCGACTTGTGGGAAAATCAAATATTCATGAAAGTGGTTTATGCAGAGTTGAATTTGATTTCTGCCAAGTTTATTTTGTCCAGTGCCCAGGGGATGCTCAAGGTCTCTGTGCCTTTTGCCCTGGGGGATGCTTGGGAGGGGCTTGTGGGGGCTGTTCCTGTCCCTGTCACCCCACGCCATTCCTCAGGGGGTCTCCATCATTCTCACTCCAGGGAATGCCTGGGGGAGTTTCCCTCCCTGTCACTCCTGTGCCAGGGGATGCTCAGGGCAGTCTCTGTCCCTCTCAGCCCAGGGGATGCTCAGGGGTCTCTGTCCCCTTGCCCTGGGGGATGCTCAGGGGGTCTCCATCCCTCTGGCCTCAGGGAATGCTTGTGCAGGGCTGGGGACCAGGGGCTCTGTGTCCCTCTCACCGCTGAGGGTGCTTGGGGCTGGGGGGTCTCTCTGACCTTCTCATCCCTGGGGAGCCCGGGGGGGGTCTCTGTCCCTCTCAGCCCTGATGTGACTGCACCCAAACATCATTGAGGTCAGAGGGACAGAGACACCCCCAAACCCCCAGAAGGGCTGAACCTGGGATCATGCTCATACCCTCTTCTTCTGTGTAGCCCAGAAATGAGTTCTGCACCTTTAAGGCAGGTTCTGAGACCGAAGGGAGGGAGGAAGTGAGCAAGGTTTTTAAGAAACTGCACTCCTCCATATTCTGGCTGCTGGACAGACAGACAGCAGGACAGGACTCTCCTTTGGTTTTAGTTAGTTTTTACCTCTCTAAGGCAGATAAGTGCCCTGGACTGTGGTTTTTCTTTTACTTTAGAGCTGTTTAAACCTGCTCTGAACATCCAGAAGAGCACTGGCAGCTCCACCTGTGGCCCATTGGTCCGAGCCTGGTCCACGGCATTTCCAGTGCTGGAGAAACTGAGAAGAGACTGATAAGAGACTGAGTGAGCAGAGCTACAGCCCACAGAGGGATTTTCTGAGTTTGTCATCTCTTTTGGAGCGGCAAGAGGTTTTATTGTTTAATATTGGTCATTTGCTGTGCTCGTGAATGCTTTGTCTGTTAAATAAACAGGGTTTTTCCACTTTTCTCCAAGGAAATCTTTTCCCAAACTGATTGGGGAAGAGGCTGCTTGAATTTGCTTTCCAGAGGAAACCCCTTTTGGAGGTTTTCTCCCAAATTTGCCCTAAACCAGGACAGGGCGGTGGGGAGAGGAGAGAGCCCCAAGTGCCTGGACTGGGGGGAGGCTGGAGAGAGGGACCCTGGGACCCCAAAACCCCACAGCATCCCTAAGCAGGACCCTGGAGAGGGGGGATCCCCAGGTGCTCTGGGATCCTTGGCAGCCATGAGAGAGGGGACCACCAGAAGCCCAGAGGGATGAGAATGGAAATGGGACACTCCTGGTGGCTTTTTTTGATTCTCTTTTGCTTTTTGAAGGTTTTTATTGATATCAGGTGACTTCTAGAGATGGACTTGGGCAGAGGCCTTTCAGACACACTGTGCTCATCCCTTGTTTTTCCCCAAACCAGGATTTCCCATTCCCAAATATTGGCCCAATGGAGGAGAAGGCTGCAAGGAAGAGGAGGATGCCCCAAGACACTCAGGCAGGTGAGGAGGAAGTCAGTGCCCCCTTCCCCCTCTCTCCTGCTCCATCTCCCAGCCCAGCACGGCCCTGGCTGCAGGACAACCCCGCTGCTGATGCTGTCCTGCTGGGGATGCACGGGGGATCTCCTGCCCCTTCCCTCTGGCACGGAGGCACATTCACAGGCTCTGGGGCAGGAAGGGGAGCCGCGGGCGGTTTGGGGTGCGTGGCTCGGCTGCTCCTGGCGCGGTTCCCCCGAGCCCCCGGCGCAGCTCCGCCAGGCCCCCCCACCACGGCACTGGCCAGAGGCACTTTAACAGAAATGCTGGTAAATTTACCATCTGGAGTCACACTAAATACAATTTCAAGAAGCTGCTGGTTTGCTGGGCAGTTTGCCGAATTCCACATTGTTGTTTCTTTCAATAAAACTGCACTTTAAAAAGTCTTTGTAAATTCATGCTTGCCTAAAATTTGTAGCTTCCATGGGTTTCTCTCAAAACTAAATTACATAAAAACCTGACATACTTATCACATCCTTTTAATCCCTCCAGTAAATCCTTCATGCTGTTATTTCAATCTCAGATTGTTCAACTTTTTCAGTGCCTTATTTCCCTTAATAGCATCAGAATAAGTTAAATTTTTTTGTATGTATAACATTTAAGGATATTAATTTTTAATTCTATGATGTTTAACTTAATGCAAATTCAGGGTTGACAAGATTAAGCAAAGTTAAACTTCATTATTGTTAGATTTCAGCAATGTTATGTTACATTCATACAAATACATTAATTTGAAATCCTGTTGTTCTGGATTGAAAGACAATGTGTGTATTCTATTTGCCATCTATTTGCCTGTCAGAGGCAGGGCAGTTATCTTCTGTTAATCGGGAAGTAAATTGGACCCCCAATAGCCCCCACAGTTCCCCAAACACCTGCAAGGACCTCCAAGCTTTCTAAAATCCTTCTTGTGAGAGGAGCTTTGGAGTAGCTGTTTCCAATCCCCGTCCCAGACTTTCAAGATTTTGTATGTAAAGAATTATAAAGGTGGAAGGAAACCTTTATAGACTTTGTCCCATGGGATTAAAGACGGCAGACCAGAGCTATTTCTATAAATATATACTATCTCTTATGGTAATGATTAAACCATATTATCTTAATCAGAAAAATTTGCTCCTAGGTATAACAGCTGTAACTCATATTATATTATATTATATTATATTATATTATATTATATTATATTATATTATATTATATTATATTATATTATATTATATTATATCATATCATATCATATCATATCATATCATATCATATCATATCATATCATATATAATATACTAGGAAGTGATTTCAAAGTAACTGTGTTAAAGCAAAACCAGTTATTAAGCAAAGATTGATGTCACTCCCTGTCTTGGTTTGGAAAGACCGGTGTCTGCCAAGGAAGGTAGGAGCCTGTCCTGAAATCTAAAATGTAAACCCCATTCCTCTGAATTGTTATAAATTTGGAATTAAGGGGCTCTCAGGCAAAGATATGGGAGCAGGAACAACAGTTCTTTATTAGGGAAACAAATAAAAAGATGAAATAAACAATGCAGTAAACCAAGACAACACTGACAGAGTCAGAACACAACCTGACACCCTCTTGGTCAGGGTGTTGGTAGCAGTCCAATTGGAATGGTGGCTGCAGTCCTCCTGGAGTGTCAGGTGTGGTTCTGCTGGAGCAGGGGTCCTTTAGAAAGGTGTAGTCTTCCTCTGAAGATCCAGTGGAAGAGGCAGCTGCTGTTCCTCTGGGAAATCCAGTGGAGAAAGCCATGCTGGTGTTCCAGAATTTTTAATATTATATCTGGTAGGAATGCTTGGCTCTCCCCTCTGGGCGGATCATCTCACAATGGGATGTTGTAGTTCTTACCAGTCATGCAGTGCCATTCAGTAGCCTGTTATCAGCAGGTGTCTGCCTGGAGGGAGGAGTGGGTGTGGAAGAGATAAGGAAAACTGCTCACTTAACAGAAGACAACTGCCATACAGATTGCAAAGATAACGCAATCTGTTTGGCAATCCAGGAAGGTCTCCCTTGTGAAACTCAGGGGCCCCAAGGAACCAAGGGTCCATGGTGACCTTGTGGAGCCTGTAGTGTCACAGAGGAGCCATTGTGACACAGCGAGGGTGCATGGAGCCGAGGGGCCCTGGTGACACATCAGGGCTTTGTGGAACCACAGAGCCATTGCGACATTGCAAGGTCTCATGGAAGCACGGGGCCATTGTGACACTGCAGAAGCAGGGGGAACATTGTGACACTCTGGGGCCTCGTGGAACCAAGGAAACCATTGTGACACTGTGGGGTCCCACAAAACCAAGGGAACAGGGAACAGGTCTGGCTGGCTGGGCCTCCTGGGGACCACCTGACAGGTCCAGCTGACCTTGGCATGTTGAGGGCTGCTTCTCATCTGCCCCTGAAGCACTGGGGCTCTGGGCTTTCCTTCCTATGGGAGAGAAATGTCCTTCTCCTCCAGGGGCCCATTGTCAAAGCTGGGATTCCTCCTCCAAATCTCCTTATATGCAAAAATTGTTCCCAGATGAAATCCACCAGGAGAGACAGCTCTGGCTGCCTTGGCCACCTGGGGGCCACCTCTCATCAGCCTTTGAAACACTGGGACCATGTGCTTTTCTTTCTTATGGGATAAAACCATCCATCTCAACCAGGCACACATGGCCAAAATTGGGGATCTGCCTCCAGAATTTCCTATATCCAAGGATAACTCCCAGACAAAAACTGCCAGGGCTGACTAGTCTGGCTTCCTGAGGGCTGGCACTCATCTGCCTCTGAAACAATGGGGCTCTGCACTTTCCTTCCTAATGAAAAGAACTCTTCTTCCTGTCCAGGCAGCCATGGCCAAAACTGAGATTCCACCTCCAAAACGCCCTATGGCCAAGGATAGCCCCTAGACAAAAGGTGCCAGGAGAGACAGGTCTCGCTGGCTTGGCCTGAAGGTGGCCCCTCTCATCTTCTTCCAGAACACTTGGACTTCGCACTTCTCTTTCCTGTAGGAAAAAAACTATCCATCTTGACCAGGTGCCCATGGCCAAAACTGGGATTCCACCTCCAAAATTCCATACATACAAGGATTTCTCCCCATGAAAGTTGCTAGGACAGACAGGTCTGGCTGCCCTTGGCCTCTTGGGGGCTGCCTCTCACCTGCTTTTGAAACACTGGTGCTTTTGTTCCAATGGAAAAGAACCATCCTTCTGCTCAAGCTGTCCATGGTCAAAATCGAGATTCCTCCTCCCAAATTCAATATAACCAAGGATTCCTCCATGATAAAAGCTGCCAGGACAAACAGGTCTGGCGGGCTTGGCCTCCCAGTGTAGGAATGTGCCCCCTGTTGACGGAGTAACCAAATTATCCTTGTCTCCTTAAAAAGGGAAAAAGCCCAGAAGTTTCTCTCCTCACCTTGGTAAAAAGACACCTCATAGGACTTTGGGGACCTTACTTCAAACTTAAGGATAGATAACTCGACAGAAGCAAAAAGGTCCTTCCTAAACAATTTACTAGAAAAAGTGGAACAAAGGAACTAAACACTTTTGTGGGGTTTTTACCGGAAGCAAGAGCCTCTTGCCACTGGTGTAGGTTTTCTCTGTAAAGACCTTTGTTATTTTATCTTTTTTTTAAACTTTTCTGTTTCCAACACTACCACTGAAGACATGCTGATTTTATGCCATCTGAGGTGGCTGAACTATCTTTGGTGTAATATAGGTCCCCAAGAGCTCATAAGACCTGGCCTGAGGATATCATTACTATCATTCCAGGAGCCATCTCTCTCCTCATCTGCCTTTGAAACATATGGGCTCTGTACTTTCCTTGGAAAAGAATGATCTGTCTTACCTACACAGAAGTGGCCAAAATTGGGCTTCCATCTCCCAAATTCCCTATATCCAAGGGTTGCTTTCAGACAAAAGCTACCAGGACAGAGAGGTGTAGCTGGCCTAGGCCTCTGATGGCTGCTTTTCATCTGCCCCGAAACACTGGAGTTCCATGCTTTCCTTCCTATGGAACAGAACCATCCTTCTCTGGGTGTCCATGTCTGAAACTGGAATTCCACCTCAAAAATTCCATACATCCAAGGGTTGCTCCCAGGCAAAATCTGCCAGTACTGTCAAGTCTGGCTGGCCTTGCCTCTGTTGACGGCCCCTGCAACGCTGGGGCTGGGTTCTTTCCTTGCCATGGAGATCCCTGGGACACTGTGGGGACCTCATGGAACCAAGGGGATCATTGTGGCACCACTGGAGCCCATGGAACCAAGGGGCCATGGTGACACAGCGGGGCTTCATGCAACTCAGAGACCATTATGACTCTATGGGGCCTGATGGAACCATGGAGACCATTCTGACCCTTCAAGGCCTTGTGTCACCAAGGGGGCATTGGGACACTTCAGGGCCTTATGGAAGCAAGGGACCATTGGGACACAGTAGGGCCCCATGGAACCGAGGGAACATGGAGCAGGTCTGGCTGGCTTGGCCTCCCAGGTGCCACCTGACAGGTCTGGCTGATTTGGGATGTCAAGGGCTGCCTCTCATCAGCTCCTGGAGTGCTGGAGCTCCATGCTTTCCTTGCTATGGAAAAGAACCATCCCTCTTTTCAGGTGCCCATTGTCAAAATAGGTACTCTCCCTAAAAAATTTCCTCTATGCAAGGGCATCTCTCAGAACAAAACCTGCCAGCTCTGGCTGGCCTTGGCCTCTGGTGGTCACCTCTCATCCACCTGGGAAACACTGGGGCTCTGTTGCTTCCTTCTTATGGAAAAAAACTGGCTTTCATGTCCAAAGGCCATGGCCAAAATTAGAATTTGGCCTCCCAAATTCTGTATATCCAAGAATTGCTCCCAGACAAAAGTAGCCAGGACAGACAGGTCAGGCTGGCCCTGTCCTCTGGTGATTTTCTTAGATGAAGAGCTGCATGTTTTCATTTCAAAACACCTTGGAGAGGGCCCTGACATCTCCAAAGGTGGGGTTTTGAGGCCTTTGGCACATGACTACTACATATGGACAAAGGAGCTCTGTGCTCTGTGCTGTTGTGGTGGTTTTGCATCACGGAAGTCATGTCCTAAGAGAAGGTGCTAGCAGTTTCCTCCATGTCTGACAAAAAAAACAATCAGTAATTAGCTTTGAGAATTGACAATCTGTTAAACCACTAAGGAAACTGTACATGCCTCTGTGAAGACACATGTTAAAGACAAGAAAGCCTGGGAGGGTCTCTTTCCCTTCTGGCCAGCAGAGAGGTAACAAGGCTGGCCCAGCCCCCGTCTCAGCCGGGCCAGGCCGGGCGGCTCCTGCCGTGGGGCCGGGCCCCTTCCCAGGGAGCCCCCCAGGCCCCATCGGCTGCCGGGCAGGGCAGGGGAGGCCGCGGGGCCGAGGCCGGGCCGGGCCATGGCTGCGGTTGCCAACACCTGGGCGCTGCCGAGCCCTGCCCCGCCGCCAGCCCGGGCCCAGCCAGGATCTGCCGGGCCCCAGGAGCAGCCCCGGGCTGGGCCGGCTCGGCCAAGATTCTGCCACCCTTGGGCTTCACCCACAAGCCCCGGGCAGGGGGAGGAGAAGCCATGGGCCCCGGCCGTGCTGCTGCTGTGTTCTGGCCTGGCTGCTGAGATCCTGGCCCTGCCCCAGCGCGGCCCATCCTGACACAGCCCCAGTGCAGCCTCTGCAGAAACCTCCATCGTAAAACAGCTCCGGCCGCAAGGACCCAGCCCGGCCGGGGTCACGGAACCATCTGCAGGCCCCGGGAGAGATATTAACTCTTTCAGTGCTTCCATCCTCCCTGGAGTGAGAGAAATGCACAAAGTGCAGGCACACAGAGGAGCAACATGAAGACACCGAGGTCAGTGAGGAGAAGTTGCGTCCCATATGAGAGGGATGAGGATATGCCTTGATCTTGGGGATGAAATCCTCTTGTAAAGCTATGGAGAAGGATGTAATTGATCCATCAGACTCTCTTTTTCCCTATAATGCATTGAAAACTATGGGGAGACGACTTGTTCAGCAAAGGCCACCATGCTAAAGTAAGCAAATATTGAAGTAGCTGTGATCCTATGAGAAGTTTGAACAGAGAAAGAGAGCAGAGTGATGAGACCCTGGGTCCTCATGAAGAGAAGAAGATCTCTGTTCTCAGAGACAAAGATGATTTTAGAAATAGATTAAGAGAACCTTTGCTCTTTAACAGCTCATCTTGAAACTAATACCACATAAGCTGTCATGGCCCATAAACACAGCTGTGGGAAACCCTGTGGAGGAATAAATGGGAGGGACTTCACCACTGCAGATTTTCTGGGCAGTTGCTATTCATGGAAAGTGACAGCCATGAGAGAACTGTTTTCTTACGGAGAAGTCTCCATATAATTAAAGAGAGACTCCTCTCCCTAAGTAGAAGCAAGAAAGATTATTCTAGAGGTGGTAAAATGATGAAAATTTTAGGTTTTGTCTCCTTACATTCTCAGTAAGAAAGAAAATGTTGTAGGGAGAGAACTGTTCTGAATTCTTATTACTCTTTCTTTTAGTTAATATTGATAAACCTTTCTTTATAATTTCTTAAGTTTTTGAGCCTACTTTGCCCTTCTCTAATCCTATCTCACAGCAGGAAATTATTAAGTATATTCTAGTGAGTGCAATGGTAATTAGCCAACACTGAACCTACCACAATAATTAAAGCATTCACCAAGTAATCTCAACATAGCAAAGCAAAGCCACTACAGAAATATTCCTAATGAACTCCATGAGAGCAGAGGGAAATCAAGACAGAGCCATGGTTTGTCAGGGCTTGCTTGATCCTAATGAGCCCTGTGGTGCATTTGGAGCTGAGCCCTGGTACCTCAGGGTCTGAGAGGAGATTGCACAAACCTTTCCAGGAGTCAAAGTCAGAAGAAAATCCCAAAGTGTCTCAAAGCATGAAAGGGTCCCACTGAGGTCCATCCCCAACACAGGCTCCTCATGGAGCACAGAACTGGAGGCCAGGATGGTACAAAAACCTCTCAGAGACTCAGTGTGGAAAGGAAAATCCAAAGTACCTTAACAAACCTTGAGTATCTCAAAGTATTAATGAGCCCCACTGAGTGTCAGTACAAAGCTCTCAGGGGACTCATTAAAGCAGATAATTGGGGCCATGATTGCACAAACCTCTCACAGAGTTTGTTCAAAAGGGATACACCAAGTAGCTTAAAATAACTGAAGTACCTTGAAGCATTAATGAGCCCCACTGAGTATTGTTACTGACAAAGCCTCTCCAGGGACTAATTACAGCAGATAATTGGAGGCCATGACTGCACAAACCTCTCAGAGACTCCAAGGCAAAAGCCAAACCCAAAGTCCTTTGAAAATCCTGCAGTCCCTGGGAGCATTCAGGAGCCCCCAGGGCCATTCCTGATCACGGCTCCCCAGGGACTCCTTCCAGCAGATCCTTGAGGCCACTGGGATGTGGGCTAGGGGGGGATGCTGAGGGCAGGACAAGGGGCTGACAGTGCCCAGCCTGGCTGGGGCTGTGCCAGGAGGCCCCAGGGCCTCAGGACAAGGTGTCTCCTCCCAGCCCTTGGTGGCACAGACCCTGCTGCTGTGCCCCAGGCCACCAAGACTTGGCTTCTCTTTGTCCCCACCTGTCATCCCTGCCTCCAGTTCTCTGCTCTGCCTGGGGCCTGGGAACACTTTCTCAGTTGTGTCCCTCAGTGGGACCCATTAAAAGTCCAAGAAACTTTGGATTTGGATTCTGACTTGCAGTCCTGGAGAGAATTCTTCAGCTGCCTCTGAGGGACTGATGTTCAGGGCCTGAGCACAAAGCCCCAGAGGGTCATTCAAGTCCTTGTGCTGTGTCTGGGCTGCTGAGCTGGGCTGGGCTCCTGGAACAGAGGCAGCTCCTGGTAAGCAAGAAGAGGTTCAAAAGCACATTTCTCTTGATGAGCAGCTCTTCTGCCAGCCCAGCAGGGCTGGGGCACTGCCTGCAGCCACCTGGGCACAGCCCAGAGGCACAGAGGGGTTAAACTCAGCCTGGGCTGGGAGCACAGAGCAGAGCTCACTCAGGGCTCACTAGAGCAGAAATCATCCTGGGTTTCAAACAGTCATTCTCTGGCTGTGGAAGAGAAGCTGCAGTTCCTGCAGGGATCTCCTGGAGCTGGCACATCCCACAGCTTTTAGGAGCTTTCAGGAGCACTCTCAGAGCTGCTCCAGGGCAGGGATGTGGCCCCAGGGCAGGGCTGGCTTTCCCTGCTGCCCCAGCCGAGGCACAGCCCAGGGCAGCTCCTGTTGCCAGGCTCTGCTGCAGGGCTGAGCAGCCGCGGGTGCAGCCAGGGGTGCCCAGGGCTGTCCTGCAGAGCAGGCTCCTGCAGCCCAGGGCGCTGTGCTGGGGCAGGGACTCTGCTGCCTGCCAGGGACAGCTCTCAGCCGGCCCAGGAGCTGCTCCCAGCGCTGAGGAGAAGCTGTGGGGGGAAGGAGCCACCCTGAGCAGGGCAGGTGCTGCTGCTGAGAGGGGCTGGGTGGGGCAGGGCTGCTCCCAGCTCCAGAGCAGCCTGGGCACAGCTCCGAAGGACACTTCCCAATGAAGGTAAGCCTGGCATTGCTGGAAAGATCAGGAGCTTTCCTGAGAGTGTTTTCAATTTCCTGCTTGAAGAAGGATGGGAAAACTGGGGTGATGTGAAAAAGATTTTTGCTTTTTATACATTTTTCATATATTTGTAGCCTTGTAAACTACTATTATAAAGTTATAAAACTATAATCCTTACTTAACTCTATTAAACACTTAATTAACTCAATTAAACTACTATTATATGCTTATATAACCATAATCCTTAATTAACTCTGGTAGGTTTCCTAAATTTTTTCTCAGATTTTAGAACAATAACCTGACTTTCTAAATACATTCCTGAAATACTCTATAGTCTTATTATAAGGAAGAGGATCTACAAGACAAATGTTTTGGATTTTGACCAGAATGTGAGCAGTCATAGCAAAAAGTGAAGAAACCCTTGGACCTACTCCAATGGGATGAGCCAGGGGTGTGTAACTGGGCTAACTGAATGTCCTATTGGATGTTCCTGTTAAATACCCTAATTAATCAACCTTAATAATTGTTGAAATCAGGGGCTGGGTGTGCCCCACTCCTACTAAGACACCTGGAAGCTTCCAATAAATGTCTGGTTTTTACTTTACTGTTCTAACACAGTTGCAAGGGGTTTTTTTCTCTTTTGGTTATATGCAACAGGGGGATGAGAGAGGCAGAACAGGAATTGTAATCTCAGAATCACAGAACATTCTGAGTTGAAAGGGACACACAGGATCACCAAAGGAATGTTGGAACATTTACAGGGACACCAGAACTGTAACTTTGGGTGGTCAGTCTCTGCTGGGAGCCTCCCAAAGGGCCCTCAGCCACTCCTCAGCCCTGGACAGCAGCAGCATCACCTCTGCAGGGCCCAGCAGGGCTCTCCTGAGCTGCCCTTGCCCACCTGCACACAGAGCCTGCCCCAGCCAGGGCCCTGCACACAGGCAGCTTTCTGTAGGGCCGGGGCCAGGGCACACAGGGTGGGATGGGCTCTGTGAGCGCTGGCAGGGACAAGGCTCCTCTCAGGAGGGAATGTCCAGGCCCAGGGAGATGCTCAGGGAAGGAGAGGGGCTGAAGAGAGCAGTGCTGGGGCAGGAGGGCACTGTTGGTGTGTGGGAGGTGCCGGGCACAGCTGGGCACAGGAACACTGTCCTGAGTGCCCGGCTGTCTCTGCCCTGCCCTCTCAGGCACAGCACCACAGCATCTTCTCTTGTTTCTGCCCTACCCTGGTATTGTCACTGTTATCTGCTGCTCTCAGGGAGGCTCTGGCATTTGCAGCAGCTGAGTCCGGCACTGCCCTTGGCATTCCTGCCAGGCAGGGGTGTCCATGGCAATGAGGTGTCCAAGCTTCCCTGGGACCTGTGGGGCTGTGGGCAAAGCAGTCCATGGAAAAGGGGAATGAGCTGAGCCCCCTCCCTGAGATCCCATCATGGGCACAGCCAGGGATCTCCTTGCTGTGCCCTTCCAAGCTCTGAGCTGCCCTCCTGGGTGCAAATCTGTGCCAGAGCCTCTGGCCATTCCCTGAATGTCCCATGGGGAAGGGCAGGGCTGCCACAGCTGGGGAAGTGCTGCTGGGTTTGCCAAGGGAGCCGTGAGTGTTCTTGGCAAAAGGGAGTGCTGAGACCTTGCCCGGTGACCTTGAGTGAGGGTGAGATATTCAGGGATGCCTCTGGTCTGGTTTATCCAGAGTGACCCAGGAGTGTGACTGTGCTCTGATTGCAGCCAAAGGTGCAAAGCCAGGGCAGTTGGGAACAAGCCCATCCAGCCCCTCACCTTCCCTGAGCCACAGGGAATCTTTCGTCTCTTACATCTCTCAGTGGCAAACTTGGAGTGCAGCAGGAATGCTGGGGATTTCTGACCTCAGAGAGCCAGGAATAATGATGTGTGGGTAGGAAAACAATTCCTAAAACCAGCTCCTGCCATCCTTTAGACTTGGGAATGCAGATGCAACCAAGCCTTTCTGCATTAGGAGTGATTCCATTGCCAAATCCTGAATATCCAGCCTTGTCCCTCTGCCACATGGCTGCAAACCCAGGGCAGGATGGCAGGGCTGGCTCCTTGAGAGCCCCCATGCACAGCCCTGGCTGCTCCTGGCACACTCAGCCAGCACAGCTGGAGCTCAGGCAGGGACATGGGGAAAGGTTTTCCCAGGGCAGGAACAAGGGTTGGTGAGTCTCAGTGGGACAGTCTGCAGGGAATGGCCCAGGTCTGGCTCAAAGCAGCCTCTCCTGACTTGGCACTGTCCTTTCTCCATGAACAGGTCCCCATGCCAAGACACAGCAAATTTCCAACAGCAGCTCCATCAGCCACTTCCTCCTGCTGGCATTGGCAGACACGCGGCAGCTGCAGCTCCTGCACTTCTGCCTCTTGCTGGGCATCTCCCTGGCTGCCCTCCTGGGCAACGGCCTCATCATCAGCGCCGTAGCCTGCGGCCACCACCTGCACACGCCCATGTTCTTCTTCCTGCTCAACCTGGCCCTCAGCCACCTGGGCTCCATCTGCACCACTGTCCCCAAAGCCATGCACAATTCCCTCTGGGACACCACGACCATCTCCTACACAGGATGTGCTGCCCAAGTATTTTTTTTTTATTTTCTGTGCATCAACAGAATTTTATCTCCTGACCATCATGTGCTATGATCGCTACGTGTCCATCTGCAAACCCCTGCACTACATGACACTCCTGAGCAGCAGAGCTTGTGCCCACATGGCAGCAGCTGCCTGGGCCAGTGCCTTTCTCAATGCTCTGCTGCAAACAGCCAATACATTTTCCCTGCCCCTGTGCCATGGCAATGCTCTGGGCCAGTTCTTCTGTGAAATCCCCCAGATCCTCAAGCTCTCCTGCTCCAATTCCTACCTCAGGGAATTTGGGCTCATTGCAGTTAGTGTTTGTTTAGGTTTTGTCTGTTTTGTGTTCATTGTTTTCTCCTATGTGCAGATCTTCAGGGCTGTGCTGAGGATCCCCTCTGAGCAGGGACGGCACAAAGCCTTTTCCACCTGCCTCCCTCACCTGGCTGTGGTCTCCCTGTTCCTCAGCACTGGGATATTTGCCCACCTGAAGCCCCCCTCCATCTCCTCCCCATCCCTGGATATGGCTCTGTCAGTTCTGTACTCGGTGGTGCCTCCAGCCCTGCACCCCCTCATCTACAGCCTGAGGAACCAGGAGCTCAAGGCTGCAGTGTGGACACTGATGACTGGATGCTTTCAGAAACATTAAACTGCTGGGCAATTTCTGAAAATCACTTGTAATAAAAGTTGTCTTTGATGCTTCTTGTTAGTTTAGTTTTGGAGATTTGTTTCCTTTGTTTTATTTTTTTCATATTGTCCACAAAACAGAGTCATTGTTTGTATCATTTCTCATTTTGTTTCTCTCCACCTTCCCTCTGGCAACAGACTGTGTCAATGAGGGACTGTGCTCTTGGTGGCTTTAAAGGAACTAAAGGATCTCCCAGCAAAGTTTTCTGCAGAGATGCCCTTTTGTTGCCTTCTCTGGAGCTGCAGCAGCAATGTCTGTGTGCAGAGCTGGGGGCAGATCAGTGCTGGCACAGCAGCTCTGGTCCTGCTGGCCACACCATTCCTGATCCAGGCCATGAGCCATTGGCCTTCTTGGCCACCTGGGCACACTGCTGCCTCATGTCCAGCCTGCTGTCCCTCAGTCCCTGCAGGTCCCTTCCTGCCTGGCTGCTGTCCAACCACTCTGTCCCCAGCCTGTAGTGCTGCAGGGGTTGTTGTGGCCAAAGTGCAGAACCTGGCACTTTGTCTTGTTAAACCTCACCTTGGGTTGGGTTTGGTCTCTGGATCCAGCCTGTCCAGGTCCCTGTGCAGAGCCCCCCTATTCTCCCACAGATCAACACTCACACCCAGCTTGGTGTCATCTGCAAAGATGTCCTTGGTTTCAAGGGGCCCCTCAGTATCACAGTGGCCTCTTGGTTATACCAGGCCCTGCACTGTCACACTGCTCTCCTTGGTTCCATGACACCATGCAGAGCAACAATGCTCTTCTTGGTTCCCTGGGTCCCCGAAATGTGACAATGCTCTTCTTGGTTCCATGGGGCTTCACAGTGTCACAATGATCTCGTTGGTGCTGCAGTTTCACAGTGGCCCATTGGTTCCATGGGGCCCCAGGGTGTCACAATGGCCCCATGGTTACATGAGGTCCCACACTGTCACCAAGGTCTCTGCGGTTCCACAAGTGCCCTCAGTGTCACAATGCACTCCTTGTTTCCATGAGCCACACAGTGTCACAGCGTTCTTCCAGATCCCTTGAGGCCCCATCATGTCACAGTGGCCCCTTGGTTACACAGGATCCTGCAGTGTCACAATGTCCCCTTGGTTCCATGAGGCCCCGCAGTGTCAGAAGAGCCCCTTGGTTCCACTGGGCCCTGGAGTCTCCCAGTGATCTCCTTGGTTTCTCACTGTCAAAATGGCGAAACCCCGTTGGTTACACAAGGCCCTGCAGTGTCACAATGGCCTCTGTGGTTCAATGAGGACCCCGAGTGTCACAGTGCACTCCCTGGTTCCATTTGGCCCTGCAGCACCACAATGGACCCCTGGTTCTCTGGGTCTGCACAGTGTCACCATGGTCCTCTTAGTTCCACAAAGCCCTGCAGTGTCACAATGGCCCCAGAGTGTCCCAATCACAGAATGACAGAATCAGATTGGCTGGAAAAGACCTTTGGGATCATCAAGTCCAAACAATGCCCTAATACTGCCTTGTCACCCAGACCATGCCACTGAGTGCCACTGGAGAAGGACAGTGACTCCGCCACCTTCCCCCTGGCCTGCCCATTCCAATGCCCAATCACTCTTTCTGTGAAGAACTTCTCCCATTGTCGAGCCTAAACATCCCCTGGTGCAGCTTAAGGCTGTGTCTTCTTGTCCTGCCCTCCAGCAGATCCAAACTCTCACCCAGCTTGGTGTCATCTGCAGTTTGTGAATGGTAGACTGGATCCCCTCACCCAGATCATCAGTGAAGATATTAAACAGAACTGGGCCCAACACAGATCCCTGGGGGACAGTGCCTGGACACCAGCTGGGTGCAGCACCATCCCCACCACTCTCTGGGCCCAGCCTCCAGCCAGCTCTTAAATCTCCCAGCAAGGAGAGAACCTGCCCAAGCCGTGGGGTGCAGCTTTTCCAGGGAATGCTGTCAGAGACGGTGTCAAAGGCTTTGCTGAATTCCAGGCACAAAACATCCACAGTCTTCCCCACATCCACCAGTGGGTCAGCTGGTCATAAAAGGAGAGACCAGGTTGGCCAGGCAGGACTTGCCCCCCCTAAATCCACGCTGGCTGGCTCTGATCCCTCGGCCATCCTGTGGGTGCCCTGTGATGGCTCTCAAGGTGATCTGTTCCATAACCTTGCCAGGCACCCAGGTCAGGCTGACAGGCCTGGAGCTCCCCAGATCCTCCTTCCAGCCCTTCTTGGGGATGGGCTCACATTGGCACCTCCACTCCTCTGGGACCTCCCTGGTGATCCAGAACTGATGGTAAATGATGGAGAGCAGCTTGGGGAGCTCATCCACCAGCTCCCTCATCCCCCTAGGATAGATCCCATCTGATCCCAGAGACACCTGTGAGCATCTGAGTGGCTCAACAGGTCACCAACTGCTTCCTCCTGGATTCCAGGGGGCTGTTCTGCTCCCTGTGCCCATCTACCAGCTCAGGAGAACACTTGTCCTGAGAACAACCTGTCCTAATATTGAAAATTGAGACAAACAAGATGTTAAGTAGCTCAGCCTTTTATTTAGATTTAGTTACTCCATTCCCCAGTGCATCCAATAAAGAATAGAGGTTCTCTTTATCCAGTGTTTTGCTATTAATTTATTTATAGAAACTTTTCCTATTATTTTTCCCAGAAGTGGCCACGTAAAGCTCTAATTGAGCTTTCACCTCTTTCCGTTTCTTTCTGCATAACCTAACAACATCCTTAAACACTTTCTGAGTTGCCTGATTCTCTTTCCAAGGTTGATGCACCCTCTTTTTCCCCTTGAGTTCTCACAAAAGCTCCATGGGCAGCCAGGCCAGTTGTTTTCCTCTCTAGCTCATCTTTTGCCACACTGGGACAGGCTGCTCCTTCTCCCTTAAGATTACTTTCCTGAAGCATGTCTATCCTTCCTGGACCCCTTTGTTTTTAAGGGCTGTTTCCCTTAAAAAAAACCAGTACCTGATTCGGTACTCCCCAAATCGGCATCATAAACAGGCCAAAGTCTGCCCTACTTAATTCCAGTGTAGTTTTGTTGCTGCCCCTCCTTCTTTCACAGAACATTGAAAACTTGATTATTTCATGCTCACTGTGCCCCAGGCAGCCTCTGACCACCCCATCTGCCACCAGCCCTTCTCTGTTTGTGAACAGCAGGAGACAGAGCTTTCCTTGGCAGTGGGAGTGTTACCAAAATTTGGTAAAACAGAAAACCCCTTAACCCCAATGCAGCATTAAGAAGCAGCATTCTTTATTCAGGCGGATGCACGGGGGAGAGCTCCTCCCAAAGCCGTGCAGGCTGAGTACAGGATAGTTTCTGTCTATATTCTGTATTTTGCACACATATTCATTGATTGTCCTGGACTAAACACACATACGGTAATCATTTCCCCAAAATCATTGACATATTTCCCCTCCCCTTTACCCATGCGTTCTTCTGTCCTGGGGGTCTCTCTGGTGGTCCCTGGTGGTCGTGGACCCCAATGTTCCAGTGGGCCTGGCTGAGCTGGCAGGACACTGAGGCTGGTGAACTTCCAGTTCCCCTCCTCACACAATGGGCATTGAGTGATTTCCATAGGCCTGGGGTTTTGGGGAACAAGCTACAGATGTGAGCTCACCTGGTGTAGACAATTGATCATCTGGTAACATGAGGTCACAGAGTGGGATACGACATCGCAGACTGGGGTATGTGAGGTCATTGAGAAGCTATGACAATAACAGGCCACTTCTGTGACATCACAGAGCTGGCTGTGACATCAGAGACCATCTGTGTGACATTAGAGAAGGGGTTGTGACCTCACAGAGCAGACTATAATATCACAGTCCAGGTGTGTCACATGAGCACATGAGCTGTGACATCACAGAGCAGACTATGACATCACAGAGCTGCCTGTGACATCCCAGAGGGGCTGTGTGACATCCCAGGAGGGCTGTGTGAGGTCACTGGGTTACTCACTCTGCCCCAGCTCCCCTCACAGTTTCTCCCAACAAGTCCAAGGCTGTTCATGCCCAGCAGGGTCCCTGTCCCTCGGTATCCCCCCGGTCCACCTGGAGCCACAGCCTCCAGCAAAGGATGTTCCACAGGATCCACCCCAGAGCCTGACATGGGGACAAGAGGCGAGGGCTGTGTGACCAGGACATCAAGGCCGTGGATTATCCAGGTCACTGCAGCCTGCTTTGGGTTCCCCAGGAAAGATGTCTGGCAGCTGGAGCAGGGTTAGGGAAGGGCCTCCAAGGTGGGGCTGGAACCCTTGGGCTGTGAGCAGAGGCTGAGGGAGCTGGGCTTGTCCAGCCCAGAGCAGGGAAGGCTGAGGGGCTCCTCATCCCAGCCCAGAGCAGTGCCAGCCAGGAGGTGATGGAGAACACAGAGCCAGGCTCTTCACCAGGGGGCCTGGTGGGAGCATCCTGATACAAGAACCTAATTGTGTTTAGATCTATCACAGAAACATGTTTTTCTGAAATTAATTCTAGTATGGAAATCACTTGTGGATGGTGGACTCATCAGACACTGCTGGGACGTTGCCCATAGCTCAGGGAAGAGTGTGATTGTTATTAAATTGTATCCTGTTCAACCATGGTCTGTTGGCCATGAAGAGAAACTTTCTGTGCCTCTGAGTCTCCCCAGTTCCTGACACCCAAAGGACACAAACCTGATGAGTTGTGGTTCTGAAATCTATCTAATAAGCTATGAAAGAATTGAAAACTTATATTACTCCCACAGGCTTGTCTTGTTTGTGTGTTTTGAACAAATGTTTATGAGCCTTTCTCACTGAATTTCTCAATTGAAAAGCTCAAGAAAGAAAAGGTCTCTGGAGTGGTGAAATTCATCAGCAACCTCCAAGTGGCTGAGGATCCATCCCCATCAGAGCAGCAATGATCAGCAATGGGCACAGCTTTGTGGCTGCCCCAGCTTTGGGATGGGCCCTGGGCCTGGAGCAGGAGCAGCTCTTGAGGGCCCCAAGGCCAGGGCTCTTGTGCTGCCCTGGGCACATGGGATGGCAGCAGGGGCTGCAGAGCTCTCAGCACCTGAGCCAGAGGGGAGCAGGGCAGCCAGGGAGCCTCCTTTGGCCTTGGCCCAGCACCTTCCCCCATGGCTGGGGCTGAGCCCTGTGTGAGCTGCAGCTGCTGCTGTGCCCTTGGCAGGGGCTGAGGCCGTGGGGCCAGTGGCCAGAGCAGCCTGGCCTGAGCAGAGCTGTGGGGCCAGAGCCGGCTGGGCTGGGCTGGGGAGAGGCCCTTGGTGCTGCCCAGAGCTCAGGGCAGCTGGCAGAGCTTGCAGGGAGCTGAGCTGGGCTCAGAGAGCCTGCCCCAGAAACCATCCGTGTCCACCTCAGCCTGGCTGAGCGTGCAGGGGCAGGACTCAGCCCAGGCCTTGTCGGGCAGGGCCAGCGCCTGTGCAAGGCATTGGAAACAGGCAAGTGCCCCAGAGAGGAGGCTGCTCTGTGCCCTTGGGGGCATGGACAGAGCAGGGAGGGGGCCCAGGACATTTGTCAGTGCCAGCCTCTGTGCCCAGCCCTTGGCAGCCCTGGCTGCTGAGCCCAGCTTTGCCCTGGGCTGAGTTTGGCTGTGGCCCAGCTCCATCCTCCTGCGGGGCTCAGGGCCTGTTCCCGGCCATGGTTTGGGGGAAAATACAATGTATGAGCACATTGGGTTAAGGGGTTCCTCCTGCCCAAGTCCATCTCTGGTGATGTGGCACATCCACAGTGAGCCCTGGTGAGCAACCTGCACTCCCAGAGCCCGGAGCACGCTTGCTTAACCAGCTGATGGACAAGGCCAGAGACGGGTCTGTGCGCACAGCTCCAAACGCAGTTCATTGCAATGTAGAAGGTGCAGGGACAGAGACAAAATGGGGCTGAGGACACAGGGTTTCATAGGGGGGCAAAGGGGCGGGTCTGAGGGCCAAGGACCAATGGGAACTGAGCACAGGTGGTGCAGAGGAGGGGCAGCCCACTGGGGAACCAATGAGGTAACAGGGGCGGAGCATTGCAGTAAACCGGGACCAATGGGGGACAAGAGAGGGGAGAACATTCTAGGGGGAGTACACATAAGGAAAAAAGGGCAGCTGGACTGGGTGATGCCAATGAAGCCTGCTGCATTAACATGAGCCTGCAAATGCTGATGGTGAGACCATTGTCCTCAGAGGGGTGTCTCTCTGACCCTGGTCACCTTTGCCCTGAGGTATTACAGTTCCAATGTTGGGCCCCTGCGCCTCCACACTCTAGAAGTCACGGGAATCTGGTGCCCACGTAAACCTCCAAAACACCGAGATTCAGTCCCCCAAAATACACAAATGACCAAGAGTCAGCAAAAAGACCCAACCCTGGGTTTCCCCTCTCTGGTCTCTCCACTTTGGGCTCCTGGAGGCCCCCCTGTCTGGGTTGCTGCAGGTCAGCTTTGTATTGGTGTTCCCCTTTCTGGGCTGCTGGGGCTCCTGGCAATCCCACAGGTTCCCCCTTCTCTGGGCTCACCACTTTGGCATCACAGGCATCCCAGGGGTCAGCACTGTCCGGGGTCCCTGTTTCAGAGTCCTGGGGTATCCATGGGTCCCCCCTGTCCAAGCTGCCAACATGTCCAGGCTTCTGGAGCACCCCCAGCTCTCGCATTGCCCGTTTCTGCTCCCCCCAGTGCCGGTTTCCCTGCCAGCCCTTGCCGGTCCCGGGCGATCCCCAGGTGGCTCTGGGCTGACAGTGCAGCCCCTGGGCCGGGCAGAGCCAGCCCCAGCATGGGGGGACCCTGCATCCTCCGCTGCCTCGGCAGC
The DNA here is from genome assembly GCF_036417665.1 of Passer domesticus. Lineage (NCBI taxonomy): Eukaryota > Metazoa > Chordata > Aves > Passeriformes > Passeridae > Passer > Passer domesticus. Next base: position 1,273,982 of record NW_026990160.1, on the reverse strand, counting down.
CGCGCCCAGCACCGGGCACAGAGCTCGGGCAGCCCCCGCCGCCCCCTGCCCAGGGAGCCCCGGGACCCCCGCAGCCGGGGCTGGCTCTGAGCGAGGCGGCCCCGAGCCCGGCTGCGTGGCCAGGGGGGCACGGCGAGCCCGGGGCCTCTGTGCCAGCGCTTCCCCCGCTCTCCCTCAGCCTTTGCCCGGCCCGGCCCCCGAGCACAGAGCTCTGCCCGGGGCTTCCGGCCCGAGGGGCGGCTCCGGGCCCGCCCGGCCGCTCCCGGCTCCCACAGCCCGCCCGGGGCCGCCAACAAAACATCCCAGCACCAAATCCACAAACCAGCCACTGCCACCCTGTCCTGCTGCGCCTTGCCAGGGACCCCAACCCCGCGGCAATGCCCCCGGTGCATCGGGACAAAAAGCTGCTCCAGCCCAGCCCCTCGGCAGCCCCAGCTGCGGCCCGTCCCTGGCACAGCGATCCCGGCAGCTGCCCCGTGCCGCAGCTGCGGCTCTGGAGCAGGGAGGCTCTGCGGGACCCCCGGGCTGTGCCCCCTCCCAGCCCATGCCCGCCCCGCGCCTTCAGCCCGGCCTCTCTCGCTGCTCCGGCTCCTGCACAGTCCCCGCTCTCCATTCCTCGGCACTCTGGGCTCTCCTCTGGGGCTCCTACAACACCCGGCAATGGAAAACAATCGACTTTGGTGCTCTCTGGCCAGGCCACAACTGAAACTTGTTCCTTTGGCCTGGCTGCAGAGACCCCCAGGGCGTTTTCTGCACACAGTCCCAGCCCCCAGCGCTTGCTGAAGGCGCTCCCTGCAAATGTCACTGTGCCAGGGCCCTGTCCTTGCTGTCACCTGCTGGGGCTGGCCATGGACAGAACTCCTGGACTTGCATTTCCAGCTGCTGTGCAGCCAAAGCTGAGCCATCTGCAGCTGCCTGAGTGCAAAAACTGCAACAGGAGCCTCTCTCCAGGGGGAAATCTCCCCTCCTGTGCCGGCCCCTGGCAATGCTGCCATTCTCTGCTGCTGCTGCTGCTGGGGCACTCGGGGCTCTGGCTGAGCAGCAAAGGTGATCCTGAGCCAGGAGCTTTCCTTGGCTGCAGCAAAGCCTTGGCACGCAAAGCCCTTCCCAGCGCTGTGCCCTGTGCCAGGAGGGATTGTGCCAGCTGAGCTGAGCCGAAATTTCTTCTCCCAGGCAGCTTTAGGACACGCACCATGGAGAAGCCAGAGCCCAGTCTCAGCTTTGTGCAGTCCTGCAGAAGAATCCTGTGTGTGAAGCAGCCTGGGAACAGGGTTTGGTGTCAGGGGAGGGAAACTCAGAGCCCTTTTCTGCCCTGTGGGCTGAGCTTTTGCATTTCCAATGGGTCTGCAGCTGCCAAAGGGGCTTTTTGGCTCAGCTGAGAGCAGTTCTGCTGAGAGTCTGTCTTAAACCTGCTTTACCTGCAAAGGTGCCCAATGAATCCTAGTTTTTTGAAGCCCCAGGTCTTGTGTGAGTGCAGGTGTGACAAGTGAATGATGGAACAGCTCTGCTAGGGGGGAGGTCTCCTTCTCTTCTTGTGGTTTTTATTTGGTTTGGTTTGGTTTGGTTTTTTGTTGTGTTATGGTTTGTTTGTTTTTATTGGTGTTTTCATTGTTTTGTGGTTATTTGGTTTTTGGTTTTTTTTGTTTGGGTGGTGGTGGCATTTTTTGTTTTGGTACAGTTTTGTTTGGTTTTTTATTGTTTTATTTTTGTTGGGGTCTTTTCTTTTCTTTTCTTTTCTTTTCTTTTCTTTTCTTTTCTTTTCTTTTCTTTTCTTTTCTTTTCTTTTCTTTTCTTTTCTTTTCTTTTCTTTTCTTTTCTTTTCTTTTCTTTTCTTTTCTTTTCTTTTCTTTTCATGAACTCTCCCTTTTAGCTCTGGGCAGAGCTCTGTAACTGTGTCTCACACTTGTCTGTGGCACTGTGCAGGTGGCCAGGGGGACCTTCCCCAAGCTGTGTGCAGAGGAATCCACATCAGCCCAGGCCGGGCTGGGCAGTGGCCGCTCAGTTCCATGGACTGGACGCGGCTCTGGATGCTTCCCTTGGAGCATCTGCAGGGAGGGAACGCTGGGGCTGTCACCGCTGGGGTGTCACAGACAGGGGAACGCTGGGGCTGTCACCGCTGGGGTGTCACACACAGGGGAACGCTGGGGCTGTCACCGCTGGGGTGTCACACACAGGGGAACGCTGGGGCTGTCACCGCTGGGGTGTCACACACAGGGGAACGCTGGGGCTGTCACCGCTGGGGTGTCACAGACAGGGGAACGCTGGGGCTGTCACCGCTGGGGTGTCACAGACAGGGGAACGCTGGGGCTGTCACCGCTGGGGTGTCACACACAGGGGAACGCTGGGGCTGTCACCGCTGGGGTGTCACACACAGGGGAACGCTGGGGCTGTCACCGCTGGGGTGTCACACACAGGGGAACGCTGGGGCTGTCACTGCTGGGGTGTCACACACAGGGGAACGCTGGAGCTGTCACTGCCGGGGTGTCACACACAGGGGAATGCTGGGGCTGTCACCGCTGGGGTGTCACACACAGGGGAACGCTGGGGCTGTCACTGCTGGGGTGTCACACACAGGGGAACGCTGGGGCTGTCACTGCTGGGGTGTCACACACAGGGGAACGCTGGGGCTGCCCTGCTCCTGCCCTGTCCCCAACAGCTCTGCCAGTGCCTCAAGGGGACACAAAGGCTGAGCCAAAGGGTGAGAATTGCAGAAGGGGCTGAGCTGGCAGGAGCCCATTGGGATCACCAAGTCCAGCCCCCAGCCCTGCACAGACCCCCCAACAATCGCAGCCTGAGCAGACCTGGGAGTGGTGTCCGAAGGCCTCTGGAGCTCCGGCAGCCTCAGGGCTGTGCCCATTCCCTGGGGAGCCTGGGCAGTGTCCAAGCCACCTCTGGGGGAAGAAGCTTTTCCTGATCTCCAGCCGAGCCCTGCCCTGGCCCAGCTCCAGCCGTTCCCTCGGGTCCTGTCTCTGCCCACCTGGACAGAGATCAGAGCTTGCCCAGAGCAGCTGTGGCTGCCCCTGGATCCCTGGCAGTGTCCAAAGCCAGGTTGGACAGGGCTTGGAGCAGCCTGGGATAATGGAAGGGGTCCCTGCCCATGGCAGGGGGTGCAATGAGATGAACTTTAGCGTCTCTTCCAAGCCAAGTAATTCTGTGATTCTGTGATTTTGGGAGAGAGGCTGAAGCTCTGGCTCAGCTTTATCTCCCCAGATGTCTGGACCCAGCAGCAGCCATGGGTGGGATCATCTCCTCCTCCCTCTCCCTGTAGCTGGAACTCACCCAACGGAGCAACTGAATAATGTCCCTCATGGGCAGTGACTACCAGAAAGGAATGTTCCTCCTTGGGGAAACACATTGTCCTTGGAATTCAGCCGAGCATTGAAATGGCCCCCTTGGTGTGGGAACTCAGTACATTACTCCGGATGTCCAGAGCTACCGAGACAACCCTTGGGGGGCTCGGAAGCCCTGGAATGCTGCCAAAAGTACCTGGTGGCTTGACTTTGATCCTTTTAAAGAAATGACACCTGAAGGTGAGGAGATGAGAAAATTTCATGTCTAAATGGTGAGGGGATGTTATTCACTTGTTAGAACTTAAGTTAGAATGCACTGTACAGGGGGGTTTTATGTGTTGTACAGGGGGGTCTAGAATTCTGTACATGGATCAGGAGTCCCAAGATGGAGGAATTTGGGCGTGCCCTGTCCTTCTTCTTTCTTCTCCTTGGCATCCATGTTCAGGATGATGTTGGCATGTGTGGATTGGTTCATAGAAAGAGTACACTTGCCAACAAGGGCAGAAAGTATTGGGAAGTAAAGGTAAATATCGAATACGTAATTTTCATTATAAAAGAGACAACCGCCTCGTGGGCGGGGGAGAGTGCCTTTGGCTGTCCTGCTGAACAGACCTCGGCTGGACAGACAGAAAATCTTTGTAGATAAGAAATAATAAACTCGACTGAAGACCGAAAGCAAGAGTCCAGACTCCTTCTTCGAGAGCGCGGCCTACCCAGAACCACTTTTTCCCGTGCTGGGGCAGAGACAAGCAACAGCCGACCCCGGCATCTGGCGTCCCTGGGTGGGCACGAAGGGGGGCCCGAAGGTGGGCACGAGGAGCGACAGCTCGAGCGGAGAGCCGAAGAGTGAGCTGCAAAGAGAACACCCAGGTGGGCAGCACCCGAGCGGGCAGCTCCCAGGCGGGCAGTTCCCGGAGCTGGACTCATTCCCAGGAGAACACTGATAACTCCTTGGGAAGGCAGCCAGAAGAGTCCGAAGAAGCAGCAGCCAGAGAGAGAACACCGCACTCCACTTCTCCCGAAGAGACCTCGTATCAGAACAGCCCGGAGCGGAATCAGAAGGGCCCCTGAATCCATCTCCTGTGACCTGCTGGACGGGAACCGGGAGCCTCCAGACTGCTCTGACGACATAAATTCGGTGAGAAGGTCAAAAATTAAGAAACATGGGGAACACACTCACACAGGAACAAATAGAAACATTGTCAGCCTTACAAGGCGTGACAGAAGCGTACGCAGAGGGGGTTTCTAAAAAGGAGCTCAAAGAGTTATTATTGTGGGTCAGATTTAATTATCCGTTTGCAGAAACACATGTGTTGTTTGAGGTGGGCTTTTGGCAAGAAGTTAACAGACATTTATATTTTTTAGCTACCAGAAAGGAAGAGACGGCTTTCAAGCTGTTATCTCCAGCGAGAATTATGTTAGAGGCTATCTCTGCAAGGTGTCGGAGATCAGCCAGGGAATTAGGTTCCACAACTCCCACAAGGGCGGGGAAAACAGAGCATGGCTCGGTGCAGAGATTGGCTCTGGTTCCAATTGGCCCGGGGGGGACAGCTCCCGAGGGAGAGGAGCAAGGGGAAAAGGCACTGCTTTCAGCCCTGTCATCCCAAAGTCCCAAGAGACCTCCAAAACGCCCTGAAACCCCAGAAACTGAGGGGGGTTCAGGCTCCGATTCAGACGCGAATACAATCCCAACCCCAGAAGAGCTAAGATCTTCACCCAGCGAGATCGAGGGGTCGGGGACGATTGTTCCTGAATTTCGAATCTCGGGGGACGAAGGGGCGGGGGAGGCGGAAGAATCGGGAAGGGGGGTCCGCGGGGGATTGAAGGGGGATGGGGAAACGCTTTCTCGCGGCGGCGTGGCGGCGACGGCGGCGGTCGCGACCGGCGGGGGGGGCGCGGAAGCGGTGGGGAACACGAGTTTTGGCACGGGTTTTGGGGGACCCACACCGGGGGTGGCGGCCTTGGCGGGCGCCATGCCAAAGACGCACGCGGGGGGCGAGACACGCGGGACATCCGGGAAGGGCTCCCAAATCACAGCGTCCACGTCAGACGCGGGGAACAAGCTCGAAGCAGCCGCGGAATTCCGAGCAGCACCCGTAAGTAGACGTAGGGGACGCACGGCGGTGACGCAGGACCCGGAAGTCGAACCGCGGCGGTCAGCTCGCATCGCGGAGCAAACACGGGCACGGGCGAAGCAGGGATCGTACACACGGGTACGGGGTATGGACACAGCATCAGAGAGGGAGGAGTCGGGGACAGACACTGGGGAGGAGACATCAGAAGGGGAGCGGGGCGGAGACAGTGACGTCAGTCCAGGGGAGACGGAAAGCATTCCCGAAAAAGCGCACACGCGAAAAGTGCGGGCGGAGCGCGGTCGGGGGCGGGTTCGATCCTCGGTGACGTCCCAGGCGAGGAGGGGCCGATCTCGGGGCTCCGTGTCCCGGGGCTCCACCCCTTCTCCGGTTCCGGTTTCCTCGATCCCAACCCCTGTGGTTCAGACCACTCCCATCTCAGGGCGGTGCTCAGGTGTTCAACCTCCATTGCTGGCTCAGTCAAAATCCGTGCAGGCTCAGGTTCCACAAACACAACTGCTGCAGCCAATCGATACGGCTGAGGAGCCGATCGAGCTCGTGACGTCATCGCACCTGTCCAGGCAACCCAGTGGGGGGATGACCGAAATGCAGGGCAGAGCCACAACGTTATCTCGTGGCAGGACTGCAACCATGCAGCAGTTTTTTCCAACAACGTATAAAGGGAAGGCAACGTTAAAGAAAACAGTACCACAGTTAGAACTTAAAGATACATTATACGAGGATCAAGGGCAAGAAGAAGACGTGATACGAATCGCAGCATCAGAGGGAATTCCGGCATGGATGTTTTCAGCAGCAGAAGCAAGAAGAGGATATATGCCATCATTCGATGCGATGAAAAGGGTGCAGACACAAGAGTTTCAAATTCCTTATTTAAGTCCAGGAGCGAGGCCAAAGACCTCGAGTCAAAGACTGTTTGAAAAACAATCACTGTTGACATCGAAGACTCCACTGTGCATGCAATTGCCAAAAGAATTTCTACAGGAAGAAGAGGAACAACCAATGAAAATGGTGGATTGGAAACAAGTCAAAAAGGAACTGACAGAAGAAGCTTTGCTGCAAGGATCAGGAGATCTGACAATGCCAGTGACATATGATGCGCAGGGGCAGAATCCAAGGTGGGAGAGATTGAATCACGATGTGATCAAAGACTTAGCGAGAGCTGTTCAACGCAATGGACTGGATTCACCATACTTTAGACAGCTCCTGAGGGGGACATTTAATATGTATGACCTGACGCCATTTGATATTCGAAGCCTTGTGTCAATGCTCCTCACAGACACGCAGAATCTCATCTGGGAAAGAAGATGGCGAAGATATCTCACAGAGTTGAGGAACAATTATCAAGGCGGGCCAAATGCGAACCTCACTGAAGCACAGTTGGCAGGAGATCCTCCAGATGACAATCCAGCAGAACAAGCGGTGCGTCTTCCAAGGCGAGTGTTGAATGACATCAAGGAAGCGGCGCGGAAAGCGATCCTGCAGATCGCTCCAGCAGGAGTTCCAGATGTCCCATTTTCAACCATCAGGCAAGGTCCCACAGAACCATATTCATCATTCATAGATCGACTCACGCAAGCGGTGGATCGGCAGGTGACCATCGAAGCTGCGAAGCGACCACTCTTGGAAAGTCTCGCATTCGGCAATGCCAACCCGGATTGCCAACGAGTCATCACTGCAATGCCAGGAAGACCATCCTTGGCAGAGATGGTGGAAGCATGCAGCAAGGTGGGAACGCCTCAGCATGTTGCGTCGATCGTGAGAGATGAATTGAGAGGAGAGTGGGAAAACCAGCTGAGAGAACACTCGGGAAAGCGATCAAAAGAAGAGATGCTGGACAAAATATTTCAACAGCAGAATGAAATTCTTGCAACCATCAAAAAGAAAAACAATCCACCAAGAGGACAGTGACACAGGCCTTCAAAAACAATTCTTACAGATCTAGAAATGATGGCGCAAATCATCATCAAGGGGAGAACAAGGTTGTTGACAATGGCAAGACAAGAATTTTCAATCATTCATTTACCATTGAAAAAAGATTATTTTAAATGGGCGATGCAGAAATCAAAAGATTTAATAATTGCATTGTTAGCTTTCCCAGGAACTTGCACAATTCATTTTCCACAACACAGAGTGCTGCAGTCACAAATATGTTACAGAGCAAAGCCAAGAATAAGTGAAGAACCTCTGGACGGGATCACAGTATTCACTGATGGCTCAGGGAAGACACACAAGTCAGTGATCACATGGGTGAACTCAGAGACAGGGAAATGGGACTCGGATGTGAGGATGATTCAGGGTTCTCCACAAATTGTGGAATTGGCAGCAGTCACTCGAGCATTTCAGTTGTTTGAACAACCTCTCAATTTGATTACGGATTCCGCATATGTCGCGGGGGTAGTCAGACGCTTGGAAGGTTCACTCTTGAAAGAGGCCAACAATGAAATATTGTATTCATATTTGGTGAGCATGAAAACTTTGTTAGAAAATAGGGAACATGAATATTTTATCACACACATCAGAGCTCACACAACACTTCCAGAATTTTTAGCAGAGGGGAATGCTCGAGCAGACAGGTTGACAATGCCCATTTCACAGACACTCCCAGACATTTTTGAGCAGGCAAAATTAAGTCATAGTTTTTTTCATCAGAATGCACATGCATTGATGGAATCCTTTCGTCTCACAAAAACTCAGGCGAGAGAGATCATCAATGCTTGTCCAGATTGTCAACTTGTACAGCCGCCAGCCTCAACAGGAGCGGTCAATCCGCGAGGACTGGAAAGTCTTCAACTATGGCAAACAGATGTCACAAAATATCCCTCATTTGGGAGGCTCAAAAATGTTCATGTTTCAGTTGATACATTTTCGGGAGCAGTCTTTGCTTCAGCACATGCAGGAGAAACAGCAGACCATGCTTGTCGACACTTTCTACAAGCATTTGCGTCATTGGGCGTGCCTCAGGAAATAAAAACAGATAATGGTCCAACTTATACAGGCAGGGTGCTTGACAAATTCTTGAAAAAATGGGGTGTCAGACATACCTTTGGTATTCCACATACACCCACAGGTCAAGCAATCATTGAAAGAACACACCATACCTTAAAATCCCTTCTAGATAGACAGAGGAGGGGGGAGCCAGAGGCGACGCCACACATGAAACTAAATAAAGCATTGTATGTGTTGAATTTCCTAAATAGTTCATCCTCAGAACCCAATCCTCCGATCTTAAGACATTTCTCAAACAGTTCACAAGCAAGATTAAGGGAGAATCCTTTAGTTTTGGTCAGAAACCCAGAATCAGGACAGATAGAAGGTCCTTTCAAACTAATCACTTGGGGCAAGGGTTTCGCTTGTGTTTCCACAGAGCAAGGTCCGAAGTGGGTGTCGGCACGACACGTGAAGCCGTTTCGAACGCAAGAACAAAAGAACACAGATCCCGGAAACAGAGAGACAAGTACTCAGACAGAGGAGGAGACTCAAACTACAGGCAATAATCTAGAAAAAACAGAAGAATAAAAGACTTTGGGGGGTTTTCTGAAAAACTTTGGGTGGAAAATGGTGATATTTAGTCAGAAAGGTGGGGTGATAAACTTTGCAATGTTCATGTGTTTTGTCTCATTGCCAATGGTTTTGAAAAACAAAGCAAATTTACCAGTCAATCAGCCAGAGAAAAATGTTTGGGAAGCTTTAGCCCAAGCAGCAGATTTAGATAGCATTTGCCTGACGCACTCCAGACCAGGGAGGCCATTTTCAGCATGCATGATTGGATTGCCAGTGAATGAATGGCCAATTCCAGGACACACTGCAATCGAGATCTCACAGGTCGTTAAAGATCCTGTGAATGAATGGTATACTTGGACACATTCTCTTCCTGTGGCTTCTTCTGAACCTCAGGAATTGGAGATTTTCGGGTCCATGATAATGAATGTATGCATGAAATTGGAAGTTTCAGGTACAGCAAAGCCAAACAAAACTATTGATGTTACTCCCAGTCATGAATTCTACAGAAATGCGTCAGCCTGGTGCAACAACACCATGGTGACAGACAAAGGGTCACTCCAAGTCCCAGTGCAACTGCCAAGGGGATTCTTTTTGATTTGTGGAGACAGGATTTGGCATGGTATTCCTGCGAATGCCAAGGGAGGTCCATGCGGCATTGGAAGAATTTCAATGCTGACGCCAGATTTAAAGATGCAGAGAGAACAAAAACATAAAGAAAAAAGATCTTTACAATATTTCGATGAGAATTGTGATGACAGGGTTTACACTTGGAGCAAGGCAAGGGGAATTGCGATAGCAATTTTCTCACCTCAGGCAGCATCAGGAATTGCTTTGACTCAATTGGATCGTATGGGTTGTTGGCTGAGCAAGCATGCTCAATCAGTCTGTCTTGCACTGAGTGACATGTTACAAGACATGAACAGTGTAAGACAGGCAACTCTGCAAAACAGAGCAGCAATCAATTATCTTTTGCTTGCTCACGGCCATGGGTGCAAAGAATTTGAAGGAATGTGCTGTATGAATCTCTCCGATCATTCCAGGTCAATTCATGAAAATATTGAAAAAATAGAGGAGAGTGTGAAGAAACTTGGCGAGATCACTGGATCTTGGATTGAGGACATGGCAAAGTTTTTTGATCTTTCACCTTTGGGAAAAGAAATTTTAAAGATAGGGTTTCAAATTTTGGTGATTCTCATAGTTCTCTTGATTGTAATCCCATGCATTCTTTTGTGTGTGCGGGGTGTCATGAGTCGAGTTGTAAAGAGGGTGCTTTTGGTGCAAACAGAAGGGGGAGATGTGGGAATTCAGTACATTACTCCGGATGTCCAGAGCTACCAAGACAACCCTTGGGGGGCTCGGAAGCCCTGGAATGCTGCCAAAAGTACCTGGTGGCTTGACTTTGATCCTTTTAAAGAAATGACACCTGAAGGTGAGGAGATGAGAAAATTTCATGTCTAAATGGTGAGGGGATGTTATTCACTTGTTAGAACTTAAGTTAGAATGCACTGTACAGGGGGGTTTTATGTGTTGTACAGGGGGGTCTAGAATTCTGTACATGGATCAGGAGTCCCAAGATGGAGGAATTTGGGCGTGCCCTGTCCTTCTTCTTTCTTCTCCTTGGCATCCATGTTCAGGATGATGTTGGCATGTGTGGATTGGTTCATAGAAAGAGTACACTTGCCAACAAGGTCAGAAAGTATTGGGAAGTAAAGGTAAATATTGAATACGTAATTTTCATTATAAAAGAGACAACCGCCTCGTGGGCGGGGGAGAGTGCCTTTGGCTGTCCTGCTGAACAGACCTCGGCTGGACAGACAGAAAATCTTTGTAGATAAGAAATAATAAACTCGACTGAAGACCGAAAGCAAGAGTCCAGACTCCTTCTTCGAGAGCGCGGCCTACCCAGAACCACTTTTCCCGTGCTGGGGCAGAGACAAGCAACAGCCGACCCCGGCACCTTGGCACCTCAGCACCACTGACATCTCCTCTTACTGTACTTGGCCCAGGAGATCTCCTGGAGCAGCTGCAGAGGAGTCGCTGTCAGGACGAGGGACATTTATCAAAGGTAGATGTAGATCAAAACAAGCTCTGGCACCATACCAAATCTTTATTTGCCACTGGGAAATAAATGCAGATGTCCCCATGTCACAATCTCAGTCCCCCCAGGGTTCCTTTGTTTAGTTTTATCCCCTCATATGGAGACACAGGAGCTCTCCCAGCTGGACAGGGTGTCAGGAATCCCTTCCTGAGCTTGACACCCTTGGGGAGGGTGAACAAGGAGGTTCCTTCTTGCAGGAGACTGTATGGGTTTTGGAAAGAGGCCAGACCTGGAGAAGCTGCTTCTACAACCCCTCAGCACCAGCAATCCCACATCTTTATTTGTGTGGCTGTCTTGTCAGGGCAGGGAGAGGGCAGAGAGGAGCCTCCTTCGGGCAGGGAGAAGAGGCAGAGACACCAAAAGCAGGAGTCCCAAAGGGATCTGGGCAGATCTGGATCCCATGGCTGCAGTAGGTGTGCCATTCCTAAATCCAGTTTGGAAGAGCCACGGCTGTGTTGCTGTGTAAGCTCTGAGGTATCTGCTGGTGGGAGGTGCTCAGGTTCCTCCTGTTTGCATCCACAGGTCCTGCAGAGCTGCTGTTAAACAGCACCAGGGGATGCTCCTGGCACTGACCCTGGCATGGCTCAGGCCTCAGGTTTCCTCCATCAATCCCACCTCAGAGCTTCACTCTGGTGGGCAGGTGTTAGTGGGTCAGGAGCAGCACAATCCAGAGAATTGGAGCATGGTTTCATGTTGGCAGTTCTGGGAATGGGTTTCTCTGGCAGGATGCTGGACACCAGGGATTTCTGCCCTCCTTTCTCAGAAGAGTTTGGGATTCTCCTGTTAGTGCTGTTCCACAGCTTCCACCATCCCTACTCCTTTCCTTGTCACTTCCCCAGCTTCCCTGTGTCCTTTCTGAGGGGGAAGAAAGGAATGTCCATGGTGGCACCACCTGGCTGCCTCGGACTCCAGCTGCTCCTGCAGTTCCAGCGTGTCCAGCACAGCTGCTCTCAGTGGGGCTGGGACTTGGTTCAGCCCCACAGTCCCTGTCAGTGGCCACTCCCCGCTGGGCTCACGCTCTGGCCGTGTGGGGCTCCTGAAGGGTCAGCGGGTCTGGCTGAGCACTCCCAGCTCTGCAGCTCCTGACTCATCCCAGGGATGGGGTCCCGCAGTCCCGCTCGGTGCCGTGTTGCCAACGGGGCCCTGTTTTGGGGTGGCCATGGGTACCTGCTGTTCCTCCACCCTCAGCAGCCCCACAGCAGAAGGGTCCTCTGGGAGCCCAGGCAAGGGATTCAGCTGTGGAATTCTTCTGTCTCCACAGCATCTCTTCCAAAAGTCCTTTGGGCTCCCTGAAATGCTGTCTCCTGAGGTGATCCATGCCAAGGAGTCCTGGGGCCTCTGGGCCAGTCCCAGTGGGGTGTTTTTGCCATTCCCAGTCGTGGTCACTTCAGCTTCTGATGTGCTCAGGCCTGAGTGGCAGCCTCAGCCAGAGCTGACTTACAGGACAAACCTTGGGCATTTTGTGACTAACACCATCAGTTTTATTGAGCTAAAAACAGATGACCCATATGATTCTGCTGCTGTTTAAAACCAAACCAGCTGCTGTGGAGACTTCCACATAATCTTGTGTAGTTACCTGCAAGAAATGCATCATTCTAAGAAATTTCCCCAATTGACATGAATAGAGGCTTGTAGGATATTTTAGAGGAAACCCTCCAAGCTGAGGACTGTGCTCTGGCCAATCCCTGGCTCTCCTGGCCAGGAAAAGTGCCATGAGACCCAGGAGTTTATGTGCTAAAAATATAATCAAGTGACTTTGGCTTGCTGATTTGGGCCTATAAAAGCTGGACCTGCATTTGGAGCAAATTTGGAGAACTCTCCTATGGGTGGATGCACCACATGGGATTTTCCCAATCTCTTGGAAGAGTTCTCCAGGTCCTTGCTGTGAAATGGGACCTTTCAGCAACTGCAGACTCTGGATGATGGTAAAGTATTTAGGCAATTGGTGATGTGTCTTTCTCAATCCCTATCCTTTCTCTCCTATAATAATGATTAAGTGCATTACCTTGCTTCTTTTTGCTTGTTGCTAAAGCCAAGCAGGTAGTTTTATTGAATTCATAATTTAACTTTTGTGTTGCCTTAACACTCACAGTAAAATAAGACCACTCTTCCCATTGGTTTCTGTGTTCTTTAAATCACCCCTGTCAGCTGGCAGAACAGGTATCAGAACCTGATGAAAGCCAGGCTCTGCTGTGATCTAGCTGGGCCCCATGGAATGCAGAGGGCCCCTGTCAGTCCATGGAACCCAAGGAAGCAAGGCTCAGGTGTGAAAAAGGCCGGCACCATGGAAGCCAAGAGCCCCTCATGGAACCAGGGCTGCAGTGTGTCACTGAGGGAGGGACCTCATGGCATCAGGAGAGCATTGTGAGGCTGTGCAACAACAGGGCACCAAGGTTCCATTGTGACTTGACAGAACCCCATGGACGTGAATGGCCCCAGATCGGGCCAAGAGACACTTCCCAGACAAAGCCCAAGGAGGGGATTTGCTTTATTCAGCCTGCTTGGTGTGCAGGGATATCTCCTCCTAACAGCGCACACAGGCACACAGCAGATTACAATATACAGTTATACTCTATGCATATTCATATTTCTCCTCAGAAAAGGTGAGGTTATATAAACGATTTCTCAGCACTCATTACAATCATTAGCATACACGAGGCACAGGCACAGTGCACACTGGTGGTGGCACTGAGGAAGGCTCCGCGTCTTCCTCGGGGGTCTCCTGATGAAGGATGGACGTCTTCATCACGGTGCCCTTTTCACCTTTCTCCTCTAGGCATGCGCAGTCTCTTGTTGGCTGTTTCAGCAATTTCCTCACTGGTTTTAGCAAGCTCTGCCCTTCATTTCTGCCAGTTTTGTTCCCTATTTCTTGCAAAGTTTCATCCTGTGTCTTTAGCTTGTGGCTGAATTTTTGCAAGCGTCCATACTGGGTACAATGTCTCTTTTTCTTTCCCAAGTATGCCTGGACACAGTGCTTTTAACCCTTTCACAGCCACAGACTGGAGAGCCACTCCTGGACACTGGGAATTCCTGCAGGTGCCTCCACCTTTGCAGCCAGTGAGGCTCCAACCTCACTGTGAGAGGCCACAGCTTTTACACTGTTAAACAAACAAGCTGACATCAGTGCTAGTGTGGGAATAACTGGTTTAATTCTCCTGTTTGGCTTCTTCCAAAGCCTGGCCACGGCTCAAGGAGGAACCAAGGGAGCTGACTTTGATCCCACAGCCCCAAACAAAGGCAGATGGGGCCTTCTCCAGTTTCGAAACACAGAAAGGTAAATCCATGTTTCACCAATGAACACATACAGAGATCATATTGCTAATAATGATTCATTAATGAGCAGATACAAATATAACATTTGGTTGGAAGGTTTATCTAAAGGTCAGCTTTGGCTCGGGGCCTGTTGTTGAGGCTTCAGTCAGGCAGGGTCTGACTAAAACAGCCCTAATTAGTTGTTATTCTCTATGTTCTTTATTATAGCCCACTTTTTCTTGAGACTGTGTCTCTTTTTAGACAAATCTCAGTACTCCATTTCCAGCACAAGGTGACACAACAACTCTAACATGGAACCATAACACACCAAGTGCTCACACCGCAATGATCACAGTGACTGCCATGAATGCATTTCACAGCAGCCTCCAATTTGGGAGCCAGTCCCACCAGGAAGAATTTTCTTCTTTCTGCCACTCTTCTCCTGATCTTTCTATCAAGGAGATTCCTGATTGCTGGACCTCAAACCCAGCACTGATAAACATCCCTGCAACATTCCTGTCCTACAATAGCCCAGGTTCCTCCCTGGCCAGCAAGCAGATAATCCAAGGCCATGTGGTTCTGCAGAGCCCCATTTGTGTTTGTTGGAGCTCACAGGACGTACTATTGGATATTTTCACAGCATCATTTTTTACTTCATCTAATAATCAATTTAGCTTGTTAATGTAAATTGGGGGCAGCCGTGCACAGCCAGGGGATTCCATTTTCCCAGTGGGCCATTGTTAAGGGCATGGAGCACATCTGGGAGATGGGTTCTCCATGGGGACAGGTTCCCATCTCCTCATTTTGTCAACTGCTCTTTTAACAAACCTTCACCCATTCAACCAATGCTGCAGCTTGTGGATGGTCTGGGATATGAAAAACCCAGCAGTCTTAATCACTGTATTTTTTACAGTAACAGACAAAGCATTCCGCATCACAGTATAAACAAATCCTATAAAAAAATGTCAATTTCATCCCTTCCTCCTTTATTCATTACACACAATTCACAAAGTTTACCACTGACAATTGGGTCTTGGCCAGTCCTTTTCTCTAGGGTATTTAGTGTTTACAGTGAGCAGCCAAAGCTGACAAATTATTGTCAGCCTTATTTCACATTATCAATTTTTAATTATACAGATATAAATATAGATTATTGTGTTATATATAATTATTATTATTATATCACTTGCACAAACAAACCTGAGCTCAAGATTGAAACCTTCTTCTGTCACTCCATGTGGGAGTGTTCCAACAACAGTTTTTCCTTCGGTTAGTGCTGTTTCCAATGTGTCATTAACAAAATTCACCCTTGTCTTCCAAAAACGCAAGTTTTTTTCCTTTTTCCGTATGCAATTTTTGGATGCATTTTAAGACATCCAGGGGTTCGGCTTCTTTTAACCAGCTGCCCCACTGCTCACATCTGCTCTGACCTCAGCCCACTCCAGAGCCAGCCAACTCCAGTGAAGGGCTTCCCATCTGGGAATTTCTGATGGGACCGATTCCTCACATTTACATTTAAAAATGACATTTTCTTGTCGTCTGGCCCGACTGTGCCAGTTTTGTTTTACCAGTGGGCAGGGTCAGCACCAAAGACACAGACTCCAGCTGAAGGAATCAGTGTCATTTACTGCAGCTCAAAGCAGCAAAGCATCACAAAAGGAGCAGCTCAGCAATGCAGCCAATCAACAGAACCAAAGATTGCAGCAGTGATTAAGAAAGATCCAGCACCTGTTACCCTCAGACTTCACCATCCCCCAGATCCACACAGCAGCGGGGGAAGCTGTCCCAGCCAAGGGCTGCAGAGCCACTCCTGGACACTGGGAATTCCTGCAGCTGCCTCCAGCCACAGGTGAGGCTCCAAGCTCGCTGTGAGAGGGCCCAGCTCTGACAGTGCTGAATGAACAAACTGACAGCACTTCCAGTGTGGGAACATCTGGTTTCATCCTGCTCTTGGGTTCCTCCCAAAGCCTGGCCAGGCTCAAGGAGGAAGCAAGGGAGCTGACTTTGATCCTTCAGCCCCAAACAAGGCCAGATGTCAGATTTCATGGCCCTGTCTGGCTTGCAAATACAAAAAGATCAATACATGTGTCAGCTACATCTATCACAATGCTAATGACCATGCATATTTCATTAATGAGCAGATACAAAGATAACCTTTGGTTGAAAGGTTCATCCAGAGGCCACCTTTGGCTCAGGGCCTGCTGTTCAGGCCTTGGCACTTCAGGGACATGGTTTAGTGCTGGGCTTGGCACTGCTGGGTGACCGGCTGAACTGGATGAGCTCAGAGGTCTTTTCCAACAGAAAGGATTCTGTGATTCCAGGATTCTATCTGCTGAATTCAGTTAGGTCCAGGTTAGCAGCACTCATTTGCTCAGAAAGTCTCCTCTTGCTCAGCTCTTGTGGCCTATGGCTGCAGCTCCTTCAGCTCCTGGTGCTAAGCTGCTCATGCTGAACGAGACGACTCGGAGAGATGAACACAGTCCATCCAATTCCTTCTGGGACACGGGGAGGGGAGGGTGTGGAAACAGGAGCATTGTTTGGTGAGGCCTCCTCTCTGTCCTTCATGGCTTTCAGTGCTGTGAACCAGCCAAGAGCTTTCTCCAAGAGTGCAGTGAAGCAGCTATTCCTGCTCCCAGCTCTGGCTCTCTCCAGTATCTGACCTTGCTTGGCTTTGTCCCTCTTGCTGTGCCCTCTCTTCCCCCAGGGCTCGGTGGCTGCTGCCCAGGACTGTGGGACTGGCACAGATC
This sequence comes from Passer domesticus, assembly GCF_036417665.1. Lineage (NCBI taxonomy): Eukaryota > Metazoa > Chordata > Aves > Passeriformes > Passeridae > Passer > Passer domesticus. Next base: position 1,257,001 of record NW_026990160.1, on the reverse strand, counting down.
CAGTGGTCTAGACCCTCCTTGCTGTGGCCTTGGAGCTGCCTGAGCACAGCAGCCTCTTCCATCTGGAAGCTTCCCATGGACAGGGAGTTCCCAGCTCTGTTCTTTGCACAACCTCCAGGAGCCCAGGACTGTCATCTCAAGTCCCTGCTGGCACTGGGGGTTCCCAGGTGCCTCAGGCTGCTGTGACACCACTGCACACAGGAGGGAAGAGTGGCAGGGGCTGTGCTGAAATGTCACTATAGGACACAAGACAACACGATGCAGAGACGCTGTTGGTCTCAAGGCAGGAAAAAGGGCAGGTTTATTTATTTACTCCAACATTTATAGATTTCCAAATATGGCAGTGTATTGGAGGATGAAAGCGCCACCTCTCCGAGGACAAACAAACAGTCCATCAAGTTTCTCCTCCTCCATAAAAGAATGCAAAACAATAAGTTGTTTCCAGAAAGTGTGTGAGAAAGTTTGGTACAAGAATGCAAACATCAGAACACTTAGAAAATCTTAAAAAGTTAAGGCGACATTGAAAGTCAGCTCCATGTGCTGCTGCTGCTGCTGCTGCTGTGGGGTCATTTGTCCAGCCGTGTCCCAGAGTCAGGGATCAGATCCAGGCCCTGCTGCTGCTCCCTCGGGATCAGCCCCAGTTTGGGTGTTGCTGTCAGGGCCAGCAGGAGCGGTGGCTGGAGCAGCAGGTGCTGACAGTGCCCCAAGCCCTGGGGCTGGAGGGGTCCCTGGGCTGGGCTGGAGGGAGCTGCCCCTTGTTCTCCCTCTGCCCCAAGCAGAGCTGGGCCGGGCACAAGTGGGGCAGCACAGCCACCAGGGAGCCTGCGAGTCTCTTCCAGCCCTGGCTGCTCAGAGTTTGGGCCTTGGAGCCCCAGGTGGCCAAAGGCAGCTGCTCCTGGTCCCTCTGTGTGCCCCTGTGTTCAGCAGTGCTGCTCCATCAGTCTGTGCCCAGCAGTGGGGAAAAGCCTCAGCCCTGCAGGGCCAGGAGCTGCCGGGCTCTGCCTGAGCAGCTCAGCCAGCGGGAAGGGAGCTGCTCCACACGGGAACCAGGAGCAAAGGGCTGCAGCACCTCGTGCTGGGGCAGAGCCCGAATTCTGAGAGGGAATAACAGAGTTATTCACGTGCATTGCTGCATCGGCACTGTGGGTGCTGTGCCAGCAAACACAGAGTTCAAGATGTGCAACAGAATTCTGCAGCTCTTGACTTGACTGGATCAGGATGTCAGCAGTGCTGAACTCCAGCTCAGTCCAAATGAAACACTTCACACCTCTGCTCATATCTGCTAGATTTTTTTCTTCAGGGTATCCAGAGAAAAGTAAACAGAGGAGGAGCCTATGTTTTCATTGTTTATCAGAAATGTATCTCATTTTGCTGTACATTTCTTTTGTAGGACGAGTTCTCTGTTAAAAACACTGGACAAAAAAGAAAAGAAAAAATATGAAAGATAAAACCAAAAAACAAATGTGTAGTGAAAATCCTTGGTAACTTTGGATTAAGAGGCAACTGATCTTTTTAAGAAGAGAAATCAGTTACTCTGTAAATGTTCTGATGGCATGGATTCATCTTACTGACCTGGGCATCCCTTTTTTAAAACATTCAGGGTTTTGTTTGCAATACTATGTTATTCTAAATTGTGATTGAATCAATAGGAAATTGAAAGATCTATTATGCATTTATGCATTACTGTGTCTGGAGTGTAAAAATATTGCAGTTGGAAATTTGGATTTAAAGTGTTGTAAATGGAAGTTATAAATCCCAGTGGATTGTCTGACAGCAGCTTTTCCTAGAGGATGTGCAGCGCTCTAAGGACTTCATCAGTGGGGTTGGGGGTACTTGGACCTTTGTCCTGTGCCACTCTGAGATGTCATAGAATGGAACTTCGCCTGCCACCAGCCCAGGTCACCCTCTGCCACCAAACCTCCTTGGACCTTGTGTCGCCCAGGCAGGCACAAAGTGTTTGTGCTGCTCCCACTTTTGCACAAACCCACAGAGAGCTGGGATTTTTCCAAGTCTCATGTCTGCATTGGGCCATATTCCTAAAGAAGCAGCAGCCCATCCCAATGAATATGGTGAGTTATATGGATGGTTGTGAGCTCCACTTCCTACCTGGAAATCCTGAAACTGCTTCTGAATGCTGCTCCTTCAGCTCTTGGACATCTTCTCACACAGAGCTGGGGAAAAAAATCCCCTGGTCTCTGGCTAAAGGGTGAGTTGTGCCAAAGTTGGAGCTCTGTGCGAAGTCTCTATCCATCCCTATCCTATTAATATACCAATATGTGGGGGTGTGCATGGATGTGTCTTGTACACAGAGGAAGGAGTGTGCAAGCAATGTGACTGACACTTTCACTGTCCATGTTCATCCCATACCCATGGGTACAGAGACGTTATGAAAACCCAGGCACACACAGACCCTTCTGTCCATGGATACAGAGACATCCAGGAGCCCCTGGCACACACAGACCCTTCTGTCCCTGGATACAGAGACATCCAAGAGCCCCTGGCACACACAGACCCTTCTGTCCATGGATACAGAGACATCCAAGAGCCCCTGGCACACACAGACCCTTCTGTCCCTGGATACAGAGACATCCAGGAGCCCCTGGCACACACAGACCCTTCTGCCCCTGGATACAGAGACATCCAGGAGCCCCTGGCACACACAGACCCTTCTGTCCCTGGATACAGAAACATCCAAGAGCCCCTGGCACACACAGACCCTTCTGTCCCTGGATACAGAGACATCCAAGAGCCCTGGCACACACAGAGCCTTCTGTCCCTGGATACTGAGACATCCAAGAGCCCTGGCACACACAGACCCTTCTGTCCATGGATACAGAGACATCCAAGAGCCCCTGGCACACACACAGACCCTTCTGTCCCTGGAGGATGGAGTGTGGTGGGTGGGGGCGGTTGGTGGGCAGCGAGTCCCGGACAGCAGGCCAGACCCAGCTCCAGTCCTGCCAGGGCTCAGTACCAGCTGCTCTGGAATAGGAAAGCCCTTCAGCCTTGTCCCTGCCCTGAGGGGCAGTGCTGGCCTGGCAGCACAGGTTGTTTTCCCCTCAGGCTGCAGGAGATGAGAACACAACACTTGCCAGCACTGAGTGCAAGGCACAGCTCCGGGTGCTCCCCATGAACCTCAGCTCTGGGAGCACTGTCTGCCCCAAGCTCCAGGGGTGCAGTGGGAGCCCGGCTGGGCTCTGCCCCGGGGCCATCCTGCAGGGACAGCTGGAAACAGGGAGCATTCAGCTGCCACAAACAGCCAAGCCAGGGCTGCAGGGCAGCTGCTCCAGCCCGGACTGCACTGCTGTGTGCTGTGCTCTGGGGCTGGGGCTCCCCACACAGGGGACTGGACTGGTGTGCCATAGGAGACAGAGAAGCTTCAGCTTCAGCCTCACTGAGGTGGCTGCGTGGGCTGGGAAGAGTGGGGAGGCTCAAGGGGATTCACAGAGCTCATCCTGCTGCAAGGATGAAGGAAAGGGAGTGGGAACTCAGCAGTGAGGAGAGCTGAGGGCTGGAGAGTGGCTCTGAATGACACTAAAATCCCACTGGACCTCTGAGACATTGCTGCTCCTCAGCCACTGACAGCATGAGTCCCTAAACCTGGGGCTCGGCCTTCCTTGTGGTCAGGGGCAACACGGAAGGCCAGCAAGTAAAGGAGACTGCGATGGGCTGGGAATTCACTGGGGGAAAAAAGGGAGCAGTTGAGAAGTAAAAGGCAGGTGGGGGAGAGAACTGTTCAGAGAAGGGCTGAGCTACATCTTGAGAAAGCTGAAAAATGTCATTTGGAGTCATCCCAGATTGATTTGATTTCAGAAGGTATTGAACAAGTTTAATTTTTGGGAGGTGTCATGTTTTCCCTTGGAGGCGTACACTCTGCAAACTTGAGCTGTGTTGCCAAAATGCTCAAGCAAGTCTGTGCTGCAGGTGACACCATTTCTTCTTTGGTTGATTCTGGCCCCGTGCTGAGCTCCAGCAGAGCCCTGGCAGAGCCCAGAGCAGCCTCAGCATCTGCAGAGCCTGGCTGCAAGGAGAGAAAGCAGAAACTGCCCGTCAGCTGAGGGTACCTGTCCTCTAATCCCAGCTGCCCGCAGTGCCCAGGCCGTGCTGGCCGGGCTCAGAGCTGTGCCCAGAGCTGCCCATCAGTGCTGCCTTTGGGAGCAGGGCAGGAGGGCAGGACATGTGCCCAGCCTGCAGCCAGCCATGGCACATCCACCTGCTCAGCAGCTGCCCAGAGCAGCATGCTCCTGTGCTCGCTGCCATCTCCCAAAAGCTCTGATCCCACCCTGCCAAGCAGACGGGCACCCACCTCACGCCATCCACGGCTGGAAGAAAAGCTGGTCCCAAACGATGTTCTCAGCCTGCTCCAAGGGCACGGCCCATCCACGCCACAGCTGGTCCCAACATTTCCCAATCCAGACTGGACCACCTAGAATGCTTCCTCTAGAAAAAAACAAACAAATTGTTGAAAAGAGGTTAGAGACAAAAAGGGAAAAGAAGAAGAAAGGTCAAAACTCTTAGCTCTGTCAGGGCCTTGAGGAAGGCCCAACCCCTACATGCTAGGGAAAAATCCAGCCATGGGTGAGGGAGGTCCACACTTTCTCTCTTTCCCTCTGCACTGCCCCCCAAAATAACAGTGATCCCAAAGCAAACAAGGGCAGTGGAGCAGCCCAAGGCCTTCCTTGCCTGCACAGCAAAGCAGCCCCTGCACAGGTTCTGGAGTCCCACCTCTGCTCCCACCATGGGGGTTTGTTTGTGTTGGGCTGGCTGCCCCAGCCCCAGCCCGGGGCACGGTGGGTGCTGGGGGCTGTTGGCAGGGCCAGGAGCCCACTCCCATTTCGTACCCACCCCAGCCCAGCCCACCAGCCCTGCCAAAAAAGCAGCTGGGCAGCTGACTGAAGATTTAGTTCCATCTGCCCCAGCAAAGGGGGAACCTTTGCTTCCCAGCCAGGCTGGGCAATGCCCAAATCTGGGAGCATTTCCCCAGGTGTGGACTCATCTGCAAACTCCCTGTGGAGTTTGGCTTTGAAGAAGGTGCCACAATCATAGTGCATCACCTTCAACTGCTGGTGGCCAGGTCCAGGGAGAGGTTGTCATCCTTGATGTCATCCTCGCTGTCTCCTGCAGCAGCAGCCCCACCTGGTACAGCTTCTCTGGGAGCTCCTTCTCCTTCCCTGGGGTGAGACCAGGCTGTCAGGGCTCTGCCCAGGGCCCCAGCTGTCAGGGAACCAGGACAAGCAAAACCTGCTTGGATGACAGCCGCCAGGGCTGGGCAGAGCAGCTCAGCTCCAGCACAAGGGCTGCGTGTTCCCATCCCATGACCCTGGTGCAGTGACACGGGCTGGGTTCCTTTGCTTCTCATTGCCAAGGCATGTGTGCAGCTGTAACTTACCAGGGCCCTGGATCAAAGTGTGCCTGTGGCTCTCTCCCTTCTTCTATGGCAGAGGAATATCCTGCATCCAAGGATGACAGAACACCTCTTCTAATGAGGGTCTGGCCAAGGAGTGCATGGATAAACACCACCCAATCAGATTTTGGCACTCTGGGGAGAGAAACCAGAAACTGCCCGTCAGCTGGAGAAGGCTCCTGTCTGCTTTGCCCCACTATTCCCATGCCCAGGCCATGCTGGATGCGCTCAGAGCTGGGCCTGAACTTTCCCATCAATTCTTGGTTTTGGGGGAGAGCAGGACATGTGCCACCTCCTCAGCAGCTGCCAGAGCGGGATGCTCCCGAGCCTGCTGCTGTCTCCCAGCACTGGTATTGCACCCATGCCCAGAGAAGAGGATCCACCTGGAGAGAGCCGTTGTGGCAGCGAGAGCTGGCCCCAGCTGAAGTTCCAGCCCCTCCTGAAAGGCATCTTCCCACAGACCATCTGGTGCAGCAGGATGCCCAGGGACCAGATGGTAGCTGGCTCGCCATGGTACCAGCCAAAGCGGGTCCATTCCGGGGGGCTGTATGATGGTGTTCCTGTGGAATACAGATGGAGTTCATCAGGGGGATGCTGCTGCTCCCAGAGCCTGGCCCCAGCATCCCTGGGCGTGCGGGGGCTGCATCAGTGGCACACAGGGTGACCACTGTCCTCTCACCAGCATCTGGGACTGGTGTACAAACTTGGGATTGCAAAAGAAGCCACTGGTGTGGGAAGGGGACAGTGGAAGCCCTGGCTAGGCCTGACCATGACATGCAAAGGAAATACCCACTGCGTGCTGGGGAAAAACCATGCCCTCATTCTCCCTGCCTGCATTGCCCCAAACATATTATAAAGGCAAGACAAACAGGGCAAGTGGAGCAGTCCAAGCCCTTCCTCTTGCCTGCACACAAACCGGCTGGGACACAGGTTCCGACCTCCCTCTCTGCTACCCCCACCCACGGCTGTTTTTGTCAGGCTGGCTGTCCCAGCCCAGCCCCAGTCCTGGGCACAATGGTGGGCAAAGCCTGCCAGCAGGGCTGGAAGATGGCTCCCCACCCAGCCCTGCTCTAAAGCAACTCAGCTGCAGATTCAGTCCCCTGAGTGGCAGCAAAAGGGAGAATCCCCGCTGCCACAGCCAGCTTGGGCTGTGAGATCTTGGGCCATGAGATGCCAGGAGCGGGAGCACAGCCCTGTGTAGGTTCACCTGCAAAGTGAGTGTAGGCTGTGTCTTGCAGGTAGGTGCCACAGCCAAAGTCAATCAGCTTTGCCTGCCTGGCGGCCAGGTCAACCAGGATGTTCTCTGGTTTGATATCCCTGTGGAGGACCCCGCAGCTGGTGCAGTGCCGCACGGCCTCCAGCACCTGGTGGAACAGCGGCCGCGCCACCTCCTCGCGCAGGAACCCCCGTGCTTGAATGAAATGCAGGAGGTCCTGAGACTGCTCTGGCCGCTCCAGCACCATGACAATGTCACTGGGGAGCTCAAGCCACTCCAGCAGCTGGATGACACCGGGGAAGCCAGTGGACACCTTGTCCTGCAGCACAACCTCCAGGGGAGCGCTGGTGCCGTCGGGCTGCGGGAGGAGCACGATGCCATCAGTGGGGCTCATGCCGGGCCAGGGCTGGGCAACCCCTCAGCCAGCCCGGGATGCTCTGCGCCCTGCGCTGGCCCCACGCCCGCTCCCCCTCGAGACGTCCTGGCAGCTTCCACCCTGCCGGGGCTCGGCTCATCCCCGCCCAGCACGGCCCGGCTTCTCCCGCTGTCCCGGCTCACTCACCAGCTCGCTCCAGTGCCGGATGCGATTCCGTGGCACCCTTTTGATGGCCACCTGCAAGCCAAGGGGAGCAGCGGGCTGAGCTCAATGCCCACCCTGCCCAGCCCCATCCTCCTCCTCCTGCGCCCCCTCCTCCTCCGCCCGCCGCCGGCCCCGCCGCTCACCGGGGCGCCGTCCGAGAGCCGCGTCCCCGACCAGACGCTGCCGAATCCGCCGCGCCCCAGCAGGGAACCCAGGCGGTACCGCTGCTGCAGGGCCTCCTGCGCCTTCCCTGCGGGCGGGACGCGGCTGTCAGCACTCGGCCCGGGGCCAGCAACGGCCCCCGAGCGCCCCTCACCCGCCCCGGCCCGGCCATCCCCCGGCGTTCGGTTTTTGGAACGCGGCACGGGAGGCTCGGGGCCGGCGGCTGCGCTGCCGAGCCGGGGGAGCTCGGGCCGGGCAAGCCGCAGCGGAGGCGGCGGGAGAGGCAACGCCGCCTGTGTCCTCCGAGCGCCCCGGGAGGAGCCGGGGCCGGGGCCGGGGTCGGGGTCGGGGTCGGGGTCGGGGTCGGGGTCGGGGTCGGGGTCGGGGTCGGGGCCGGGGCCGGGACTGGACCCTGCGTCGGGGCCGGGGCCGGGGCCGGGCTCGGGCCAGGCGGAGCCAAAAGCCGGCGATGCCGCCCCAGCCCCAGGCATTGACGCCCGCCCAGCAGCGCCAGCGCCAGCACGGCCAGAGCCGGGCTGAGGCCAGGCGGCGGCAGGACGGCCGGGGGCGGGCACGGGGCAGCCCCGCCCGGGGCCGGGGGCGGGCCGGGGGCATGGCCCAGCCCGGCACGGGGAGAGGGAGGCGGGGAGAGGAGGGGAGACCGGGAAAGGGAGAGCGGGAGAGGTACGGGGCAGCGGGAGAGGGAGAGGAGAAGAGACTCTCAAGTTTCTTCTGTCGCTGCTGCTGCCGCTGCAGCTGCCGCCGCCGCTGCCGCTGCTGCAACTGAAGCTCCGGGGCCGTTTGTCCCCGTGTCCGTTTGTCCGTTGCCCGCTCGCCCCCGCCCCGAGCCCCACGTTCCCCGAGGGCAGCCCCTGAGCCTCTGCAAACACGGGAACTTTGCTGAGTTCAGCCAAGAGCCAGAGTCTGGACTCCTGCACAGTGGCTCAGGAATCCCCTCGGTCCCTGCTGTGCATTGTCCCTGCTGAGGGTCAAACACTCCCAGAGCGCATTCCCTGAATGCAGAATTTGTACCTGACCCAAGCAGTGCACTTACCTCTCCAGCATTGATTTCCAAGAAAAACAAGGGAAGCCAAACTGTGTCTAGGTCATGGTATCTTAAAATGTCTAAAAGTTGCCAACTCATGGATCTTAGAAGTGAGATCTGTTTGGAATTAATGGGATGGACAACTAGTGCAAGATGGAAAAGGGGAGCATAAAAATAAATTGAGAAAAACGTCTTGAATTGTTTCAATTTTCATTTAATTTCTTAAAAGCTCTTTCAGTTTTTCCAGAATCTTCTCCTCAGTCCTGTTTGCTTTTTCCAAGAACCTTTCCCAGAAAATGAGGTGCAGCTTCTGTCACAAGGTGTGACACCAACTGCAGCTTTCCACACTGTGGCTGCAGCACAACACTTGCAGCAAAGCAGGAGAAATATTTGAAGAATTTGACAGCTTGTTCATTTCTTTTCCTTGTGGGCTGGGCAGTTGTGCCATTGGTAAGGTTTTCATTGTTACTGTTCTACCCTAAGCAAACATGACAGGCTACCAAGAACTCTTAGGGAATGCAAGCCTGACTGAATGCAGAGAAACAAACTCTAGAGCCTGCAGCCAGAAGTGGAGAGCTGTGTGATAATCATTCCAACACCCCCAAGGACATCTTGAAAATGATCTAGAAGATGAAAATGGGCTGACAGGGAGTTTGTTTCTGTCTTCAGTCCAGATTCTTCTACATCTGAAAACAATTCCACAGTCTCCATCTAAATCAAGAGTACAATCAGTTCATGAAAAGCACCAGAACAAACTGTACCTCTGAGGAGATGACTGAAAGAATCTGAGAAGGGAAAATGCAGGAGAAATGCATTTCTCAGCACTGCAGTACTTGCCTACCTGAAACCCTCCTCCATTTCCTCTGCATGCCTGGATCTGTTGGTGTCAGTTCTGTATTCGGTGGTGCCTCCAGCCCTGAATCCCCTCATCTACAGCCTGAGGAACCAGGAGCTCAAGGCTGCAGTGAGGAGACTGATGACTGGACATCTTAGGAAGCATTAATCTGATTCCAATTTTGGCAAATCACTTGTAATAAAAATCATCTTTTATAGCTCTTTTGGTTTGGTTCTTTGATTTCCCTGTCGTTTTCCTTTTAAAATATTCTTCCTAAAGCTAGACGATTGTTTCTGCCATCTCTGACTTTGTTTCTCTCCACCTTCCCTGTGGCCACAGACTGTGACAATGAGGGGCTGCAGTCTCAAAGGTTTTAAAGGAACTAAAGGATCTCCCAGCAAAGTTTTCTGCAGAGATCCCTCTATTCTTGCCTTCTCTGGAGCTGCAGCAGCAATGTCGGTGTGCAGAGCTGGGGCAGATCAGTGCTGGCCCAGCAGCTGTGCCCAGCAGCAGCAGCAGCACTTGGTGTTGCCAGTGCTGCTGCCGTGGTCCTGCCCCGCTGCCCTGGTGGCCCTGGTGTTGCTGCAGGGCCTGAGTGCTCTCGGGGCCGGGCACAGTCCTGGGGGTGGCAGTGCCGGGGCTGCAGCAGGGACAGGCCATGGGCACTGCTGGGGCAGCGCTGACGCCTCAGGCCAGGCCCTGGGGGCTCCAGGCTCCTTGCCCAGGCTCTCTCAAGAACACGGCCAGGCCAATGCTCAGCACAGAAAAGCCCCAGGGTGAGCAGCCCCAGGCTGGCCGTGGGCAGGCTGGGGGCAAACAGCATGGCTGGGGCTCTGCAAGGGCCCTGGGGGAGACGGGAAGGAGCAGCAGAGCAGGGGCTGATCCATCCCCAGTGCACTGCACAGCCCAGGGCAGCGTCCCAGAGCATCCTCATGGAGCTGCCAACAACATCCCCCCTCTGCAGCCCTGGCCTCTCCCCCAGCTCACAGAGGTGCCGCATCCTTGCAGGCACAGCCACGGCAGCACTGGCTCAGGAGCCCCTGTTTGCATTGCACAGAGCAGGCAGGAGCACCCCCATGCTGCTGCTGTGGGGACATGAACCTGAGGGAGCACAAATGCCATCAGCCCCTGGGGCCAGCAAGGGCTGGGGGACACCAGGGAAACCACTCAGCTTTGTCCTGGCCTCTGCAGTCAGCCAGAAAGCTTGTTCCCATGCACTGGGACTTGCCTGTCCCACTGCAGACGCTGTAGCTCAGAGCCAGGGCTGCCTGGCAGCCACCCCCAAACTGCCCTGAGCATTTCCTTTGCTTCAACTTTGCTTTCTGTAGTCTTCCTTCTACAATTTTCTTACTGTTGCTCAGCCCTGTTCCCTCCCCTGCAAACAGCCCATCCCTGTTTGCCCTTTCCTCTCTGGCCCCACTCCCCATTGCAGTTCTTGACTTGGCACCATGGGAACGTCCCTTGGGGAGCAGGATCGTCCTCCATGTGCTGCAGGAATTGTCTGCAGGCTCCTGCAGTGCCTGGTGCTGCTCCCTTGCCAGAGGCACCTCAGGCCAGGGGGACACATCTGGGCTGCTGTGTCTGCCTGTGGGGCTCCCTGTTCTGGGCAATGAGGAGGAGCTGCAGAGGCTCTGCAGGACTGACAGGATGGGCTTTGGGGCTGGGAGGAGAAGCTGAGGGACCTGGGCTGCTGGAGCTTCTGAAGAGGAGGCCCAGGGCTCATTGTGGAACTGCTCCAAGAGTGGTTTCAGAGAATCCCAGAACCAACAAGGCTGGAAAAGACCTTGGAGATCATCAAGTCCAACCTGTGCCCTGACACTACCTTGTCTCCCTGAGCCTCCTCTTCTCCAGGATAAATGAACTCAGTTCCCTCACCTGCTTCTCACAGGACTTGTGCTGCAGACCCCTCATCAGCCTTGTTGCCCTTCTCTGGACATGCTCCATGTCCTTCCTAAATTGGAGGTCCAGAACTGACACAGCACTCGAGGTGTGGCCTCACCAGCGCCCAGCACAGGGGAAGAATCACTGCCCTGCTCCTGCTGGCCACACCATTCCTGACCCAGGCCAGGAGCCACTGGCCTTCTTGGCCACCTGGGCACACTGCTGCCTCATGTCCAGCCTGCTGTCCCTCAGTCCCTGCAGGTCCCTTTCTGCCTGGCTGCTGTCCAGCCACTCTGTCCCCAGCCTGCAGCGCTGCAGGGGTTGTTGTGGCCAAAGTGCAGGACCCGGCACTTGGTCTTGCTCAACCTCACCTTGTTGGATTTGGGCCCTGGATCCAGTCTGTCCAGGTCCCTGTGCGGAGCACTCCTGCCCTCCAGCAGATCCACACTCACACCCAGATGGTGTCATCTGCAAATGTACTGATGCTGGACTCAGTCCCCTCATGCAGATCATCAGTGCAGATACTGAAATCCATGCTGGCTGGCTCTGATGCCTCAGCCATCCTGTAGGTGCCCTGTGATGGCTCTCAAGGTGATCTGTTCCATAACCTTGCCAGGCACCAAGGTCAGGCTGACAAGGCCTGGAGTTCCCCAGATCCTTCTTCCAGCCCTTCTTGGGGATGGGCTCACATTGGCACCTCCACTCCTCTGGCACCTCCCTGCTGAGCCAAGTCTGATAGTAGATGATGGAGAGCAGTTTGGGGAGCTCATCCACCAGATCCCATCTGCTCCCAGAGACACCTGTGAGCACCTGAGTGGCTCAGCAGGTCCCCATCTGCTTCCTCCTGGATTCCAGGGGGCTGTTCTGCTCCCTGTGCCCATCTACCAGCTCAAGAGAACACTTGTCCTGAGGATGGCCTGTCTTATTGTTGAAAACTGAGGCAAAGAAGGGGTGAAGTAGCTCAGCCCATTCTTCATCTTTGGTAACCATATCCTTCACAATAAGAAATGCAGGTTGTCCTTACCCCTCCTTTTGCCATTAATGTGCTTATAAAAGCATAATCATTATCCTTCACAGAAGTATCCATATTAAGTCCTAACTGAGCTTTCACCTCTCTCATTTTCTATCTGCTCAACCTATCAACATCCTTAAACCTTTCTTGATTTACCTGCCTCTATGTCCAAAGGAGATGCACCCTCTTTTTAACCCCTAAATTCCTTGAAAAGCTCCATGCCCAGCCAGGCCAGTCATTTCCCCCTCTGGGTCATCTTTCTGCACAAAGGGACAGCCTACTCTTGCTCCTTCAAGATTTCTTTTTTGAAGTGTTTCCTTCAAAACAAAATCCTTCCTGGAACTCATTGTTTTTAGGGGCTGTTTCTCTTTAAAAAATCAATACCCCAAATCTGCATCCTCAGTAGGCCAAACTCTGATCTTATAAGTCCAGGGCAGAAAAAATTTTGATGCCCCTCCTTCTTTCACGGAATATTGAAACAACTCAATAATTTCATGGTCACTGTGCCCCAAACAGCCTCTGACCAGCACTTCTCCCACCAGCCCTTCTCTGTTTGTGAGCAGCAGGAGACAGAGCTTTCCTTGGGAGTGGGAATTGCAGGAAACCTCCCCAAAGCACAGCTTGGAAGGTTGAGCCTGGAGCTGAGGAGAAAGCAAAGTCCCTGCCAGGGTGGAATTGTGGTGCTCGAGGTGTGGCAGCGTGAGGCTGGGCCATGGCCGGCTCTGTGTGCCAGGAGCCGGCAGCGCTGGGTGCAGGGAGCCCAGGGAGGGCACAGAAACGCTGGCTGAGAAATGCTGGGGCACAGCGAGATGGGCGAGTGCAGCCGGCCAGGGCACAGGAGCAGCACGCACAGGGGGCACAGCCTGCAGGACAGATGGCCGAGGGCTGGGCAGGGCTGGCAGGGCCACAGGCACCCAGGCCTTTGTGCCCTGGGCTCGGGCAGCGCCTCTGGAGGCCCCACAGCAGGAACTTTCCTGGCAGGGGCTGCACTTTGGCTCTCCCTCGGCCTCCCTGGCCAGGCTGGCAGGGGCTGCAGGTTGATGGCATTTGTCCTTGCTGCCCCTCACATCCCCCTGCCCCCCAGAGAGCCCCGAGCCACCCGTGAGGGACAGGCCCTGCTGGCCCAGGCTGGGCTCAGGGCTTGGCCTTTCTGCTTCCCCCAGCCAGCCCAGGCCTTGCTCAGCATTGCAGTTCCCTGCCCAGAGCCTTGGGCTCCCTGCACTCCTGGCCTCAAGGATCTGCTCTCATCATCCCTGGGGAGCCTTTGGCACTCCCTGCCCTCAGTGGGGCCCAGCCATGCTCCAAGGCACTTGGAGTTTTGCTGCTGACTCCTTGAGCAGCTTCTTCATCCTTCTCTCAGTGCCTGAGGCTCCTGGACCCAGCCCCAAATCCACCGTGGGGCTGATTAAAACACAGAAAGCCCTGGGGGGCTCTTTCTCTTCCTTCAATTTTCCTCCAAGTCTCCAGGGCTTGTGAAGCTGCTTGGAGTCAGTCTGGAGTTCTGTTAAGGAGGGAGATTTCAAAGTGCACCGACGGCATGATGTTTGGTTTTAATCACGTGTGTGGTTTTTTATTTTTCAGTTCAGAAAAGAGGTGAAAGAATGATTCCCCAGGTGATCTTGATGCTGAATGTCTCCCTAGGAGATCTGGGCATGGAGAGGAACAAGCCCCTTGCAGGCTGACCCATTTTGGACAACCTGCTCCTCACCATGTCTGACATGGCCCACCTGGGACTGACATCCCAAAACATAAAAAAGTATGCATTTTTAAAATAAATAAGATTGACTAATTTATAAAATTATAATTATAGTTTTTTTAATTTATATTAGTATTACTGTATATTTCTATTACCTTTGATATTTATGTGAAAAATTGAATACATTTTTAGCAATCAAAAAATTATTTGTCATTGGTTTTAAATAAAACAATTCCTTTCATTAAATCATTGATCACTACTGGCCATTTATTTCTCCTTCTTAATGCTAATTAGTGCTATTTTTAGATCTTTTGACATATTTTTTTATTATTTTCACGGCCAGGGTAAAAGGGTCCACTTTGGGGTCCCTGGAGACATTTCTGGGGCACATTTGGGGCAGTTTTGGGTCTGGGCAGTATGATAAACAAGTCCACTGAATTTAAGGATCAAATAATTATCTTTATTATTTTGCAAGCAAGAATAAGCAAGGACAGCGCTGGGCGGCCCGGAGTCTCCGCTCCACTTTGGCTCACAAAACTCCTATCCCCTGAGTCCACCCTTTATTGCCTTCTTCTCCGGGTTTAGGGATGACGTGATCTGTCTTCTGCGCTTGCTCGTTCAGTTGCTAGGGGGTCTTTTTCTGCCTTCTGGTGGTCGTGGGATGAAGGCTTAGTCCCCCTTAGTCTTCCTCTTTGTGAACGCTGGGTGAACTTATGCCTTATAAGGCATATCTATACAGAACACTATACACTTTCTGCAAGCTAAGCAAATCTTGCTAGTACTATACACTTTCTGCAAGCTCAGCAATTCTAGTGAGTTTAAGGATTGTTATTACAGCTGCTTCTCATTACTTTTCTTTCACAAGGCATAACTTTACAATGGAATTCCCAAAGCACTATAGTAAACCAGCAACCATATGTATCTGCACGAGAAGTTTTTTTGGCTATTTAACTATTGTTTTATATTGTATAGTTATTTAGCTATTGATTTAATTAATGAACAAACGTATTACTACTTATCATAAATCCCCCATTTCTTTTTTTACCAATTTTGTTCATAAAATCTTTCTAGTTCTTTCTTAGAAAGCATTAAATGAGCTGCCTCATGAATTAAGCTATGTGCACTAATTATAGGTGCTAACTTGCTTAGTTTCTTCATCATATTCCAATTCATAATGAATAGAACTGCTGACAAAATAAAACCAAGCACAGTCAATATCAACACCACAACAATGGGATAGCATATACTGTTTAGGACCCCTGTAGCATTAGGAGACCAACCGAAAAGGGTATCCCACTGGATGTCACTCTGGAAATGCCAGTGGCTCAGCTGAGAGCTCTGGCAGTGACTGACACTGCACTGAGAGGGGCCACAGTCCTGCAAGGGTCTTTCATCAGGAGCAAAGAGCAGCCTGGAGGGTGGGCAATGCTGGATCTGTACCACTGCGTGCTCATCCTTCACCTGAATGTGGAGCTGCCCCCCAGGTTGCCATGGATCACTTTTTCTTTTTCTCCTCTTGGGTATATTTTGGAGCAGCTGTTCTATGTGGCTTTTGATGGTGATCCTGTGGCAAGCAGCCATTTGCCTGCTGTGCTATCCTCACAACTAATACTAACTCCTCATTCCCTGTAGTTTTATTTGGGGTTTTTGATCTATTTGTTGCACTGGTTTGCGTGGGTTTGTTTGTTTGTATGGGTTTTTGTCTGATTTGGTTTGAGGATTTTGTTTGCTTTTTAATAAATGACTCATGAAGTTTTCCAAACTCAAGAAAATGTAAAGCAGGCTTGAATTTGCAGAAATTACTTTGGGCTGGGTTTAGCTGCATCCCCCAGGCTCAGGATCACTAGTATATTTTCAGGTTTTCCTCTGCATATCAGCCTGCCCAGAAGCTGCTTGGTGTTTCACAAATGGAGAAGACAATGGACATTGTGCCAAGCTTCCTTTCAAACAGAAAAACCTGGGTCAGCATGATAGAAAAGAAGAAACAAAAACTCACCAGTTAGAAGAGAACCTGTGTCCCACCATCTTCCTCTCCACTGTTATTAATTTTGTACATTTAGAGGCAAGCTGGGGTCTAAAGCTTGCATCTCTCAGTTCCTGATGCTATTTGCTACCCTTCAGCCTTGACTGGCCCTGATGTGACTGACTGCTGGGCAAGTGGGGCTGGGGATGCTCAGCCTGGAGAGAGGAGACACTGGGAGGCCTCACTGTGGCTCTGCAGGACTGGAAGGGTCCCGCAGGAAAGAAGGGGACAGAGTGTTCAGCAGGGCCTGTGCTGACAGGACAAGGGGGGATGGCTTTCAACTGCAGCAGGTTGATGGAAGCTGCATCTAGGGAAGCTGCTCTTTTCCACTGGGGGTGGTGGGGCACTGGCCCAGGCTGTGCACAGAGGCTGTGCATGCCCCATCCTTGGCCACAGGGCTCTGAGCAGCACGCTCTGGGGGACGACTGCTCAGCTGGGAACAAGATGTTGTTCTTCAGGCTCCCTTGCAAGCCCAACCGTTCAGGGACTCCATCATTCCATGGTCTCCACTGTCCACTTCAGATGGAGCCTGGGAACTGTGATGTCACAGCCCACGCTCCAGCTGGAACGTCCAGCGCCCAGCAAAGGGCACAACACAACCATTGGCCGCTGTGTTTGCACACTCTTCACCCTGCTCCTGCCCACTCTGCTTGTCACCTGCCCCCTGATAACCCCATCACTCCTCAAAGATCCTTAGTGCCTGGATTTTGTCATCCAGCCCTGCAGGATGCTCCCATTTGTTCTGAGGAAGGTCTGGTGCCATTCCATGGAGGTGGACACTCCCACCTGCCTGGGTGGACTGGAGCTCTGCGGGGATGGAGTGGGACAGGGAGCCCACTCTGAGGTTTTGCTACCTCTGCAGGCTGTCCCAGACAGAGAGGAGGAGATGGAGGTGGATATTGAGATTGATACAGAGGAGGAGATGGAGACGGAGGGAGCAGACACTGGAGAGGAGGAGATGGAGGTGGATGTGGATGAGGAGGAAGAGATGGACGTTGATATGGACGAGTCCATTGAGGACATGGACATTGATTAAAAAGGTGAGGAAGAGGCCATGATCTTGGCATGAAGAGCAATGCCAGCAGCAGGACAGGCAGAGTGGGTCTCCTGCTGCCAGGCTGGGGCTGGGCTGGGTGCTCCCTGCTCAGGGACATTGTAGCCAGGGCACTGGATTCTGGTGGCCATCCACAGCCTGTCCTCTGCCTGCTTGCACACAGAAGCTCCATGCCAGACCCAGCCAGGCTCAGTTCTGCTAGCAGAGTCCTGCTGCTGGGCCAGCTGTGCCAGCCTGGGGGCACATGCAAGAGCCCTCTGTGCCTGACTGGAGTGACCGTGGCATTTGCTTTTCTTCCAGGTGCGATGGACATCACAGACAGAGATGACACCCTTTTCTACATATGTTCTATCGTTTGTTGTTGTTCTTTAGAATATAGATTTTAGGACTATTTTTGACTTCTGTAAATACGTTTCACATAGTTTTGTTAGGTAGGTTTTTATGTATATATGTTCTATCAATTGTTGTTGTTACAAATATTCTTACAATGTAAATATCCTCTGTATTTTTGCTGCTGTTATTCTGTAATAAACAAATTTTATTTTTCACACCCCAGTTCTCCTTGTATTTGCTTCACGCACAGGCAGCATTTTGCCAAGTTGTAGTTTCCACTTGCTCCAGGTTCCCAGGGCTGGAGGTCAGAAGTAGATGAAGGGGAAAAATTCCACAATTAAGAGTGTCCATGACACCCAGAGCCAAAAGAAGCCCAGGGGATCAGGAAAGAGGGAAGCACGTGCTCCAAACAACAGCATAAATGTAGTGAGAGCTCTGGAGGGAACAAAAGAAAGAGGAAGCCTGAAGAAAGGAGAAAAGGTTCTCTTGGTGTTACACAAATGGAGAAGACAATGGACATTGTGCCAAGCTTCCTTTCAAACAGAAAATCTGGGTCAGCATGACAGAAAAGAAGAAAAATAAATCACCAGTTAGAACAGAACCAGTGTCCCACCATCTTCCTCTCCACTGTTATTAATTTTGTACATTTGGAGGCAAACGTGGGTCTAAAGCTTGCATCTCTCAGTTCCTGATGCTATTTGCTACCCTGCAGCCTTGACTGGCCCTGATGTGACTGACTGCTGGGCAAGTGGGGCTGGGGATGCTCAGCCTGGGGAGAGGAGACACTGGGAGGCCTCACTGTGGCTCTGCAGGACTGGAAGGGTCCCGCAGGAAAGAAGGGGACAGAGTGTTCAACATAAATAACTCGGTTATTTTGCTCAAAATGATAAGGGAATTGAATTGGGCTCCCTCAGCTTTCAAAGAAGTGTTTCTTCCTAGTTCTTCACAAAGGGGAACAAAACACTTTGCTGCAGCAAGCTGAAGGGAGGAAGAGGTTCCTTTCCCCCTGAGCTGCACAATAGGAGACAATTTTTTCGCCAAGAGGGAATAAAACCCAACCAATTTCCAGGTTTTTTTGTGTAAGGGAAAAGCTCAGAGGATCACAGCTGTGGGAGACACAGAGAGGGAGGATCAGGGATCTTCTGGGGGTTTTTGGGCTGGGGGACAGATGAAAGACATGTTCAAGCAAAACCTGTGAGAGCTCAAGACTCCATCCCGCAGAGGAGAAACTCAGTTTGACCCAAATGCCATTCAAATCCAACAAGCATTGAGGCATTTCCCCAAACTCTGCTGGGCCAGCAGGTACCCCCCAAATCACTCTGTGGGACCAGGGCAGCAGGGCCCTGGCACGGGACAGAGATGCTCCCCTGGGAAGCTGCCTGCATTGCCCGTGGGACTCAAGATCTACTTCTGAAGACCCCAACATCCAAAAAACTCCACACTAAAAGCCTTTAATTTGGGCTTTCACTTCTCCACTTGTCTGTTGTCACTAGGCAGCTGCTCCAGTTCAACACCCTTCTGATGGGTACAAATGTTCTCCTAATTTCCAGCCTAAACAGGAAGTTACTTCCATTCATTCTTCTCTAAGTACTGGGAGCTTGTACCTGATTTGCTCTTCCTCTCCTAGTGTGCATTTGTGCAGATAAAATGCCTAAGCCAGGAGCATTTCCTTCTTTAAATCATGTCATTTATTTCATTCCCATATAGTTGCACGGATTTAGCACTGGCTCAACACTCAGAATGTTGACAGCACAAAGTCCAGTTCTCACACCAACTCCTCCAAGTTTTGGACCAATTCTGCAAAGAAGGAAATACAGCAAAGAAATTCCAAACAGGAGCCCTAATAAAGATAATAAAATGCCACATGCCTATGTTTGCTGCAGGGAAGAACAGTGCTATTTATTCAATTATTACAAACAATTAAAGCAGCAGAGGGGAGGAAGACAGTGCTATCGTTGGCAGCTCCCCAGTCCTCTGCCCCTGGCATGAATTTCATAAAGCACAAATCTCCCAGCAGAAATCCCTCAGCAATTGATTTCCTCCTCGTGGAACACAGCAGGCACACACCCTGGCTTTCCTGGCCAGAAAAGAAGAATTTGCCTCGATGTTTTTCCCAGGCACGCAGCTGTGATGTCAAATCCCCCTCCCTGCCCTGCCAGGAGATTCCTCAAGTGACAAGTTTCTGTAGGGTGACAACCCTCTGGAGAGGCGCAGAGAGCTTTGTGTCAGTGTAAGGCACCCCCACAAGGGCACATCCCTCATTCAGGCTCCATCTTTGTTCACAAGCAGTTCCCAGCAGAAAATTCGCAGTGATTGCATTTCCCCAGAACAGGTAATTTCAAGCACATTTTTCTCTTGAGCTGTTCTGCCTTCCACAAAAGCAGCGTGCCAGGGATTGCTTTGGAGCATCAGGAAACATAGCAACACCCAACAGCCAAGACCATCCAAAGCCACTTATCAGCTCATCCCTACATCTCCTGGACTCACTTGAATGCCCGGGAGAGTCTGAAAAGCCAACTGTTTTCCAAGAAACTTGTTGTTTGTTGTGCAATTGAAAGGTAAATGACAGGGACAACCAGCCCCACACAGGTGCCTCAGGCAGGGGAAGGAGCAGGAGGGATCCATCCCTAACTGGCAGAGGTGCAGCTCAAGTGATGCTCACTCACTATTTGGGTTGCTTTTTGTTGCTTTTACATTAACAACACATCTCCACACCACAACTGTTCTCCCTCCCTGCAGCCACATGGAAACAATTCAGTGGTCTCTCACCTCTTTCTGTCCTCTCTCTGCCTAAAATAATTTTTTCCCTCATACAACCAGCAAAACAGGGGTTGTTTTCATGCTGGAAATAAGTCCACAAACTGTTGACTGATTTCAATAAGGAGAACATCACTACAAACCACCCATTACTCAGATGCCCCAAGGCAGCAAGGGAGGCAAATTTGACAACAGAGGTGGCAACACCAGCCGTGGGTAACAGCATCACATTCTGCCTCTCTCACGGATGCTTTTCTTTCCAGTCCAGAAAATTCCCTGTCCTTTTTAGGGCTGTAGAAGGCTGCTGTCTGCCCCACAAAATGAGGAGCAAACCAAGCAGCAATGCTGCAGAACATCTCTGTTCCTATGATATTATTCTGCTGAACCCATAAATTTGCAGAAGAATGGGCACTGCCAACTCCTGATTGCAGAGGAGGGAGTTCGTCACATCCTCCTTGTAAATTAGGATTTATCAGAGATGGAGAATTGATTGCCAAGTAACTGCTCTGCAGTTTTCTAGGACTCATTGAGCAGTACAAAAAGGTTATTGATGCAGTTGGGGAGTGTTTCTGTACAGGATGTGCACCTCCTGACATCCCAGGCAGGGAAAAATTTACTTAACATTTGCAAGGAGAAAGCAATTCTCCTTATTAAAAAAAAAAAAAAAAAAAAGGAAAAAATAAATAGAAAATCAACTTCATGGCAAAGAGCCTCAGTAAGAGTTTGCAGAATTTGGTGAAAACAGGTCATTTACAAGGAAATCATTTTCATCTGCCTTCAAGTGGAGTTGTGAAGCAGGTGGAGATGGAGATGTCTCAGGCACTGAATGTGCTCCTTACTGACAAAATGACACTGATATTACCAAGTATCTGAAGTGAAAAACTTCAGTGATAACTCAGCCCTCCAACACAAAACACCTTCTCCCACGCAGTCAGCACTTGTCTGAAATCATTCCCCTTGGCAGGAGGCCCTGCATGGCCTGGCTGCAGCCATCGTGCTGCTCCTACTCCCTCCCAGCATGATCCCAGCATGGTCCCAGTACAGCCCAGTCACTCCTACTCCTGGCATCCCCTCTCTGCATTCCGCCCTGTCCCGGCTCCATCTCCGCTCCTCCCGCGGGCTGCGAGGGCTTCGGAAACAGGGGAGGAGGAGGAGGGAGGGAGGAAGAGGTTGAGCGGGAGAGGAGAGAGGGAACCACGCCGCTCCGGTGCTTCCTGAACCCACAGCGCCCTCCTGCCAGGGAGCTGTGCAGAGCCACAAGGTCCCCCCGAGCCTCCTCCTCTCCAGGCTGAGCCCCTTTCCCAGCTCGCTCAGCCCCTCCGGCTGTTCCAGCCGGGACAGAACACTAGTGCTACACAGAGAGCAAGAGCAGACCTGACAGAGGCGCCTCTAGCACCACATTTTAGGCTTTCGCTAATACTTACAGAAAGACTCTTCAGAAAGTTACGGCAGTAGTTCAAGTGACAATCTCCTTTGGAAATCACTGCGGCCCGGCCCCGCCGGAACCCGCCCGGCCCCGCTGGAACCCACCCGGCCCTGCCTGAACCCCCCCGGCCCCGCCGGAACCCGGCCCGGCCCCGAGGTTCTGGCGCCGCGGTTGCCTGGTAACCGCGCGGGCGGCAGCGTCTGTGACAGCGGCGCGGCCTCAGTTGCCCGAGAACGCGGCCCTGGCTGGGTGTGCGCAGCCTGGGCTCGTACAGGCAGCTACACTGGGCGATTCGCCAAGTGAATTGTTCGCGCAGCATTGGTCTCTGCCAGCGAGTCCTTTGAATTCGTGGAGCATTGTGCCCTGCTGAGAATTCCTGAACGTGCAGAGCATTGGCCTCTGCAAACAACATCCTGAACGTGCAGAGCATTGGCCTCTGCTAGCAGTCCTCAATTCGCGGAGCATTGGTCTATGCAGAGGATTCCTCAACGTGCAGAGCATTGGCCTCTGGAAAAGAGCGTGAATTTCCTTTGAGGGTAAAGATTGACTAAAGTTGAATTGTTTGGTTTTGTCTCATGTGCACTCTGAGAGAGAATGCCAAAGGGAAATACAGGATGGGATAATGCCAGTCTTCTGGTGCAGCAGTTCAGTGGCATGCACAGCTGAGTGGATGAACAATAGTTTGTCTACTGATTGTGCTTTTTTCTTGCACTGAAGAAATGCAACATTTTCTAAATGTACTCATCTATACTTTTTTTTCCCTATAGTGATTGCTTAAACTGCTTCAAGGTGAATGAGTTCTGTTCAAGTTTCCGTGGGTTGTTATCATCTGGTTATTAAAATTATTCGGGAGAGGCCTCTGAATTGAGGTGCAAACGAGGCAATTTGCCAAAGTCAGTAGTCTGGATTTTATGGAACAGTTAATGATGTGAGGAAGAGAGAGAAAGGAATAGAAAAAGGCGGGGGGGGGGGGGGGGTGAAGGGGGTGGAGATGGGGTTGGGAAGAGGGGGAAGAAAGAGAATGACAGAGACAGATTAAGTAAAAAATATCACCATTCCATGGATCCCATTGGCATACCATAAAATCCTCTTCTGGTCTTCTCTGTGGTGAGGTATTGCAAAATGTAAGATTCCAATGGATGAATGCAGATTTGGGCAAGGTGGGACCTCCCAGGTACCTCCCTGGGGTGGGGCAAGTTTGACTGTCTATTGCTACTTTCAAATAATAGAAAATCTTCAGCACCAGTATATCCTTTGAGTCTGCCATGAATTGGGTTGTGGATTTTTGGATCTGTTGTGTTACTTTGCATGCCCTGCAATCATCTGGTGCAAGGGCTCAGGAATGGCTCTGGGGGCACTGTGGGGGTCTTTGATGGGCTATGACACCCCCTGAGCTGCCCCTGATGGGAATGTCCCCTGGATGTGGCCTTCTGGGGGTGGGGGGTTTTAGAGCTGAGCCAGTTTGTGTGAGGGGGGATGGGTGTCCACTGCCCCTTACCAGAGGTTGTGCCACAGACCCTAAATTTCCTCCTCCCCCTCTGTTGATGGGAGGTTTGTGTGCAAACCTGGCCTCAGCAGAGGAGTCTATGGCTATGACCTGCCCAGCCTGAAGGCAGACAGAGCTGATTTTCAGGAGAGCTGCTGGCTTTGGCTTTGTTGTGGATCTATTTTTCTCCCTTGGCCTTTTTCACTTCTCCCCAGGCCTGAGCTAATGGGACAATAGTGTCACCTTTATCTTGTCTCAAGTTCCCTTGTGGGGCTGAACTCCCAGTCCCAAGTTCCAGTCAGGAGGCATTTTCAGGGAAGGGTGGGCTTGGGTGCTCTCAGCTTCTTTATAGAGTTTTGTCACAGTGGGAAAACGTCCTTTATATCAATATTTAAGCCATGAGCCATAACATTGCAGTCTCTCCCAAGTCCAGTGAGGAGCAGCTGAGAGAGCAGGGGGTGTTTAGCCTAAAGAAGAGGAGGCCCACTCAAGCTAATTTTAAGTAATATTTAAGCTACAGCTTTGTCTGCTCTAAGCATTATTAATGTTCAGCTTTTTAGCTCCAGGTTTCAGTATGATCCATTTTTGAATTGCACAAGGTGGCCATCTAGTCCAAATAAAGTCCAACTAGAGGCCTAACAATACTAGCTACTTATGCCAAACAAGCACTTAGCTACTTTAAAATTATATAAAATGTTTAGCAGCATATATGCCTTGAGTGTGTCATGAATTGGGTTCTGGATTTTCAGAGTTCCATTGTTCTCCTTCCAGTTTTGCTGAGGCCTTGTCACTCCTCTGTGACATCCTCCCTTCAAAATGGATTCTGGATTCCCAAAAAAGACACCAACACCTCGTCTTTTGCTGAGGGAAAGACTGCAGCCTAACACTGTGAGTAGCCAGTGGGGCTGTGCTCAGGCTGGCAAGTGCCCTGGTGTCCCTGGTGTCCCTGCCCCTGTTGTCCAGCAGCGCTGGGAAGCTGCAGAGCCCCTGCCCAGCTCTTTGTGCCGTGCTGCTGTTGGTGGGGGCTGTCCTGGTGCAGTAGGGAACACTGTGTGATGTTTCAGGGACAGCCCAGCGCCTTGCCTGGCTGTGCCACGGGAGCCAAGTGAAAGCAATGTGCAGCTGAAGCCCTCAGCATGTGCTTCTGTGCCTGCCCTTTGCCACAGGAATTCCTTCTGTCAGGCTGGGCACTGCCCTGTGCTGCTGTGACCAACCTGCCCTTGGGCACCTGGGCATGTGGGGGGAGAGCTCAAACTGTGCCCAAAGCCTTGAGAGCCACGGCTGGTCCCAGCCAGAAGAGCTCCCAAAGCAGCTGTGCTCTCTCAGCTCCTGGGTGGGCACAGCTCCAGCCCTGCAGGCAGCACTGCAGTCAGGGCCACCAAGGTCCCTTGCTGTCTGGAGCTCACTGGGCTGAAGATGCCCCAGTGCTGAGGCTCTGCCAAGGAGATGCCTCTGTTTTCTTCTCTGGAGGGCTCTGTCAGCCCAGACAGAGGAAACAAATGCTCATTAGCAGAGAGAGCTAAAACTTGGACAGATTCCTGTGCACCTCCCTCTTGGTACAGCTTTTCTTTCTTGCTTCTCTTGGACTCAGCCAGCAGTGCTGTCTCCTGCTGTGAGTTGTGAGTGTTGTGCAGGGATGGAGTTGGGGCAGTTCTGAGAGCTCCTTCCCACTCTCTGAAAAGGTCACTGCCTCAATCCTATGCAACGTAAGAGGAAACAAATGGCCAAAGAGCAGAAATCCCCAAACATGTCAGATCAGATCACAGAGAGACTAATGGGCCACAGCCATGTGGTTGGAGTAGTGTATTGCACCCTGTATTATTTATTCTAGCTATTGCATTTCAGCAAGTAACTTCCAGGGCTTCCAGAACTATCCTAGTGGCTGTGATCACAAATTATTCAACAGTGCCACTTGCTCAAGAAATGCCTTTCTGAACAAACACATCTCTGAGCTTCTTGCTGATATTTTTTTTTTGGGTTTTTTTTTTGTTTGTTTGGTTTTTTTTTGTTTTGTTTTGTTTTGTTTTGTTTTTTTTGCCTTTCAGCTGCTTCCCTCTAAGTTCCCGCAGGAGAAGTTTCCCAGCACGAAGAAGGAGGCCAGCACTGGGGGGAGTATTCTGCCCAGAATTGGCCCATGGATAGACCTGAGCAAGACTGGTCCAAAGGTAGCCTTTTCCTGCTCTTTTCCTTTCTGCTTGATGGCAAGTTTCAAGAGGGTGTGTGCTTGTGACAGGCTTGCCTCCAGCAAAACACCTCCGTGTCCAGGTGCTGTTGTCATTGCAAGCTGCTGGCAGTGGTGGACTGGGAGTCCTGATGTGCACTGAGGCAACACAAATAACCTCTGCTGCAGCTGCTGGGCTGTGCTGGAGTGTGGCTGCCATTGCTAAAACAATGGGGGAAGGCTGGGGACACAAAGGCACAGCATTGCCATGTGCCATTCCCCTGCTGAAGGAGCCACCTCTTGCTTTGGTGTGGTCACCATCAAACACTCGGGGTCACAGGATTCCCTCCACAGTGGCAGCGTTGGCCTTGGAAGGCCCAGGACCTGCAGGAATTCCTTCAGATTTAGCAAAACCAATTGCATTCCTGCTTTGGGTTGGAACAATGTGTTGGACCCTGACGGGGTGTTAGATTTTGCAGGCTGCCAGATGTGCAGGGGACTCAGCCTGGGCAGAGGGGAATGGATGTGCTTTCTGTGGATCAGTGCCTACTTAGAGGTGTGTTTCAAGCTGCTTTTGTGGCAGGACTGGCTCAGTAGAAAGCACAGTCCAAAAGGGTAGGTGACCAAGGTGGGCTGTTGTTATGAATGAGGTCCTATATGTCTAATTTAATAAACCACAAAATTAGAATTTAGCAGCAATTTTAATTGAGCAGCAATTTTATATAAAATTATGCAATCAAATGTAATCAAATAGATACAAAATAATTTGGCAGTGGTTAGGATAAAGCACAAGCAAAACTGATTGGGGTACAATCAGGGTATGGGGGGGGTTCTCACCCTGCCTCCCGTACAAAAGAGAAAAGAACCCAAACACAACTTATATACTGTATGCTAATACATGTTCATCAACAATTTTATGTAAATCTCCTCCTATTTTCAATTCTTGAAATCTATATCATTGTACTGCACAGTGCATGCTCAGCTTGTTTCCAAGGGGTCTTTTGGCTTTTCACTGGTTGCTTCCGACAAAGGCTTCTCCTCATCGTCACTGTCCTTTGAACAACCCCACAGGCTGCACATGCGTCCCAGGTCTTGTGTTATAGAAGCCAGCATTATATTCCAAAAATAAGCTATATTATTTCATAAACACCTAGAATCATCCTAATTTTGTCCACTTCAAGGCCAATTCTTTAATTATCCCGAGGCCTATTCCGTTTTGGGATTTTACTTATCTCACACTACATCCTGTCTCCTATTTTCTCATGAGCATCTGAAAACATCTGTTTTGTGACACTAATTACATATCCTTTTCCTCTAGGACTTTTTAACATATATTTTCTAAAATATCGATATAGTTCCAATTGTTAGCACGAATCCCATTCATTTATCACACTGTTGAGCAGTGAATTGGCAGCAAGAGACATTGAACACACTGGTTAAGGATTGCCTTGGAGAGGGGCGTTGGGAACACCTCAGGGAAGGGCACAAGTGGGGGACAGTGTGCTGCAGGCACTCCCTTCAGCAGACTGTGTCTGCCCTGGAGTCACACAGGAGAGCTGCTGGTGTCTCTGCAGTGACAGCAGTGTGGCTGGAGAAGGGCAGAATTTTCTCCAAGTAATGTCTCTGCTCCAGAAGCATTTGCTGCTGTTGTGTCATTCCAGACATGCCTCTACAATGGTATCAAGTAAGGTAGCAATAATTACAAGAAAGCACCTATTTAAAGCTCATGGAAAAAGGAGATACCAACTCTACTTTTACCCAAGTTGCTGAGAAAATAACTGAACCTTATCCTCATTCAGCATTCACTTCATTTGTCTTTTTCCTAACTTCTGTGGTACTTTATTTTTGCCTTTACCTCTGTTAGAAATGCACTCACTTTTAAATACAATGAAAGGGGACAAAATCATTGAAGCAAAAGGAAACTGTTTATTAGTAACGACTCAGCTGAGTCGGGTGTGTCTCCCTCCTCCTGGAGATGAACAAACACAGCCTCTGAGAAAATGGCAATCTTTCTATCCCCTTTATACCCGGTGAGGGCTGTTCTGTCCCCTTTCCCTTTGGATGGGTACTTGGGAACTTCCATTCCCTCCAAACGCCAGTTTTTCTGTCCCCTCCCCTCTCACCCTGCTTCCTTTTGGTCAGGTCTTCAACCCTGTTCCTCTCACAGCAACACCCAAGAAACCAACCTGAACAAATCCAAACCCCAAACAACACAGAGAATCAACAACTTTCATTCTTTAACTTGATAACCTTTTGGCTTCAGCCAAATATCACCTCATCTCTCACACCTCCTCTGCTACTGGTGCCTAAGTTCTACATCAAAAAAGGGATTTGCAGTTGTGTGGGCCTCGGTTTCCCTGTGTCAGAGTGAAGGACATTGCAAAATCGTTTCCCATGGAGTCTGATGTAAATGTATGGGTTTTACTTACTCCATGAGTGCTCAGGCAGTGCCCCAGGGCTCTGTGACCGCATGGGCACAGGGCTGTGCTTAAGGTAAGTGCTGCCTGGCATTGTGGAGAATGAAAGCTAGAGAAATACATGTCAAAAGAGCAGCTTGGCTCGAGCCTGCTCTGTGTGGCCAGCAGCTCTCCATCAGCTCCGAGCAGAGGTGGGTGAGCCACTGTTTGCCCAGTGTGTCCTGGGCAGATGTGCTCCCCCCAGAGTCTGCACTTCACTGGGGTCAGTGTAAGATTGTCCTTCATGAGCCTTCCTCCCAGCAGCTGAAGCTGTCCCTGCTCTCTCTCGCCTCTCCAGCTGCCGTCAGCTCCCCCAAAGCAGAACTTGTTGCAGATTTCCCCACCAGAGGTGATATTTCAGAACTTCAACACTCATGATGTCTCTGAAATGACAGTGTCTCTCATGAATGTGGACAAGGTAGGTGCTGGGATATGGAGCTTTATCAGTTTCTCTGGGTTGGGATTGAAGGCACTCGAGATGGTAGTTCACGTTCAGACTCAGGTGTTTATTATTTCTTATCAGTAAAACAGTCTCACAACCATGAGTTCGGCAGCTTGTCATTAGCAAGGCACAAAATGGCTAACAATCTCTTGTTACAAAGTCTATTAAGACTAAGCTATCCAATTCAGAAAGGACACCTGGATTATTTTCCCTTTTAAGCCAATAACTGATCCCTGGAAGCATGCAATGCGGACTTTTCTGCCCAATTACACACTGCCACCCAAACCCATGAAGAAGAAGGAAGAAGAAGCATGAAGAAGAAACTCAGGATGATACTCTGTGCCCTCCATCTTGCTTCTATCCACAGAAATCCCAAAACCTAAATTTCTCAGCAGGTGATACACCTACACTACTCTCTATAATCTATTTCACGCTTTTGTGGATTCTAGCCTATATTGACGTCTAGGAAAGTTTCTCCATGAATGAGGGTCAAAGTCAGTGCTCCCCCGGGGGTCAGGACAGCCCAGAGCAGACAGAGAAATATTCCCAGTGCCCTGGCCTAGGTTTCTACAGAGCTTTAACACTGTGCTGGAAGAGGAGAGAGCTGTAATTCCCAAAGTGTACAGCAAAGCAGGGTATCTGCTGCAGCACGTCCAGAAGAAAATGTCTCAGCACCTTTGTCTGCAAGATTGTGGAAACCTTCCTGTGCTGGGAATTCTCCCCTGACTTTGGCCATGTGTTGACGGTATCTGTCCCAAAGGAGGTGCCTTCTCTTGAAAGCTCTGGATTGGTGGGAGTGTTGAGGCCTGTACAGTTCTTATCTGCTCTCGTGCTTTGCCTTGAGTGTTTACCACCTCCTGTGTCTCCTTGGTTAATCTTGGCTCCTCTGCCTCTCTCAGCCTGTTGGGCTCCCTTTGTGCAGCTCACAGTCAAAGCTCAGGGGCTGAGTCTTCTGCACTTTATGCTGGAATAACTTTTCATTAATGGCATTGGCACTGCAGGAGGTGTGTTCTGAAGCAGCCCTGGAATCAGACTGACGTAGCAGAAGCAGAGGGAGCCCTTTAGGTGCCACTTGAGGCTCCTGCTAAGCTTCATCCAGCTCTGCTCAGCTTTTCCAAAAGCAACACTGTGCTCTGCTTTCCCTTTGGAGAACCACAGCACATCCAAAGCCACGTGCTCCTGGAGGTTTTCATCTTCACTTGTAGAAATTGTGGTTGTTTTGCAGCTTGCCAAGAGAGCTTTGAGGGGAAAAGTTGAAAAATGTCAGCAGTTGTGTTCCACTGTAAAGAGGAAAACGGAGACCATTGGAATTTCAGTCAGGGAAAACATTTTCTAAAAAGAGGCTTGTGCCAAGAGTGGGCTGGTGAGAAGAGACAGGAGGGAGTCAAAGTCATCTGGTTTAGACTTGTTGAGAGCATTTTGGTGCTCATTGGTTGATGATATCTGTGTGCTAGAAAATGCTTGTTTGCTGTGTCTGTGTATCCCAGAGGGCAGAACCTGGCATGATGGCTGCAGGCAGGAATGCCCAGCAGCCCAGCTTGCCTGCACAGGCAGCAAGAATCCCTGGAGAGCCAAGATTGGCTTTCAGTATTGGAACCACACTGCTGGTCCTGTTTCTCCAGGCAGAAAATGCCTTTGAAGCCCATAGTGATAGGCACAGCCTGTCTGTGTTTCTGTCACTTTTGACAAGCTGATTGCTCTCATGGTTTTATGACTCTTCCTTGCTGCTTTACTGCCCATTTAAATTCTCTTTGCCATCTCCTTGTTTTAGGGGTTGTCCTGCTGTGTTCCTTCTTTGGCTTTTCAGGTTTGCTTTTATTCCCACTAAGGCCACAGTGTTTGGTCTCTTTTCTTGCTGGTCTGCCTGCATGACTGTATCCCCAGAACATCCCTACCCAAACCTGATGTGCTAGAAGGGAATTTCTTCCTTCCCCCAGGACAACGTGCTGGTTTGCTTTCAGGGAGCACATTCCCCCTCTGGAACACGACTGCATGGCTGTGTGCAGGCAGGAGCCAGCAGGTTTTTTGGCCTTGTTGAATGTGCAGATGACTTGGTTCAGGTGCTCTGTCTTCATCCTGCTGCTGCTGACCTGCTCGGCCCTTCCTTCCCACCAGGCACCGCCCTACTGGGCCTGGTCAGAATGCTGGAGCCAGACAGAAGGAATTTGAGTTCACCCTCATGAATTGTGTGCCTGTACATGCACAGCTGAAAGTGCTTTGGAAAAGGGGTCAAGGAGGGATGACACCAGGGCATGGACAGGTCTCCTCTCATCCTGTTTCCACAAGTGACAAAATCATTGTGTCATGTCTTTCCTGCAGTTTCCTCATGTGGTGAAGGTCTCCATGGAGAGATCACCTTACTTCCAGGTCATGGGCTCCAACGATGCCTACCGTCTCCTGGTGCCGGCCGTGTCTGTCCCTGTGCGCATCCGCTTCAGCCCCGGCGAGAACAAGGTGAGCCTGGAGGAGCCAAAACACAGAATGCTCTCCAAAGCCACTGTTTTCCCTGCACTCTGGGTGCAGCCCATTCCGTGCTGGGAGCTTGGCTCCAGGCCGTGGGCAGGCAGCCTGCAGCCAGTCCCAGCTTGGCACGGGCTGCCAGGCACTGCAGCCAGGCCTGACAGGCTCTGCTTCCCCTCCCTGCACATCCCTGAGCATTGCCAAGGGAAGATGCACAGGGAGCAGGATGAAAATGACAGAGGGCTGTTGATAGATGTTGGGCCATCTCTAGGTACAGTGGAAGGGGTTTCATGATGATGGCAAACACTGGAGGAACAAAGAGGTCTGAGAGCTTTCCTCCTTCCTGCCTGGCAACAGCTTCCCTGCCTCCCCCTGGGCTGGAGCAAGGACGGTGCTTTTTCCCAGGCTCTGTTCTGCAGCCTTGCAGCTGTGCTGTGCCAGAGCACAAGTGAGCATGGTGCAGCTGCAGGGCCAGGGCAGAGGATGTGCTGTGCCCGTGAGCCCGGCCTGGCACAGGCACCCTGGGCTCTGGGTGCCCTTGGTCAGCAGGAGGTTGCTGAGCTGCAGGGACTTGGACAGCTGCCTGCAGGAGCTGGTGTAGGGCAGGTGCAAGCTGCAGGCAGAGCTGTGAGCCCAGAGCCCGTGGCAGTGACGCTGCTGTGCCTCTGTCTTCATGCCTGTGCCTGTGCTTGCTCTGTCAGCTGGCACCCATTTGTGCCAAAGGTGCTTTTGCCTGGAGGTTTGAACAGCAGTGCTGAGGCCCTGGCAAGTCTGATCTCAGTGCTGGGATCTGGAGGGTCAGTGTTGTGATCTGGGGGCTTGTTCATACCGAAGGGTTGAGGACGTGGCATGGAAGGGAGGAAGCCTTGCAGGGAAACAAAGAGAGGCTCTTTCCAGCAGCATCCTGCTGCCTCTTAGCACTGTTTTCCTCCTGACTTGGTTGGAGAGGCAAAGTTGGAGGGGAGTTCTGAGGCAGCTGATGTTTCTACACCAAGCCAGAGGTGCAGGAGCTCTTTGGGTGCAGCTGTTTTCTCATCTTTTTTTTGCTGCTTCGAGTCAGTTGAACACTTTGTCCTATTCTCAAACAGTGGGAATATAGAAAGCTAAAGAGGAATGTCCTGTGTTCCCTAGCTCCATGTTCCTTAGAAGGGACTTAGGAATTCTTTAACATCATTAAAATGTAGAGTAAAAATGATGGTGGCCTAGGGCAGTTCTCTGGATGACCAAGTGACAGAAGAGTTTAATGCCACTGAGACAAGTTTTGCAAAGTGCGCTAGTGCCTCTAAAATGTGACATATCAGTAGAGCTTAGTGTTCATTTAGGGTGGGATAAGTAAATTGATGCCCTTGAAGGGTTATAGGAAATGGTTTTTCTTCTGCCATGGGCATGGCACTAAATGCCCTGTGCTGAGGCAGTTTCTTTTCCTGCAGGATTATTCCCACCAGCTGGTCTGTGTCACTGAAAGGGAAAGGATAGTGGTACCAATTCGGGCCATTGCTGCCCGAGCTGTCCTGGACTTCCCTGACCAGCTGGACTTCTCCACATGTCCAGTGAAGTGCAGCACCCAGAAGACTCTGCTGCTCCGCAACACCGGGAACCTGGAAGCTCGTTTCCAGCTGAGCACCCAGAGGTGAGGATCTATCCTTGTGCAAAACACCTTTGGGTGATAACAGGGCTGGGAAAGAGCAACAAAAGGAGCCTGAGCATCCCTGCAGCCCTGGCTGGAAAGGAGCAGAATGGATGGCATCTGCTCTCGCTTTCGGTCTTCTGAGCAGGATGCAGCCTTTGAGCTTTCTCTGTCCCAGCTTTCCTGGAGGCTGCTGCAACATGTTGGCAGCTGGCTTGCACCCTGCTGAGCACAAGCAGCTCCTGAAATGCTTTCTCAGCACTGTCAGCCAAACAGAGCCATTCTCTGGGCGGCCACAGGCACGTGGCTTTGCAGGGATCCCTGCATCAGATGCCCAACATGAGCTGTGCTGCAGGCAGCCAGTGCAGTCCTGTTCCTGAAGCTGATCTGCTTTCCCTTGTCAGCTGAGGGCATCAGTCACCTCTTGTGTTCCATGATGAACCTTTGAAAGCCAGTTTAAAATTTCATACCAGATGATTTAAATCTCTGAATAAGGTTGTGCCCCCTTTTCATTGAGATTTCTTTTTGAATACACTGAAGTTCCTGTGTTTCTGCTGGTTTTTTTCATTTTGGTTTAAGTGTTTGCCAAAAGATCATGAATTCTTCCTTGGGAACTTTCATGAAGGTCGAGCTCCTCTAATGCCTATCAATATACCACATGCCCATGGGTACTTGCAGAGGTGTGTAGGAAATATGAGACATTTAGTGAATATTTGAAAAGCAATTGGGCTGATTTAGAAGAGAAAAGTATAGAATAACTTTTGGAGGGGAGCTCTGGCAATCATCTGAGCAGACACACTGCTCAAAGCAAGAGCAGTGTCTGGGGATTGCCAGGTGCCATTGGGAGATCTGGACCTGCCTTTAGATGCCATGCAAGGAAACAAACATACAAAGGGCCCTAGTTAAAAAGCAGAAGAAAACGACCTATTGAAACCCTCTCCATACCTTATCTTTTCTGCCTGTCAGTAGTGCGGTAGTGCCTGTCAGGGTGCAGTAGTGATTCATTGAAAGGGTAGCTCTAACAGGATGAGAACTATCTTAAGGAACAGCTCACAATTCACAGATAAAAGGCCAAAAATTTAGCTTGCCAGCCCCATCTATTGGCACTGGTATTTTCATTTGGTTATTCCAATGTCAGGGATGTCTCCTTCACAGCTCTTCTATCTGTGGGCTCAGGGAACAGCTTAGTGATGTTGGCTGAAATTCAGAGGAGTTAAGTTCAGCTGTAGAGCTTGTGTCCTTGGGTCTTGGGGAGCCAGGTCTGTGTGAGAGATGACTGCTCCAGCAGGAACAGAGGAGTCTGGTGGGTACAGCCTGGGGTGGGATGTAGGAGATGCAGGGGCTGATTTGCACTTGGTTTTTCAGTCCTGAAAACTGAGTCCTGAACTTGGCTGGATCCTCTTCTCCTGATAATTTGAAAAGAAGAAGATCCCTTCTTTCTCAGGCAAGCCCTGAAGTCTCCCCCAGGAGTGTTATTGCCATCCTGCCATCTGAGGGCAGGAGCATGTAACATGGGGCAGCAGTGGGAATGGAATGGAATGGAATGGAATGGAATGGAATGGAATGGAATGGAATGGAATGGAATGGAATGGAATGGAATGGAATGGAATGGGATGGAATGGAATGGAATGGGATGGGATGGAATGGAATGGAATGGAATGGAATGGGATGGAATGGAATGGAATGGGATGGAATGGATTGGAATGTAGTGCTGAAGTGTGGCCAGGGATTCCCTTAACTGGCAGCTTCTCTGTTCCAGTGAAATTTTTGGCAGAAGAATAAGAACAAAATGCTGTGCCTTGCCCAGAGCAGGCACTGATCCCCGAGCCCCAGCAGAGAGCTGCAGCAGCCCTGGCATCAGCCCTGGAGCACATGCAGGAGCTCTGGGGCTGCTGGGGCCTTGTCTTTCCTCCCCTCTCTCCAAAGCCTCACATCCAGCACATAAGCACTGCTGTCCTAAGGCTTCTCCCTCAGCCAGCAGGGATGTTCTCACCAGTGGTAATGGGAACTGGTCAGGCCCATCATTGCAGCAATAGGTCCTTCATGAGCTGAACCTGAAGCAAGTTCATCACTGCTGACATGAACAAAGTTCAGCTTGGCAGATGTTCTCTTTATTTTTGTGTGTGATGCATTCATCACCAAAGTCCCCAGAAGACACTTGGAAGTGACAGATTGAGCAGCAGCAAAGCACCAAGGCCAGGAACTTTTGTTTCCTCAGTGGGGCTCTACAAAAGCACAAAGGCCAGCAGCTGCTGGGCAGAAGCACATTTCCCCTGAGCTCTCCCTGAGCATCAAAGCAGAGAGTCTTGTGTTTGTCAGGCAAGAGCTGTTCACCTGGTGACCAATCCTGATTGCTGCTGTTAAATCCAAAGTGCACCAACACATCTGCATAATTATTTCCAACACATTGCACAGAGTTTCTCTGCTGGGCCAAGCAAACAGTTACCAGCGTGGGTGACAACCCATAGTCCCAGACTGCATTGCTGGTAAATACACAGAAACCTCCTGTTCTGCTTCCTTGATGTGCTCCTGTTCATGGTGCTTCATTGAGCTGGGATTGGATCCTTCAGACTGGAAATGGCATCCTCCTTTGGGTTTCCATGTCACTGTATTGCTCTAATGTGCATTTGCACTCTTTCAGAGTTTTGACTGCTCCCTTTCTTAGCGTAGCTTTCATTGAAGTACTGCTAAAATGTGCCCTTTTTAGGCTCAATCAGGATCTTTTCAAGGTAAAACACACCAAAGAACCACACTGCAAATTCAACAGTTATTATTCCTTGGTCTGTAAAAAAGGATTAATACAACATCACTTTCCAACATCACACATATAGTATTCATTTTAATATTTGCAAAAAGGCAATAATATAATAGGCATTTTTCACAGTGCTGGTAACATGGAGCTGCAACCCAACTCTGTCTCCCCTTCCCAGGGAAGTCCTGCTCCATAATCTTTATCTGCCTCCCCCAGCAGCTCAGTGGGAGGAAAAGCCACTTGAAGTGGCTGGTGGATTGTCCCTCAGTTTTGGCAGAGGCTTTGAGCCAGGAGGTTCCCTTGAGGGATTCTGGCTTTGGAAAGCTCTCCTGAGCCTGCAGGTGTGGAGTAAAACTACGTGCTGTGCCAGTGAACAGCAAGTTATCCTGTGATCCCTCTGGGACCCCCAGAGCTTGGGGTCAGCCCTTGCTGGGGAGCGGCTGCTTGTGAGAAATAGCCACTCACTTTTCCTCAGTTTAGAAAGGTTGATTAAACCTTATCAAAAATACAACAGAAGACTGGATAGAGAAGATGTTACAGCTCTGGGAGCAAAGGATTTGCCCCACTGTGAGCTCACCCACACAATGGAGGTTTTGCCTTTTAACCCTTTAGCCTCTCCCAAAATTCTGACCATCGACCCCTTCTTCGCTGTCCTGTGGTGGAGTTCACTTCCTCCAATCTTGATTGGATGTCAGATGTCACCATGGTGACAAGCCGACCCTCCCAAATATCCCAACCCCAGCTGTCCCTTGATAACAACTCAGGGGGTAAAAAACCTTTTCTTAACCTATAGACATGGTATTGGTCTGTTAATGGTGAGAGCCAGTCGTGGCATTGCTCATCTGTCACACTGCTGCTCCTCCCCAGGTGCTTTGCTCTCCTGCACTCACACTTCTCTCTGCAAATCTGTGGCTTATTAAACGACCTGCTGGCTTTGTCTCTCCTCTGGCTGCAGGCAGAGTCTTTTTGGGCAGTCACAGAGAGAGCTGTGGCTGGAAAAATTAATGGAGGAGAAAGAAACAGGGAAGGAGAAGGGCTCTTGTGAAGATCGTGCTGCCCTCCTGAGAGCCTCGGGGGAGATGGCAAAGGTGCACCAGGACCCCATGTTCTCTGATGACGTTTCTTTCATTGAGCCAATGGTAAGTGATAGCTGAGAACCTCATTTTCCTCCTCTTC
This sequence comes from Passer domesticus, assembly GCF_036417665.1. Taxonomy (NCBI): domain Eukaryota; kingdom Metazoa; phylum Chordata; class Aves; order Passeriformes; family Passeridae; genus Passer; species Passer domesticus. The sequence goes on along the minus strand of NW_026990160.1, from coordinate 1,221,017 downwards.
CTCCTCCTCCTCCTCCTCCCCCTCTTCCTCCTCCCACCCACTGCAACCCTGGCTGTGGTCACTGGGCAGATCCTCAGCTGGCCCCACATGCTGGGAGGGAGGGCATTGAGTTTCTGGTGCAGCTGCAGATCTCACCTAAAAATGCTAAAATGCTCAAAGCATTTCTGGCCTGGAGGCTCAAGGCAGGGCTGGGAGCCTGACAAAGCCGAGCTCTGCTGCCAGGGCTGGAACTCAGGGCACTCTGTGCGTGTCCTTGCAGTGTCACAGGGAGCAGTTCTTGTAGGCAGGGGCTGCCCCCACACGTGGGGCTCAGCAGAGGCTGTTGCAGCACTGCCAGCTCACACACTGACCTGAAGCTGGCAATGCTGGCTGGGAAAAGGAGGTCAAACTCAGCCCAAGGTTGATCCCAGAAATGCCAATGGCCTCCTGTAACCACGCCTTGCACTATTTCTGAGCCTGCCTTCCAGTGTCATCTGTGAGCCTGGACACAAGGCTGGAAGGTTTCACTGGGCCTTTTGAGTTCTCCTGCACACAGGGACAGAAAACCTTTTCCTTTTCTGTTTGTGCAAGCCAACTGCCACGTGCTGCCATCAGCCAGAGCCCTGATTCTGAGCACTGGCATTGTGAGAGATGATGAATGCCTGGTGTCTGCACAGTGCAAAATCCCTTCTCCCCTTGGAGTAAAGCCCAGAATAATCCCAACCTCTGCTTTCTTTCAAAACAGGTTAAACTAATATTTTTATTTCTGGGGGAGGGGATCATGATCTCTCCTTGTGAAGAGCCACCAGTGCACATTGGCAGTTACATCCCACTGCAGCTGACAGCAGCATGATGTGAGCAAGAGCTTGTGTCAGAGCAGTAGGAAATTGTGGAGAGTGGGACCTGACCAGCATTGAGAGCTTCCAGCACTGTGTTGAGCTGCCTTTGGAGGGTTTCCTTGGGCTCCTTGTGTAGTTCACTCATCACTGATGCTCTAAACAAAGGTTTACAGGACTATGGTTGAAAACAAGAAATGTGAAGTTTGAAGAGAAATGTTTTGCTGTTTCTGTTGTAGGAGGGAGAAATCGAGCCGGATGGTTTGGCCAAAATCAAGATGACTTTCAAACCCCTGGAAGCAGTGGAGTATCAAAGTGTGGCTTGTTGCAGCATCTCAGGTGCAGCTCCTGTGCCCTGCTTCTCCCCCTCAGTGCAGCCATGGTGCAAGCCTGAGCCCACTGGGCTGCCCTGGCAGTGCTGGGAAGAGTCCCTGGCCAGCAGGGCAGTGCTGGCACATCCCCAGTGGCCCTGCAGCTCCCAGGGAGTGTCCCGTGCAAGGCCAGGGCTCAGAGTGCTGTGTCTGGGTTCCTGATCCCAGCACAGCCCAGGCAGTGCAGGGAGAGGTTTTCATGCCATGGCTTTGCTGGCATTTCCTCAAAGGCCAGAGAGCTGCAGAGCAGAGCAGCTTCAGTGAACAAGCACTAAGCCCCTGCAGGCCCCTGGCCTCCAGGATGGCTCCACTGGACATGGATCCATCATCAGGTGGCAGGAGCTGGGTTAGAAATGTGCTCCCTGAGCCTGGATCAGCTCCCACTGGCCAGACAGCACCAGAGCAGAGGGGGCTGAGCCCCACTGAGCCCAGGCTGTTGGTAGAAGGAGCAGCCTTGGCCAGCAGCTGCTTCTCTCCCTGTGTGGGAGCTGTCACCTTGCAGCTCTCAGTCTGTGGAAACAGAGCCCAGTGCTGAGGGTCAGAAGGTGAGGACTTGGGCAACAAAGTCCTGTGCTGCTGGGCCAGGTAGTTTGGTAATTGCCAAGCTCTGGATGAGCTTTGTGCCTTCCCTGAATGGATTTCCAAGCTCCTCTAGGTGCAGGGGAAGGAAAGCACAGAATCCTAGGATGTTAAGGATGGGGTGGACCTTAAAGATCATCTAGTGCCAAGGCCCCTGCCATGGGCAGGGACACCTCCCCCTAGAGCAGGTAGCTGCAAGCTCCATCCAGCCTGGCTTTGAACACTTGCAGGGCTGGGACCTGCACAACTTCCCTGGGGAACCTGCTCCAGTGTCTCACCACCCTCACAGGAAAAAATATCATCCCAAATATCTAACCTAAATTTCCTTTCCTTCAATTTCTACCCATTACTCCTTGGTCTGTCACTCCAGGACCCCAGAGATGTTTGAAACTCAGCAGACTGGTGGCTCCAATTGGAAACCAGCCCGAGGAATGGGTTAGGAATTAGAAGTCAGTCCCAAGGGATATCTGCTGAGGGAAGAGAAGGGTCCATATCTTGTCCTGCAGCATCAGGAGCTGGTGGCATCCAGCTCAGAGTCAGGGACTAGCACTGAGGCAGCCTGGAAAAGACAGTGTGACAGAGGGAATGCTTGTACTGAAATGGACATCTCTCCCCAGGCTGTGAGAGCAGGCTGCCCCTGCAGCTCAGAGGGGAAGGCCAAGGACCCTTGGTTGAGCTCAGCTCTGACACTCTGGAGCTTGGGGACATTTTTGTCAACACCCCCCATGTCTGTGAGGTGAGCAGCAGGGCTGGGGATGGATGCTGATGGCTCCTGAGGCAGCAGCAAGCCTGGTGGAGCTGTGGAATTCCTGCCAGCGTGGGAAGTTGTGAGCAGGGAATATTTGATGTGCTGGTCCAGTCTGGGGGGTCAGAAAGGTGTGTCTGTTGTTCATGAAGCCCCAGCCCCTGCTTTTGGGCAGCCTTCCCTAGGGATCAGCTGGGAGGCTTCCTGCAAAACAAGGCCTTGGCAGGTGAAACCAGCACTGGGTGCAAAAGCTGCATGTTCAGAGGCTTTTGTGGCAGTGCCAGACACAAGGCACCTTTGGACTGGGCTCTGCAGAAGCAGCTGGAACCAACTGGCTGCCTTTGAGCTTCAGTCCACTGCCAACAGCTTCCAGTCAAGGGTCTCCTGCTCATTCCTGGAAATCCCAGGAAAGCCTTGGGAGTTCTGTCCCTTGCTGACCAGTCCCACACTTCAGCCTTGGTGCATCTCTGGCTCTGGAAAGAGAAAAGTGTTCCTGGGAATAAAGTAAAGCAATTTTCTTCCTATTTGCCTCCCCCACAATAGAGCTAACTTGCAAAAAAACCACAAGAGAGCAACTGAAAGAGGTAGAAAATGAGGCACTACATCAGGGCAAACACTTTCAAAAGCTTGGCTGGGGAAGAGAAAGACACCCTGAGTTTTCTCACCAAAAGATGGTGCTGTCTGTACATTTTGATGCTCATGCCTCATTAGCAATGTCTTGTTTTCATGGTGTGGGAAAAGGTGAATGAGGTGATGGTGCTGTTGGAGCTGTGCAGGCTGGGGCAGCAGCAGCTCAGTGCTGATTCACCAGGCAGCTGCAATCACCCCACGTTGCTCTCAGGGCCAGGTCTCCATGAGTTTGGTGATGCTGCCCAGAGGTGCACTGCTCTGTGTCCATGGGATAACCCCAGGGTGACTGCAGCTCTGTGCAGCTGCCACTGCTTTGCATGAAAACCCAAAGGCAGAACTTGTCCTCTTGTATCTTTTGACTTCTGCCATTCAGCAGCACAAAGCATCTTCTGCCTTTTCTGGCTGTTCATTGCATCCTTAGACAATAACTCCCAAGAAGGGAAGATTCCACATGGATTTCCACTTTGCTTTCTTGCTGCTGCAGGTGAACCTGATCAACCAAGGAGCTCTTGATGCTCCCTTCAGATACATCCCTTCGGCCACAAAGGTGGGCTTGGGCTTCAAGTTGGCACCCCAGGAGGGCATCATTGCAGCAGGTGGGAGCCAGACTCTCCAGATCTCCTTCAGTGCCACCGTGTTGGGGAGGTTTGAGGAAGAATTGCGGTTCAGTGTGGCTGGATCTCCTACGGCTGCCATCCTGACCATCAGGTAAGGACCCTGGGAGCTTGGTGGGCACATCTGGAGCTGTCTCTGGGACATGCCCCACCTACCTCCTGTTGGGGTGGAGCAGAGAGAAAAGGTGTTTGCTGAGGTCTTCATCTCTGCTCTGATGCTGGCACTGCTTTAGTGGGAGGATGCCTCCTGCCCTGTGTGGTACCTGGAGCTGGAATGACTCCTCCCTGCAGGGATCTCCCTCTGCCCTGGGCCATGGCAGGCAGTGGGATGGATCAGCTTTGGGCAGCAGCTGCTCTGGGATGTCCCAGCTGAACAGCCAGCAAGGCCCCCAGGGCTTTGGAGATGGGCCAGCCTGGGGCATTCTGCAGCAGCAGCAGTGCTTGTAAAAACTTCTGTCAATAATCCATGCCAGATGGGCAGCAGCAGCCTCACCTCCCCTCTCATGGCCATGCTGTGGGGGACAAGCTGTGCTCCCTGCTGCTGTGCCCAGAGGGCTCTGGTGCCTCCTGTGCACAGCCAGGCAAGGGCTGATGTGGGAGTCAGGGAACTGTGCAGCAGGAACTGTGCCAAGGACTTGGGCACCATCCCCTGGGCTGGTGCCATGGCAAGAGATCATCCTGGCCCAGCACAAGAGACAAGGGGTGATGATAGGGGAGGCAGAGCTCAGTGCTCAGCACCACAGCAGCACGAGGTCCTGTCCCTGCCAGCCTGAGCCATGGGCTGCTAGGATAATGCAGTGGGAGCAGGAGAGCTGATGCTGGCTGCTCTGCAGCTTTGGAGCTAGGCTGCTGCTCTTGGGAGGCACTGGGGCAAGGCAGTGAAGAAATGAAATCAATCTGCACTGGATGATAGCAATAAGATAAGGGAGATGGATGAAAAAGAACAAGGAAGTTATTACTTAGCAAGAGCAAAGTGGTGAGTAGGTCTGCCCCTAGTGAAGAAAGAATGATGCTGGCTTTGTTCTTGGAGGAAAAGTGCTGCTTTTTTATTTTGGAGATCAAGAGGGAACCTTCCACCATCCAATAAGTGATTCTCCTCTGTCCCTCCCCTAAACTGGTGATGGGATGTTTGTGCATCAGCAGCTTTCTCCTTGAGCAAGGGCAGGTGTCTCTTGTTGAGATGTGTGGAGCAGAGCCAGGGGCAGTGCTGTGAATCCAACAGAAGGCACAGGTCACTGGGCCTTGATTTTTAACCACAAGGCAGAGTGGGCATGGATTGGCATCAGCCATGAAATCAACTGGTGAGTGTTGTGCAGCTTCAAGTGCTGCTTTCAGTGGGTGTTGGTGACTTTTGCAGTGTGTCTGCTGAGTTCGAGGACAGGTGAGGTGCTGTGCTAGATTCAGGACCCCCTTGTTTGGTTGTTGAAGCTGTTGCTCTTGGCTGTGCCTGCTGCTGCACTGCTGTCAAGCTGCTCCTTTCCTCTAGGATTCATCTGTGCCCTGTGTAGAAGTGTTGCTGCTCTTTTCAGAGGATGTTTGGGGCTGCCCTGGGTTCATGGCTCAGAACTGTGTCTGTAATGATGGTGTGGGTCAAACTCTGCTGAGAAAGCTCCTCCATGGGAACAGCAGTTCCAGCTAAGAAGTAGCAAAGCAGGAACCTGTGGCTGGAAGGGCTGGTTACAGAAGTTTGTGGGGACACCTTGATGCCCATCGCATTGCAGATGGGGAAACTGAGGCCCGGAGCCATGTCTGGCTGTGTGTTCAGGGTCCTTCATGGGACCAGCAGCATCCCGGGAGCTTTTCCTGCCTGCCCTGTGCCCAGAGCCCATCAGTGGCTGCTGGCTGCTGGCCACTTGGCTTTAGCTGCCTCCTGTGCCCAGGGGCACTGTGCTGAGCACATGGTGTGTGCTGGTTTGAAAGGCACGGTGCCCTGACACCAGGTTTGTGCCCCTGAGCCACGACAGCCGGAGCTTTGCAATTCCTTGAACCAAGGCATTTCCTGCTCTGTCCTCGCCATGCAGGGGCAGCGTCACTGGACCCAATTTGCACTTCGACCTCCCTGAGCTCGACTTCGGGGACATCTCCTTTGGTGAGTGCTGCCTGGGCTGGGACACAGCGGGAGGGATCTGTGCCTTCCAAGGGAAAAGCATCCCTCCCTCCTGCTCTGCCCCAGCAGCCTCTTCAGGGTGGGAACTGCAGGGCTGCTGGTGCCGCAGGGAGCATTTGGCCATTGTCAGATCAAACAGAAGCAAGGCAGAGAAAATCAGTATTTTCTGGTGTCTCTGTCCTGCTTGAAAAGACAGATGTCTGCCAAGGAAGGTGGGGATCTTTCTGGAATGGAAAGATGAGCCCCTCCCTCCAAATTATTACAGCTTTGAAATTACAGGGCTCACAGGCAAAACTGTGGGAAAAGGAATAACAGTTCTTTCCTAGACTATATCAGGAGAGCCCAGAGAACAAGAGCAGATGTTTGCCAGCTCCCAAGTCCCGTTTTTGCCCTTTGGTGCAGTGAGGATCCCAGCAGGAGGAGCTGTGGGCTCTGGCAGGGCAGTGATCCCCTGCCAGCCGGCAGCGGCAGGGAAGGAGGGAAGGAGGGAAATGCTCCTTTTGCAGAGGGACAGAGGGCAGGGGGATGTGGGCAGTGGCTCAGAGCAGCAGGCAGCAGTGGGGAAGGCAGGCAGGGTGGGTGCCAGGCTGAGCTGCAGCCAGGGCAGCCCCAGGGCCAAGCACACAACCTCCCGCAGCAGCACGCGGCCGAGCTCCCATCCCCGAGCGGGAGGAAGGGAAGCTCCGCTCCCTGCCCAGCCTCAGCTCCCACTGCACAGCGCCCACGGCATCACGCCACAGCTGCCAAAAACCCCCAAGGGAAAAGCCCACCCCCAGGGCCAAAACCCCCAAAACCCCTATCCCCCTTCCCAGACCAAGGGGAGCATTCACTACCAAGCCTGAACCCAGAACAAGGAAGGTCATGGACTTTTTAAGGAAACTACTTGCCTTTCCTGAGCTGCTTCTTCCCCACCCTGCATCACCATGGAGGCACTTGTCAAGTTGCCTTTTTGAAGAAATGAAACAAGAAAGGCAACCAATGGAACTATGGTTCTGAACCAGGAGATTGATCCTGCTGGATCTGCTTTCATTCCTAAGGTCTCTTCAGCTGAAGGCAGCTGTTGTATCTTTGCTTCTTTGGAACTGTTGACTGTTGTCTGCATGCCGTGAGCTCAGTCTCATTGCAGGTTTTGCCATCTGTGTTTGTCCTTGTTGTGCCTCTCTTGCCTCCCTGCTGGAGTCACTGCTGGAGCTGGCAGTGCTCACTGGGATGGGCACAGAGAAGCTCTGGGCTGCAGCTGCAGTTGTTTTTTCTCCCCATCTGTGTTCCAGTGCCTCTTGATGACCAGGCCTGGGGAAAAGTCTCCTCCCCACAGAGCTGGCCAGCCCAGCCAGATGTCCACTGCAGAGCAGCTTGTGGCTGCTCTCCGGGCTCTGCAGGACATCCCCACCATGAGTGGCTGCATCTCTGGCTTTCCAGCATGGAAAGCAAATCCCAGAGCTCCAGTGGGGTAAAGCCTTGCAGGCAGCAACCCCAGTGAGCAGCATGGGTGTGATGTCCCTGTTTGTTGGGTGAGGTGGGACCTGGTTCCTCATTGCCAATCTCCAAGCAAGGCTTGGGTGTGCCCCCAGTTGAGTGGGCTCTGAGCTGTCTCGTGCTCAGTCTGTTTGGCCCAAACCAAGAGATGCCTTAAGGATCCTGCAGAGAGAAGCTGCAATGGGGTGCTTTGCTTCACGTTCTAGTTCCTGATTCCATCCTCACTTTTGCGGTAGCTTCTTCTCAATGCTGACTCACTGTTTATCTATCTTGAAAAGGGTGGGAGTGTTGGCAGGCTTAACAGGGAATTTGACAGCTTGAATTCTCAGAGGAAATGCTCGGTCTGGGTGCACACTCATCACTGGGAGATCACTGGTGCTGGTTTGGGGCAGGTGAAGCAGCTCCTCCCCATCGCCAAGAGAGAAGCTTGCAGTGTTCAGCAGGGCTAGGAGTGGGCATTTTCAAGGCTGCAGTCTGCAATCTGTGTCAAAGGGAACTGAGTGACGATTCATTCCTCATGCAGCTTCTGGGTGAGCTGTAGTTCAGATAATCCAGAGCTAAACTCCAATGCCACTTTCATCGTGCCAGGCCATTCCCAGCAGGAGTCATGCCACAATGGGAGCCTCAATGGATGTTGGTGTCCTTTCCTAGGCTTTCCCTACACCCAGCGCTGCCGGCTCACTAACAGCTCCCCGGTGCCCGTGACGTTCCAGCTCCGCATGTCGTTCGATGGCACGCAGCCGGCCGTGGACAGCGTCGATCAGATCCGCTGCCACAGTGACCCAGCCTGGAGGAAGGGCATTCACTTGTATGTGGAGCCCCGGGAGTTTACAATCACGCCCAGCCAAGGGACCATCCTGCCCCAGGGACACCAGGACATCCAGGTACGGGCAGAGTCCAGCCAGAGACGCTTCAGCACCAGGGCTGCAGCTGCACTGCAGTGTGGGAGGGCTTTAGCTCTGCTGCAGCTTTGAGCATGGTGTGAGTGAGAGATCTGCACTGCTCTGAGGCCTCTGCTAGCTGCCTTACTCGGGGTGTTCCTCAAGGAGCACTGTTTTCTTTCCAAAATCATATGCTGAGGTCACATACCATATGGTCAAGGCCAGAAGTCACTCTTGTGTTCTTGAGAGCCATTTATTTGATTGCAAGTGGGCAGAGCAAAGATGAGGGCAAAAGGTGGCTGTTAGAGAGATGTCATTGTATAAAACAGTTAGCTTTTCTTCTTGGTCTGATTTCCCCTCTCCTGGGGAGCAGAAGGATTTGTGTTCACTGCAGGAATCTCCAGTGGGGACAAAAAACTCTGCAGCCATGAACTGCCCAGCACCTGCTGGGCCACACTTTGCCCTCAGCTTCCTGCTGTAAAGCTGAACTCATTGTGTTCAAGTCAGATTTCTTCTGCATTGATGTCATTGTAGTCAGATGAGAAATTGGCCCCTTAATTTGAATACAGTGGTTCATAGAGCTTTAGTCTAATGTTTTAATGTAGCTGAGCTATGCCCTGATAGCAAGGTGTGTTTAAAACATCTGCTATTGCCAGAAGGCTTTTGTTCCTTTGAGACTGTGCTCTACACATGGAGCAGCAGCAGAATTAAGACAAAATCTTCCCTCAAGGACTGGAGGATATCACATGTGGATAATGAGCTTTTGTAAGGAAGAATTTCCTGTTCTTCTCTTCCACCAGGTGACCCTGTGTTCCAACTCGGTGATGGAGTTCTATAGGAAAATGCTGGTGGATCTGGAGGGTTTTGGCAAGGGAGTGGCATCACTGGTCATCACAGCCAGGTACCAGCCCTTCCCTGGCCTCCCCCAGCCCCTGCCTTGCCCAGGCTTTGCTGGCTGCAGCTGCCAAGGAGAAGTGCTGGTTCATGAGCTCATGTTGTGCCAGCTGGGCATGAGAAGAGCAGAGCTTGGACAGCAGCCTGTGGTGAAAAGCAGCCCTGCTCCCAGCCCAGCAGGGTCCTGGGCCCTTTTCTGAAGGCACCAGGAATGAGATCATTTCTTGGCCTGGCTTTTGGTGCTTGAGGTGGAACAAATTTCCCCAGGGCCTCCTCTCCTTCTTGCTGCAAGAGGTGGAGTTGTGCTGGGTGCGAGCACCGTGCATTGGTTTGGGACACAGCAAGCAGCCTGCTGAGAGCCAGGCTCTGGTTCTGTTCATGAGGGCACGTGGCAGGGGGGAAGTGGTTGCCAGCAAGAGGGCAACGTCTCAGGAGGGGAAAGCAGCCCTTGGTGTGGCAACTCAGCTCTAGATTTTCTCCTTCCCTCTGCTTCCCACTCTGAGCCTGAATGTTCTCAGAGCTGAGAGCAAAAGCGGTTGTTGCTGCAGCAGAATTCCATCCTGCTGTGCTGCTGTGGGTGTCAGTGGAATGCCAGGAGGGATGCAGTTCCCTGGTGCTGTTCCCTCTCCCAGGCAGAGCCATCCAGGCAGCGCCTGGGCTGGCATTTTGTCAAGCAGGTGGGGCTGGGGACAGTCAGTGCCTGGAGCTGTGGAGGGAAGGAGCCAGGGAGCTGTAGGGCCTGGGAGGGGCTGATCAGCCACTCTGGAGGGCAGCTGGTGTCTCGTGCCCTCCAAGGCTGGGGCAAGCAGCTGAGTTCCCAGGCAGGGCAACAGCACCATGGCAGAGAAGGGAGTCATTTTTCCTGGGCACTGGAGTTGTGTGTTCCTTGAGCATTAGTGAGCTCTGTTCCTTGTTGGGAAGGCTCCCCCAGAGCTCATGGATCACTGGGAGTGTTACAGGAGTCCTTGCAAGCCTTCCTGGGGAAAGGAGGGGCTGAGGCAGCTGTGGGACAAAGTGCTCTGCCTGGGGCACTTGGCAGCCTCTGGGTGCTGCCTCTCAGGGTTTGCCCCTCCTTGACAAGACCTGTTGGAGTGGGAAGATGTAGAAGGCAATTGATCACTGCAGGGCTGTTATGCTCTGTTTTACAATCTTTGGGGGTAAATGTTCTCCATTCTCTCAGTATCTCTAATTCCCCTGGGCTCATCTCTTTGTCCAGATGTCTCGTTCCAAAGCTGCAAGTGTCCCCCCACGTGCTGCAATATGATGAGTGCCTCCTGAAGGTGCCATATGAGAAGAAGTTCCTGATTAGGAATCCCAGCCACCTGCCTGGCTGCTACGGGCTTATTGAACAGGTTTGGCATCCCATCCACCTCCCCCTCTCAAATATTATTGAGGAGCTTATTAGGGGAAAAAAGGATTTGGACATCACCTTGCTGGTTTCTATTCAGTCTTAAAGATCTGCTGAGAACAGGATCCTACCCGAATGTAAACTTGAGGATGCAGTTTAACCTGCTGAGGGAACAGTTGATGTTCTAGTCTTCAGGGTGTTTTCTTGTGGGAGATCTTAGAGGGTTGTGAAAGCTGCTGCATCCACAGACAGCAGTGCCTGTGCTGGCAGTCTCCTGGCAGGATCCCCTGGGAATGCTAAGCCTACAATTCTTGCATCTTGTTTGTGCCTTTTACCTTTGTCCTGGGCATTTTTAAACACGTGTGTCAGTTGCTGTTGCAACTGATGTTAGGGAGTGTAAAGTTCCTTCAGAGGTGCCTCTGAAGCTGCATTTCATTGTGTCTCTTGCAGAAACGCAAGGAGGATGCTGCTGTGCTCTACTCCAGCCCCAAGCCCTGTGGGATTGTCCAGCCTCACAGCACTGCAGAGATCCCAGTGCTGGTGGAAGTGCAGGCGCTGGGCGCGCATCGCACCAATGTTCTCATCGGCGTGTTCGGGGATGAGAGAAACCCACTGGTGAGTGCAGGGGAGATGTGTGCCTCTGTGCAGCTGCTCCTGGCAGGCTGCAAAGGGCACAGGGATTCTGCCGGGGAAAACAGGCACAGGCTGCTGTGGAGAAGGCCAGGAGGGATGGGTGGCACAAACAGCTCGTGCCTCACGGGTGGTAATCTCAGTGTCTGGCACAGAATGTCGTTGGTCTGAGCTGGAATCCAGGGTCACTTTAGTGCATTACTCTTGAAAATGCTGTTAACTTTGGAAACATCTGTTTGGAAATGGCATCCCTCTGAGCACAAAAGGGGATGTCAGAAGACTTCTGGGAACCTTGAGCTTTCTGTCAACGAAAGGAAAGCTGGCATTTGAAGAGTGGTTGCAAAGATTGAAACTTACATTAAAACATAAGGAAATGACAATGCCAAATTCCCTGAATGGCACCAAACATCTGAACCTGGGCCATGTGGCACTGCATGTAAATCAGTGAAGAGGAAGGACAGGCAAGGCAGGCTGTGCCAGGGAGCCTGAGGTTTGACAGAACAGTTGCTTTCAACTCTCAGACTGCTTACCTTAAAGAGGAGGGCTTCTCCCCACCAGAGGAACCAGTTGTTTAACTGTCAGCCTGGTCTGAACTAGAGATTTCTTGCAAAGCTTTTACCTTTGGGGCAATCCTTTGTAGTTTGAAAGGTTCTCTTACCTTGATCCTTTTAAATTTGGAGGTGAACATGTAATTATCTTTTTCTTTTTTCTCTAAAAGCCCAGCATTTCAGCTGGAGAGTGGTAGTTGTCCCTAAAGAAATAACTAGAGCAGGGTTGAGCTGTTGAAGGATTTTTAGGTTTCCCTGTTGTGGTTTACTTTGGGTTTTTTTAAAAATGTTTCTTTGCCTGCTTCCTGGGACAGAGAAAACAGTTATGGAGCTCTGGACGGCTGGCAGAAACCTCGCCAAGCCCAAGGCTGATGGAGTCTGGCAGGATCCCAGCACTACAGCCCATGTATGTATGTCTGGATGCATGGGGAATGCCACCTGAGTCCCCTGGGAGTGTTGGAAAATGTCAGCCAAGCCCCCAGCAGTGTCAGGGAAACATTCCTGATAAATACCTGGTGGAGCTGCAGAGTTTCTGCTGTTGGGCCCTGGGGGGGCTGTGCTGGCTGTCACTGCCTGGGTCTGCCCCTGGATGTCTCAAATCTGCCCTTTTTGCTTGCCTTCTCTGTCTTTTCCTCTCCCACTGTGCTTTCTGCATGCCCACAGGGTGTTCATCCCTGTCCTCTGCAGTTCCTCAGTGCAAGCAGTTGCAGCTGCTGCAGCAGCTCAGTGTCATCCCTGGGCTGCCTTTAGAGCAGACCTGCTCCAGCCTGGATTGGGAAGGGCTGGATCAAAGCATTTCTCAGTTCAAGGTGCCAGCAGCCAGCCAGGGGCTGCATCCTGAGCAGGAGCTGCTGGTGCAGGTGTCCCTCCCTCCCACTGCAGGTCCCTGTTCACAGTTATCTTCTTTTCCAGAGATGAGCTTCACCCACCTCAATTCACTCCCCATCCACCAAAGGAGATGAGAACATGTTTGCATTGCCCAGCGTCTCGATGGAGGCACTTCAAGGCTGGAAAGCAGGAGGCAGCCACAGCCCTGACTGAAGAGCAGGATTTGACCCAGTCTTCAGGAGCAGAGGTAGATTTTCTTGTACACCTACTGCTTGTGCTGCCTCCCCAGCCTGCCACCAGCAAGTCATGCTCCTGCTGAGCTCCCTTTTTGCTGCCCTGCTGTCCTGTGCCCTGACAGTGGCTGGGCAGCAGGGCCAGTGGCTGGACATGGGGCAGTGGGAGGGAGAAATAGGAGAGTTTTCCTTGGAGAAGCTCACTCAGATCCTACAGGCCTGTGCTGAGTGTGGCATTTTTTGCCTTGTTGCCTTCCCAATGCAAGATGAGGCTTTCATCTGCATCATGATGGGAAGAGCTGCAGCTTCCTTGGCAGAGCAAGCTGGGATGAGTCCTGATCTCCATGTGCCCTCTTCCCAGCCCAGCCAGACTCCCTGTTTGCAGCTCTCTGCTGTCACCCGAGAGCTGCTCTTGCACTGCTGGCCCTGAAGCTGTCTTACAAACTGAGACTTGGCAAAGTGGCTGTCTCTTCCTGCAGGCATAGGGCATGGCTTGTTTTTCAGGTGCCACCACAAGCTCCTGCAAGCCCTCACCTCCCAGCAGGCCTGGAGGGATTCAGGTGCTGCGTGGGCGCACCGCACACTGCCCTGGGAGCGGAGAAGGGAAGAGGGAATCTGTCTCCCTTGCACACTGTCAGTGTGGCAAGCAGGGCTGGAGCTGCCAGTGCCACTGGTGGCCCTGAGCATTGGCCACAGAGGGGCCTCCCATCCCTGCAGGCCCAGCACAAATTGCTGCTGGAGCAGCTGGGTGTTGGAGAGGCCGTGCAGGACACGTTGTGGGGCTGCCCAAGGACGCTGTGCAGCCCCTATGGAGGGCACTGCTCCCCCTGCAACTCCTCAGGTGGTCCAGAGGAAGGTTTTGCAGGAGCTTTTGCTGTAGCACCTTGAGGGAGCAGCATTTAAATCAGAGAGAGAGGGGAAGAGCCTCAGGAGTCAGATGAGCTGGGCTGGGAGTCCTTTGCTCAGCTCCAAGAGCTCTCACTCTGAGTCTCCTCCTTTTCTAAAAGCAGTAAGTTTTGAAACTTTTTCAAGGCAAGTTGTGCATCAGAGAGAATTTCTAGTGCCAGGAGACATCCCAGTTCACTTTCATGTAATGTACTAATGAATGCATTGACCCGTGAGGATGGGAGGAGATTTTCCCCATGGTCCCTGCACTGGTCAGTGGCATGGATGCAGGATGAGATCAGGGTGATTCTGGCAGTGTTTGGGGAATAGGCCCCTCTGGCTGCAGCTGCACTTTGCTCCAAGCTGCTCTTCTGCATCCATTTCCATGCTCAACACCTCCATCTCTCCTGTCTTCCATGCAGGCTTCCAGTATCCTGCCAGTGTCAGGTGTGCTGCAGCCAGGAGAGAGCCAGCAGGTCTCCTTGCCCTCCTCTGGCCACCTCAACAGCATCTCCAGTGCCACGGCGCTGTGCCACGTGGAGGGAGGCCCCAGCTCCGAGGTGCTGGTGCCCGGGGACGCCTCACGTGTCAGCTGCTCCCCGAGCCCCCAGGAGATCAACTGTGGCTCTGGGGCACCTCTCAGGGAGAGGTGAGTAAGCCTTCCATGGGTTCCTGCTCTCCATGGCTTACTGTCCCTGCAGGGCTTCCCTGCTCCAAGGACTCTGAGCTCAGAGGTGCTGCATAGCAAAGGCCAGAAGCAGCACAGGGATGGCCACTCTTGGCTCCCTGGCTCCCAAGAGAGGAAGCACCTTCTGTTGGGACAGAGCATCTTCTTCTCTAGTTTAGTGGTGAGCCCTCCTGGCTCAGATGCTGCCTGCAGGGAGCTGGGCTCTGGCCCTGCGTTGGCACTGCCTCTAGAGGTGTCTTTAGCTCCATGGTGTTGAGTTGCATCTTCTTCAGCATCTCCCTTCTTCACCAAAACAGTGGCATTGTGGTGTGGGCAGGCATGGGGCACAGACCAAACCTTGGTTTGGGTGCTGGTGCTGCCACAGATGAAGTCCTTGCAGTGCTGATCTGCCAGGGTTCTCCTGATGGTGGGGCAGCAGCCATAAAAGCTCCTGTCCTTGGGGCTCCCCTTCAGCTGCAGCAGTGGGCAAGCACAGGAGAAGCTCTGCTCCAGCAGGGCAGCCCAGCTCAGGACACAGAGGCAAAGTGTGAGCTGGGAGTGGAGGCTGCTTAAAGCAAGCCTGTGCATCAGGACTTCCTTCAGGCCAGGCTGAAGTTGGTTTCATGGGGAGGAGAGGGACGAGGCTGCTTCAGATGGTTTCCATGGCAGACAGCAGCAGCTGGCTTGGTCACAGCTGGCTTCCAGCAGGAAATCTGGCTGACAAGAGCCTGTCTTACTGGAGAGCAATTCCTGCAGCCTTTGCTTTCTGACTGATGGGATTATTCTCATTTAGGATCAGGCTGTGAGTTGTTAAACCGAGGCTCACAGACAGAGACTCTCTAACTCATTGAAGTTAGAAAGTGGTATGTTTATTAACCCCGGTGGGCGGCACCAGAGTCGTCCCTACAAGGCGTGACTATGCTGTACAAGGTTCTTTGCCCTCTCTTTATTTCCCAGGATCTTACACACAATACATGTGCACAACCCCAGCACCTTCCCTCCCCGCTCTGTATTAAAATGAGGTCATTAGTCCTTCACACCTGTGCAATTCTTCTCTGGAATTGGGTCGGTGGTCTCCAGTTGGGTCAGTGGTCTCAAGAGATGAAGTCAGGAATGTCTTCATCAGGTCTCTGTGACCCTCTGGCACCATCCAAGGTCCCCTGCTTAGTGATTGATTGACATAAAGCCCAGGTGCTAACCATTGTTCTACTGGTTTCAAGATGTTCTTCTAACAGTTCACTTACTCCACTTCCTTCTATCAAGAAGCTCATCATGCTAAACAATATAACAATCAGCTCTGGCTGAAGCATCTAATCATCATTAACCTATGGTCTGCCTGTCTAACTGACATCCTGATCAATGTGAATTGCTTCTAAGCCTCAGCTGAAATCCGAACTCATTGAAATCCTGCTTTAGCTGTGCCCAGGGAGAAGGGGGCTGAATGAGCTGAGTAAGAATTGCAGGAGAGATCAGCAGACGTTGGCAGTCTGTGCTCTGCTTGAAACTGGGAAGTCAAGAGACAAAGGGCGTTTTCAGGCACAGCGCAGAGAGCTGGTGGATCAGCCTTTGGCAGTGGGCTGGAGGTGTCTGGCTGTGCCTGGAGAGGCAGCTTGCACAGTCAAGCCCTTCTGATGGCAAGGCTCAGGCTTGGCTGGTCCTGGAGGTGCCCTTCCACCACTGCCCTCCCTTGGGATGTACCCAACCTCTGTGGGTTGAGGAGAATTCACGGAAATGGTCTGGCGCTGCTGCGTGGCCTCAGGGTCAAGGAATGAAGTGCAGGGCCAGCCAGGACGAGTGAGCCCAAGGTTCTGGTGCTGACTCTCAGCCATGTTTTCTGTTTTGTCTGCAGAAGGGAGCTGAAGCGGCCGGCTCCAAAGCTTGAGGAGGAGACAAAAGCCTTGGCGGAGGAAGAGAGGCAGAAGGAGAAAGAGAAGCAGAAGAAAGAAAAGAAGGGTGTCTCTGTGGGGAAGGAACCTCCAAAAGCAGAGAAGGGGAAAACCAAACCCCCAGAGAAGAAGGAAAGCAAGGCCCCAGAGAAGAAGGACACCAAAATCCCAGATCGGATGGAAACCAAAGTCCCAGACAAGATAGAAACCAAACTCCCAGAAAAGAAAAACAAACATCCAGAAAAGAAGGAAACTAAATTCCCAGAGAGGAAGGAAAGCAAGGCCCCAGAGAAGAAGGACACCAAAGCATTATTAGAGAAGAAGGAAACTAAATTCCCAGAGAAGAAGGAAACCAAAGCTCCAGAGAAGATTGAAAACAAACTCCCAGAAAAGAAATACAAACCTCCAGAAAAGAGGGAATCCAAATTCCCAGAGAAGAAGGAAACCAAAGCTCCAGAGAAGATTGAAAACAAACTCCCAGAAAAGAAATACAAACCTCCAGATAAGAGGGAATCCAAATTCCCAGAGAAGAAGGAAACCAAAGCTCCAGTGAAGATTGAAAACAAACTCCCAGAAAAGAAATACAAACCTCCAGATAAGAGGGAATCCAAATTCCTGGAGAAGAAGGAAAGCAAAGCACCAGAGAGGAAGGAATTGAAAATCCTAAAGAAGGAAACCAAATCTCCAGAGAAGAGAAGCAAAGCTCCAGAAAAGAAGGAAACCAAATGCCCAGAGAGGAAGGAAATCAAAATCCCAGAGAAGGAAACCAAGGCACCAAAACAGAAGGAACCCAAAGCCCCAAAGAAGGGGGAAGCCAAAGTGCCAGAGAAGAGAGAGACCAAAGCCCCAAAGAAGAAGGAACCCAAAGCCCCAAAGAAGGGGGAAGCCAAAGCCTGAAAGAAGGGAGGAACCAAAATCCCAAAGAACCCAGCTGAGCTGGAGAAGAACTCTTTATTTTATTCACACAACTTATTTTATACAGTTTGACAAACCTAATGTGCCACTTTAGTTAGTTAATAGATTTCTTATTATTAGTTATGCCAATTATTCTGTTGGATAATAAAATATATTTTACTTGTGCATCAAATCTCTCTGTTGTATTGTTTGTATTGTTACCTATTCTCTTCATTGATTCTCATGGGACAAATCCCTTGTTCTTGCAGGTGCATTTGTTTTTCACCCTCAGATCAGATTGTTCACCAAGTCTCATTCTCAAAATAACTTCACATGGGAACTTGTGACTGCTTAGCTGCCCTTAGAAGAGATGACAGGCCAGCTGTTAATATAGCAGAACAAGGCCTGGTTTCATAAGGCCTTTCTTTTATCATTATTCTACCTGTCTATGACATCTCCCCTTTTTCTTCATTTAAAAAAGGCTCCTATGTTCTGATGTTGAGACAGCTCACTCTTGGGAGGGTATGATCTCATGAAGGTTATCACTGGTTATCTGTTAGATGTGGGATAAGATACATAAAAGACCAATTACAATCAACAAAACTTACCCAGTTCTGTCAAGTCATTGACACAGGGTTTTGCAGCATGAGCAAACAAAAGAATAATGTCCAATGTCTCTTAGGGAACTGGAAAGAAATGACCATTGTTTCCAATTAGCTGAGAAGTAGGAGAAGGTCCATTAGCTGGAAATGTTGATCTTGGACATCTCTGAATGTCCTCCTGGAGCTGGAACAGGGAAGAACTGAAGAAGGTTGGGAGGAGCACTGTCCCATGATGATGCCATGAGGCTTTTGTTGGCCAATTGCCTCTGTCAGTTTCCAGGCACAGCTGTGTCTTGGCAGTCCTACTCCTGTTCCTGTTCTGGCCACAAAGGCTGCAAGGGGATGAGGTTATTTCTCTTTCCACTGGGCCTCATTTCTTCAGAGCTGATCAGTATCTGATGGAATGAACAGGTGACTGCTTTGAGCTGTTGGTGATAAAACACAGGCATCTCTTCTCCTGAAGTTAATGAATCAATTAGGCTTCCCTGTGGGACACTCCATTGGGATTTACATGGGATGATCTTTTTTCCAAGTTTCTAATGTAAATATTGCATGATTCAAAATGATTAGTCGTCCAAATTTCTCATGTACATATTGCATTATTTGAATGTTCTTAAGGCATTCATTCCTCTTTTTTTTTTTTTAATAAGAATGAGATGCATGTCTTTTGTTATGAGTATAAAGAAACATCATAGCAAAATAATACATGTAGTGGACAAGAAACTTAGAGCAATTAGGAATAATTTGGATACAACGATCAGGAATATTCCTAATAGCAGACAAAACTAACAACATAGGTGGAATGAAATAAATAGCAATCTCTGAAGTAATGTACCATCACCCCAGAGTCTGCAAACAGCTGACAAACCTCGATTCAGTGGGGACTTGGATAATTATTTCCAGATAATAATTCCCAAGCTCCCTTTAAAAATAGTTCTACTCTCATGTACAGACGCTCAAATTGCAAAGTCAAAGCAACTCAAATCTAGTTTTGATGCAGAAAACATCTGGGTCTGTTGGCTAATTCCTGTCCAGGTAGAGTTAAGGCCTGGCCACCACCCAAGCTCTAAGTGGGAGAAAATTCCATAAATGTAATTGAAAACAAGGCTCCTAAGAATAGCACTTAGGAGTAAAGGTCTAGGGGTGAAAGACTGATGAACCATCCAATAGCTGTCTCCTCCAGAATTTCCTCAGCATGGAGATGCTTTAAACACAGCAAACTGTTGGAGTGGTTCTGTAATAACAATTGGGACTGCATCTGATTGCTTAGAGTAGATGTCACAATACCATCAGTTTAGAGAAGACTTCTGACAAAGCTGAGATATCATTTCCTGGAACTCTGAAAAATACTTAAAAATCATGAGGCAGCACTGGGTCAAACCATGGAGCCCCAGTGCAGAGCCCAGCCAGAGGGGTAGTCTGGTCTAAGAGATACATGAGCAGCTAGAGAACAAAAGAAGGATCCTGAAATGACACCTGTCTTGTAGATAATTACACCAAAAGATGGTAAAACATGTGAAAAGCTGGCTATAAAAATAGGAATACAAACATGAATATATTTATGACACAAAAAATGCAACAAAGGAAACACTGAACAGCTCACTCATAAAATTTATGATATCTCAGATTAAATAACACTCAAACCTGATATAAATTCCTTTCGACATCAATAGAACTTAACAAGATGAACTCAATAAAACCCAGCCCTAAAAGGATTTCAAATTAATAAACATAATTTCATTATCACCTTAGTAGAACAAAAAGCACTCTCAAGAGAACTCAAAGTTAATCACTATTAATACCGAACATAACTGGATCCATAAAAAGCTGGAATAGATCATTGTTCAAACTAAGTAAAACTGAAACTTAACATTTATAAAATCTACCAACATTTACTTAATAAAACTTAACCTTATTCAAGAAGGTAACTGAGCGTTACAATATTTGGCCTTAATTTAACAGAATTCAAATGAACATTCTTAAAAGTTATAGATATGACATGATGTAACTCAGTCTAAGGTTATTAACACAAAAAGACAACTTAAAGGTGAACAAGCTGTAAGTGAAATAACAGCATGATGGTGTACTGGAGGCATTAAAGTTGTAACAAGCATATTAGAATTAGAAGTAAATCAGTTATGAGTAAAACCCATGGTAACTGCAAATTCCGTGGAAAGAGAAATTCAGTAAGACTTTTCAAAGTGCAGGGTTACTGGGAAATAAATATAATAATGTGCAATTTAGCATATTGCTGAACAACCCAACAGCTTTTAGTGACAGTATCTGGCATCATTTTATATGGCAAATGTGTTAGCATTCTTGTTAAAGAGATCAGACCATGTTAAAATTTGATAGGTAATAAGGCGCTGCATTTACCGCTTTTCAATCTCTCCAGTAACTGTAAAACTATATAAAACAATCAGAATTTAGTCAGAAACTAAAATAAACTTTTAAAAACCCTAGAGCACCACGTTTTCAAGGCACACAAACACAGCTCTGGGCCGGAGCGGGGCCTGTGCCGCCCACACGGGAGAGGGAAGGCGCTGCCCACAGGGAAACTATGAGGAGAACAGAGGACATCTAAACTGCAATAACACAACTGTACACCAATAAAGCTTCTCTCAATATTCACACAGTATTCATCCCTTAATTGCCAGAGCCAATCATCCCATTTTCCAGCTCCCAGCAGGGCCCTGCGGCCGTGAATCCAGCCCGCCGGGGCTGGCCCGGCTCGGCTGCCACAGCCCTCCCGGGGCTGCTGCACCTCTGCTCCCCAAACACTGCGGGGAAAGAGCAGGGGAAAAGCAGCAACACACAACAAACCCTACAACCCGCACACAAAAGATAAACACAGAAGAGGCACAAGCTGCATTTTATTGCACCTTCTGCCAACAAGGTCACTGACTGAGAGTTGCATTTCCAAGGCCAAGATCTGTCTTTTGAGAAACTTCAAACTCAGAAATACCATTTTTACTAGATGTGTACGAGGCCAGGCCTCATTGGAGGCACAGCTTTTCTCGCAACTCTGCCTCAGCTTGAACTGAAAAAGAATTAAGCAGTGTGGTCACGAGTTTGGCATCTCAGCCAGAAAGGCCAGGTATTAGAGGGAAGAAGTCAGCCTACAAAATCTGATTATTTTTTCTCTTACATTGGTCTGTCAATAATGATAATCAGAATATATTACTACATGTTAACATGAAGGTGTTTGTATTTACAGAAGCAGTAAGGAATCTGTAAAGGCTTTTGAATTTCCTTCAAGGGCAAGGAAATTTGAACCAATAACCCTTTCTTAATAGAGAGGCCCAGTTTAACTTTTCACTGAAGATGTTAAACCCAAGGGCAGTTCATGTAATGCTGTCTTTGCATGTTGCTGTAGAGAGGGGCAAGACACCTATTTCTTCATGCACAACAGCCCATCTTTATTCTTCACAGCTCATATTTCTATGGTTTTCTGAAGGCATTGTGTTTCATTTTAATTGGTTAGTAACTTACTGCAACTCAGTTTATTGGTTAGTAGTTGCTCATCTAGGTGTCAGTCAAAACCTTTCCTCTCTAACGATGTTTCCATTCTTGTCTCCTGCATAGAAGATGTGGGTAGAAGTCTTTCCTCTCACAGGTGCAAATTCCTTTCTCACAGGAACTTGTCAGGCTAGCTGTTAGCTGTACTTAGCCCAAGCAGCAGGCCTGAGCCATCATTTTACAAGGGTAACAAGGCTCTTCTTTTATAGGGCTTTACCTGTATGCAACATTGACATACGATTATTTCAATCTTAAAGAATCATCTTAAATTTCTTTCACGTGAATTTTGACCTTTGTAATATTTGTATATGGTAGATTTGGAGTTCAAATCTGTTTTGACTCATGCCTTCATAGAATCCCAGACTCATGGAATCATTCAGGCTGGGAAAGCTGTGTGAGACCATGGAGTCCCAGCTGTGCCCGATGCCCACCTTGTCCCTGAGGCAACTCCGGCGTTTCGGGGTCTCCCCGGCCCCGTCTGCCGTGGGTGCCCAAGACAGAGAAGTCCAATTCAGCACAACCTGTCCGGGCCCCTCAGGCAGGCCCCAGAGCTGCAGGCAGTCTTAGCAAGCTCAACTCTTTAGTGAGATCAGCTCTTTAGTGATTCTCAGCTCATTTGTGATTTCAGCTCTTGGCTTGCTGAGTGCCTTTGGCAGACGCAGGGAGAGAGAGGAGAAGGCTGTGTGAGGTTCCACAGAGATGTCTTTATTGATGTCTTCTGAGAAGGTCTCAGGGACAGCTCTTCTGCAGAACTGGGCAGAAGTAGGGCTTTAGATAGGGTACAGGAGTTTTAGAAACAGTCCAATAGTAAGGGTTGAGGCGAAAGTGACCTGTGGGCTTACAGAGAGATAAGCAAGGGTCCAAGGGTGGAAGAGGGGCTTCTTAGGTCCAGTCATCATGACCAGGCATTTCCTGTCTTAGGCTGCTGAACACCAGGGAGGCATTGCAGGCCCTGGGCCTGCTACAACTCCACTTTCTGTATTTAGAAAAAAGGCGTTCCCTCTAGTTCTTTTAAACCAATGGAAAAGGCATGAGAACATAGCTAATATAATGACAATTACAAGGAAAATCCACAACATTCCCATAACCAAAGATGCAACCCATCCTCTACATCCCCACTGACTGAAAAGGTCATTAACCCAGTCTGGGCTGTTTTCTACTTTTCAGTCCTTCACCAGTTCCTTCAGTGTCTGGATGTTTGCGTGGGTGGATTCCCAGTGTGAAGAGAGATTGATGCAGCACATCCCTTCCAAGTCTTGGCAGCTGTGTCCATGGGCAAGCAGCAGGAAGTCAATTGCTGCTCGATTTTGGAGTGGTGCATGTCTTGTGGTTTCTTCTTCCTTTCAAAGATCGCTCAGGGCAGCCAATGTAGGACTGACTTGCTTACTGAGCCACCACCCAGGGTGATTCATTTCACCAAGGGCTTTAGCTGCAGCCACCCATGGTAGGAATAGGGAGACAGCAATCCTTTTTGGTTTGTTCCAATCGTATGATTTGGGATTGTAATTTTCATCAAATTCTGTGTAGGATCTTTTGTGCCATTTTCATTCACTTTCTTTTTTTCAGTTATGTAGCAAGGTGATATTTATTTGATGTGAGGGTAGAAAGTTTTCCAAGGGTACAGGGACCTCCCTGTAGCCATGAGGGGATTCCAGCCCATCCTCAGTCACCACAGATGAGAAACGTTCCCTTGGGTAGTACTTTGGGGTGAAGAGAGGATACAGAGATCACACGAGCAGTGTAATTACACCAATCAGGAGGGTTATAGGCTTTATTAATTGGTGATGTGTCTTTCCCGTATCTGGTTTTGGTCTGGTCAATTTCTGGCCAATTATTTTTTGGATGTCTAAAGTAAATTTGACACAGTATGTTGCCTTGGAGGACCCCAACAGGTCCAATTCTTGGGGTTCCTCGAGAGCACTGGGCAGCATTTTTGTCCACTGGTCCCAGGTGCCCACCAGGTTGGGTCTCTTACCTGTGGTGAGGAGGAGCTCTGAGTTATAGACGGGCCAGGCATCGGCTGTGAAGGGAATTCCTACCAGACATGTGGGAAGTGGGTTATCCATGCTTCCCATGGATAAGCACATGTTATCCTGTTTTAATGTCCTTGCTGAGGTTACCCAGACATTGTGGCCAGGCTGTGGGCTAAACCAGGTGATGGCACACGGTACGTGAGGAACATCCAGGCAGCAGTGAGGACAGCACCAATGGAGACATTTTTCATCTCTGGACAGGAATGGGGCTTCTGATAGGGAATATAAGCAAAATTTGTTATCTTGATGGTGGGAGGGGAGGGTTAGGGTTTTCTCCCTTGTTCCTTTCCTCCGTTCCTTCCCCTCCCCTTTTTTCTTTTTCTTTTCTTTTTTTTTTTTTTTTTTTTGCGTTTTCCATAAGCTAAGGATGGGGGAGTGTGTATAAGGTTAGGGGTTTTTGGTAAGAGTTGAGAAAGGGGAATAATAGGGTTTTTTAGGGTAAAAAGGAGTAATAACATATAACTCAGAGAACAATTTTGTGTTCAGGCTGTGTCTGGCAGTAAACATGTTACAGCAGAATGTTGTTCAGCTTTCTGTTTTGTCTGCTGTCCCATGATGGGATGGTCTTTTCTTCTGTATGTGGACATTTGGCAACGTCTTCGTCTCCAGGCAGAACTGGTCTGGTTTTGAGGAGGTCTTGTGTTTGACTCAGGGGAATTCTTGTCAGTGTTTTTGGTAGTGGCTTTTGCAGTGCCTAGATAGGGTTTTATGTTTTTTCCTGGGTACCATCCAGGAGCAGATGGGAGTAGAACACAGGCATCCCCTCTTCCCCAGGTAATCAACTGGAAAGGCCCAGAAATTTGATGTGTTTCTGGGTCCTTCCCCAGCACAGGTGGTTTCTCAGTGAGCTTTGCTTGGGTGGTATTTGCAAAGTGGTGAAGTATTGGGGGGTCAGACTCTGTTGTACAATTTAGGAAGCTGATGACGTAGAGAGCCTTGCAAAGTCTTTCACCTGGAGATTTGATTTTTGTTTCTCTTTGCTGCTGATTGAGGACTCTTTTGAGGGTTTGATGTGTCCTTTCTACGATGGATTGTCCTGTGGGATTTGCAGGTATGCCCTTCTTGTGTTCTGTTCCCCACTCACTGAAGAACTCTTTTAACTTACAAGAGGTATAGGCAGGTCCATTATCAGTCTTGATCTCCTTTGGTGCTCCCAGGGTAGCGGAGGCAAGGAGGAAATGTTTAAGGGTGTGCTGTGTGGTCTCTCCTGGATGAGCTGGTGCAAATACTGCTCCTGAAAACGTATCGACCGATATGTGCACGTATTTTGACCTCCCAAAAGGTGGGAAGTGGGTCACATCTGTCTGGCACAGCTGGCAGCTGTTCAGGCCTCAGGGATTGACTCCAGTGCCCATAGTTGGTATCTGGTAGTTTTGGCAGTTCAGACATGTGGCAACAATAGCTTTTGCTTGATCTTTTGAAAGCTTGAACATTCTGATAAGGGCAGGCACATTTTGATGAAAAATGTGTGTGACAACTTTGCGTGGGCAAAGATCTCAGGGACATTAGCAGTCTCTATTGCCACGGCCAATGCATGTAATTCCCTGTTTCCTTCTGTGATGATACCTGGGAGGTCGGTGTGTGACCTCACGTGCATGATATGGTAAGGTTGCTTTCTGTGGGAGATTAAGCATGTTAATGCACAAATCAGTTGGTGTAACTTTGGATTGGAAACTCTTTGAGAAGAGCATGTTCTGCTGTCATAGCTACACCACTCAGCCAAGAGCACCCTGTTACCTTTGGGGACACCCCTTAAATACCTTTTCCCTTACATCAGCCTGTTGCATATTCATACACCCTCATGCACAGCAAACTTTCCCCAAAACTAGTTTACATGTTCCAAGAACTGTTTGGCATGGCTCCTCCTTGGATCCGCCTTTTTAGAGCATGCAGATTCCTTGGCTGTGGTTTCAGTCCTACTTACCACCTCCAGTTTTTGGGCCTTGCTCCACTCTGCCTTCAGACGCTGAGTGCTGACAGTTGGCAGATCTGTACAGGTGTCCTCATCCTGTGTTCATTGGATGTTATCCCATCCAAGCAGCCATTTTAACACAAGCAGCCATTTCACTAAGCTTAATGAACAACAGAAATAAAAACTATGTCTTTAGAACAAATTTACTTTAGCACCACACATATAAAATCCATTTTAATATTTGAGAAAAGCCAATATTCTAATACGTATCTATAACAGGGTGAAGGAGCCCTGGCCCAGGCTCTGGCCCTGGGGGACACACAGACACTGCTGGGGGGTCCCTGTCCCCCTGTCCCACCCCCACAGCCCCAGCGCCCCGTCCCCGTGCCAGGCTCTGGGGTCGATCCCGTGGAACATCCTCTGGGGGAGGCTGCGGCGCCGGGGGCGGGGGGACCTGGGGGGACAGGGGACCCCACTGTGCACGAGCAGGGTTGGACTGCTCTGGGGGAGCTGTGAGGGGGGCTGGGGCAGAGTGACCTCCCCAGTGACCTCACACTGCCCCTGTGATGTCACACAGCCCCTTTGTGATGTCACATAACCCCTGTGATGTCACACAGCCCCTGTGATGTCACACAGCCCCAGTGATGTCACACAGCCCCCTGTGATGTCACACAGCCCCTTTGTGATGTCACATAGGCACTGTGATGTCACACAGACACTCTGATGTCACAGAGACATTGTGACCTCACACAGCCCCTGTGATGTCACACAGCTCCTGTGATGTCACACAGATACTGTGATGTCACACAGCCACCTGTGATGTCACACAGCCCCAGTGATGTCACACAATCACCTGTGATGTCACACAGCCCCAGTGATGTCACACAGCCCCCTGTGATGTCACACAGACACTGTGATGTCACACAGACACTGTAATGTCACAGACTACCTGTGGTTTCATACAGCCTCCTGTGATGTCACACAGCCTTCATATGTTATCATTCAGCTGCTATGTGATGTCACAGAGCAGCTTTGTGATATCACAGTCACCCTGTAATGTCACAGCCTTCTCTGCGACATCACGCAGCTGCTCTGTGATGTCACACTCTTTGTCACAACCCTCATTCTGATGTCACACAGCTGCCATCTGTGATGTCACAGCTAGCTCTGTGATGTCTCAACCCCCTCGGTGATGTCACACAGCCCACTCTGTGCTGTCACACAGCCCCTTGCTGACATCACAGCTGCTCTGTGCCTCCATGACACAGCCACAGAGGTGCCGCTGTGACACAGCCCCCTCTGGGACATCCCCCAGCCCCTGCCAGTGCTGAGCCCCTGTCAGCTCTGTCTGTGCCCTGCTGGTGTCCCTGAGCTGCCCTGGCAGTGCCCCAGCCCTGCTGGGCTGTGCCCAGGAGCTGCTCCTGGCCAGAGCTGTCTCTCTGCAGCGCTGTCCTTGCCAGGAGCTGCCTCTGGGCCAGGAGCCCGGCCCAGCTCAGCAGCACAGACACAGCACCAGGACTTTAATCACCCTCTGGGGCTTTGCTGCTCTTTGCATCACACCCAGTCCTTCTGAGTGTGCTCAAAGAACTTCTCAAGAGCTCAAAGTGAGATTGAACTACTGAAGGTTCTTGTACTTTAAATAGATCCTGTGAGGGACAGGACTGAGAGAGTGTCCCCAGGTTCCAGGGAGAGCAGAACACTGGAGGCAGTCATGACAGCTGGGGACAAGCAAGGCAAAGGTGTCTCTGGTGCTGAGCAAACCTGGATGTGTTTCAGGAATGCAAAGGCCCAAGGCCTGAGCCCCAGCCCCTGGCCAGGCAGATCCTGTCCCTCCCTCCTCGCTCAGGGCTCTTCCCGGGATGGGCTCTGGGATGTGGGGATGTGCAATGCCAAGGGCAGGACCATGGGGCGGCCCCTGCCAAGCTGCTGAGCAGGACAAGGAGGCCATGAGGCCCCAGGCCTGCCAGGGTCACTTGTCCCCTCCTGGCTCAGGCCCAGGGCCAGCAGCCATGGCCAAAGTGCTGCCCAAGGTGGCTCTGTCAGGGCCTGGCAGCTGCTGCCCATCCCTGTGCCCTGTGCAGCCCAGGCTGTCCTACGGTGTCCCTGCCCTGGCCTCTGTCCCTGCAGGCTGTCCTCATCCCCCGCTGCCCCACCTGGCTGG
Organism: Passer domesticus; assembly: GCF_036417665.1. Classification (NCBI taxonomy): domain Eukaryota; kingdom Metazoa; phylum Chordata; class Aves; order Passeriformes; family Passeridae; genus Passer; species Passer domesticus. Next base: position 1,193,759 of record NW_026990160.1, on the reverse strand, counting down.
CCCCTTCTTTGCTGACAGCTCTGCCTCCTGCCTGCCTCTGCCTGCCACACAAAGCCTTGGGCTGCTCCAGGCTCCTTCTGGGGGATGTGTTGCACCACAGCCCTGCGCTGGCAGGGAAATTCCTTTCTCATGGCATTCAGTCTGGGCCTCCCCAGCTGCCCTTGGTGCCATTATTGCCTTCTCATGCTTATATTCTCTATGAAGAAAAGCTCCAGCCTCTCTGAAACCACCCTTCACTCCCTCCCAGGCTATTCCTGTTCTGTCCTCAGTCTCCACACCACTGAGCCCAGAGCCATCAGCCTCTCCCTGCTGGTTATGTGAAGAGGCCTCCAAACCCCATCTTGGGAGATTTTTCAGTCTTCTCCAAGGTCTGTGAAAATGGAAAAATAGTAGTCAAAGTTATTTTCTCCCAAATCTTGCAGTGACAGGACAAGGGCCAACATCTTTCAACTGAATGAGGGTGGATTTACATTTGTTAAAAGAAGAAAATATTTTACAATTATGAGAGTGGCCCAAAACTGCAACTGTTTTTCCAGAGAATTGTCCAAGAGCAGGAGCTTTGTGCAGCCTGACATAGCGAAACCCTTTCCCCTCCCCAAGCACAGAATTCCTGTTGTGTGGGTTCTCTGATGTGCTGGGTGCCCTCACAAAGCTTCTGGCCAGAATGTCTGCTGAGGGCAGCCAGGCTGCTGCAGGGGCAGTGACCTCACAGCCATCACCATGGCAGCCCTGTCCCCTGGGCCTGGCTCTGCCCTTTCCTCTGCCCCTGCCTTGTCTCTGCTGGCATGAAGAGTTTTGTCATTCATATCTTGTCCCCAAGGTGCTGGGGCCAATGGCTTCCCAGGCAGGCTCCTGGAGCAGAAGTGGCTTTTCAGAGCCCAGGCAGAAAGGAGCCCTGAGGCAGCAGCTCTGCAGTGCTGGCCACCAGGCCGGGCTGCCAAGGGAGGCTTCTGGCCATGCCCTGCAAGCAGCTGCTGCTGCCAAGGTGCCTTTGGTGCCTCAGGCTCTGCCTGGCACAGCTCCCAGCACGGCACTCTGCCCTTGTGCCCGAGCCCTTCCCTGTGCTGGGGCTGGCCTGGGGCTTTTCCTGCAGCGGGACCTGCCCTGCTCCTGGCACAGGAAAGGCAGTTCCTGCTGGAGCAGGAGGCTCTGCCTGCAGTGGGCTCCAGCAAGGCCCTGTTTGCAAAGCCCCCAGTGGGAAATGAAGGAGGGGGGTCATGCTGCTTTTGGGGTGAATAATGCTGAAACCAGCCTGACTGCTCCATTCCAAAGTTACACATCCTCAGAGGGAGCTGAAGCTGTGGCAGAACTGAAAAAATCCCCAAAGAAAGGAACAACCAAGCAACACCACTGAGAGCTTCTGCAGAGCTGCTGAGCTGGCCCAGCCTGGGCACATCTGAGTGACAGGGCAGCACTTGAGACGAGAAAAGCCCCGTCCCAAATTTTAATGGCAGCATCTCCTGACATTTCCCTTCTTGGGCGTGTGGAGATTCCTCCCTGCAGTGGGGACACCACTCAAGGTCATTGCTGCAGACTGAGCCAAAGGGATTTGCCCCTGGTCATTGGTCTGGGGGAGTGACATCAATCTCTGCTTAATTACTGGTTTTGTTTTAAGCACTATTGACCATGGCGTGGCAGCTTAGTGCATATTTATTTGCCAGAAGAGCTGCTCGGCTAAAAGGCCAGCAGTGTTACCTGATATCTGCAGCAACCAAGACATTTGTGTGTGTCCCGTGGCGGTGCCTGATGGTGTCCGAGGACAAGGCAGAGGGATCTCAGGGGCTCTGGATGACTGCTTGAGGGATCTGGGGCGCATGTGGTATTTACTTCCGCTACGTGCAGTGAGCCAGACCCAGGAAGGCTCTAGAGGTGAAAAGGCGGCAGCCTGGTGTTCCCAGCAACAGTGTGGGAGTTTGACCGTGGGTTACTCTACAGGACAGCAGGCCTGATGGTGGCACATGGGCTACATCTGCCTGAAAGGGAAAAAGGCTCTTGGCTCCAGAGTTAGCAGGGCTCCTTGAGAGAGCTTTAAGTAGCATTGGAAGTGATAAAGGGAGTAAACCAGGCTGACGGGGGAGATGCGTCAGCACTGCACAGCCATGTTTGCGTGACAGTGGAGGATGGAAGCAGTGCTGCCATCAAAGGTCATGAAAGTGTAGCAGAAGTCATGGGAAAAGCAGGTTTTTGCCACAATTCTTTCAGACAAAAATACTACCAAAGAAACACTCTTGAATTTGGGCTTTTTACAGCAGCCTTCATCCAGGTCTTCTTCTAGGGAATTTCTGAGGAATAAGACATGAGTGCCTCTGCATTCCCATGCACAATGCTGCCTCCAAAATACTCCAGCCCTTCTCCATTTGGCTCCTTCCATTCCTGTGCAGAATAAGGAAATTCAGTAGAGGGGAGGTGCAGGAATTCACAGGCAACGTGGGTGTACATTGGGGCCTTCACAGCCATCACTTTGTTCTGAGGTCACAGAGCTCTGTTTGATGTCAGGTTCCAGAGCCCCACTGTGCTCTTCAGTGCTCGCTCTGGGCAACACTGCAGCAGCAGCAGCAGCAGCAGCAGCAGCAGCAGCAGCAGCAGCAGCAGAGTGTTGCTAGCAGGGGGGATCATGGTCCTGAGCCGCTACCTCCTGCTGCTCTTTCTCGTGGCCCTGCCAGCCCAGAATGCCCAGAGTGCTCCAGCAGCTGGGCAGGGAGCAGGTAGGCAGGCAGGGGCCAGCACACAGCCCTGGCTGGCAGCAGCGGGGCCGGGAGCAGAGATGGCTGAGCCAGGAAGGCAGCACGGGGCAGGCAGAGGGGCAGAGGCTCCAGGGGAGGTGTGAGGGGCTGCAGCTGCTTTAGGGTGCAGCATGGAGAGAGCTTCCTAAGGAGCAAGGATGTGGGGAGGGTCGGGTCAGGCCCGGAAGCTCAGCACCAGTTCTCCATCACTCAGCAGTGGCTGTCCGTCCCTCTGCTCTGGGTGTCCAGCCTTCTGGCCCGGCTCCAGGGCTGACCCGCACACAGATCATGTGGGCACGCCACGGCTTTTCCCTTCATGTGGGAGCTACCAGCTCAGTGTCCCAAGGGCAGCCAGACCCCCCTGCAGCTGTGAGGATGCAGACCTGCTTGAGCGTGCCCTATCAGTGCCTTCCACATCCAGGCCTTGAGGTGTGCCCATGAGGGCAGTGCACGTGATGGTAACTTCTTGTGGGTGTTTGGTTGTAGTTGTGGACACAGAGAGTGCTCTTTCAGCCCCTGAGCGAGGGACAGATACCGTGCTGACTCCGAGCTGGTACCTCAAGCGTGAGTAGTCAGTCTGTCCTGCCTTCACAAAAAGGAGCGCCCCTTTTCCCTGTTTTATTCACGAGAAAAATACCGTCATGGGTTAACGTGCTTTTGTAAATCTAACAATAGGGATGAACGATGACAAGGTTCCTGAAGAGTTCCCTGAAGGATTGCCGGATGTTCCAGAGGAGCTCCTGGCAGCCTTGCATGAAGCCCCATCTGGTTAGTATATCCCACTCTGTTAACCCTGGCAGCCGGGAAGCTGAGCTTTTGCTTCCTGTAGGCATGTGCTGTATCCTGGACAGGCAGAAGCACTCAGTCAGAGTCTTGCTGCAGGCCCACTCCATTTCACAGCTCCTGCAGGGAGCCCTAGAGATGGTCCAGCACAGCCTCTGCTCACAGCTGTGCTTCCAGATGACTGCCAGGGGCTTCTCCAGCTGCTGCTGCAGTTGCAGCATTCCTGGCCAGGGCTGCTCTGTGCAGACATTGGCATCCAGATGTTGGGCAAAGGCCAGTGCTGAATTTGGGTTTGCCACATGCTCAGCACAGCATGGAGGCAGCAATGACATCAGAGCAAGCCTTGGCTGCCCCTTGCAAAGCTCAGGCTCAAGGACGGGTTGAAGCTGGAGCCCAAGGGTGAGGGGGAACCTGAAGGTACTCCTTCTGTGGGTCATTTGGTTAAGTCTTGGCTGGTTTGGGTCTGCACTTCTTGTTGCACTGCAGAAAATCCAGCTGTCGATTCCTCCTGTCTTGGGGGGGACAGCGGCCTCGTCAGCGCCGCTTGCCGGAATGCCCAGGCCATGGTACCGTGCTTGTGCTGAGGGGCAGTGGCTTCTGGTTAATGTGTGCAATGTTTTGTTTTTCTGAAGAGACAGATTCTGAGACTGTGCCGGAGACCTTAGCTGTGGAAGAAAGTGACATTGTGCCAGGCTCACATGAAAAAAGAGAACCAATAGAGGACACCAGGACACTTGCTGAGCCTGAGGAATATTCAGGTGAGTGCTTGCTAGATGCTGTCTTGGGCAAAGAGCAGCATTTCTGCTGTATCCCTGCAGTGCTCTCCATGGGTGAATTGCAGGTGCCCAGCACGCAGCCCGGGCCTGCAGCCCGGAGGAGTAGATGGGGCAGTGCTGCTCCCTGGCACACACTGGGCTCTTGTGCATGAGAGCTTGATGGGATCCCTCTTGGTCCCTGATGCTAAGACACCAGAGCCAGAGGAAGCCATCTCTGAAGACATCAGATGTCAGTTCTGATCCACTAGCAGTGCCAGTCCTTGGGCATCTGAAGCACACTGTGGGGTTATGCCTAGTGCAGAGCACAAACGCTGACTCTTGCATTGTGTCTTCTCCTGCCAGGGTCATCCGGTGGGCAAAAAGCCGAGACTGCTGGACACTGTGACCCGAGCAAGTACTACATCCTAGTAGGGACAGTAGCAGCCTCAGCTTTGCTTCTGCTTGGGGCAGTGTCTGGCTATCTAGTCATGCATCAGCTGCTGAAGAGAGACAGGTGAGTTATTAATTGCTGCCATTGGCAAGGAAGTCTTTGCAGCATGCAGGAGCGCCCAGGCGGCTCCTAGCAGGGCTCTGAGGAAACTGTGCTCCAAATTCCTATCTGTGAGGAGTCTTCTTGGAAATCTGTTTCTACAGGAGGAGCCAGGAGGACAAAGAGGCAACAGGACAGGACTGGGACTCTTCCTGGGAAAGCTGTGGTCAGCCTAGAGGTGAAGCAGAGTCAGGAGAAGGAGCCGGAAGCTGCGAGAGAGCCCAAGGCAACGGGTTCAGGGACAGCTGCCGCCTGTTTCCTGAGCTCTTTGCAGCAGAGCTCGCCCAGTTGTACAAGAACATGAGCGCAGACCCGTCACCTCTGCCCACCTGCTCCTTCTGTGCTCTGGCTGACAATGCCTCTTCACAGGACCACTGGATTTCCCTGGAGTCACCTCAGCCCACAGCATCCTCTTGCCCCTCCTACCAATACCAGCAGGACTACTATCTCTTAGAGGATGATGATTAGTGATAGTGATAGATGATTAGTGATAGTGATAGCCATAAATAGTGATAGTGGTAGTGATTCTTTTAGTGATAGTGATAGGGACACTTGATATTAGAGGGTGGTGGTTGTTTTAATGATAGTGATAGTTAATATTAGAGGATAGTGATGGTTTTAATGATAGCGTTATTTGATATTAGGGGATAGTGATTGTATTAGCGATAGTGATAGTTAATATTGGAGGATGGTGATTGTTTTTGTGATAGTGGTACATTTAGTGATAGTGATACTTGGTATTAGCAGATAATGATTGTTTTCTTGATCTTGATAAATAAATATTTTTCCAAAAGCAGTAAATTCTTGCCTGGTGCGGCTGTTTCTGTTGGGGCAGAATGCACAGAGCTGGGAGCAGGGCTGGGGCTGTGACAGGAGCTCTGAGAAGCTTGCACTGCAGTGCAGGAGCTGCTTGTGCCACCTCAGCCTGCTTTCCCAGCAGTGGCCGTTCACAAAGCTTTCCTGCACCAGCACGGGGACACGCTGGCTAGCAGTGACATGCAGAAACTTCTCTGGGAGCTCATTTGGGATGCTGCCCTGAATCAGGAAGGTCTGGGCAGAGAGGGAAAGATGTTCTGCGAGGGATGGCTGTCCAGCAGTGAGCACATCAAGGAGACCTGAGGTGGTGACTTAGGTCGTGGCAGTCCCTCCCTGAAGAGCTTCAAGAGAGGAGCATCAAGGAGCGGAAAGCTGGAGCCGGGCTGTGTGAGAGGGGAAGGAATGTCCTATCAATCACAGGAGCCTTCTTAAAAATTAGATGGATAACAGCGACTATAATTATAATAAAAATTACAGTCTTGTCGCACGCAGTATGGGAAAAAAGCCCAGAGCTGGAATAGAACAGAGAACTTTTGTGGAGGATTTTGTGAACAGCTAGCCAGTTGACAAAGGTCACACTGATATAATACTGTTAGTTAAGCAAGAAGGAGATGAGGATAGGAGTCAGCAGTCAGTGTCCCAACCTGGCAAGGGCACTGTGCCCTTGGTGCAACATCAGGATGGGGGAGAGGATCGTTAGTTAGAAATATGAAGAAAAGATGTGGACAGCTGCAACATAGTAGCCACAAGAATGCTAAGGTAGGCGTAGTTAGCTGATAAGTAACTAACCAATAATGAGCTCGCCTTTTGCAATATGTATTGGCCTCATTAGCACCAATATAAATGTATGTGCCTATCAATAAAGTTTTGAGATTTGCTGATCACTCATATTGAGTGCCGCATTTCTTCTGCCGATTACCTCAAATGGTGACCCCGGACGTGAAACCGGTAACAGCAACCACGGTGGATTGGTGAACGAGTTCGGGTCCTATAGCAGCAAGGACGGCGAATAAGCACCGTTGAAAAAGCGAAAGGTGCCGCGCCCTGGGTGACCTTATAGAAGAGCCCGGCCAATATGTGCTGCCGAGACCTTGAAGGGCTGCAAAAACGTCGATATTCTCGAAAATGGAAATGGAAATGGAAATGGAAAGGCAAGCAGAATATGATTTATTTGTTTGCTTTTTAAAAAAGCATCAGTTTAAGAACATAGACTTGCAGAAAGAGCTCCCACAGTTGTTAGCTTATGGGTATTCACAAGGAGTTTCTCAAAATCCTTATACAGTACATGAATTAACAGAGTGGCGTAAGTTCGGGACCAGGAGGGCGACAGGGGCTGCGGGAGAGCCCGGGGCAGACGCGGCGGCGAGAACGCGTGTGGCAGTGGTGGCATGCTTGGTGCCGGCGGCGGGCACGCGCACCGCGGGTCCAGTGACACGCACGGTGACAAAAACTCGCACGGCAGCTGTCCGTGGGGAAAGCACACAGATCGCAAGGGAAGTGCCAGCCAGGGCCCGGACCAGCCAAAGCGAGACGTGGGGGCCAAATACGTGGCAGCGACAAGCGCAGTGCCAGTGCTAGCGGCGGCGGACGCGCACCAGTAACGCGAAACCCGAAAGCTGGGCCTGGGAGGGCTTTTTCACCTTTCTCAAGCGCACAAGAACACCAGCGGTGTGGGACATTCTCCTGCTGGCTGCGGGTGTTGGCGCAGAGCCAGGGGGAACCAGCCCGAGCGGAGATCCAGGCAGAGCGGAGCCCAAAGGAGATTGGGGCTGCCCGGGTCCGGGCGAGAGCGTTCCTTTCCGCACCCCCGAGGTAGCGCAGACTGAGGCTGTGCCGGAGCAGGCCAGAGACGGGTGCGGGCAGACATTCCTCAGGGCACCGCCCTGTCACAGCTGCCTAGCAACCACAGCAGACAGCCCATCGCAACAATTCAAACAAGTGTCTGAGAAAAAACAGGTCAGGAATTTTTTCCTTCAAGATCAGGATAGAAAACTTCTGAAAATTCACACAGTGCTTCATCCAGATGTTATACGGGGCATTTCACCCAACTGTTCCACAGGCTTTACAGTTTGTTTACCGGTTTGTTTTTTTTTTTTTTTTGTAAATGTGTTTGCTTTTTTAAAAGTGATTGAGTATTTGGGTTTGATGGCTTAAAGTTTGATGACTTAATTGCCTTTCCCTTACCTGAGGGAGGAACAACCTTTTAAGGGAACAGAATCTAAATAAACTTCCTAGTTTCTGTTTGGACTACATGTGAGAAGATTTAAACTGTAATATTTCTGTATACTATGGTCTTTATGGTCTTTGCTCTCTTTTATTCATTAAGAGATGGCATTAGATAAATGGATGTAAATGTGCTAATTGTTTTTGTAATGTCCTTATTTTAAGTGAAATTATTTGTGTTTGAAATTATCTGTCATCTTTCTCAGTTTTGTTTTAAAATATCTATGCAAACTGTCCAGCCTTACCAGCCTGTTATCCTTCAGTTAATGATTGTTGTCCATCAGTAAGAAATCTCAGTGTAACAAAATGCCAGCTGGATTCATCAAAAAAACAAAACAAAACAAAACAAAAAAAAAAAAAAAAAAAAAAAAAAGAAAAAAGGGAACTGCTTCTATTGTAAAAAATTGTTCCCAGGGAAACAAAATGTCATGTAAAGATGAAAGTATTAGTAAAGATTTAATTACTCAAGGTGTCTTGGAAGACAAAGCATTTGGGAAAAGTGAATCAGACCCTGTTGTGGGGTCATCAGTCAATTCCCCAATGATTCAAAGTTTTAAGAATTATTTATATTAAGTTTATAACCTTTGTTATTTTCGGTTTTTGTAAGTAATGCTGATAGATAGTGATTGTTGTTAATACTAGATGAATACTTTGGGAAGGTTGTCTTAACCCCTTCAAGCACTTCTTGTTAGGGAGTTTTCAGATTTTTGTGATGAGAGTTGTTGTTGGTGTGTTGTTGTGGTGTTTGCAGCCGGCTTTCATGTGTTTTTCTATTTTTTTTGTGTGATCACCTGCAAGACACGTGTCTCTTCAAAATCCTGTCTTTTTATTTCCTAACTATTTTGATGTTTCTGAGGGTTTTTATCCAAATTGCCAGTTTTGTAGTTCTTTTAATTATTATTACAGGAATACTCCGGCAGAGAATTCAAGAAGTTTGCTGTGTTTGGAAAATCTCTGTCTTGACAGAAACTTCAGAAGGATTCAATTATTTGCTGGTTTGATTGATTTGTAACCCTAAGGTTTCTTGTTTATAACAGTTGTTTTTAAAAGTCCTGTTTAAAAGGTATGTTAAGTGACACTCACCAATTAGAGTTCGAGCTCTGGCCAAGTTCTAACTCTATTTGGATGGAGTGACTGACAATCCACCCAGATGTTTTCTGCATCAAAAAGTATTCAAGTCCTTTTGACTTGGCGATTTGACCATCTATGATGGCTGAGCCATTTTCAGAGGTAATTTGGAGAAACATGAATCCGGACATGATTTCTCCAATTCTCTGTCATTTTAAGATTTATCAGCTGTCGCAGACTCTGGGATAAGAGTTCAGTGTTGTAGTGTTTAGTAATTTTCTGATCTTGTATGTGTTGTTGATTGTGTGTATTATCTAAATTAATTCCTAATTACTTTTATTTTAACATTTCTTTATGTAACATTGCAAAATGAAACCAGGACCCATTCTTCACCTCCAGGATTTTGAGAAGATTCTTCAGTCCTGCAGGGATGTGGGATTTGTTTCTGTTTTAACAGGTGCCCTGTCTCAGCTTGAAAAGAAAACGGGGGAGCTCAGGGTATTGGACTGGCTCTCTCCACCGCTACAGCAACAGAGAACTGTGAGACTGAAAATTGAAATGATTGCATCCCTCATACAGAAAGGACGTTTTAGGGCAATCCAAGTTACAGGAGCGGAGCCTTCCACAATACCATTGCCCATCAAAAAGGACATGCTTGACTGGTATTTGGTGAACTCTGGGGAGCTCCAAGAAGCCCTTTTAGGAGCTGGAGCTGTCGTGGAGACTGGGAAACTGCATCCTAGTCCCCTCCAGTGGATGACAGAATGGGACTGGATAACAAAGCCCATTCGGAGTCTGTCACCATTAAGGGGGGATATCACGGCCTTTACGGATGCTGGTAAAAACTCCAGGAGAGCAGCCGTGACATGGAAACAGCAAGGACAGTGGCGACAACATTTGTTGGATGCAGATGCCAGGGACAGTCTACAGACATTGGAACTTTTAGCTGTAGTATGGGCAATGATGAATTTAAAAGGTCCTTTGAATATTGTGACTGACTCCCTTTATGTAGCAGGAGTAGCTGCCAGGGTACTATACTGGGGGAGGGGATATCTTTGTGTTTCCTCTCCAACAGGACCCTTGTGGATCCCTGTGAAGTGGACTCGAGCTGATGTTCAGGACCATTGCGGCCTTGTCACCGGAGGACAAAGAGAGGGTGCACAACAAACTGACGCTGATATTGCGGCCCTATTTGCAACGCCTCCAGCCCTACTCTAACGACGTGCGATGTGCCTGTGTTCATCTTCCTGACAATTGGATCGAGTGGTGTCAGGACGTTACGGTAGAAGTAAAAGCCCCTCAATCACAGCCATGCTTGGACTGTGGGGACAATAAATGCGCTGCATGGATCGTGCTAGACTGTGGAGGCTGTAATAAGGTGTTTTGGTTGGAGCAATCGACTGTTCAGCAGAACTGGTGCCCAAGCTGCCGATTCTCCTGGAACTTGCAGAACTCGTGGCAGCGAGCACTAAGGGATTTTACAGGGCTTGATTTGAGAGGATCGTTAGACTTATATGAAGCCCCGGAGCAAATTATTTTGGCATATGTTACTTGGCAACTTAAGACCTTGTGTGAGCGAGTAGAAAAGCAAGTGCGTACTCACATAATAGCTTCGCGCTGTCGAAAGCTTGTGCCCCTCACACAGACATCCACTGTAGGACCGATTAAAAAAGACTGTGGGGTTGAGGAGGCACTAGACGACTGCATCAAGCAACTTAAGTCCTGTTCTCTTCGCTCCAGAGGGACTGCCAAATAGGGCAACCCACATTCTGGAGCAAGCTGAAACAGGTAGTAGTAGCTACACTTTTACCTGGAAGGGCAGCTAATAAGGCCATGAATTTGGCCAAGCAATTAGGCTGCTGGGCCAAAGACGAACTGAACGCCACCTCCCAGGTATTGGACATGCTGTCTCAAGATGTACAAAGTGTAAATCATGCAGTATTGCAGAATAGAGCAGCAATCGATTTCTTATTATTAGCTCAAGGCCATGGTTGTGAAGAATTTGAGAGTATGTGTTCTATGAATTTATCAGATCATTCTGTATCAATATGCTATAGAGATATTGTGTGATAGTATTGTTAATGCTTGTATTACCATGCTTGCTTAATTGCATACAAAGAATGGTGAGTTAGATGATGGAAAGGGCTTGGAAAACAACACTTCTGGCCCAAAAAGAAAACGGGGGAAATGTTGAGAGCTTTGTAACAAGCTGGCTCCGAGCTAAAGCTCACAGTGAGATTAATTTGACCGAGATAGAGAATGAGGGGAGTTGCCATTCCAATTAAACTGTGTGTCCTTGGCCCACGGATGAAGAAATGCACAGACACAGGTGGTGGAGCGGGATAGCCTGGGAAAGTGGTGATAGTTATACCAAAAAAAGCACGTAGTTAGCTGATAGCTAGTTAGCCAATGGTGAGCTGGGATTTTGCACTATGCATGAGCTAATTAAAAGGTGTATAATAAACGGTGATTCGGGAATAAAGACGAGACTTGTCGATCATCATATTGTGAGCGAGTCTTCCTTCTCCATCAGGCACGCGTTGTTTCCTGTGGTGGTCACACTGGGGTCTTTGGTGGTCTCTGAGGCTGAAGGCTGTGGTCTTCCTCATGACTGAACTTTTGAACTTTTCTCCTTTGTGTGTGCACTGTGGTCCCTTGGTGCTTATCTGAGTACGTCTGTTGGTTTGGATCAGCTTGGAGACAGAGGAGCTCCTTAGTCTAGGCTTCCTGCATTCCCTGGTCTTCTCCTGGTGTTATGAGTAAAAAAGTTATCTGTAGCTATGATATTTTATTAAAAATCCTTTCCTAGGATTTTTCCCCTCCTGAGGAGCTGAGGGCCTCAGGAAAGAAATGTAAACAATAACTAGCTGCTGCTGTGGAATGCAACAGGTGCATCTTCCATTGGTCCATGTGGATTGTTTTCACTTGATGACCAATCACAGCCAACTGTGTTGAGCCTGTGAGCAGTCACAAGATTTTTGTTATGCATTCCATTCTATTCTTCTTCTTTGTAGCCTTCTGGTCATTTTTTCCTCTCTGTTCTTTTAGTATAGTTTTAATGTAGTATTTTAATAGAATATAAAATAAATCAGCCTTCTGAAATGGAGTCAAGCCTCGTGTCTCCACACCTGGGGTGTTCGCCCCAACAGATTATCCATTTTTTTAAGGCTACAAAGTTAAACAGGTTGGGCCAGTTGTTGCGAGTTGAAATGTTGACTATTTGTTGTTGCTAGCTTCATGTTGCACTCACCTCTTGTTAATAGTTTTTCTTCAATTACCTGTTCATGGTTAGAAATCAAGCGCAATTGTCCCCCTGCTGCTTCCCCAGAGCAAGCAGGTAGCAGGGTGGGGGTGGTGACATCAGAGCTAGTATGCAGATGAGAATGCATTTCACCACAGTTTGCAATTTTCCAGGAAAAAAACCCTAAAAACATTGAGCCGACATAAAATTAAGAAACCTAAGTAAGGTCTAAAGGTGAGGAACTTAATCCAGTATCTGCTAAGATCCTTTTTACTCCTCACCCTAACCTGAAAGGATGTCAGCTAGAAAGAGGATCTGGAATGTTAGTCCAAAAAAGCAGAATTCCCACTACTCCCTCGAGGACGGAAGCCCCAGCTCTGCCTGCATACCAGCGGACACAGCTGCATCATCCTCCTCCTCCATGCCACTCCTGGGAGCAGTGGGGGTGCGGGCGACCTGTCGTTTCTCCCCAACCTGAGCTGAATATTTTAATAAAGGCATTAAAAAGGAGAAAGATCTCCTGTCCTATTTATGACACTGGTATTGTCCTTCATAGCAAGAAGCTTCAGAAATTTGCATTTTCCTATGCCCTTTGTACCTTGGCAGAGGTTTCTTAAGTAAAAGGTTAAAATTCAACACATAATTCTACAATTTAAAATGTAAATGCTTAGTCCATATTGCTAACTTAATTGAACCCCCCCAAAACCTCCATTTCAACAGCAGCCCCGGCCTGGCTTCTGCCTGCCCACACCGTGGGCATCCACGGCTCCTCCTGGGCATGGAGCTCAGTCAGTGCTGGGGCTGGGTGGGCTTTGCTGCTGCTGCCACCTGGACACTGGGGTGACCGCTTGTCCTGGGTTGCAGTGTAAAGATGTATTCTAATGCCATCCTCAACAGCTGCTGAAACCAGGAGGGGCATTGTTTCTTCCTTATCTCCTGTTAATGGGCCCATCAATGTCTTGCCACATGACTCAGAAATAACTCCCTCCCAGAGCCATTTCTGTTTAATGGCTAATCAAGGACCCACAGCATGAGGCAGAATGATATCAGCCCACTGTGAGATGCTCTGCCCATGGGGGAGGAGCTAAGCACCCCCAGCTGGATATAATCTGGGTTTTGGGACACAACAAGCTGTCTTTCCACTGGATTTCCAGAGGAACCACTGCCCTTACCCACTGCTTTTCCAGAGGATGAGAGCTACCAGATTTTTTCTATAGGATCACCACTTCCACAAGTCCATTTCATCTGGACTGCTACCACCACCCTAACTAGCAGGGTGTCAGCAGGCTGTAATCTGAGCCTGTCAGTGGTTTTTCTTTTGTATTATTGCATGTATTTTGGTTTTTTTTTCCCTTTTCCTAAAAAATTCTATTTCTGACTTGGAGCCTCTCACTGGTTTTGCTTTCAAACTAGGACACAAATCCATCTCTTTATTTGAACACAGGAATGGGCCATTGCCTACCCTGCAAGTGGGAGTTGGAGGGGGGGGGAGGGCGGGGTGGGGTGGGGTGTCACCTTCAGTGTTGCCTAGAGGGAAAGGCCAGAGGGCTCAGGGGCAGAGGAAGGGATGTGTTGGTCTCAGGAGGTGCTGGAAGGTGCTGGGCTGGTCCTGGGGTCCCTAGAGGAACTCGGGTTGGCTGGGATGGGACAGACGGAGAGAAAAAAAGGGATGAAGGCAGCTTGGGGAGGCCCATGGGGAGAGCAGGTGGCAGTGGGATCTATGGGGCAATAAGAGGCTTCCTTGTCGACGGTGGTTCTGGGGTCCTCTTCACAGAACACTTGAGAGGGCTGTCCAGGCCGTTACTGCTGCTGGAGGAGCTGCTCACGCTGTCTGGGTGTGAGGTGCAGCCACCGTCTTCCAACTCGTGTCCCGAGGTGCTCCTGTGCAGAGAGGAGGTGGCCGAGGCCCCAGCTGCCAGTGGCACACAGGGACCCTCGTGCACAGCAGGGCCCAGAGCTGGCAAGGCTCCCCAGCACGGCTGGAGCTGCTGGCACAGCTGGGCCCAGCTGGACAGCTGCCCCTCAAGGCCCCGGCCAGCAGGGCACGGCTCTGGGCAGGGTCCCTGGCCAGGAGCGGGCCCCAGAGCGCCTCTGCCTTTCAAGGGCAACCTCGGCCCTGCTCTTTCTCCTCCCCACCTCCCTCTGCCTCTGCCCCGTGCCCCTGGGGCTGCTCTTGGCCAGGCAGCCTCAGTGGGAGCCAGCTCTGGGTGCAGCCCCAGCGGGGCCCCCAGGACAAGGCCCAGCAATTGAGAGGCCAATGGAAGCACTGGGCAGCAGCAGAAACCTCAGCAGAGTTCTTTGGACAATCATGGACTGGCCACAACCCCACTGCAGCCTCAATGGGAATGTTCCCTAACCACGTTAGACTTTCAAAAGAAGCTGTTGGAGGGGGAGAGCACAAAACACTCACTGTTTTCTGTTCCAGGAATACCCGATTCCAAAGCAGCACAACATGAAGACAAGCTCCAAACAAAGCACGCCTGCCAGTAACCCTAGCCAGCAGCCTGTTCCCTGACAGAAACCCCTTCCGAGGCCATCCTGGGCATTGGGAACAGGTCTTGTGGTGCCGGATGCATCTGTGGGAGCAATGGGGAGCGTGAGCCCGTGCTGTGCTGCACTGCTGAGCTAGCAGCACGGTGAATACGGGCAGGACGTTCTCTGTTTCCCCCAGAGCTGGGGTCTGCAGGCACCTTGCCGGCCCTTGGCACAGGCTGTGCCAGCCAACAAAGCCCAGCAGGTCGGGAGGAGAGCCCGGGGGCAGCGCAGCTGCTTGGGCAGTGGCTGCTGCCAGGGACACGGGCCAAAGCCATCCCTGAGCAGCCACTGCCAGCCCTGGCCCTCCCTGCCCCGTGACAGCTCCCCCGGCCCCAGGGGACAGGCTCAGGCCCTGTCAGGACCCAGCGCAGCCCCTGCCCAGTCGGGAGCCAGGGCTGGCTCTGGCCCTGGGCTGGCGGCAGGGCTCCCGCTCGGGGCTGCTCCTGTGCCTTGGGCCTCTGGGCACTCAGGGCCAGCTCCGCAGGGGCTGCAGCGCCAGGGACGTTGCTGCACCAGTCCCGTTTCCCCGGGGCTCTGAACCAGCTCCAGAGGCCTGGAAGCTGAGGCGTCTCCAGCTTTGGCTGCTGCCGGGCTGGGCAAGGGCAGGCCCTGGGGGAAGAGCTGCTGCCACACAGCCCCGGCCAGGGCTGAGCCCGGCACAGCAATTACCTGCTGTGCCTGTGCCCGTGTCTGGCATTGCCTTCCTTCCTGCAGCTAGGGCTGCCAATGAGCCACTGCTTCTCCCAGAGTGTTCTTCCTCCTGAACAGCCTTTAGGTCCATCACTTGAAAAAGGAAAAATGGGACAACCGGATTAAATGGAAATATTCCCCACTGGGGAGCTGGCACCTTCAGAAGGCAATGCTTGTCAAAGTCACAGGTAAAGATCAGGAAAAAGCCCAGGTAATTGGGGCTGGGCCAGTGCACTCCCTTGTGCAAACAGCTGCACCTCCTGATCTTCTCAGAGACTGGGAAATGGCAGGGGATCTCAGGCCCACGGTACAGTTGGGGCACCCTATCAGCTGATGCCAAATTCCATCCTGCAGAGGCTGGGGAGGAATTGCAGCCAGGCCAGGCTGGGAAACAGCCCTGCAGGGCATGAAAGCAGCAGCGGGGCAGCGAGGCTGCCATGGATCCCTTCCTGCTGTGCCGGGCATGGCGTGTCCAGATGTGCAGCCAAAGCCCCCGGCTGCTGAGTCCCAGGGGAAGCATGAGGGAAACGCACCCACCATATCCTCCAGGTGCTTCCTTCTGTGTTTGTCTCAGGAATTCATCTGAGTCATGAGACTTTTTGGCGGCAAAAACTTGGGTCTTTCCTTTTGGAGGACCTTAAGAGAAAGTAGTTCCATTTCCCAGGAATGGATCCCACAAGGGGAGGGCTCAGCCTGTGAGGTCAGAAGCGACACACTACTCACCCCTGCCATGGGAGCTGGGTTGGGGCCAAGCATCCAGCCCTGGACCTGGAGAAGTCCTCCCGGCAGACACACCTGTAACTCAACAGCCACAGAAGCTTCTGCCATCTCTGCTGATCTGCACGGGCACCACTGAGCCACAGGCGTGGTGGGGGAATCACACAGGGCGAGGGCACACACGTGCATGGTTCTGTGCTGGCACCTGCAGCGATGCCCCCCTGGCCCAGCTTTGGGCTCTGAGCTGGCAGCTCTCCCAGGGGAAAGGCCTTGACCTACCCTCAGCATCTCCCACAGCCTCAGTCCTGGATGTGGGACCTTCACCGGCAGGTTCAGCTGCAAAGAAAGGCAGGACAGAAGAGCTCCTGTGGCACTGCAGGAGATCCTCAGGTTGCCCACAAGGGTCAGCCCCGGGGCACAGCCCTGGACCCGGCCCCTTCCCTCTCTGCTCTTCTCTTTGACTGCACAGAGTACACAGAAGGACACACCGGCACAGCACACGGGAGGAGGACTGAAAGATCAATGCTCCTTCCTCCCACTGACAGTGATCCTGTGGGATCCCTCAGGGATCCAGAAGGGAGCAGGGAAAGATTCTCAGAATCCTTCAGCCCTTACATAATGTTAAGGGAAATGGTTTATAAATGAGCTTTTGTTGCATTGATCCTGATTATTCACTCAGGAAAGGCAGAATGAAAACTTGCCTCCAGCATCCCCCAGGAACTTCAAACCATCCTTCATCAGGACTTCCTGAAAACCCATGTCACGATTCCAGTCTAAAAGGGAGCAGAGATCACAACCATATCTGTGGCATGCTGGGAACCCCTAATGCTACAGGGAAAAGGGCACAGCAAGGGGGTCGGGTAAGGCTATGGGACCCAGATGTGAATGGACATGGCCAAAGCTGCACAGGGGCCTGGGGAGCTCTGGGCTGGCTCCTGGTCACTCTCCACACTCTTTCCCTGCCCTCAGCAACATCCCTGGGAGGGGCGGCTGGAGCACCACAGGGCCCCGGGGCTCTCTCCCTCAAACTCACAGAAAATCCTCCCTAAAGCCCTGGGGAAAACTGCAGCAGGCAGTGCCACAGCTATCCCTCCCTCCTACACTCCCTCCTGCCCTCCTTCTGCTGGGACAGCTCCCAGATCCCAAGGGCAAACAGCCAGGCCCTCTCAGGACACACTGGAGCGTTGCTCTCCCCCTCTGTCCTTTCCCCACCGTGGGCACCCCATGCAGTCACTGCCAGGTTTCAGGACATGTCTCCCATGGAGGGACCCCAGCAGGGCTGCTCAGGACCTGAGTGCCCTGAGCCTGCTCGGGATAATTCCCCTGGGCTGTGCCGCTCTAGTCCAGGCTGTGCCCGCACTGCCAAGCAGCAGAGAGGGCAGCTCAAGCCTCAGCTGGGCTCAGGCCCAGAAGCAAAGCAATTACCTCCTGTGTCTGTGCCTGCATGACCTCCCTTCCTGCAGCAGAGGTTGCCACGAAGCCCCTGCTTCCTCCGGGAAATGCTTCTTTCTCCACAGGCTCTCCTTTCATTTCTGGAGAATGGAAAAGAGACAGCTGGATCAGATGGAAACATTCCTCACTGGGAATGGGGAAGGTGAAGCATCACTTGTGAAAGGAATGGATAAGGATCAGAAAACAACCAGGATTTTGGGACAACCCAAGGCTGCTTCCTTCCTCAAACAGCCCCGACATCTGATCTGCCTGGACATCAGGAAATTGCAGGGGATCTGAGGGTGGGCATGGACTGTGGTGCAATTGGGGTTGCCTGTCAGCTGATGCCAAATGCCTTCCTGCAGAGGCTGGGCAGAAGCTGCAGCCAGGCCAGGCTGGGAAACCGCCCTGCAGGGCGTGAAAGCAGCAGTGGGGCAGCGAGGCTGCCATGGATCCCTTCCTGCTGTGTCGGGCACAGCGTGTCCAGATGTGCAGCCAAAGCCCCTGGCTGCTGAGTCCCAGGGGAACCATGAGGGAAATGCACCCACCTTGTCTTCTCTGCAGACATTCCTTCAGCATTTGCCACAGGATTTCTAATGGGTCCTGGAATTTCTTGCCTGCCATGTCTTTGGTCTCTCCTGTCGGAGGACCTTAAGAGAAAGTAGTTCCATTTCCCAGGAATGGACCCCACAAAAGCAGGGCTCAGCCTGTGGGGTCAGCAGGGACACACTACTCACTCCTGTGATGGGAGCTGGGCTTTTGTGCATCATCCAAGGTAGGAGTTGGTGAAGTCGTCCCTGCAGACACATCTGGAACACAACAGCCAGAGAAGCTTCTGTCACCTGGTCCTGACCAGTCAGTCAAACATTACGCCTTGGTGGGACAGTGAGAACATACCTGCACAATGCTCAGAGGGCTTCACAACTTCAGAGCGCCAGGCTAATGGAGAATCCTTCCCAGCATCCCAGTCTGGAAGCAAACCAAGATGAGAACTGTTTCCATGTGTGCCAGGGCTGGCTCTGGCCCTGGGCTGGCAGCAGGGCTCCCGCTCGGGACTGCTCCTGTGCCTTGGACCTCTGGGCACTCAGGGCCAGCTCCGCAGCAGCTGCAGTGCGAGAGACGTTGCTGCACCAGTCCCGTTTCCCCGGGGCTCTGAACGAGCTCCAGAGGCCTGGAAGCCGAGGCGCCTCCAGCTGTGGCTGCTGCCGGGCCGGGCAAGGGCAGGCCCTGGGGGAAGAGCTGCTGCCACACAGCCCCGGCCAGGGCTGAGCCCGGCACAGCAATTACCTGCTGTGCCTGTGCCCGTGTCTGCCATCGCCTTCCTGCCTGCAGCAGGGGCTGGCACCGAAGATGGAGTGCTTCCTTCAAGAAATGCCACCTTCCACTGAAGCACTATGTCCATCTCTTGGCAAAGGAAGGGAGACACCTGCATCAGATGGAGCTGTTCCCAATTGGGTGGTGGCATCAGAGGTAATGTTTGTGAAATTGATGGAGCAGGAAAATGGCCAGATTACAGTGGCATGATGTGAGCACTTCCACCTCCAAACAGCCACCCTTTTCCTAATCTGCAGGGCTGGATATAGTGGGGGATCTCAGGGTGTGTTACAGTTTGGGCTGCCTGCCAGCTGATGCCAAATGCCTTCCTGCAGAGGCTGGGCAGAAGCTGCAGCCAGGCCAGGCTGGGAAACAGCCCTGTAGGGCGTGAAAGCAGCAGCGGGGCAGCGAGGCTGCCATGGATCCCTTCCCGCTGTGCCGGGCACGGAGTGTCCAGATGTGCAGCCAAAGCCCCCGGCTGCTGAGTCCCAGGGGCAGCATGAGGGAAATGCACCCACCTTGTCTTGTCTGCAGGAGTTCCTTCAGCTCTTGCCTCATCTCTTTGGGTGACTCCAGGAATATCTTGTCTGTTCTGTCTTGGATCTTCCCTGTTGGAGTACCTTAGAGAAAAATATTTCCATTTCCCGGAATGGATCCCACAAAAGCAAGGCTCAGCCTGTGGGGTCAGCAGGGACACACTACTCACCACTGTGATGGGAGCTGGGCTTGAGTGCAGCATCCCAGGTAGGAGCTGGAGAAGTCCTCCCTGTAGACACATCTGTAACACAACAGCCACAGAAGCTTCTGTCACCTGGTTCCTGCCCACTTGTCTACAATTCTTCCTTGGTGGCACACTGAGAACATACCTGCAGGAGGCTCCAAGGGCTTCAAAACTTTATTCATCCAAGCTGATGGAGAAGCCTTCCCAGACACCTCATCGAGAACGGAGCACAGATGAGAACACTTTCCAGGGTGTGCTGGGATCCCCTTCTGCCACAGGGAACTGGGCACAGCAAGGGGGTCGGCTAAGGCCGTGGGAGCCAGATGTGAATGGACATGGCCAAAGGTGCCCAGGGGCCTGGGGAGCTCTGGGCTGGCTCCTGATCACTCTCCACACTCTTTCCCTGCGCTCAGCAACATCCCTGGGAGGGGTGGCTGGAGCAGCGCAGGGCCCTGGGGTTCTCTCCCTCAGACACAGAGGAAATCCTCTCTAAAACCCCGGGGAAAACTGCAGCAGGCAGTGACACAAGTATCCATCCTGCCCTGTGTCCCTCCTGTCCTCCTTCTGCTGGGACAGCTCCCACAGCCCAAGGGCAAACAGCCAGGCCCTCTCAGGACACACTGGAGCCTTGCTCTCCCCCTGTGTCCTTTCCCCACCGTGGGCACCCCATGCAGTCACTGCCAGGTTTCAGGACATGTCTCCCAAGGAGGGACCCCAGCAGGACTGCTCAGGACCCGAGTGCCCTGAGCCTGCTCGGGATAATTCCCCTGGGCTGTGCCGCTCTAGTCCAGGCTGTGCCCGCACTGCCAAGCAGCAGAGAGGGCAGCTCAAGCCTCAGCCGGGCTCAGGTCCAGAGGCACAGCAATTACCTCCTGGGCCTATGCCTGGCATTGCCTCCCTTCCTGCAGCAGAGGCTGGCATGGAACCACTGCTTCCTCTGGGAAACGCCGCCTTATGCCCAGCCTCTGCATCCACTTCTGCAGAAAGGAAGAGGGACAGCTGGATCAGGTGGGGTAGTTCCCCACTGGGGAGGTGAGGCCTTCAGGAGGGAATGCTTGTCAAAGACATGGCTAAGAATCAGGAAATCCCTATAAACATTTTGGGAAGGCCAGGGCCCTCCCTTCTCCAAACTGGTGCCCTTTCTGTTCTACCCGGCGACTGGAAAATTGCAGGGGATCTCAGTCCCACGGTACAGTTGGGGCACCCTATCAGCTGATGCCAAATTCCATCCTGCAGAGGCTGGGGAGGAATTGCAGCCAGGCCAGGCTGGGAAACAGCCCTGCAGGGCGTGAAAGCAGCAGCGGGGCAGCGAGGCTGCCATGGGTCCCTTCCTGCTGTGCCGGGCACGGCGTGTCCAGATGTGCAGCCAAAGCCCCCAGATGCTGAGACCCAGGGGAAGCATGAGGGAAATGCACCCACCTTCTCCTGCCTGCTGCATTTCCTTCAGCATTTGCCTCATGTTTTCGGATGGCTCATGGGGTTTCTGGTGTCCTGTAGCTTTGTTCTTTCCCCTCGGAGGACCTTAGAGCAACAGAATTCCATTTCCCAGGAACAGATCCCACAAAAGCAGAGCTCAACTTGTGTGATCAGCAGGGACACACTACTCACCTCTGCAATGGTTGCCAGGCTTCTGTGTAGGAATCAGCAAAGGAGCTGGAGAAGTCCTCCCTGCAGACACACCTGTAACTCAACAGCCACAGAAGCTTCTGCCATCTCTGCTGATCTGCACGGGCACCACTGAGCCGCAGCAGTGGTGAGGGGATCGCGCAGGGCGAGGGCACACACGTGCATGGTTCTGTGCTGGCACCTGCAGCACTGTCCCCCTGGCCCAGCTTTGGGCTCTGAGCTGGCAGCTCTCCCAGGGGAAAGGCCTTGACCTACCCTCAGCATCTCCCACAGCCTCAGTCCTGGACGTGGCTTGGGAAGCTGCACCACCTTCACCAGCAGGTTCAGCTGCAAAGAAAGGCAGGACAGAAGACCTGTAAATCCACCAGCAGAAACACCAGCCAAACCTCACTAAAAAGTCACCACTACTCCTTGAAGTAAAATAGACTGATGCATGTTAATACCTAAGCTTGTAAGCTGTAAAACCCATTGGTATGAGAAGTAAAATATTTTATTTTAAACTGTATTATCCATGAGGTTGTTTTAAGTGAACTGAATATTTAAGGTGTGATATGCAAATTTATTTCAAAAAATAAAATATTTTAGTGCTTTTGTTATAACAGACAAAATTAATAGAAGTAAAAGCTAATGAAACACTGTAAAGAATATATTAGAACAATAATATGATTCGTGAAAAATCGGAAAAAAATTAAGTATATAAGTTACAAACCAGATTTAAGTTCCAAGAAACACTAAAAGTAACATTAAATCAGATAGGATATAACAAAAGCCGTTAGATATTTAATAAGGATCAAATTAAAATAAAGGAAAAAAGCCAAGTATAGCTGAAAGAAAGAGAAGTGTACAGACTAATTACAACTTTAGAGCTAAAATGTCAAAGAAATAAAATTATAATAATTAGAAATAAGCAGATGCTATCCTAAATCCTGAAAAACAATTTAAAAGGCTCTTATAAATCTTATGAAGTAAATACTGATAATGAGACGAATGACACCAGTGACTAGATCCCAAGGTGTAAGCTCTGCTAGCAAGAAGATACACATCTTGGCCCTTTGGCTGCAACCCAAAGGGGCTTTGAGAGAGCTAGAGTGTTAAAACTGCAGAGGATTATTGTCACTGTATCAGTCATCCAAGCCCAAAAAGAATGAGCCATATGCACACTCCCAAGTTAGTGTAGTACGCTATAATTTTAACAAATTCAGAAGGTGCACTATGAGTAGTAAAAGACACTGGAATAAAGAAAATGTGAAATAGAGCAAAAAGAATAAAATGGCAAAATTTGTAAGCAATATATTAAAACTTTTTGTTCTGGAAGAGCTAGAGAAGAAATAAATCCTGAGAGTAGAATAAAGCAAATTGCTCAAGAATTAGAAAACAAGAACATGAGACAGTTATAAAGACACATTTTAGCAGGCAACATAAGAAAACATGAAAAACTTATTTTACAAATATTACCAGCCTTAAACGACTATGGAGTCAAAATATATCTAAAGTACAATAAGCACATGCATTGATATAAAAAAATATAATTGACAATCCAAAGAAAAGAAATTAAAGATTTAGAATAATCTACCTTATGAGAAGAGCTGTTAATTTTATACCCTGACTAGTAGTATGAAAGTGTAGTTGTTAAGTTTTATAAATACTAAACATAAAATTAGAAAATAAGTAAGCTTTGTCAAAGTGTATCCTAAAAGTACAAATTTAATAAATTAATAGAGAAAGGGAGGGATTCTGATAGATTGTATGCACAAATTCATGCTGAGACTACAGTAATCTCGCCTAATGAAAATCCTAGCATAACAAAGGAGGGTTCAGGGCAATCAACATGCACCAAAATCCTAGCCTGAATATTCGTCCCCAGAAATGCTGATTCCAGAAGATTATTTCTCTGACCAAACCTCAGCAATGTGCATTCAATTTGCATCATCTATAAGATAAATGTGTGCCTCCTAGAATGCATATTGCAGGAGATTTTCCTCTAACAAAGTGAATTTTTTACCAGTTTTGGGGAAACTCTCAGCAAGAGCTGCAGCAAGAAAGGAAAAAAATACATGAATATGCAAAAAGGATAAAAACAACCATAAGAAAGCAGAAAAACTGCTGCCCTCCACACCGCTTGGAGCTTGGAAATGGACAAAAAAGACTTTGAGAGAGCTGTCCCTTCGTGATGCACAGGGGAGAGAAATGCCCCACCTGTCTCACCTGACGCTGTCAGCCTGGTTCAGGGCCAAATCTGATATTTGCTTCTAGATTTTCTACGACTGAATTTTAATTATGGAATAAATTCTCCGTATTAATCAGAAAAAGCTAATTCATTTAAAACATCCGGGACTCCTGGAACCCTCATCAGGGACCCCAAAATATCCCTTTGTGCCTCTTCAGGTCCAGGCCCAGATGATCCCCCAGAAGGAAATGTGCCCTCAGCCCAGGGACGCTCAGCATGGGCTCCCCCATCCCCTCGGGGCCCCGCCGCTGGGCACAGCAGCCCCTGCCTGGCTCCTGCCTGCCCACACCGTGGCCATCCATGGCTGCTCCTGGGCATGGAGCTCAGGCAGTGCTGCTGCCGGGTGGGCTTTGCTGGTGCTACCACCAGGACAATCTGGTCACAGCTGCATCTCTCTACTGCAACAGAAGAGATGATTTGGGAAGTGCTGTGCTGCCCCATTTCTTCAGCCCCACTAGCTGCCCACACCCACAGTGGCACTGGGCCACCCCCAGAAAACTGTCGAATCTGGGCTGTGGCTGCAGGGCACAGCTGCTCTACAGCACAGGTGGACTGCCTTGGGGGTAGGACTGCCCTGAGGGTAGGGACAAGGAACAGGGTGAGGTCTGCTCTATGTTTTCCTAAGGTGATTACTCTACAGACCATCAGGGCCAGGCCAACACTGCATTAAAAGCATACACCAACTTACAAACTTGGCAGGGTCCCAGGGCAGGATACAATCTTTAGCCAATTGGGAGAAACTGAGGGTGGAACACCAGGCAGGGAATACAAGGTTTAAACCAATTGGGGATTACAGGGGAGGGGAAGAACTTAAACAAACCAATGGGGTTCCGAAGGATACAAAATTGATAGGGAAGTTTCTAGAGCAAGGGGCAGGCTTGGAGAGGGACTGACATGCAATGGGAGGAGGAACAGTGAACAAAAGGGCAGGTCTTTGGGGAGATGGACAAGTGGGGCAAAACCAACATCACAGGGGGGAAAGGAGCAACCCATTGCTAATAAAATATGCTATAACAATAGAAAATAAGGGGAGGGGTATAAAACTGACTGCTAGGACTGAATTACAGTCAAAAATTTTGTTATATTTCTCCAATTACTGTATCATGAAAGAAAACCAAGCAAATTAAATGTTGCAGCAATTTTAATGAAGTAGCTGAAAAGTATATGAAATTGAATCCACTCAAAATATTGACAATATAATTTGGTTATGATAAGGGATAATTTGGTTCTTATAATAGCGCATAAGGAAAAATAACCGTGCGGGGTACACGGGGGGTACGGAGGGCAGGGCTTGACCCCTGTCCCCTCACATACAAATTGCCAAGCCTAAAATTCTTCTTTTTACACTGTACATCATCACCATCTCTTCCCATTTTCAATTTGTCACACTTGTATCTCCACCTTCATTATCACTTTTACCACGCATGCTCCACCGTTTTTTAGGTGGTTGCACTGTTCTTTGGGGTCATCTCTGATGAAGGCCTCTCCTCTTCCTCGATGTCCTTTGATTCACCTTTTGGATTACACATGCGCACCAAGCTGGTATAATGTAAACCAAAGCTAATATCATACAAGCCAATACTATGTTCTAGCATCAAAGCAATAAATCTCCTATAATTAACATTTTCCTGGATGTCCAACCAAACTTTCCTCTCTTCTAACTAAATTCAGTAATACTTATCTCTTGCTTCTTCCTGTTCTGAACATCTGCAGGAGAAGGGGGGGAGCCCCTCCTCTCCCTTTCTTCCTTGGCATTACACCTTCTAACGGTTTTACTGTTTCCAAATATTAATTATTATATCAATATTGATTACTTTACAATTTTATCAGCAGGAATCACACCTATTTATTACAACATGAACTGCAATGGAGAAGCTCTGAGTCAAGGCTCGGATGAGCTCTTCAAATAATTTCCTGGCAGAAACAGATAGCCAAACTTGCCCTTATCCCATGCAAACAGAGGGTTCCAAAAATAGCAACACCTTCCGAGGCCCTTCTGGGCATTGGGAACACGTGTTGTGGTGCCGGCTGCATCTGTGGGAGCAATGGGGAGCGTGAGCCCATGCTGTGCTGCACTGCTGAGCTGGCAGCACGGTGGATACGGGCAGGACGTTCTCTGTTTCCCCCAGAGCTGGGGCCTGCAGGCACCTTGCCGGCCCTTGGCACAGGCTGTGCCAGCCAACAAAGCCCAGCAGGCCGGGAGGAGAGCCCGGGGGCAGCGCAGCTGCTTGGGCAGTGGCTGCTGCCAGGGACACGGGCCAAAGCCATCCCTGAGCAGCCACTGCCACCCCTGGCCCTCCCTGCCCCGTCACAGCTCCCCCAGCCCCAGGGGACAGGCTGTCAAAAAGTCCACAGCCAGCAAAGAGATTGTCCCAGGAATTGTGTGCTGCTTTTCCTTCCTGCAGTTGGTCCCAGAAACATCCATCAGACTGCTGTAAATGCCCACACATGGTCTGATCAACCCCTATGCTTTTCCAGTCTGCTCTCTGAAATTCTGCAACAAATCCACCAATAAATTCCAGGTTACCTCTGTTTATTGCACACTACAGTTTCCTTCATTTTTTCCGAATAGCTGGAAGTTTCTATATATAGCAATGCCCTTGAGGATCTCTGATTCTTTTCAGTATTTTTTTTTTCTATTCAGACATATGAAACAGCCTTATTGGTTTTTATTTTGGCAGGTCTGTTTTTTTCTTAGCATGATGGTTTATGTGATGGGAATGTGCCCTTTTTGTTCACTAAAAACAGGAGAGAGCATAAGGTTGTGATGGGAATGTGACCTTCTTGTTCACTGAAAACAGGAGGAAACATAATGTAAATAAGTAACCGCCAACTAGCATGCGATAACATATGAGACTAAACATTGCTGAGCTAATCAAAATACAAGTTGTTCCCAGTCCCAGGTTCCCAGAGAGGGGGGCGCCGAGGAAAAGTACCAGAGGCCCTATTCGACGACCACCAGGAGGCAGAAAGAGACCCTCTAACAACCGGGCGGACATGCGCGGAGAAGCACCGGAAATGCGACGGGGCTAAGAAAGCGGGAGGGTACAAAAGGGGGAACGGAACAATTTTCGGCGCGGCAGTTGGTGGAGCGAGGACTCCCCTGCCGCCCAGCGCTGCGATTTGCTTTCTCTTTTCTGTATTAATAAATTGGCTATATAATTGACCCGACTGGCCCATTGCGCTCATTTTATAACAGTTTACTTATTACCTATATGTAAACTTGTTATTATTTATGGTTATTCATTCCCCAAGTAATTATTTTCACAATCTGTCATTCACTTCCTAGTCAATGTTCCATACATGAACAACTTGGACTCTCTTTTTATAGGAATATAAAGATCTCAGAAAGCTGAATTTTTTATTTTGATGACACTCTTTCTGCCCACTCCCACCTATAACGGTGATTCCTTTTGAAACATATCTGAGGACATGTGGAGTTTTTGGGAAATGCTTAGCTTAACCTGGGTATTGGATTATTATTTTCAGTGCTATAAACCTACATTGCTTCAAGGTTCACACCACGGTCCTGATTTGTGGCTCACTGCATGGATGACTGTCTGAATTAAAACAATGTTTGTGAGGCAGCTGAAGAGCTTAGACCTCAGAGATTAAAATTCCTAGGAGGAGGAGGAGAAAGAAGAAAGGATAAAATCCAGATTCAAAGGGTTTTTTCTTACTTCTAGTATGCCAGAAGTATGGTAGACTACACCTGTCTTCGGATGTCATTTACTTACAGAACAACTCTCTACAGTGCCAGATTCCAGGAGAAATGTCTCAACACTTTGCCTCCCAATGCATCAGCTTTAATTCTAGTGAGAGATAGCCTTAATTACAGTCCAATTAGAGCAAATCAACAAAGCAGTCTTGCCATTGTGTGAGTGGCAAGAGGAATTTGCTTGTGAACACATGAATATGTCCCACACAGTAACGAACAAAATTTGCCTTGACTTGGAAGAAAGTAGACAAGGAGCAATGCAGTATTTGGGTTTTATCCAGGGATAAATGTGGCAAGAAGCTGTAACAACTTAACCTGTTTTACAGAACACAAGTACTGATACGGCCAATAATGAACCCACATGAAGGGATCTTCAGGACATTCCTTTATTTCTCTAACCAGGAATGGGCAGCAAAATGCTGGCATTTATCTGAACTGGAAGCCGTGTTGCTCTCCTTTTTCTCCTTGAGCACACTGTTATTTGCAGACTTCACTGCCCAGCCCATCAATCCTCTCGTGGCCAATTGCTAAATGGCACAAGTACCAAAATACAGGTGCCAGCATAATCAGCCCAGCACTAATGCAGCACTGCTTTGATGGTGCACAGGAGCACAGAATGGCTTGGGTTGGAAGGGACATTTAAAGGCCATCTAGTCCCAATGGCCTGCAGTGAGCAGGGACACCTTGAACTAGGTCAGGTTGCTCTGAGCAGGAGTTTGAATGTCTGCAGGGATGGATGTCCAGCTCTCTGGGCAACCTGTGCCAGGTTTTCATAACAAACAGTGTAAAAAATGTGTTTCTTTCATCTAGTCTGAATTTACCATCTTTTAGATTAAAACCATTCCCCCTCGGTTTGGTCACAAAAGACTCTACTAAAAATTCTGTCCCATCTCTTTACGAGCCCCCAGAAGGCCCTGAAAGGCAGCAATCAGGTGTCCCTGGAGTCTTCTCTCTTCCAGGCTGAACACTGTCAGCTCTCCCAGCCTGTCTCCAAAGCAGAAGGGCTCCAGCCCTCAGAGCATTTTGCCCCTCCTCTGGACTAGATCCAACATGTCCATGTCCTTCCTGCCTTGGGGACCCAGAGCAGGATGCAGTACTCTGTCGTGGTAGAGACCGAGACACTACAAAGCAACACACTCCATTTCCAGAAGGCTTCAAACCCTGTTTTTATTCTAGCCTGCATGCTTTTTCTGCATTCTTACAAAGCTCTTATGTTTACACTTTATTCATTGGTCACAAGAGACAAGCAAAATGCTCATTGGAATAGGGAGTTGCAGGTTTCTCTTATTTATCTTTCTTTCTTGGTTTTCATGTCAAAAACATTGGTAGGAAATTCTTTCAGGGGTAAACATGGATCTTGTTATCAAACTTCTTGATGGCTCACAGAAATCACTATAAAACCCCTTCCAGAGTACTCCCAGTAGGGTCTTACCTGAGCAGAGAGGTGGAATCACCTCCTTCAACCTGCTGGGCACTCTCCTTTGGAAGCACATGGCTGGCTCATCTCCAGCCTCTCATCTGGCTGCAACATCAAGTCCTTCTCGGCAGGGCTGCTCTGCATCTCTTCATGCCCCAACCAGTGAGATCAGCTGAGGTGGGACTGTGTCACAGCCCTTGGGCAGAGCAGCTGGGCAGGATGAGCTCCCTTCCGAAGAAGGCAGATCCAGCTCCAAAAACAATTCCACCCTGGCCTTGAGGTCACAGAAGGCTCTGAGATCACAGAGGCGCCAGAGCCCCGTGGTTGCACAGCAGCACAGGGAGCCAGCAGTCAGTCCCTGAGCACAACTGTTGCGGCTGCAGCAGCGGTGGCAGCAGCGGTGCTGACATTGGGACAGCGGTGTCGGGACAGCAGTGGCAGCAAGAGCTGCGGGACTGGCAGAGGGCAAGGCACCATGGCCCTTGCTCTGCGCCTCTTCCTCCTGCTCCTCCTGGCCGTGGCCCTGTCTACCAGGGCTGCCCAGGCTGCTCCACTCCAAGCGCGGCGAGCAGGTGAGCCGGCAGCCTGGCTGCCCTTTCCCGGGACAGCGCTCCCTGCTCCCCGGGAAGCGCTGGGGATGGTTTTGCCCAGGGCTTTAGGGAGGGTTTCCTGTGTGGGAGTGAGAGAGCCCCCATGGTCCCTGGGCTCCTCCAGCCACCCATCCAGGGATGTTGCACAGGGCCTGCAAAGAGGGTGGAGAGTGACCAGAGCCAGTCCAGAGCTCCCCAGGCCCCTGTGCAGCTTTGGCCTTGTCCACTGACATCTGGCAGCCAAGGCCTTACCCGACCCCCTTACAGTGCCCAGTTCTCTAAGGGAGAGGGGAATCCCAGCACACCATGGAAATGGGTCTGATCAGATCTGTGCTCCCCTCTAGATGAGCATACTAGGAAGGCTTCTTCAGCAGCTTGGCTTAATGAAGATTTCCAGGCTCTTAACCCTCCAGCAGGTATGTTGTCAATGTTGCTAAAATAATAATCATTGAGAACCTGGCAGGAAGCAGGTGACAGGAGCTTCTGTGGCTGTTGAATTACAGGTGTGTCTGCAGGAAAGACTTTTCAGGCTCCTTTCCTGGTTGCTGCACACAAGCCCCGCTCCCATGGCAGGGGTGAGTAGTGTGTGCCTGCTGACCCCACAGGCTGAGCCCTGGTTCTGTGGGATCCATTCACCTGAAATGCAAATGCTTTTCTTAAGGTCCTCCGAGAGGGAGGAACAAACCTAGAGGAGACAGCAAGTCCCTGGAGGCATCCAAACAGATGGACAGGATCTGGAGTGACCTGGAGAGACAACGTGGTGGGTGCATTTCCCTCATGCTTCCCCTGGGACTCAGCAGCCAGGGGCTTTGGCTGCACATCTGGACACGCCGTGCCCGGCACAGCGGGAAGGGATCCATGGCAGCCTCGCTGCCCCATGCTGCTGCTGCTGCTTTGACGCGCTGCAGGGCTGTTTCCCAGTCTGGCCTGGCTGCAGCTTCTGCCCAGCCTCTGCAGGAAGGCATTTGGCATCAGCTGCCAGGGAGCCCAAACTGCACCATGGCCCACCCTGAGATCCCCTGCACTTTCCCAGTCTGTGAGCGCATCTGGAGGGGCAGCTCTTTGGAGGAGGCAGGGCCCTGGTCTTTCTCCTTAATCTTATCCATTACTTAGACAAGCATTGCCTCCTGAGGATGCCACATTCCCATTGGGAAACAACCCCACCTAATTCACCTGTCCTTTTTCCTTTCTGCAGACATGGAAGGAGAGCCTGTGCTGAAGGCTGAGTTTCCCAGAGGAAGCAGTGGCTCCATGGTAGCCTCTGCTGCAGGAAGGGAGGCGATGCCAGGCACAGGCCCAGGAGGTAATTGCTGTGCCTCTGGGCCTGAGCCCTGCTGAGGCTTCAGCTGCCCTCTCTGCTGCTTGGCAGTGCAGGCACACAGCATTACCTGACCCCCTTGCAGTGCTCGGTTCCCTATACAAGGGGATCCCAGCACAGCATGGAACAGTTCCCATCTCTGCTCCTTTCTAGATTGGGAACGTGACTTCCATCACTGGGAAACGCTGTTAAAGCACAGTTTAAGGATGTTGGAGCTTGGTGATGGTAGGTTTTCAGCAACACTTTGCTAACATAGCAATCATTGTCCAAGTGTAATCATTGTCCAGAGTAATATTCCTCTGTCATTTCCCTTGAGATCCTCTGAAGTTTGATGGATTGTGGAAATCCTAGCCTCCAAATTTCTACTCTTGTACCCTACAGTGATCCCACAGGATTGCTGGCAGTGGGAGGAAGGAGCATTTATCTGTCCATCTTCCTCCCGTGTGCAACGCCAGTGTGTCCTTCCATGTGCTCTGTGCAGCCAGGGAGAAGAGCAGAGAGGGAAGGGGCCGGGCCCAGGGCTGTGCCCCGGGGCTGAGCCTTTGGCAGCTCCTTTGCCAGCCCCAAGGAGCCTGAGCTGCTCCTGCTGCCACTGCCAAGCCCTGGCCCTGCCCGGGTCTGGGTTTAGAGCTGCTGGCAGCTCCAGGGAGTCCTTTCTGCCCACACAGCCCCCCAAGGGGCCCCTTCCATCCCAGTGTGGGGCCACTGCAGGCACGAGGTCCCCCTGCTCCTGAGTGGGAGGCAGAGCTGAGGGAGTGCTTTGGAGGGCACCAATCACCCAAGTGCCCTCACTGCCACTCAGGCCTGAAGGAGAATCTTCAGCAGGGTCACAGCAGCTCTTCTGTCCTGCCGTTCTTTGCAGCTAACCCGGTTGGTGAAAGTGATCTGGCTTCCCAACCCACGTTCAGGATTGAGTCTCTGGGCCATGCTGAGGGTAGGTCAAGACCTTTCCCCTGGAAGAGTTGCCAGCTCAAGAGCCCAAAGCTTGGCCACAGAGGCAGCGCTGCAGGTGCCAGCACAGAACCATGCACGTGTGTCCTCTTGCCCTGCACGATCCCCTCATGATTTCTGCTCATCACTGGCAGCTGTCTGGGGAAGGGAGGGCCCTGGCCCAGACACAAAAGCCCAGATACTTTGTAAATCATTTCCCAATTTTTGATAAGCATGCTGCCTTGAAGATGCCAGCAAAGGAATGGGGAATGGTTCCATCTGATCCAACTGTCCTTTTTTGTTTCTCAAGTGATGGACCAAAAGGCAGGGCTGAAGGAGGTGTTTCCCCAAGGAAGCAGGGGCTCATTGGCAGCCCCTGCTGCAGGGAGGAAGGCAATGACAGACACGGGCACAGGCACAGCAGGTAATTGCTGTGCCGGGCTCAGCCCTGGCTGGGGCTGTGTGGCAGCAGCTCTTCCCCCAGGGCCTGCCCTTGCCCGGCCCGGCAGCAGCCAAAGCTGGAGGCGCCTCGGCTTCCAGGCCTCTGGAGCTGGTTCAGAGCCCTGGGGAAACGGGACTGGTGCAGCAACGTCCCTGGCGCTGCAGCTGCTGCGGAGCTGGCCCTGAGTGCCCAGAGGCCCAAGGCACAGGAGCAGCCCCGAGCGGGAGCCCTGCCGCCAGCCCAGGGCCAGAGCCAGCCCTGGCTCCCGACTGGGCAGGGGCTGCGCTGGGTCCTGACAGGGCCTGAGCCTGTCCCCTGGGGCTGGGGGAGCTGTCATGGGGCAGGGAGGGCCAGGGCTGGCAGTGGCTGCTCAGGGATGGCTTTGGCCCCTGTCCCTGGCAGCAGCCACTGCCCAAGCAGCTGCGCTGCCCCCGGGCTCTCCTCCCGACCTGCTGGGCTTTGTTGGCTGGCACAGCCTGTGCCAAGGGCCGGCAAGGTGCCTGCAGGCCCCAGCTCTGGGGGAAACAGAGAACGTCCTGCCCGTATCCACCATGCTGCCAGCTCAGCAGTGCAGCACAGCACGGGCTCACGCTCCCCATTTCTCCCACAGATGTAGCCAGCACCACAACACGTGTTCCCGATGCCCAGAAGGGCCTCAGAAGGGGCTTCTATATTGGAACAGGCTGCTGGGCAGGCTTAATGGCAGGCCTGCTGTTTTTGGACCTTATTCTCATGTTGTGCTGTGTCAAAATCTGGTGTAACTGGAAGAAGAAATGGTGAGTGGTCATCTTTCCCTGAAAGAGATTCTTTTGAAAGTCTAATGTAGACAGGAACCATTCCCAATGAGGCTGCATTGGAGCTGTGGCCAGTCCATGGTTCTCCAAACAACTCTGCTGAGGGTTCTGCTGCTGCCCAGTGCTTCCAGTGGCCTCTCAATTGCTGGGCCTTGTCCTGCGGGCCCCGCTGGGGCTGCAGCCAGTGCTGGCTCCCACTGAGGCTGCCTGGCCAAGAGCAGCCCCAGGGGCACGGGGCAGAGGCAGAGGGAGGTGGGGAGGAGAAAGAGCAGGGCCGAGATTGTCCTTGAAAGGCAGAGGCGCTTTGGGGCCCGCTCCTGGCCAGGGACCCTGCCCAGAGCCGTGCCCTGCTGGCCGGGGCCTTGAGGGGCAGCTGTCCAGTGGGGCCCAGCTGTGCCAGCAGCTCCAGCCGTGCTGGGGAGCCTTGCCAGCTCTGGGCCCTGCTGTGCACGAGGGTCCCTGTGTGCCACTGGCAGCTGGGGCCTCAGACACCTCCTCTCTCCACAGGAGCACCTCTGGAACTTCCCTAGTCCAGCCATATACCTCAGTCATGGGGAACTTGGCCTGTCATCATGCATCTCCGTGCCAGTATCCGTTGTCCCTTCCACAGGTGTATTACCAGCTCATAGCTGGAAGTATGCTACAACCACTGCCTAGAACAGATCCGTCTCTCCCTGAAGGGACTGGCCTAGCTGCCCATCCAGGACAGGAGGTGCAGCCCTCTAGCCAGGGAATGGATTATTCGAAAAGTTATATTTACTTGTAAAAATTTTAGATGTTTATTAAAAACCTTATTAGAAATATAACAGGACACTGAATAAAGACAATGTTACTGTGCCGGGAGTAGAGGATTTTTCCCACCACATTCTCATCCACACAATGGAGGTCTCACCTTTTAACTCTTTTGCCCTTCTTAAAGTTCTGTCCATCGACTCCTTCTTTGATGCCCAGTGCTGGAGTTTACTTCCTTACATCTCGCTTGGAGGTCAGGTGCTGCTGTCGTAGCAAGGTGACCCTCTTAAATGTCTCAAACTCAGGTAATCCCAAGATAACAACAAAACAAGGGGTAAAACATATCTATCTATATATAAAACTTCTCTTAACAAATATACATGATATTTCTCCTTTATTGTGAGACTCAACTGTCGCATTATTCATCTATCACAGGCTCGAGCCCAGCTTCAGCTCAGGTGTCTGTGTGCTACCACCAGCACTGGCGGAGCTGCTCGTCTGGGCACAGCCAGGCATGGGCAGGCAGCAGCTGGGCATGGGGCTCATCAGACCAACAGCACCCTCATGTTATCTTTGTCTTTCATTTTAAAACATTTAGATATATTTTTCCTTTGTAGCATTGAGGAGAGTTTTTCATAGAATACGGACACCAGATATTTGTTCCCCTTTCCTCCAACAGTTCTGTAATTGATAAAGTAGCTTTACAGTCAGGGAAACCTAGAATCTTCTGACACTTTGGCAATAAAAAGTAAAATTGCTTTTAATTCTTAATGTTTAGTCTTACACAGCCCAGGCATGACCGGCATATCTCAGGGGAATTATCCCAAGCAGGCTCAGGGCACTCAGGTTCTGAGCAGTCCTGCTGGGGTCCCTCCATGGGAGACACATCCTGAAACCTGGGAGTGACTGCATGGGGTGACCATGGTGAGGACAGGACAGAGGGGGAGAGCAAGGCTCCAGTGTGTCCTTAGTGGGCCTGAGCCTGTCCCCTGGGGCTGGGGGAGCTGTCACGGGGCAGGGAGGGCCAGGGGTGGCAGTGGCTGCTCAGGGATGGCTTTGGCCCCTGTCCCTGGCAGCAGCCACTGCCCAAGCAGCTGCGCTGCCCCCGGGCTCTCCTCCCGGCCTGCTGGGCTTTGTTGGCTGGCACAGCCTGTGCCAAGGGCTGGCAAGGTGCCTGCAGGCCCCAGCTCTGGGGGAAACAGAGAACGTCCTGCCTGTATCCACTGTGCTGCCAGCTCAGCAGTGCAGCACAGCACAGGCTCACTCTCCCCACGGATCTTGTAGAGGTTCAAAGCAAGACAGGAACAAATGCCCTGATTCCACTTTGATGAATCCCAATGATTTTCTGCTTGCAGGATGGGCACAAGCAGTGCATGATAGGTATAGCAGAGCCTCTGTTCACTGTGTCACTTGCCATGGCCTCTTTCACAGTTGTATCTTTCTCCCTTCATATGTCCTGCCAAACACCTAAGGGAGAACTGGACCTCTAATTGCATCGCACATCTCCATGCCCATGCCCGATGTCCCTGTCCCAGCTGCTTTAACAGCTTGTTGCTGTGCAGATGCTGCCTCCAGCCAGACAAGGTCCTCTCCCCCTGAAGGCACTGGCCCTGCTCTCTGGCCCCTACTGAAGGTGGGCAGGGCTTGGCCCAGCTCTTCTCTTGCACTAAAGAGATGGAGCTGTCACCCCAGTGTCCGAGTGGTAGCAGCAGCAAAGCCCAGCCAGGATTAGCACTGGCTGAGTTCCGTGCCCAGGGACAGCTGTGGATGGCCACGGTGTGGGCAGGCAGGAGCCAGGCAGGGGCTGCTGTGACCAGTGGCGGGTCCCCGGGGAGGATGGGGCAGCCCATGCTGAGCGTCCCTGGGCTGAGGGACATTTCCTTCCCTGGGACCATCTGGGCCTGGACCTCCTCCAGTGGCATGCCCAGGAAAAGAGGGAAGCCATCAAGAGCCTGTGAGTTACGCAGGGATGGGGTGCAGCTTCCTCCCTCCTTGGTTAGCCAGCGGATTAAAAGAGGCCTCTAGGGTTTACGGCAAACAGGAGTGGGCAAACAGGGCCATGGCATGTCTCTGAGGGACAATTCACGAGGCAGCTTGCACAGGCAGGGCAAGCAGGCAGGGTTGCAGGTTTTCTTGCTAGGGAGGTTTACTGTGTGTTGTTTGCAGTGTTTCTGTTGGTTGCTTGGCTTTGGACTTTCTGGTAGTAATGGCTTTTACGCAATCGAAAACTGTAGTTAGTACAAGTGCATGTAACTAGGTGGAACCCTCCAAAAAGGATGTATCTGTCCTGACCCATTCCTATGCAGAGTGTTTGAGCTTAGCAGTGGTTTCAGGGGGCAGTGCGGAGAAAAGCTGCCTGCGGTGTGAACAGGTGAATGATCTCCTTTCACTGGTGGCTGAGCTTAGGGAGGAAGTTTAAAGACTAAGGAGTATCAGGGAAAGTGAAAGGGAAATAGATTGGTGGAGTTCAGCCCTTCCATCCTTACGGAAGGCCCAGCAAGAGTCACAGGACTCCTATGCTGCACACTGTCAGGCAAGAGAAGGACACCTGGTAGATGAAGGGGAGTGGAAATGGTCCCTGCAAAGGGAGGTTATGATAAAAATTCGTCCCAACCCCCGTCCCCTAGCCAGGGGCCCCTTCAGAAAAGGTATGAGCCCCTGGATCTAGAGAGTCAGCCAAATGATCAAGAAGAAAATTATCTGTCTGGAGAGCCTCCTAATTATGATTAATCTGTAACTTGGATTGCCAGCTCTAACATCAAAAAGGAGAGAAGGGTAATCGTGGTGGGTGACTCCCTTCTGAGGGGAACAGAGGGCCCCATGTCAACTGGACCCACCCCACAGAGAGGTCTGCTGCCTCCCTGGGGCCCAGGTGCAGGATATTCCTGAGGGACTTCCTGGGCTGATTCAGTCCTCTGATTATTATCCACTGTTGAAACTCCCGGCTGGCAGTGATGAGATTGAGAAGAGGAGTGTCAGGACCATTGAAAGGGACTTTAGGGCACAGGGACAAGTGGTTGATAGGACAGGGACACAGGTAGTTTTTTCCTCAGTCCCTTTGGTGGCTGAGAAAAATGGTGAAAGCAATAGGAGAGCTCATATCATCAACAAGTGGCTCAAGGGCTGGTGTCATTGGCAGAATTTTGGATTCTTTGATCATGGTGCAGCTTTGATGGCACCTGGCCTGCTGGAACCAGATGGGCTCCAGCTCTCTGTTAAGGGCAGAAGGTTTTTAGCTGATGAGCTTGCAGAACTTGTTGAGAGGGCTTTAAAGTAGGTTTGAAGAGGGAACGGGATGCGGCTGGGCTGTCTGGAAGCAGGCCCAAGGGTGGTAAGCCTGAGTTAGGGATGAAATCAGCAGCCCAGCTGAGGTGCATGGATAGCAGTGCACACAGCATGGGTAACAAACAGCAAGAGCTGAAGGCCATGGTCCAGCAGCAGAGCTGTGATGTCATTGCCATCACAGAA
This sequence comes from Passer domesticus, assembly GCF_036417665.1. Lineage (NCBI taxonomy): Eukaryota > Metazoa > Chordata > Aves > Passeriformes > Passeridae > Passer > Passer domesticus. The sequence continues at coordinate 1,156,930 of NW_026990160.1, read as the reverse complement.
ACGTGGTGGGATGCCTCACATGGCTGGAGCACTACACTGGATGGCTACAAGCTCTTCAGGAGAGACAGGAAAGGGAGAAGAGGTGGAGGCGTGGCTCTTTATATTAGGGAGGCTTTGGACACCATGGATATTGAAATTAATGATGATGAGGTGAAATGCCTATGGGTGAGCATTAGGGGGAAGGCCAACAAGGCTGACATCCTACTGGGAGTCTGCTATCATCCACCCAACCTGGAAGAAGTGGTGGACAGCTCATTCTATAAACAGCTAGAGGATGTTTCAGGATCATCAGCCCTTGTTCTTGTAGGTGACTTCAACTTGCCAGACATCTGCTGGGAACTTAATACAACAGAAAAAAAGCAGCCCAGGAAATTTGTGGAGTGTGTGGAGGACAAGTGTTGGTTGCAGCTGGTGGGTGAGCCCAGCAGGGGAGGGACTATGTTAGATCTGCTGTTTGCAGATAGAGGTGGGCTGGGGGGACATGTGGTGGCTGGAGGACGCTTGGGGCACAGTGATCATGAAATGATAGAATTTGTTGCATTGCAAGCTGATCTGTAGTCAGCATTAATCAAGTTCTAAGAAGCAGTCCAGCTCAGCTCCATGAACTAGCCTCTGTGTCTGACTGACAGAAGCTCACATGCAGTAGGAACTCTCCTAGGATGCAGACATTGTCTTGGTTCAGAGTCTGGGGGCACACAGATAGACCAATGAGCTGTCTCGGCCCAGGAGATTTGAATGGGCTATAAAAGAACACTCCAGACAATAAACAAGGCTGTTTTTCTGAGGAAACACGAGTGGTCTGTTGTATGTTATGTCTCAGACAGGGGAACACCAATGTATCAAGAATTCTTGGTATTTTGTGAAAACAGGAGGAACATCAATAAGACTTTTACACATGACTTTCAGAGGGCAGACTTTGGCCTGTTTAGGAGACTTCTTCAGAGAGTTCCTTGGCAAGCAGCCCTTAAAAACCAAGGAGTCCAGGAAAGGTGGGCATGCTTCAAAACAGAGATCTTGAGGGCACAGGAACAGTCTGTCCCTGGGTGCCAAAGGATGAGTCAATGAGGCAAACGCCCAGCCTGGATGGGCAAGGAGGCTTTGGAGGAATTTAGGAATAAAAAGAGGATGTGTCATCTTTGGAAGGAGGGTCAAGTCTCTCAGGAAGTTTTTAAAGGAGCTGCTAGAGCACGTAGGAAAAAAAAAAATTAGGGAGGCCAAAGCTCAGTTTGAAATTTAAATGGCGACTTCTGTAAATGGCGACTTCTGTTCTGATAATAAAAAAATGTATTTACAAATATATCACCGATAAAAGGAAGGGTTAGACCAACCTTTGTTCTTTGTTTGATGTGGGAGGGAACTTAGGAACTGCAGATGAGGAGAAGGCAGAGGCGCTGAACACCTTCTTTGCCTCAGTCTTTAGTAGGAAGACAACTTGTCCTCAGGACAAGTGTCCTGCTGGGCTGGTAGATGGTGTCAGGGAGCAGAATGGGCCCCCTGTTAGCCAAGAGGAGGCAGCCAGAGAACTGCTGAGCTGCTTGGATGTTCCTAAATCTATGGGGCCAGATGGGATCCACCCCAGGGTGATGAGGGAGCTGGCAGATGAGCTGGTGAAGCCGCTCTCCATCATTTATCAGCAGTCCTGGCTCACTGGTGAGGTTCCAGATGACTGGAAGCTGCCCAATGTGACACCCACGTACAACAAGGGTGGGAAGGAGGATCCTGGTAATCATAGGCCAGTCAGTCTGACCTCAGTACCCAGTAAGGTGATGGAACAGTTTATACTGAGTGCCATCACACAGCACTTACAGGATGGCCAGGATATCAGACCCAGCCAGCAGGGGTTTAGGAGGGGTAGGTCGTGTCCGACCAACCTGATCTCCTTTCATGAGCAAGTGACCTGCCTGGTGGATGCAGGAAAGGCTGTGGATGTGTCTATTTGGACTGCAGAAAGGCCTTTGCACTGTCTTCCACAGCACGCTCCTGGAAAAGCTGCAGCCCAGGGCCGGGAGAGGAACACTCTTTGCTGGACTCAGAACTGGCTGGATGGCTGGCCCAGAGAGGGCTGGTGAACGGTGCTGCACCCAGCTGGCAGCCAGTCACCAGTGGTGTCCCTGCGGGCTCTGTGCTGGGGCCAGCTCTGGTCAATGCTTTTATTGACAACATGGATGAGGGGATTGAGTCTTTCATTAGCAAATCTGCAGACAACACTAAGCTGGGAGAGTGTGTTGATCTGTCGGAAGGTAGGAGGGCTCTGCAGGGAGACCTGGAATGGTTGGAGTGATGGGCAGAGTCCAGTGGGATGAAGCTCAGTAGGTGCAAGTGCCCAGTGCTGCACTTTGGCCACAAGAAGCACCTGCAGTGTTCTAGGCTGGGGATAGTGTGGCTGGACAGTGGCCAGGCAGAAAGGGACCTGGGGGCACCGGTCACAGCCAGCTGAACATGAGCCAGCAGTGTGGCCTGGTGGCCAAGGAGGCCAATGGCTCATGGCCTGTGTCAGGAACAGCGTGGCCAGCAGGAGCAGGGAGGTCATTCTGTCCCTGTTCTTGGCACTGGTGAGGCCGCACCTCGAGTGCTGTGTCCAGTTCTGGGCCATCAGATTGGGAAGGACATTGAGTCGCTCGAGCACATCCAGAGGGGGCAACGAGGATGGTGAGGGGCTGGGAGCACAAGCCCTGGTGAGGAATGACTGAGAGAGCTGGGGGTGTTTACCCTGGAGAAAAGGAGAGTCCGAGGTGACCTTATCACTCCACAGCTCCCTGAAGGGTAGTTGTAGTCAAGTGGGGTTGGTTTCTTTCTCCAGGCAGCTCTGACAGAACCAGAGGACACAGTCTCAAGCTGCATCAAGGGAAATGTAGGTTGGATATTAGGAAAATGTTTTCCACAGAAAGAGTGATAAAATTCTGGAATGGCCTGCCAGGGGAGGTGGTGGAGTCACCATCCCTGGATGGGTTTAAAAGAAAGACTGAATGTGACACTCAGTGCCATGGTTTAGTTGTGGTGTTGGGACATGGGTTGGACTGGATGATATTGAAGGTCTCTTCCAACCTGGTCATTCTGTGAATTCTGTATGAATTCTGAGCTCCTCCAGAGACACAGCCTGACCAGCAATGTCAGTAGGTGAAAAATAAGGTTTCACTGAGGAATGGCCCTTTGATGAAGCACAACATTTACAATCAGGGCAGTCCATTCATGCAGACAGGCGCACACTCTGGGGGTACAGCTGAGGCCATGAGGTCACAGCAGGGCTCTGGGGTCACAGCAGGCTGAGCTCTCAGCAGGCCCTGAGGTCACAGAAGTGCCAGAGGTGCCAGAGCCCCATGGTTGCACAGCAGCACAAGGAGCCAGCATCAGTCCCTGAGCACAACTGTTGCGGCAGCAGCGGCGGTGGCAGCAGCGGTGCTGACGTTGGGACAGCGGTGTCGGGACAGCGGTGGCAGCAAGAGCTGTGGGACTGGCAGAGGGCAAGGCAGCATGGCCCTTGCTCTGCGCCTCCTACTCCTGCTGCTCCTGGCCATGGCCCTGCCTGCCAGGGCTGCCCAGGCTGCTCCGCTGCAAGCGCAGGGAGCAGGTGAGCCGGCAGCCTGGCTGCCCTTTCCCGGCACAGCGCTCCCTGCTCCCTGGGAAGCGCTGGGGATGGTTTTCTCTGTGTGTGAGGGAGAGAGTCCCAATAGGCCCTGGGCAACCCCATATTCCTCTCCTGGAAAGTTGCACAGGATAGGGAAAGAGTGTGGAGAGTGACCAGGAGCCAGCCCAGAGCTCCCCAGGCCCCTGTGCAGCTTTGGCCATGTCCATTCACATCTGACTCCCATGGCCTTACCCAGCCCCCTGCAGTGCCCAGTTCCCTAAGACGGAAGGGGATCCCAGCACACTATGAATTACAGAATCACGGAATCACTGGGTTCGAAGAGACCATCAAGATCATCAAGTCCAACCCATCCCTAAAACCTCAACTACACTATGGCATGGAGTGCCACTTCCAGTCTTTTTTAAAACACATCCAGGAATGATAACTCCACCACCTCCCCGGGCAAACTGTTCCAGTACTTCACCACGCTTTCTGTAAAATGCTTTTTCCTAATATCCAGCGTATATTTCTCTTGGCAAGCTTAGGACTGTGTCCTCTCATTCTGTCAGTTGATACCACAGAAATTATTCTGATCTGTGCTCCCTTGTAGATTGGGATGCTAGAAATGTTTTTTCTGGCACCTTGGCTGGAAGATAGATTGGATCCAGGTAAGATATCTATATTTACCATAGAATAGTAATTGACAATCTGGCAAGAACCAGGTGACAGAAGCTTCTGTGGCTGTTGTGTTACAGATGTGTCTGCCGAGGGGAATTTTCCAGCTCCTGGGCTGGATGAAGCACACAAGCCCGATTACCATGGCAGGGGTGAGTAGTGTGTCCCTGCTGACCCCACAGGCTGAGCCCTGCTTTTGTGGGATCCATTCCTGGGAAATCAAAGTGCTTTCTCTTAAGGTCCTCCAACAGGACAGACCCACGCTAAAGGAGAAAATGAATCCCTGACGCCTTCTGAACTTGTGGACCAGATGCTGAATGATCTGGAGAGACGCCGTGGTGGGTGCATTTCCCTCATGCTTCCCCTGGCACACAGCAGCCAGGGGCTTTGGCTGCACATCTGGACACTCCGTGCCCGGCACAGCGGGAAGGGATCCATGGCAGCCTCGCTGCCCCGCTGCTGCATTCACGCCCTGCAGGGCTGCTTCCCAGCCTGGCCTGGCTGCAGCTTCTGCCCAGCCCCTGCAGGAAGGCATTGGGCATTAGCTCACAGGCAGCTCCAATTGCACAACAGGACATGCTCACCCTGAGATTCCCCACAATTTCCTGGTGTCCAGGGAGATCAGGAGGCACAACTGTTTGGAGGAGGAAGGGTTTTAGGGAGAGACCCCAAAGCCCATCTGATTTCCTGAAGCCTATCCATGACTTCGACAAGCATTCCCACCTGAAGATGACACCTATCCAATGGGGAGTACCTCCATCTGATCCAGCTGTCCCTCTTCCTTTCCCCAGAAATGAAAGTAGAGCCTGTGCAGATGGAAGCACTCCCCAGAGGAAGCAGTGGTTCCGTGCCAGTCTCGGCTGCAGAAAGGGATGCCATGCCAGGCACAGGCACAGGAGGTAATTGCTGTGCCTCTGGGCCTGAGCCCTGCTGAAGCTTGAGCTGCCCTCTCTGCTGCTTGGCAGTGCGGGCACAGCCTGGACTAGAGCGGCACAGCCCAGGGGAATTATCCCGAGCAGGCTCAGGGCACTTGGGTCCTGAGCAGTCCTGCTGGGGTCCCTCCATGGGAGACATGTCCTGAAACCTGGGAGCGACTGCACGGGGTGCCCACGGTGGGGAAAGGACAGAGAGGGAGAGCAAGGTTCCAGTGTGTCCTGAGAGGGCCTGGCTGTTTGCCCTTGGGATCTGGGGGGTGTCCCCACAGAAGGAGGGCAGGAGGGACAGAGGGAGGGAGGTAGGGATGGATAGCTGTGGCACTGCCTGCTGCAGTTTTCCCCAGGGCTTTAGGGAGGATTTCCTCTGTGTGTGAGGGAGAGAGCCTCGGGGCCCTGTGCTGCTCCAGCCACCCCTCCCTGGGATGTTGCTGAGGGCAGGGAAAGAGTGTGGAGGGTAATCAGGAGCCAGTCCAGAGCTCCCCAGGCCCCTGTGCAGCTTTGGCCATGTCCATTCACATCTGGCTCCCACGGTCTTACCCGACCCCCTTGTAGTGCCCAGTCTTCTGTGGCAGAAGGGGATCCCAGCATGCAACTGATATCGTTCTGATCTCTGCTCCCTTCTAGATTGGGATCCTGATATGGATTATTTGGAAGTCCTGGTGCATAACCATTTTAAGTCCTTGGAGGATGCCGAAGGCAAGTTCAATGTGACTTTCCTGACAGAATAATCAATGTCCATGTGCAAGAGCTTGCTCATGCTACATTTCCCTTTCACATAATCTCAGGGTTAAAGTAATCTGGAAATCTTCCCCTGCTCCCTTCTGGAGCTCTGAGGGATCCCACAGGATCACTGTCAGTGGGAGGAAGGAGCATTTAGCTTTCAATCTTCCTCCTGTGTGCAATGCCAGTGTGTCCTTCCATGTGCTCTGTGCAGCCAGGGAGAAGAGCAGAGAGGGAAGGGGCCGGGCCCAGGGCTGTGCCCCGGGGCTGAGCCTTTGGCAGCTCCTTTGCCAGCCCCACGGAGCCTGAGCTGCTCCTGCTGCCACTGCCAAGCCCTGGCCCTTCCCGGTTCTGGGTTTAGAGCTGCTGGCAGCTCCAGGGAGTCCTTTCTGCCCCAACTGCCCTGCAAGAGGCTCCTTCCATCCCAGTGTGGGGCCACTGCAGGCACGAGGTCCCCCTGCCCCTGCTCCAGAGTGGAAGGCAGAGCTGAGGGAGTGCTTTGGAGGGCACCAATCACCCAGGTGCCCTCACTGCCACTCGGGCCTGAAGGAGAATCTTCAGCAGGGTCACAGGAGCTGTTGCCTCCTGGCTTTCTTTGCAGCTAACTCGGTTGGTGAAAATGATCTGGCTTCCCAACCCATGTCCAGGACTGAGCCTCTGGGAGATGGTGAAGGTAAGTCAAGGCTTTCCTCCCTAGGAGAGCTGCCAGCTCATGAGCCCAAAACTTGGCCAGCGAGACAGAGCTGCAGGTGACAGCACAAAACAATGCACGTGTTTGACTCATCCTACGCTTGCCCCTCACAATTTATGCTCAGCACTACCAGTTGTTTGGAGGAGGGAGGGCCCTGGCCCAGCCCCAAAAGCCCAGATATTTTGTGAATCTTATCCCCATTTTTGATTATCAGGCTGCCCTGAAGATGGCACCAAAGAAATGGTGAATTGTTCCATCTGATCCAGCTGTTGTTTTATGTTTCTCAAGTGATGGACCAAAAGGCTGTGCAGATAGAGGAACACCTAGGGAGAAGCAGTGGCTCATTGGCAGCCCCTGCTGCAGGAAAGAAGGCAAAGCCAGACACGGGCACAGGCACAGCAGGTAATTGCTGTGCCAGGCTCAGCCCTGGCCGGGGCTGTGTGGCAGCACCTCTTCCCCCAGGGCCTGCCCTTGCCCAGCCTGGCAGCAGCCAAAGCTGGAGGTGCCTCGGCTTCCAGGCCTCTGGAACTCGTTCAGAGCCCCAGGGAAACGAGACAGGTGCAGCAATGTCCCTCGCGCTGCAGCTGCTGCGGAGCTGGCCCTGAGTGCCCAGAGGCCCAAGGCACAGGAGCAGCCCCGAGCGGGAGCCCTGCCGCCAGCCCAGGGCCAGAGCCAGACCTGGCTCCCAACTGAGCAGGGGCTGTGCTGGGTCCTGACAGGGCCTGAGCCTGTCCCCTGGGGCTGGGGGAGCTGTCACGGGGCAGGGAGGGCCAGGGCTGGCAGTGGCTGCTCAGGGATGGCTTTGGCCCGTGTCCCTGGCAGCAGCCACTGCCCAAGCAGCTGCGCTGCCCCCGGGCTCTCCTCCCGGCCTGCTGGGCTTTGTTGGGTGGCACAGCCTGTGCCAAGGGCCGGCAAGGTGCCTGCAGGCCCCAGCTCTGGGGGAAACAGAGAACGTCCTGCCCGTATCCACCGTGCTGCCAGCTCAGCAGTGCAGCACAGCACGGGCTCACGCTCCCCATTGCTCCCACAGATGTAGCCGGCAGCACAACACGTGTTCCCGATGCCCAGAAGGGCCTCAGAAGCGGTTTGTGTCAGGGAACTCGCTGTTTGTTGGAGTTAATGGCCATTGTGGCTGGTGGGGAGCTTGTCTTCACATTGTGCTGCATTGGAATCTGGTATTCCTGGAAGAGAAGACGGTGAATGTTTTGTTGCTCTCCCCCTCAAACAGCTTCTTTTGAAAGTCTACTGCAGACAGGGAACATTCCCAGCGAGATTGCAGTGGAGTTGTGGCCAGTCCATGGTTCTCCAAATAACTCTACTGAGGGTTCTGCTGCTGCCCAGTGCTTCCACTGGCCTCTCAATTGCTGGGCCTGGTCCTGGGGGCCCTGCTGGGGCTGCACCCAGAGCTGGCTCCCACTGAGGCTGCCTGGCCAAGAGCAGCCCCAGGGGCACGGGGCAGAGGCAGAGGGAGGTGGGGAGGAGAAAGAGCAGGGCCGAGGTTGCCCTTGAAAGGAAGAGGCGCTCTGGGGCCCGCTCCTGGCCAGGGACCCTGCCCAGAGCCGTGCCCTGCTGGCCGGGGCCTTGAGGGGCAGCTGTCCAGCTGGGCCCAGCTGTGCCAGCAGCTCCAGCCGTGCTGGGGAGCCTTGCCAGCTCTGGGCCCTGCTGTGCACGAGGGTCCCTGTGTGCCACTGGCAGCTGGGGCCTCAGCCACCTCCTCTCTTCACAGGAGCACCACCTTGAAGAAAAGCTGAAAGCTAGTGGCTGGTCACGAGACCTCTACAGCCAGAAGAGCAATAGCAGCAGCTCTGAGTCTGATGATGAGTCTGATGAGTGTATATTTGCCCCTCCAACCCCTGTGGTGCTTTGAGGCGACAGGCCCAGCACTCCATGCAGGGCTGAAGGTGAGAGCCCTAGAACAGGATTTAGAAGTGCTCAAGTTAGCACTGTCTGAGAGCTTCCAAAATCACCTCTTCCCTTGTAATAAAGAGATGGAGCTGTCACCCCAGTCTCTGATGGCAGTAGCAGCAAAGCCCACCTGGCACCAGCACTGGCTGAGCTCCGTGCCCAGGGGCAGCTGGGGATGGGCATGGTGTGGGCAGGCAGGAGCCAGGCAGGGGCTGCTGCGACCAGCGGTGGGGCCCCGAGGGGATGGGGCAGCCCATGCTGAGCGTCCCTGGGCTGAGGGACATTTCCTTCTGTGGGATCATCTGGGCCCAGACCTCCTCCAGTGCCATGCCCAGGAAAAGAGGGAAGCCATCAAGAGTATCTCCAGGGACACAGCCTGACCAGCAATGTCAGCAGGCAAAACAAAGCTTCTCCCTAATTAACACACTTGATAGGACCTAATTGATGGGCCATCACCAATGCAGGGTGCTGCACAGGGTCTGCTGCTCTCAGCCAGGGCCAGAAGGAAGGGAAGGGAAGGGAAGGGAAGGGAAGGGAAGGGAAGGGAAGGGAAGGGAAGGGAAGGGAAGGGAAGGGAAGGGAAGGGAAGGGAAGGGAAGGGAAGGGAAGGGAAGGGAAGGGAAGGGAAGGGAAGGGAAGGGAAGGGAAGGGAAGGGAAGGGAAGGGAAGGGAAGGGAAGGGAAGGGAAGGGAAGGGAAGGGAAGGGAAGGGAAGGGAAGGGAAGGGAAGGGAAGGGAAGGGAAGGGAAGGGAAGGGAAGGGAAGGGAAGGGAAGGGAAGGGAAGGGAAGGGAAGGGAAGGGAAGGGAAGGGAAGGGAAGGGAAGGGAAGGGAAGGGCTGTGTGGCCTCCGGGTCCGACATGGCTGGTGAGCAGCCCCAGAGACACAACAACCCAGGTGCAACCAGACTTTATTTCCAGGTCAAAACACTCGGCGTAGCTGGCTTGGACTTTCCTGTAGGGCACGTGGGGGCTTTGGAGTCCCCCTAAGGTGCACGAGGGGCTGGGGTCCCTTGTGGCACACCCAGGGATATTTTAGGTTTCCTCTGAGGCATGGAGGGCACTGGGGTCCACTTCAAGTCATGCAAGGGATTTGGAATCCTGTGTGAGGCATGCAGAGGGTTTGGGATCTCTCCCAAGGTGTGCAGTGAAATAAATGGGCAGGAGATCTTTCTCCTTTTTAATGTCTTTATTAATAAGAATCAGCTCAGGTGGGGAGAAATTGACAGGTCGCACCCACACCGCCGTTGCTCCCAGGCGTGGCACGAAGGAGGAGGATGATGCAGCTTTGTCCGCTGGTCTGCAGACAGAGCTGGGGACTCTGTCCTCACGGGAGAGTCATAGAGTCCTAGCTTGTTTGTTTAAAAACCCGGGGTGTCTCTTTAATCAGTATCTTTTTAGGTTAGGGTGAGAAACAAAAAGGTCCAAGCAGGTACGGGACTATGCTCCCATCCTTAGACTCCACTTAAGTCACTTGTTGGCTCGTGATTTTAGGGGTTTTTCTTGTAAAAATTGTAAAACTGTAAAAACCCAGGGTGCAAGGCATTTCTCATTTGCATGCTGGCTCTGGTGTCACTGTCCATTCTCTTTACCAGGCTGACGGGGCCATATCCTCAATAACCTCATTAATTTTTCAAAGGTCTTGGAGTAGACATCAGCTGTCTTTGCCATGCTTTCGGATGACAAAACTGGGGTATTCCACGGGCTAGTTGATGGAACTAAATGCCCGTGTTGTTCTTGCTCCTCGACTGATTCGATGAGCGCATTTAATTTGTTTAATGGGAGGGGCCACTGATCCATCCACATCGGAACATTGGTTTTCCAATTCAGTGAAATTCAGGAAGTTCACTCTGCAGTGGCCCATGCTAAAAATCCCACTTGGGGTCAGGGATATCAAGGCGGGCACCTCACTGGGATAAAACATCCCTGCCTAATAGGGAGATATTGGATGACACAACAAACGGTCAGATGGTGGAGACTTGCCCCTCAGGCCCCTCTATGCTTACCAGATGAGATCTTCTCATGGAATTGACAGCTCCACCAACACTGGAGATTGTGCCACAAGGGGACACCAGCGCCCAGTCACGGGGCCACTTTGCCCTGGGGAGGATAGTAACATCCACTCCTGTGTCAGCCATGAGACGAAGTTCAATGGATTTCCCATTTTTGGAAATACAAGAATCAATCAGGGGTTTGTCTTTACAAATCAAGTGACATGCAAACACATCAAAATTGGAATCAGGGTCAACCTCTGAATCCTGGTGGGGTAAAATTAACATTTGTGGAAAAGGTGAGAATTTGAACAGTGTAAATGGTGGATTGTAACAAACAACTGACACAGTAATTTCATTGCCTGGATTTACAGTCACAGCTTCTGGTAATATACTTATCTGATCTGGAGTGTGTTCACTGTCCCCAAACAGCAGGACTGTAGTTGGTTGATGGTGGACAGGGGGCTCAAGGTACCCAGCTGGAACTCAAACTAGATGTTCGTCGGGGAAAAGCAGATGGACAGAACTTACTAACACTGGTCGGAGGCTTTGGGAAAAGTTCTGGGTTCTGCGGAACAACCGGAGTCTGTCCTCATGACTGCGGTCCTCTGCGAGGAGCCTGTTGGGGCGGGGGACTCCTGGATGGCTGGCAGCTGAGGTGGGCTTTGCAGGCAAGGCCGGTAATTTGCTGTTGTCGCGCGGTGTGGTCCCGCGCTCTGCCAAGCGTTTCCCTGGATCGGCTGATAATATTGCTGCTGAAAGTTGTATGTGGGCCGATAGGGCTGTTGGAAAGGAGGAGGCCTAGGAGGTTAATAGTTAATAAATAGTTAATAAATTGCCCAAAAGGAAGATGAGGACAGTCTTTCTGGAAATGTCCAAGTTGGCCGCAGTAAAAGCAACGGACATTGCTAATGTTTGTCATGGCTTCTCCCACTCCCTTGCTCACTGCAAAGGCAAGTGTAGTCTCTAGGGATGATGCTTTTGTGCATGCGTCAACCATTTGGGCTATGGTTGACTCAGGATCCTGAGGTGATGCTCTTAAATCTTTTTTTTTTCTGCATTAGCATTTGTCATTGCCATTTTGCGTATTGATTCGTCTCTGGCTTGTTTGTTGTCAGTTTGTCTCTCGATAGCTTCATGCAATTGATCTACAAATTTTATTAAGTATTCAACCACTCCCTGCACAATGGCAGAGAAATTATGCAAAGGGCTGCTCCCATCTCGGATTCTCGGCAATGCAGATTTTCCAGCAGCTTTTACGTCATTTAAGATTTCAGCAGGGAGTTCTGCTTGTACTGCAGGCTTAGAATATTCACCCTCCCCTGCCAATGCCTTTAAAATGTCATCCTCTTCGAAAATCTGTGCTAGGTGGTAGTGTTTTTTAATCAAAGGTTTAAGTAATTTTTTCCAGCTCTTTTAACTCTGTGTATGGAATAGATTCCCACCGCGCTTGGTCATTGGTGTCATAGACGAATGGCGCGGCTAACAAATCTAAATCTCTCACTAACTCCAGGTCTCCATCCCTTACTGCTTCTTCCCAGATCCTGCCCCAGTTCTCATGCGGCTGGAGGTTTTTACCGGGGCTGCTTCTGTCCTCATCCTCACCGGATGAAGCGGAGTGAGAGAGCGCGTGGATTTTTGCTTTGGCTGTCGGGGACCGATGGCTGGAATTTTTGCCGACCAAGGTGACTGCCTTCCCGTCACGGGCACCGTGGGAAAGGGAAGGAGTAGGAGGGGTTGAAGGGGTGGGTTCTGCCGACGCGCAATCTGTCCCTTCCCCCGAGGTGTGGCCCGATGACGAATGGCTAGATCCACCCCATGGGGTGTGACTATCTGAAGAAACTGAGCTGCCCCCGAAGGCTTTCCCAGTAACACGTCAGAGAGGGGAGGGGCAGAGGGGGCAAATCCCGACAATGCGAGTGAAGGGGGGAACCCGACGCAGGGAAGGAGCACACAACTGGAAAAGCCTCAGAGGTGGTGGCTGGGACTGAGGACAAAACTGGAAAAGATGAGCCATCATTTTTCACCCTTAAATCAGGGAGGGCAGCCATTTTGTGACCCCAAATCGGGACAACTATAAACATTACAAACCGGAATCAGGGGATTTAGGAGCGAGGGTAAGGGCAGGATCCAAACTGACGTGGCCAGCATCAGCTGGACGAGGGATTTGAGCCAGGCAGGAGCCAGCAGGGAGCAGGTTACCACCTTGTGCAAGCTTTGGGCAAGATCTGAGTCCTGTCTGGTCCTTGGGGGAAGAGGGAATAGGATCGGAAGGGGAGGAACACAGGGAAGGCAAACTAGGGTTCTTAACTCCTTCCTTCCTTTTCACAAACTCATATATGACGTCGAAAACAGGGTAAAAGTTTGCCACTCCCAAGTCCCTCGACACTTGCCATTGATAAATGCAATGCCCTACCTTTCCCCAAAAGGCAACTGATAACACTTCCTCTCTACCCGCATTTGGAAAATGCATGAACAACAACTTAACAAAGGCTTTCAGCTCTCTCTTCTTAACAGAAATATTTTCTAACAAAACAGAAGCTCTAATTTGGGTATAAAACTTCTTCTCAGAAGGAGAAAGTTTGTTTCCCATTGTTCTCACCGCTTAAATTGCTCTTTTCTGAGGTAAAACACAAAACAGAAAGTAAAAAACACACGAGCAGTGCTCATCCCCACCCCCCCAGGATAACATGCAGCACCCTGCTGCAAACTCACCACACCGGAACAATAGTAACACGCTGCTTGCGAAAAGTCCTCAGAAAAGGCTGGTGAAGCACAGTGATCCATCAGCTTGTAGAATACCTGCTCTCTCAAGTCGATGTGGAAACTCACAAACGTCCAGTCGTCACTGCAGCCTCGGGGAGATGGCTTCCTTTAACGAAAGCTTCACTCCTGAAGGGCTGGCTCGGAACGGCGCTTATTTCCCAAAAATCGCTTCTCGCAGAATTTCGGTTTTCAGGAGACGCTCTCCAGGACAAAGGAGACAGAGTCCAGAGTCCCTGTTCCAGGGCGCCAACTGCCGGGGTCAGGATTTTGACCCGCTGGAACCCGGCTAGATGTTTCTCTTCACCAGATAGAAGGAGGGCAGCTCGAGTCCTGGATAATTTCAACTGATTTATTGCAGGGTCCAAAAAGGATAGGAATACATGGAGGGTAGGCTGAGGGACAGACGGTGGACCGGAGAGACAGCAGGTTCGGGTAACCACCAGCAGAGGGACACCAGGGCGAGTGCGAGATCTCTGGGGAAAGTTACACTTTTTGTGCACAGCTACATGGAGAGGGATGGGAGGGGAAAAGTTTTCACAGGAGTAAATAGTGAAAGATACAAAGTGCACAGAATGAGTGGGGTGGGAAATGGAGTAACTTTGGTACTTTCCTGCAACCCTTTCCCATGCTTCCAAACCAAGGGTGGAGAAGGGCACCTTAACTAATATCATTTCTCTGCCTGGTTTTACTGTCTCCTGCAAAGGGACCTGCAGTATTTGTCCTCTGGTTCGGGATGCTATTGGGATGCCTGGAGGGGTTGGAGCTGGTGTCCTCTCCAAAGGAGGAGGAGTAGGAGTAGGAGTAGGAGTAGTAGTGGAAGAGGTTGACTAGGTGGTGGAGGTGGTGGAGGTGGTGGAGGTGGTGTAGATGGAGCCCCTCCCAAGTCTCTACCCCTTCCCCTCTGCCCTCCCAAGTGAGGGCTAAATAGGTCAGCTAGATCTTGTTCTTGTTCCTCTAGTGCTGTGCGATAAACTTTATCTGTCCTGCTGCATCTCTGTCTTATGCTACAGGCCGAGCAGCCCCATTTCAGTTCTCCCATTTTGCTTCTGTTTTCTCTTTCAAGAGCCAAAACGAGGGGGTCAGAGGGGGCTCTGAGGCCACAGTCCCTTTGCCAATCAGGGTTATTTTGGAGGGAGAAAAGCATATCACAATAAGAAACCTCCTCCCATTTCCCTTCCCTCCATAGAAACAACATTAGCTGTAACAGGGTATTCTATTCCAATGTACCTGTAGGAGGCCACCTTGCCCCATCCTCCAGGTGATAGAATGGCCACCAATGGGAGCAATATATAATTAGGCTTTTTAAAAATTTGGTCTGCCCCCTTTGCCTGCTATTTCTCTCCAATGTGCTAAGACACACCCGAATGGGCTGGCTTTAGGTACTTCCTAACTCTGCCTTGTTCCCATGATGTCTTTTTAGAGCAAGCTTTAGCTTACTCAGTTCCGAATGTCCAGATGTGAGTCTCAAATCAAAATTCCTTTTTTTCCCCTTCTTCAGAGTTATTTTTAAAAAGTAATAATTAATCAAATAATCAATGTATAAAAATATTAATAACCAATTTAACAATCAAGAATACTTTAATTAATTAAGTGTTATTAACATTAAATACAAATTACTTTCATAATTAATATATAACAATCCACCATTAACTTTTACTTGTTTGTTGTTTGCTCAGTCCCACACAAAGTTACAAACTCCTATGGGTACAATCCAAACCACTGGGGAGAAAAGAAAAGAAAAAAATTCCTCAATCCTTCCTTTTGATGCGGCTGTGCCACTCCTTTATCCTTTCCCAACCCTCTTCAAAGATGTCTTCCCATGTCTCAGGGTCTAGGTGACTTTTTCCACAGATTAAATTCACTATTTCACACCTTGCATGTACCTCTTGGTTATGGTATCTTGGGAGTTCAGGGGTACATGCACGGCATGCAGGTCTCTGTCTATATGAAACACAATACCACCTCCTCTGACACTTTCTGCACTGAAGGAGAACCCAAGCTGTGTGCCAGTCTGGCTCCCAGTGAAAAGCTGTCAGTCTGCACTCAAGACAGGGAATCACCCCTTCAAGCCCCCAGGTCAAGGCGTTTCTAAGCACTCTTTCAGCTGCGGGGTGTTCCCAGTCAAAGGCTCGATAGCAACGTGTTGAACTGTGGTATATCCCTCCCAAGAACACTCTGTCTCTCCCTCCATCCTCCCATTCTATGACTACCCAGCCCCTGATGGATGAAGAGACTGACTCGGTTCAAGCTGAAACCACCTGTGTAGAGCATGTCTCGGAGGCCGGGCTCTCCCAGCCCAGGCTTGAAGTTAGGCAGCAACCATGGGCAAATCACCTCTCGCTTGTGTTATGAATAAATTGTTATCTATTTTTTTTCAGATTGCAGAGTTAAAACAAGTTGGACCAGTTGCTGTTAAGTTAGCTTCATTGTTAAGAGTTCTTCTTCAATTATCTGTTAATGGTTACCGTTTAACCCTTGTCCCCCTGAGGCTTGCCACGGAGGGATGCCGGGACCCTGCAAGTACCAGGAGAATGGGAGTGGCATCAGAGCGAGTATGCAGATGACAAATGCATTGCACCAAATTTTGCAGTGTTCCAGGGAAACCCCTAAAAACAACGAGCCAACATAGAACTATGGGTACGTAGGTCATGTCTAAGGATGGGAGCATAGTCCAATGCCTGCTTGGATCCTTTTTGCTTCTCACCCTCACCTGAAAGAATCTTGACTAGAGAGAGGAACCAAGGTGATGGACCAAAAAGGTGGAATCTCCTAATCTCTCAAGAGGATGGAATCCCCAGCTCTGCCTGCAGACCAGCGGACAAAGCTGCATCACCCTCCTCCTCTGTGCCACTCCTGGGAGCAGCAGCGGCGTGGGCACAACCTGTCGATTGCTCTCCACCTGAGCTCATCCTTTTAAATAAAGGCATTAAAGAGGAGAAAGATCTCCTGCCCATTTATTTCAGCTTGTACCAAAAAAAAAAAAAAAAAAAAGCAGCAGCAAAACCCTTAATGCAAAGGCTCTCCTAGTAACAGCTGTCAAGACTGAAGGGCAGTGTTATCGCACAGCAAACACTTAACTCTTAGTCCAGGTGGGCTTGCTGGCTGCCTGCAGGTGGTTCCTGCCCCTTACCAACCAGCGGTGCTTGCTTGCAAATGCCAGTTTGTACCGTGCTCTTGCTAGCTGTGCTATCAGCTAGCGGTGTTCAAAGCAACCCTACAAACCGCGGCTTATGCCCCGAGTGCCCGCTGCGCTGAGAGCAATTTGGCAAGCCCCGGCTCATGCCCCTGCACCGCGCTGGCCCCGCTCGTTAGAGCCGCCCTGCACCACGCATGTGCTGCCGGCCAGGGGCTGCCTGCGCTGGGCATGCGCTGCTCGCTCTCCCAGGCGCTGTCGGCTGGCCGCCGCTGCCCCGGCTTTGCGCCGCCTCTGCCCGCCGCGCCGACCTGCGCCACGCTCACGGCGACCCGGCGCCCTTGAAATGTTCTTTGAAAAACCACAGTTACCAGAGAAACTAAACCAAGACTTCATTCCCGCAGCATGTTTCACCGTTCACTCACACCCACACACACACACAAGCACGCACGTCCGGACGTGATAACCATACACAATCACAGTTCAAACCAACGCTCCGCCAGCTGCTCTGTCAGCTGGGGACGCCCGCCACCGGCTTCTCCCCGGCAGATGATTGCTTGCAAACTGCTTGTGCAAAACTGCACACAAAGACGTCTCTTATGCGACTTATCGGTAGCCAACCCTATAAAAAATAAAGGAATACATACCACTTCTGTCCACAGTCTCAATGCGCTGTGGTCTGCTCCCCACAGTGTACAGCCAAGGCACAGAGTCTCTCCCGGGGAAGAGTCTCGTGGCACACCTGAGAGGGTCTCTGCCCAGCCGGAACAGCAGGTGAGCAGAGTTAGTCCCATCTGGGTCGCCAAATGAAGCGATATGCGGAATAAATGGACTCCACAATTTGATGTAGTTATGAAGTGGGTATGCGTGTCAGGGCCTGGCACAAGCGAGATGGCTCTCGTGAAAACTTGTGCCCCGAGCCCTGGTCCGAGCCACATCTTTGTTCACAAACATGTTCCATATGCAATGCATTACACAATCTCTTCATGCATATTCAACCCCTGGCCCCACCTGTCCTCCCCTCACATGGCGATTAGATCCACGCCCTTCTGGGCACGCATTGTTTCCTGTGGTGGTCACACTGGGGTCTTTGGTGGTCTCTGAGGCCGAAGGCTGTGGTCTTGCTCATGACTGAACTTTTGAACTTTTCTCCTTTGTGCATGCACTGTGGTCCCTTGGTGCTTATCTGAGTACGTCTGTTGGTTTGGATCAGCTTGGAGACAGAGGAGCTCCTTAGTCTATGGTTCCTGCATTCCCTGGTCTTCTCCTGGTGTTATGAGTAAAACATTCATCTGTAGCTATGATATTTTATTAAATAAATATCATATTTTTCCCCTCCTGAGGAGCTGAGGGCCTCAGGAAAGAAATGTAAACAATAACTCTCTCCTGCTGTGGAATGCAACAGGTGCATCTTCCATTGGTCCATGTGGATTGTTTTCACTTGATGACCAATCACAGCCAACTGTGTTGAGCCTGTGAGCAGTCACAAGATTTTTGTTATGCATTCCATTCTATTCTTCTTCTTTGTAGCCTTCTGGTCATTTTTTCCTCTCTGTTCTTTTAGTATAGTTTTAATGTAGTATTTTAATAGAATATATAATAAATCAGCCTTCTGAAATGGAGTCAAGCCTCGTGTCTCCACACCTGGTGTGTTCACCCCCACAAATTATCCATTTTTTTTTTACGGCTGCAAAGTTAAACAGGTTGGGCCAGTTGTTGAGAGTTGAAGTGTTGACTATTTCTTGTTGATAGCTTCATGTTGCAATCACCTCTTATTACTAGTTTTTCTTCAATTACCTGTTAATGGTTAGAAATCAAGCGTAATTGTCCCCCTGCTGCTTCACCAGAGCCTGCAGGTAGCAGGGTGGGGGGG
Source organism: Passer domesticus (assembly GCF_036417665.1). NCBI lineage: Eukaryota > Metazoa > Chordata > Aves > Passeriformes > Passeridae > Passer > Passer domesticus. The sequence continues at coordinate 1,138,679 of NW_026990160.1, read as the reverse complement.
GTGACGTCAGAGCTAGTATGCAGATGAGAATGCATTTCACCAAAGTTTGCAATTTTACAGGAAAAAAAAACCTGAAAAAACAAGCCAACATGGAATTAAGAAACCTAAGTAATGTCTAAAGGTGAGGAACTTAATCCAGTATCTGCTAAGATCCTTTTTACTCCTCACCCTAACCTGAAAGGATGTCAGCTAGAAAGAGGACCTGGAATGTTAGACCAAAAAAGTGGAATTCCCACTACTCCCTCGAGGATGGAAGGCCCAGCTCTGCCTGCATACCAGCGGACACAGCTGCATCATCCTCCTCCTTCGTGCCACTCCTGGGAGCAGCGGGGGTGCGGGCGACCTGTCGTTTCTCCCCAACCTGAGCTGAATATTTTAATAAAGGCATTATAAAGGAGAAAGATCTCCTGCCCTATTTATTACGCTGGTATTGTCCTTCATAGCAAGAAGCTTCAGATATCTGCATTTTCCTATGCCCTTTGTACCATGGCAGACGTTTCTTAAGTAAAAGGTTAAAATTCAACACATAATTCTACAATTTAAAATTTAAATGCTTAGTCCATATATTGCTAACTTAATTGAACCCCCCAAAACCTCCATTTCAACAGCAACCCCTGCCTGGCTTCTGCCTGCCCACACTGTGGGCATCCACGGCTCCTCCTGGGCATGGAGCTCAGTCAGTGCTGGTGCTGGGTGGGCTTTGCTGCTGCTGCCACCTGGACACTGGGGTGACCGCTTGTCCTAGGCTGCAGTGTAAAGATGTATTCTAATGCCATCCTCAAGAGCTGCTGAAACCAGGAGGGGCATTGTTTCTTCCTTATCTCCTGTTAATGGGCCCATCAATGTCTTGCCACATGAGTCAGAGATAACTCCCTCCCAGAGCCATTTCTGTTTCATGGCTAATCAAGGACCCACAGCATGAGGCAGAATGATATCAGCCAACTGTGAGATGCTCTGCCCATGGGGGAGGAGCTAAGCATCCCCAGCTGGATATAATCTGGGTTTTGGGACACAACAAGCAGTCTTTCCACTGGATTCCCAGAGGAACATCTGCCCTTACCCACTGCTTTTCCAGAGGATGAGAGCTACCAGATGGTTTCTACAGGATCACCACTTCCAAAAGTCCATTTCATCTGGACTGCTACCACCACCCTAACTAGCAGGGTGTCAGGCTGTATTCTGACCCTGTCAGTGGTTTTTCTTTTGTATTATTGCATGTATTTTGGTTTTTTTTCCCTTTTCCTAATAAATTGTATTTCTGATTTGGAGTCTCTCACTGGTTTTGCTTTCAAACCACAACACAGATCCGTCTCTTTATTTGAACAAAGGAATTGGCCATTGCCTACCCTGCAAGCGGGGGGGGGGGGGGGGAGGGCGGGGTGGGGTGTCACCTTCAGTGTTTCTTAGAGGGCAAGGCCAGAGGGCTCAGGGGCAGAGGAAGGGATGTGTTGGTCTCAGGAAGGGCTGGAAGGTGCTGGGTTGGTCCTGGGGTCTCTAGAGGAACTCGGGTTGGCTGGGATGGGACAGACGGAGAGAAAAAAAGGGATGAAGGCAGCTTGGGGAGGCCCATGGGGAGAGCAGATGGCAGTGGGATCTATGGGGCAATAAGAGGCTTCCTCGTAGACGGTTGTTCTGGGGTCCTCTTCACAGAACACTTGAGAGGGCTGTCCAGGCCGTTCCTGCTGCTGGAGGAGCTGCTCACGCTGTCTGGGTGTGAGGTGCAGCCACCGTCTTCCAACTCGTGTCCCGAGGTGCTCCTGTGCAGAGAGGAGGTGGCCGAGGCCCCAGCTGCCAGTGGCACACAGGGACCCTCGTGCACAGCAGGGCCCAGAGCTGGCAAGGCTCCCCAGCACGGCTGGAGCTGCTGGCACAGCTGGGCCCCACTGGACAGCTGCCCCTCAAGGCCCCGGCCAGCAGGGCACGGCTCTGGGCAGGGTCCCTGGCCAGGAGTGGGCCCCAGAGCGCCTCTGCCTTTCAAGGGCAATCTCGGCCCTGCTCTTTCTCCGCCCCACCTCCCTTGCCTCTGCCCTGTGCCCTTGGGGCTGCTCTTGGCCAGGCAGCCTCAGTGGGAGCCAGCTCTGGGTGCAGCCCCAGCGGGGCCCCCAGGACAAGGCCCAGCAATTGAGAGGCCAATGGAAGCACTGGGCAGCAGCCGAACCCTCAGCAGAGTTGTTTGGACAATCATGGACTGGCCACAACTCCACTGCAGCCTCAATGGGAATGTTCCCCGTCCAAATTAGACTTCCAAAACATGTTGTTTGAGGGGGAGAGCAACAAAACACTCACTGTTTTCTCTTCCAGGAATACCCGATTCCAAAGCAGTACAACATGAACACAAGCCCCAAACAAAGCACACTTGCCAGTAACAGTAGCCAGCAGCCTGTTCCCTGACAGAAACCCCTTCTGAGGCCATCCTGGGCATTGGGAACAGGTCTTGTGGTGCCGGCTGCATCTGTGGGAGAGATGGGGAGTGTGAGCCCGTGCTGTGCTGCACTGCTGAGATGGCAGCACGGTGGATACGGGCAGGACGTTCTCTGTTTCCCCCAGAGCTGGGGCCTGCAGGCACCTTGCCAGCCCTTGGCACAGGCTGTGCCAGCCAACAAAGCCCAGCAGGCCGGGAGGAGAGCCCGGGGGCAGCGCAGCTGCTTGGGCAGTGGCTGCTGCCAGGGACACGGGCCAAAGCCATCCCTGAGCAGCCACTGCCAGCCCTGGCCCTCCCTGCCCCGTGACAGCTCCCCCAGCCCCAGGGGACAGGCTCAGGCCCTGTCAGGACCCAGCGCAGCCCCTGCCCAGTTGGGAGCCAGGGCTGGCTCTGGCCCTGGGCTGGCGGCAGGGCTCCCGCTCGGGGCTGCTCCTGTGCCTTGGGCCTCTGGGCACTCAGGGCCAGCTCCGCAGCAGCTGCAGCGCCAGGGACGTTGCTGCACCAGTCCCGTTTCCCCGGGGCTCTGAACCAGCTCCAGAGGCCTGGAAGCCAAGGCGCCTCCAGCTTTGGCTGCTGCCGGGCCGGGCAAGGGCAGGCCCTGGGGGAAGAGCTGCTGCCACACAGCCCTGGCCAGGGCTGAGCCCGGCACAGCAATTACCTGCTGTGCCTGTGCCCGTGTCTGTCATTGCCTTCCTTCCTGCAGCAGGGGCTGCCAATGAGCCACTGCTTCTCCCTGGCTGTTCCTCCTTCTGAACAGCCTTTTGGTCCATCACTTGAAAAAGGAAAAAAGGGACAACAGGAACAAATGGAAATATTCCCCACTGGGGAGGTGGCACCTTCAGGAGGCAATGCTTGTCTAAGTCACAGGTAAAGATCAGGAAAAAGTCCAGGTAATTGGGGCTGGGCCAGTGCACTCCCTTGTGCAAACAGCTGCACCTCCTGATCTTCTCAGAGACGGGGAAATGGCAGGGGATCTCAGGCCCATGGTACAGTTGGGGCACCCTATCAGCTGATGCCAAATTCCATCCTGCAGAGGCTGGGGAGGAATTGCAGCCAGGCCAGGCTGGGAAACAGCCGTGCAGGGCGTGAAAGTAGCAGCGGGGCAGCGAGGCTGCCATGGATCCCTTCCTGCTGTGCCGGGCACGGCGTGTCCTGATGTGCAGCCAAAGCCCCCGGCTGCTGAGACCCAAGGGAAGCACGAGGGAAATGCACCCACCTTGTCCTCCGGGTGCTTCCTTCTGTGTTTCTCTCAGGAATTCATCTGCCTCATGAGACTTTTTGGCTGCAGTATCTTGGGTCTTTCCTTTTGGAGGACCAAAGAGAAAGTGGTTCCATTTCCCAGGAATGGATCCCACAAGGGGAGGGCTCAGCCTGTGTGGTCAGCAGGGACACACTACTCACCCCTGCCATGGGAGCTGGGTTGGGGCCAAGCATCCAGCCCTGGAGCTGAAGAAGTCCTCCCTGCAGACACACCTGTAACTCAACAGCCACAGAAGCTTCTGCCATCTCTGCTGATCTGCACGGGCACCACTGAGCCGCAGGAGCGGTGAGGGGATTGTGCAGGGCGAGGGCACACACATGCATGGTTCTGTGCTGGCACCTGCAGCAATGCCTCCGTGGCCAAGTTTGGGCTCTGAGCTGGCAGCTCTCCCAGGGGAAAGGCCTTGACCTACCCTCAGCATCTCCCAGAGCCTCCGTCCTGGATGTGGGAGGTTCACCAGCAGGTTCAGCTGCAAAGAAAGGCAGGACAGAAGAGCTCCTGTGGCACTGCAGGAGATCCTCAGGCTGCCCACAAGGGTCAGCCCCGGGGCACAGCCCTGGGCCCGGCCCCTTCCCTCTCTGCTCTTCTCTGTGTCTCCATAGAGCACATGGTAGGACACACTGGCATTGCACACGGGAAGAAGATTGAAAGCTAAATGCTCCTTCCTCCCACTGACAGCAATCCTGTGGGATCCCTCAGGGCTCCAGAAGGGAGCAGGGCAAGATTCTCAGAATCCCTCAGCCCTTCCATAATGTTAAGGGAAATGGCTTATGAGTGAGCTCTTGTCTCATTGACACTGATTATTCTGTCAAGAAAGCCACATGGAGGAATAGACTCCAGCATCCTCCAGGAATTTCAAGCCATTTTCCGGCAAGGCTTCAAAAAAATCAAAGTCATGATTCCAGTCTAGAAGGGAGCAGATATCAGAACGATATCAGTGGCATTCTAGGATCCCCTTCTGCCACAGGGAACTGGCCACTGCCAGGGGGTCGGCTAAGGCCATGGGAGCCAGATGGGAATGGACATGGCCAAAGCTGCACAGGGGCCTGGGGAGCTCTGGGCTGGCTCCAGATCACTCTCCACACTCTTTCCCTGCCCTCAGCAACATCCCTGCTAGGGGTGGCTGGAGCACCACAGGGCCCCGGGGCTCTCTCCTTCACATACAAAAGAAATCCTCCCTAAAGCCCTGGGGAAAACGGCAGGAGGCATTGCCAGAGCTATCCCTCCCTCCCTCTGTCCCTCCTGCCCTCCTTCTGTGGGGACAGCTCCCCCAGATCCCAAGGGCAAACAGCCAGGCCCTCTCAGGACACACTGGAGCCTTGCTCTCCCCCTCTGTCCTTTCCCCACCGTGGGCACCCCGTGCAGTCACTGCCAGGTTTCAGGACATGTCTCCCATGGAGGGACCCCAGCAGGACTGCTCAGTACCCAAGTGCCCTGAGCCTGCTCGGGATAATTCCCCTGGGCTGTGCCGCTCTAGTCCAGGCTGTGCCCGCACTGCCAAGCAGCAGAGAGGGCAGCTCAAGCCTCAGCAGGGCTCAGGCGCAGAGGCACAGCAATTACCTCCTGTGCCTGTGCCTTGTACAGCCTCCCTTCCTGCAGCAGAGGCTGGCACGGAACCACTGCTTCCTCTGGGAAGTGCTTCCATGTGCACAGGCTCTCCTTTCATTTCTGGAGAATGGAAAAGAGACAGCTGGATCAGATGGAAACATTCCTCACTGGGAATGGGGTAGGGGACAATTTCAGGAGGCATCACTTGTGAAAGGAATGGATAAGGATCAGAAAACACCCAGGATTTTGGGACAACCCAAGGCTGCTTCCTTCATCAAACAGCTCCAACATCTGATCTGCCTGGACACCAGGAAATTGCAGAGGATCTGAGGGTGGGCATGGAGTATGGTGCAATTAGGGCTGCCTATCAGCTGATGCCAAATTCCTTCCTGCAGAGGCTGGGCAGAAGCTGCAGCCAGGCCAGGCTGGGAAACAGCCCTGCAGGGTGTGAAAGCAGCAGCGGGGCAGCGAGGCTGCCATGGATCCCTTCCCGCTGTGCCGGGCACAGCGTGTCCAGATGTGCACCCAAAGCCCATGGCTGCTGAGTCCCAGGGACAGCACAAGGGAAATGCACCCACCTTGCTTTCTCTGCAGACGTTCCTTCAGCATTTGCCACATGATTTCTAACGGGTCCTGGAATTTCTTGCCTGCCATGTCTTTGGTCTCTCCTATCGTAGGACCTTAAGAGAAAGTAGTTCTATTTCCCAGGAATGGATCTCACAAAAGCAGGGCTCAGCCTGAGGGGACAGCAGGGACACACTACTCACTCCTGTGATGGGAGCTGGGCTTTTGTGCATCATCCAAGGTAGGAGTTGGTGAAGTCGTCCCTGCAGACACATCTGGAACACAACAGCCACAGAAGCTTCTGTCACCTGGTCCTGACCAGTCAGTCAAACATTACGCCTTGGTGGAACAGTGAGAACATACCTGCAGAATGCCCAGAGGGTTTCACAACTTCATAGCGCCAGGCTAATGGAGAATCCTTCCCAGCATCCCAGTCTGGAAGAAAACCAAGATGAGAACTGTTTCCATTGTGTGCCAGGGCTGGCTCTGGCCCTGGGCTGGCAGCAGGGCTCCTGCTCGGGGCTGCTCCTGTGCCTTGGGCCTCTGGGCACTCAGGGCCAACTCCGCAGCAGCTGCAGCGCGAGGGACGTTGCTGCACCAGTCCCGTTTCCCAGGGCTCTGAACGAGCTCCTGAGGCCTGGAAGCCCAGGCACCTCCAGCTTTGGCTGCTGCCGGGCCGGGCAAGGGCAGGCCCTGGGGGAAGAGCTGCTGCCACACAGCCCCGGCCAGGGCTGAGCCCAGCACAGCAATTACCTGCTGTGCCTGTGCCCGTGTCTGGCATTGCCTTCTTTCCTGCAGCAGAGGCTGGCACTGAAGATGGAGTGCTTCCTTCAAGAAATGCCACCTTCCACTGAAGCACTATGTCCATCTCTTGACAAAGGAAGGGAAACAGCTGCATCAGATGGGGCTGTTCCCAGTTGGGTGGTGGTATCAGAGGTAATATTTGTGAAATTTATGGAGCAGGAAAATGGGCAGGTTACAGTGGCATGATGTGAGCACTTCCACCTCCAAACAGCCACCCTTTCCTAATCTGTAGGGCTGGATATAGTGGGGGATCTCAGGGTGTGTTACAGTTTGGGCTGCCTGTCAGCTGATGCCAAATGCCTTCCTGCAGAGGCTGGGGAGGAAGTGCAGCCAGGCCAGGCTGGGAAACAGCCCTGCAGGGTGTGAAAGCAGCAGCGGGGCAGCGAGGCTGCCATGGATCCCTTCCCGCTGTGCCGGGCACGGCGAGTCCAGATGTGCAGCCAAAGCCCCCGGCTGCTGAGTCCCAGGGACAGCATGAGGGAAATGCACCCACCTTGTCTTGTCTGCAGGAGTTCCTTCAGCTCTTGCCTCATCTGTTTGGATGGTTCCAGGGATATCTTATCTGTTGTATCTTGGATTTTCCCTGTTGGAGTAACTTAGAGTAAAATATTTCCATTTCCCAGGAATGGATCCTACAAAACCAGGGATCAGCATGTGCGGTCAGCAGGACACACTACTCACCACTCTGATGGGAGCTGGGCTTTTGTGCAGCTTCCAAGGTAGGAGCTGGAGAAGTCCTCCCTGTAGACACATCTGTAACACAACAGCCACAGAAGCTTCTGTCACCTGGTTCATGCCCAGTTGTCTACAATTCTTCCTTGGTGGCACACTGAGAACATACCTGCAGGAGGCTCCAAGGGCTTGGAAACTTTATTCATCCAAGCTAATGGAGAAGCCTTCCCGGCAACCTCATCTAGAACGGAGCACAGATGAGAACACTTTCCAGGGTGTGCTGGGATCCCCTTCTGCCACAGGGAACTGGGCACTGCAAGGGTAAAGCTGTGGGAGCCAGATGTGAACAGAGACATGGCCAAAGGTGCACAGGGTCCTGGGGAGCTCTGGGCTGGCTCCTGGTCACTCTCCACACTCTTTCCCTGCCCTCAGCAACATCCCTGGGAGGGGTGGCTGGAGAAATGCAGGGCCCTGGGACTCTCTCCCTCATACACAGAAGAAATCCTCCCTGAAGCCCTCGGGAAAACTGCAGCAGGCAGTGCCACAGCTATGCCTCCCTCCCTCCCTCCCTCCCTCCCTCCCTCCCTCCCTCCCTCCCTCCCTCCCTCCCTCCCTCCCTCCCTCCCTCCCTCCCTCCCTCCCTCCCTCCCTCCCGCCCTCCTTCTGCTGGGACAGCTCCCAGATCCCAAGGGCAAACAGCCAGGTCCTCTCAGGACACACTGGAGCCTTGCTCTCCCCCTCTGTCCTTTCCCCACCGTGGGCACCCCGTGCAGTCGCTGCCAGGTTTCAGGACATGTCTCCCAAGGAGGGACCCCAGCAGGACTGCTCAGTACCCAAGTGCCCTGAGCCTGTTGGGGATAATTCCCCTGGGCTGTGCCGCTCTAGTCCAGGCTGTGCCCGCACTGCCAAGCAGCAGAGAGGGCAGCTCAAGCCTCAGCAGGGCTCAATCCCAGAGGCACAGCGATTACCTCCTGGGCCTGGGTCTGGCATGGCCTCCCTTCCTGCAGCAGAGGCTGGCATGGAACCACTGCTTCCTCTGGGTAATGCTTCCATGTGCACAGGCTCTCCTTTCATTTCTGGAAAAAGGAAAAGGCACAGCTGGATCAGATGGAAACATTCCTCATTGGGAATGGGCCATGGATACCTTCCTGCTGTGCCGGGACAGTCTCATCCAGATGTGTAGCCAAAGCCCCCGGCTGCTGAGTCCCAGGGAAAGCATGAGGAAAATGCACCCACCTTGTCCTCCCTGCCACATTTCCTTCAGCTCTTGCTTCGTCTGTTTGGGGGGTTCCAGGGATATCTGGTCTGTTCTGTCTTGGATCTTCCCTGTCGGAGAACCTTAGAGAAAAATATTTCCATTTCCCAGGAATGGATCCCACAAAAGCAGAGCTCAACTTGTGTGGTCAGCAGGGACACACTACTCACCCCTGCCATGGGAGCTGGGTTGGGGCTGAGCATCCAGCGCTGGAGCTGGAGAAGTCCTCCCTGCAGACACACCTGTAACTCAACAGCCACAGAAGCTTCTGCCATCTCCGCTGATCTGCACGGGCACCACTGAGCCGCAGGAGCGGTGAGGGGATCGTGCAGGGCAAGGGCACACACGTGCATGGTTCTGTGCTGGCACCTGCAGCGCTGCCTCCGTGGCCAAGTTTGGGCTCTGAGCTGGCAGCTCTCCCAGGGGAAAGGCCTTGACCTACCCTCAGCATCTCCCAGAGCCTCAGTCCTGGATGTGGGGCCTTCACCGGCAGGTTCAGCTGCAAAGAAAGGCAGGACAGAAGAGCTCCTGTGGCACTGCAGGAGATCCTCAGGCTGCCCACAAGGCTCAGCCCCGGGGCACAGCCCTGGCCCCGGCCCAGCCCCTTCTCTCTCTGCTCTTCTCTGTGGCTGCACAGAGCACACGGAAGGACACACTGGCATTGCACACGGGAGGAAGATTGAAAGCTAAATGCTCCTTCCTCCCACTGACAGTGATCCTGTGGGAGCCCTCAGGCCTCCAGAAGGGAGCAGGGCAAGGTTTCCAGATTCTTTCAACCTTAAGATTATGATAACATTAATGGTTTATAAGTGATCTTTTGTTGCATTGATCCTGATTATTCACTCAGGAAAGGCTGAATGAAAACTTGCCTCCAGCATCCTCTAGGAACTTCAAACCATCATTCATCAGGACTTCCTGAGAACCCATGTCACGATTCCAGTCTAGAAGGGAGCAGAGAACAGAAACATTTCCATGGTGTGCTGGGATCCCCTTCTGCCACAGGGAACTGGGCACTGCAGGGGTGTTGGGTAAGGCTGTGGGAGCCAGATGGGAATGGACATGGCCAAAGCTGCACAGGGGCCTGGGGAGCTCTGGGCTGGCTCCTGGTCACTCTCCAACCTCTTTGCAGGCCCTTTGCAACATCTCTGGAGGGGTGGCTGGAGTAGCCCAGGGCCCGTGGGGTCTCTCTCCCTCCCACAGAGGAAACCCTCCCTAAAGCCCTGGGCAAAACCATTCCCAGCGCTTCCCAGGGAGCAGGGAGCGCTGTGCCGGGAAAGGGCAGCCAGGCTGCCGGCTCACCTGCTCGCCGCGCTTGCAGCGGAGCAGCCTGGGCAGCCCTGGCAGGCAGGGCCACGGCCAGGAGCAGCAGGAGTAGGAGGCGCAGAGCAAGGGCCATGGTGCCTTGTCCTCCGCCAGTCCCGCAGCTCTTGCTGCCACCGCTGTCCCGACACCGCTGTCCCAACGTCAGCACCGCTGCTGCCACCGCCGCTGCTGCCGCAACAGTTGTGCTCAGGGACTGACTGCTGGCTCCTTGTGCTGCTGTGCAACCACGGGTCTCTGGCACCTCTGGCACCTCTGTGACCTCAGGGCCTGCTGAGAGCTCAACCTGCTGTGACCCCAGAGCCCTGCTGTGACCTCATGGCCCCAGCTGTACCCCCAGAGTGTGCGCCCATCCGCATGAATGGACTGCCCTGATTGTAAATGTTTTGCTTCATCAAAGGGCCATTGCTCAGCAAAAACTTTGTTTTGCCTGCTAACATTGCTGGTCAGGCTGCATCCCTCAAGATGCTCTTGATTGTTGCAGTTCAAATTTATTGTATTGATTCCATTTCAAGTCTTGTTTAAGGGCTCTGTTGTGCCCCCATGTTTTTCCTGAGTTGGTTTACCTGTGGGTTTTACCCTCCCTCCAAACTGTCCCTCATGCCCTTCCCCACCCCTTGTTCCAGCTCTTTCCCTGCCTGTCAAGGCAACCCAGCCCCTTGGTTCCCAAACCTTTGGGCTAATCCCTGATTGCAACTCCCCTTTGGAATTCCCCTACTCCTGGAAGCCCCATTGGCCCTTGTGACCCATCCTCTCCACCCTCCTACCCCAACTGGCCCCAGACACTTGATGTAATCCCCTCACTCCTCTCCTGAGGATTCCCTATTGGTTCATTGTTTGCATCCACCCCATGACTTGTATGTGTACAAAACCCCTTGGGCAGTACAGCTAGGGGCTTCTCATCCTGTTCTCTTCACCTGGACTAAGCTGTTCCTTGCGGAACCTGAAGACGGGACGCCTCCTCCTTTCTCCTGTGCCTCGTCCCTGTCGTGGCTTGTGTCTGGCACTGGAGAGCAAGTGGCACTAAAGGTTCTGCCTCTGGTAAATCCCCATAGCGAGGCAGTTCCCGACTCCTGCCGTAGTGCCGGAGTTCTAAGAGCTAGCCCAGGTTCCAGCACTCACTTCACTAATGTACCGAATACCCCTTCTTCAGTGCCTGCTCTGGTGCTCTGCCTGCTCACACAGCAGAGTGTGATTCGCATACTGCAGCCCAGAGTTAGGTTGTTGCAACATTGAAATGGGTGTGGTTGGCAGGATCCCCGGGCATAAATCACTACAGAACTAAAGCAAATGTGTGCACTGTCCCAGGCTGGACTTGAATAGACACAGGAATTGTGGAAAGATGAGGACAAGATAGCAGAGAACAATGGAAAAACCAGCTGAAAATGAGGACATGCTAAAGGAGTTATTTGTGCACAATTGGGGGTATATTTTTCTTGGGTGCAAAGCAAAATGAAAAGCTCCTAAATGCCCAAAAGATGAGAACTGTGTGTGGTAAATAGGTATGATTCATGCTGACAAAATTGAAACAGTAATCAATATTGATAAAGTAATTAATATTTGGAAACAATAAAACAGTTAAAGGTGTAATATCAAGCAAGAAAGGGAGAGGAGAGGTTCCCCCCTCTCCCCACCGTTCTCCTGCAGATGTTCAGAACAGGAGGAAGCAAGAGATAACTATGACTAAATTTAGTTGGAAGAGAGGAGAATTTGGTTGGACAGCAGGCAAATGTTGATTATACGAGATCCACTGCTTTAATGTTAGAACACAATATTGGCTTATACTGTAGCATCTTGGTGCGCGTGTGTAATCCAAAAGGTGAACTACAGGACATGGAGGAAGAGGAGAGGTCTTCCTCAAAGAAGATCCCCAAAGAGTGGTACAACTTACTTAAAGAAGTGTGGAGCATGCGTGGTAAAGGTGATGATGAGGGCAGTGATACAAGTGTGACGAATCGAAAATGGGAGGAGATGGTAATGACATACAGCATAAAAAGGGGAATTTTGGCTTGACACGCTAGTACGTGAGGTGACAGGGGTCCAAAAGCCCTGCATTCCGTACCTCACGCATACCCCGCATGGTTATTTTTGCTCATACGCTATTATCAGGACCAAATTATTCGCAATTTAAACCAAAATATATAGTCAGTGTTTCGAGTGTATTCAATGGTGTATATATATTAAGTTACATAATTAAAAGTGGTGATACATTTAATTTTTTTGATTGGATAATTGGGCAAATATAACATGTGGAATGTCCTCCACAGCAGAGTGTCAGACCTCTGGATCTTTTTAAACAATTTTATCAAGGTGGAACTGTGGCGGCTTCAGCTGGTGCCTCTGGGGGACCTTGAACAAAGAACCCCTGAGCTTTTCTACCTTCCCAGGTGAAGTGTGATAGTCTGAGGTCTTCCTGCTGTGTCCGAGTGCCGGGCCACTGGCTGGCACCACAGGTCCCCAGACCCTCTGCTGAGGGTCTCCTACAGTCAAGTTTAGTCTGTCACATTTGGCTTTTCTCTCTGATCCACCACCAGGACCAAAGATCACACAGTCGTGAGGATGTAAAAATGCCTGTTCCTTCTGGAACATTGCTGTTGTGTGACAGCCCTGCAGGCAGAGCGGGCAGCTGTAGGGATACTGACTCGCTTCCCTGGTCCCAGCCGTGCTGCATCCATCGAGCTGCTGGGTGTTGGAGCTCGCTGGGACGCGGCCCGGCCCGGCACCACGGGAGTTAGGAAGGGTCTTGAAGGAATCCCCACGCGTTAAAGCAGACGATTTAGCCTGGGATTTTAAGTTGTTTCTCAGTTAACCTTGTAAAAGGCCAAAACAAGGCTCCTATGAATTCTGTCCCTGTCAAGTTCAGTTCTGCCCCGAAAGCCCCTCAGCATTCTCAGGGCAGTGGCAGGAGCCGGGTGCTGGCCCGGAGCCCCGCTGGCCGGGGAGAGCACGGCCCAGAGCGAGCCCCTGCTGCCCGGGATGGCCACAGGCCCGGGGGAGCCGGGCGGGCAACGCCAGGGCCCTGTCCAGGGCTCCTGGGGCTCCTCTGGCATCTGTTCCGTCCCCTCGGGCGCTGAGCGGTGCCCGTCCCGCGGGGCTGTCTGTGCCCGGCCCCAAAAGAGGCAGGGCCGGGGCTGTGGCCCCTGGGCTGGCGGTGCCGCCTGCCCGGCGCTCAGCACCGCCCGTGCCGTGTCGGTGCAGCGTGACCCGGCGGGGCAGCTCCGCCTCGGCGCCTCGCCACCGCCATCCCGGCACGGCGGCTGGCCCTGGGCCGCGGCAGCCCCGAGCCGCACGGGCCCGGGAGGGACTGCCGGAGGTCCCCGTCCCCTGCGTGCCTCAGCAGACACTCCAGCCCCACTGCGTGCAGCAGGAGGGACACAAAGCACCTGCACGCTTACGAGAGTCCACAGCCCTTTCTACATGTGAAATGAGACCCCAGAACCGTGACATGTGCCTCAGGAGAGATCCCAACACCCTGCACACCTTGGGAGAGATCCCAAACCCTCTGCATGCCTCACACAGGATTCCAAATCCCTTGCATGACTTGAAGTGGACCCCAGTGCCCTCCATGCCTCAGAGGAAACCTAAAATATCCCTGGGTGTGTCACAAGGGACCCCAGCCCCTCGTGCAGCTTAGGGGGACTCCAAAGCCCCCACGTGCCCTACAGGGAAGTCCAGGCCAGCTATGCCGTGTGTTTCGACCTGGAAATCAAGCCTGGTTGCACCTGGGTTGTTGTGTCTCTGGGGCTGCTCACCAGCCATGTCGGACCCGGAGGCCACACAGCCCTTCCCTTCCCTTCCCTTCCCTTCCCTTCCCTTCCCTTCCCTTCCCTTCCCTTCCCTTCCCTTCCCTTCCCTTCCCTTCCCTTCCCTTCCCTTCCCTTCCCTTCCCTTCCCTTCCCTTCCCTTCCCTTCCCTTCCCTTCCCTTCCCTTCCCTTCCCTTCCCTTCCCTTCCTTCTGGCCCTCGCTGAGAGCAGCAGACCCTGTGCAGCACCCTGGATTGGTGACAGCCCAACAATTAGGTCCTATCAAGTGTGTGTTAATTAGGGAGGAGTTTTGTTTTGCCTGCTGACATTGCTGGTCAGGCTGTGTCCCTGGAGATACTCTTGATAGCTTCCCTCTTTTCCTGGGCATGGCACTGGAGGAGGTCTGGGCCCAGATGATCCCATGGAAGGAAATGTCCCTCAGCCCAGGGACGCTCAGCATGGGCTGCCCCATCCCCTCGGGGCCCCACCGCTGGTCACAGTGAAGCCATCTGCAGAATAAATAGACTCCACTGTTGCCCTGGTTTTTAATGTTCTGTCCTGGATTAGGGTCAATCTGGGAGAAAACCTCCAAAGGGGCCCCCCAGAAAGGAAACCCACATGGCCCCTTCCCCCCAGCGGTTCGGGAAGGATTCCTTGGAGAGAAGTGGAAAGAACCTGTTTATTTGACAGGCAAAACACCCCCAGCACACAAAATGAACAATACCAGATGACAATGCTTTCACCGATCTGAAAAGGATGACAAATTCAGAAAGTCTTTCCTGGCAGTGGTGGCTCTGCTGTCGCTCCCTCCGGCGCTGGGGATAGCTGCTGCAGCCACAGGATGCAAACTCTCGGTGTTTCCCAGGTCCCAGTCTGGAGCAGGTGTGAGTGGTTCCAAAAAGGGAAAGGAAAAACAGTCCAGGGAAAAATCTGGACTGCTTAGCTAAACTGACTAACAAGCAGAAGCCAAAAAGCAAAAGCAAAGCAGGAGCAGAGCAGAAGCAAGAGCAAAGCAAGCAACAGAAAGCAAAGCAAAAAGCAAAAGCTGCACTATGTACTGCGCCGTCTGTCTGTCCTGCCAGCCGTGGGGGAGCAGGCTGATAACAAACCAAAACAAACCTTGCTCTTCAGAGCCAGTCGTGAAGGCACAGTACGTAACATCCAGCATTAACAGAACACACGACTGGGGATGCAAGCATCATCACCTCACCCTAGGACAAGTTCTTCTTCTAAGCCTTCTGATGTTTACATTCTTGTAGCAAACTTTCTCACGCACTTTAGGTAAATAACTTATTGTTATGCATTCTTTTCTGCAGGAGGAGAAATTTGATGGACTGTTGGTTTGTCCAGTGTCATTGGAGAGGTGGCACTTTCACCCTCCAATCCACTGTCACTTTTGGAAATCTGTAAATGTTGGAGTCAGAAATTCAACTGCCCTCTTTTTTACCTTGGAGAGATGCGTGTCTGTGTTGTTTTATTTCATGTCCTATAGTGACACTCCACAACCTGATGTAGTTATGAAGTGGGTATGCGTGTCAGGGCCTGGCACAAGCGAGATGGCTCTTGTGAAAACTTGTGCCCTGAGCCCTGGTCCGAGCCACATCTTTGTTCACAAACCTGTTCCATATGTAATGCATTGCACAATCTCTTCATGCACATTCAACCCCTGGCCCCGCCTGTCCTCCCCTCACATGGCGATGAGATCCACGCCCTTCTGGGCACGCGTTGTTTCCTGTGGTGGTCACACTGGGGTCTTTGGTGGTCTCTGAGGCCGAAGGCTGTGGTCTTGCTCATGACTGAACTTTTGAACTTTTCTCCTGTGTGCGTGCACTGTGGTCCTTTGGTGCTTATCTGAGTACGTCTGTTGGTTTGGATCAGCTTGGAGACAGAGGAGCTCCTTAGTCTATGGTTCCTGCATTCCCTGGTCTTCTCCTGGTGTTATGAGTAAAACATTCATCTGTAGCTATGATATTTTATTAAATAAATATCATATTTTTCCCCTCCTGAGGAGCTGAGGGCCTCAGGAAAGAAATGTAAACAATAACTCTCTCCTGCTGTGGAATGCAACAGGTGCATCTTCCATTGGTCCATGTGGATTGTTTTCACTTGATGACCAATCACAGCCAACTGTGTTGAGCCTGTGAGCAGTCACAAGATTTTTGTTATGCATTCCATTCTATTCTTCTTCTTTGTAGCCTTCTGGTCATTTTTTCCTCTCTGTTCTTTTAGTATAGTTTTAATGTAGTATTTTAATAGAATATATAATAAATCAACCTTCTGAAATGGAGTCAAGCCTCGTGTCTCCACACCTGGTGTGTTCACCCCCACAAATTATCCATTTTTTTTTTAAGGCTGCAAAGTTAAACAGGTTGGGCCAGTTGTTGAGAGTTGAAGTGTTGACTATTTCTTGTTGATAGCTTCATGTTGCAATCACCTCTTATTAATAGTTTTTCTTCAATTACCTGTTAATGGTTAGAAATCAAGCGCAATTGCCCCCCTGCTGCTTCACCAGAGCCTGCAGGTAGCAGGGTAGAGGGGGTGACGTCAGAGCTAGTATGCAGATGAGAATGCATTTCACCAAAGTTTGCAATTTTACAGGAAAAGAAACCCTAAAAAAACAAGTCAACATGGAATTAAGAAACCTAAGTAATGTCTAAATGTGAGGAACTTAATCCAGTATCTGCTAAGATCCTTTTTACTCCTCACCCTAACCTGAAAGGATGTCAGCTAGAAAGAGGACCTGAAATGTTAGACCAAAAAAGCAGAATTCCCACTACTCCCTCGAGGATGGAAGGCCCAGCTCTGCCTGCATACCAGCGGACACAGCTGCATCATCCTCCTCCTCCATGCCACTCCTGGGAGCAGCGGGGGTGCGGGCGACCTGTCGTTTCTCCCCAACCTGAGCTGAATATTTTAATAAAGGCATTATAAAGGAGAAAGATCTCCTGCCCTATTTATTACGCTGGTATTGTCCTTCATAGCAAGAAGCTTCAGATATCTGCATTTTCCTATGCCCTTTGTACCATGGCAGACGTTTCTTAAGTAAAAGGTTAAAATTCAACACATAATTCTACAATTTAAAATTTAAATGCTTAGTCCATATATTGCTAACTTAATTGAACCCCCCAAAACCTCCATTTCAACAGCAACCCCTGCCTGGCTTCTGCCTGCCCACACCGTGGGCATCCACGGCTCCTCCTGGGCATGGAGCTCAGTCAGTGCTGGTGCTGGGTGGGCTTTGCTGCTGCTGCCACCTGGACACTGGGGTGACCGCTTGTCCTAGGCTGCAGTGTAAAGATGTATTCTAATGCCATCCTCAAGAGCTGCTGAAACCAGGAGGGGCATTGTTTCTTCCTTATCTCCTGTTAATGGGCCCATCAATGTCTTGCCACATGAGTCAGAGATAACTCCCTCCCAGAGCCATTTCTGTTTCATGGCTAATCAAGGACCCACAGCATGAGGCAGAATGATATCAGCCAACTGTGAGATGCTCTGCCCATGGGGGAGGAGCTAAGCATCCCCAGCTGGATATAATCTGGGTTTTGGGACACAACAAGCAGTCTTTCCACTGGATTCCCAGAGGAACATCTGCCCTTACCCACTGCTTTTCCAGAGGATGAGAGCTACCAGATGGTTTCTACAGGATCACCACTTCCAAAAGTCCATTTCATCTGGACTGCTACCACCACCCTAACTAGCAGGGTGTCAGGCTGTATTCTGACCCTGTCAGTGGTTTTTCTTTTGTATTATTGCATATATTTTGTGTTTTTTTCCCTTTTCCTAATAAATTGTATTTCTGACTTGGAGTCTCTCACTGGTTTTGCTTTCAAACCACAACACAGATCCGTCTCTTTATTTGAACAGAGGAATTGGCCATTGCCTACCCTGCAAGCGGGGGGGGGGGGAGGGCGGGGAGGGTGGGGTGGGGTGTCACCTTCAGTGTTTCTTAGAGGGCAAGGCCAGAGGGCTCAGGGGCAGAGGAAGGGATGTGTTGGTCTCAGGAAGGGCTGGAAGGTGCTGGGTTGGTCCTGGGGTCTCTAGAGGAACTCGGGTTGGCTGGGATGGGACAGACAGAGAAAAAAAAAGGGATGAAGGCAGCTTGGGGAGGCCCATGGGGAGAGCAGGTGGCAGTGGGATCTATGGGGCAATAAGAGGCTTCCTCGTAGATGGTTGTTCTGGGGTCCTCTTCACAGAAGACTTGAGAGGGCTGTCCAGGCCGTTCCTGCTGCTGGAGGAGCTGCTCACGCTGTCTGGGTGTGAGGTGCAGCCACCGTCTTCCAACTCCTGTCCCGAGGTGCTCCTGTGCAGAGAGGAGGTGGCTGAGGCCCCAGCTGGCCGTGGCACACAGGGACCCTCCTGCACAGCAGGGCCCAGAGCTGGCAAGGCTCCCCAGCACGGCTGGAGCTGCTGGCACAGCTGGGCCCCACTGGACAGCTGCCCCTCAAGGCCCCGGCCAGCAGGGCACGGCTCTGGGCAGGGTCCCTGGCCAGGAGCGGGCCCCAGAGCGCCTCTGCCTTTCAAGGGCAACCTCGGCCCTGCTCTTTCTCCTCCCCACCTCCCTCTGCCTCTGCCCCGTGCCCCTGGGGCTGCTCTTGGCCAGGCAGCCTCAGTGGGAGCCAGCACTGGCTGCAGCCCCAGCGGGGCCCCCAGGACAAGGCCCAGCAATTGAGAGGCCAATGGAAGCACTGGGCAGCAGCCGAACCCTCAGCTGAGTTATTTGGACAATCATGGACTTGCCACAACCCCCTGCAGTCTCAATGGGAATGTTGCCTGACCACGTTAGACTTTCAAAAGAAGCTGTTTGAGGGGGAGAGCAACAAAACACTCACTGTTTTCTCTTCCAGGAATACCCGATTCCAAAGCAGTACAACATGAACGCAAGCCCCAAACAAAGCACACTTGCCAGTAACAGTAGCCAGCAGCCTGTTCCCTGACAGAAACCCCTTCTGAGGCCATCCTGGGCATTGGGAACAGGTCTTGTGGTGCCGGCTGCATCTGTGGGAGAGATGGGGAGTGTGAGCCCGTGCTGTGCTGCACTGCTGAGATGGCAGCACGGTGGATACGGGCAGGATGTTCTCTGTTTCCCCCAGAGCTGGGGCCTGCAGGCACCTTGCCGGCCCTTGGCACAGGCTGTGCCAGCCAACAAAGCCCAGCAGGCCGGGAGGAGAGCCCGGGGGCAGCGCAGCTGCTTGGGCAGTGGCTGCTGCCAGGGACACAGGCCAAAGCCATCCCTGAGCAGCCACTGCCAGCCCTGGCCCTCCCTGCCCCGTGACAGCTCCCCCAGCCCCAGGGGACAGGCTCAGGCCCTGTCAGGAGCCAGCGCAGCCCCTGCCCAGTCGGGAGCCAGGGCTGCCTCTGGCCCTGGGCTGGCGGCAGGGCTCCCGCTCAGGGCTGCTCCTGTGCCTTGGGCCTCTGGGCACTCAGGGCCAGCTCCGCAGCAGCTGCAGCGCCAGGGACGTTGCTGCACCAGTCCCGTTTCCCCGGGGCTCTGAACCAGCTCCAGAGGCCTGGAAGCCCAGGCACCTCCAGCTTTGGCTGCTGCCGGGCCGGGCAAGGGCAGGCCCTGGGGGAAGAGCTGCTGCCACACAGCCCCAGCCAGGGCTGAGCCCGGCACAGCAATTACCTGCTGTGCCTGTGCCCGTGTCTGTCATTGCCTTCCTTCCTGCAGCAGGGGCTGCCAATGAGCCACTGCTTCTCCCTGGCTGTTCCTCCTTCTGAACAGCCTTTTGGTCCATCACTTGAAAAAGGAAAAAAGGGACAACAGGAACAAATGGAAATATTCCCCATTGGGGAGGTGGCATCTTCATGAGGCAATGCTTGTCAAAGTCACAGGTAAAGATCAGGAAAAAGCCCAGGTAATTGGGGCTGGGCCAGTGCACTCCCTTGTGCAAACAGCTGCACCGCCTGATCTTCTCAGAGACGGGGAAATGGCAGGGGATCTCAGGCCCACGGTACAGTTGGGGCACCCTATCAGCTGATGCCAAATTCCATCCTGCTGGGGAGGAATTGCAGCCAGGCCAGGCTGGGAAACAGCCGTGCAGGGCGTGAAAGTAGCAGCGGGGCAGCGAGGCTGCCATGGATCCCTTCCTGCTGTGCCGGGCACGGCGTGTCCTGATGTGCAGCCAAAGCCCCCGGCTGCTGAGTCCCAGGGGAAGCACGAGGGAAATGCACCCACCTTGTCCTCCGGGTGCTTCCTTCTGTGTTTCTCTCAGGAATTCATCTGCCTCATGAGACTTTTTGGCTGCAGTATCTTGGGTCTTTCCTTTTGGAGGACCAAAGAGAAAGTAGTTCCATTTCCCAGGAATGGATCCCACAAGGGGAGGGCTCAGCCTGTGGGGTCAGCAGGGACACACTACTCACCCCTGCCATGGGAGCTGGGTTGGGGCCAAGCATCCAGCCCTGGAGCTGAAGAAGTCCTCCCTGCAGACACACCTGTAACTCAACAGCCACAGAAGCTTCTGTCATCTCTGCTGATCTGCACGGGCACCACTGAGCCGCAGGAGCGGTGAGGGGATTGTGCAGGGCGAGGGCACACACGTGCATGGTTCTGTGCTGGCACCTGCAGCAATGCCTCCGTGGCCAAGTTTTGGCTCTGAGCTGGCAGCTCTCCCAGGGGAAAGGCCTTGACCTACCCTCAGCATCTCCCAGAGCCTCCGTCCTGGATGTGGGGCCTTCACCAGCAGGTTCAGCTGCAAAGAAAGGCAGGACAGAAGAGCTCCTGTGGCACTGCAGGAGATCCTCAGGCTGCCCACAAGGGTCAGCCCCGGGGCACAGCCCTGGGCCCGGCCCCTTCCCTCTCTGCTCTTCTCTGTGTCTCCATAGAGCACATGGTAGGACACACTGGCATTGCACACGGGAAGAAGATTGAAAGCTAAATGCTCCTTCCTCCCACTGACAGCAATCCTGTGGGATCCCTCAGGGCTCCAGAAGGGAGCAGGGCAAGATTCTCAGAATCCCTCAGCCCTTCCATAATGTTAAGGGAAATGGCTTATGAGTGAGCTCTTGTCTCATTGACACTGATTATTCTGTCAAGAAAGCCACATGGAGGAATAGACTCCAGCATCCTCCAGGAATTTCAAGCCATTTTCCGGCAAGGCTTCAAAAAAATCAAAATCATTATTCCAGTCTAGAAGGGAGCAGAGATCAGAACGATATCAGTGGCATTCTAGGATCCCCTTCTGCCACAGGGAACTGGGCACTGCCAGGGGGTCGGCTAAGGCCATGGGAGCCAGATGGGAATGGACATGGCCAAAGGTGCACAGGGGCCTAGGGAGCTCTGGGCTGGCTCCTGGTCACTCTCCACACTCTTTCCCTGCCCTCAGCAACATCCCTGCTAGGGGCGGCTGGAGCACCACAGGGCCCCGGGGCTCTCTCCTTCACATACAAAAGAAATCCTCACAAAAGCCCTGGGGAAAACGGCAGGAGGCAGTGCCAGAGCTATCCCTCCCTCCCTCTGTCCCTCCTGCCCTCCTTCTGTGGGGACAGCTCCCACAGCCCAAGGGCAAACAGCCAGGCCCTCTCAGGACACACTGGAGCCTTGCTCTCCCCCTCTGTCCTTTCCCCACCGTGGGCACCCCGTGCAGTCACTGCCAGGTTTCAGGACATGTCTCCCATGGAGGGACCTCAGCAGGACTGCTCAGTGCCCGAGTGCCCTGAGCCTGTTCGGGATAATTCCCCTGGGCTGTGCCGCTCTAGTCCAGGCTGTGCCCGCACTGCCAAGCAGCAGAGAGGGCAGCTCAAGCTTCAGCAGGGCTCAGGCCCAGAGGCACAGCAATTACCTCCTGTGCCTGTGCCTGGCATGGCCTCCCTTCCTGCAGCAGAGGCTGGCACGGAACCACTGCTTCCTCTGGGAAGTGCTTCCATGTGCACAGGCTCTCCTTTCATTTCTGGAAAAAGGAAAAGGCACAGCTGGATCAGATGGAAGCATTCCTCACTGGAAATGGGGTAGGGGACAATTTCAGGAGGCATCACTTGTGAAAGGAATGGATAAGGATCAGAAAACACCCAGGATTTTGGGACCACCCAGGCTGCATCCTTCCCCAAACAGCTCCAACATCTGATCTGCCTGGGCAGAAGGAAATTGCAGGGGATCTGAGGGTGGGCATGGAGTATGGTGCAATTAGGGCTGCCTGTCAGCTGATGCCAAATTCCTTCCTGCAGAGGCTGGGCAGAAGCTGCAGCCAGGCCAGGCTGGGAAACAGCCCTGCAGGGCGTGAAAGCAGCAGCGGGGCAGCGAGGCTGCCATGGATCCCTTCCCGCTGTGCCGGGCACGGCGTGTCCAGATGTGCAGCCAAAGCCCCCGGCTGCTGAGTCCCAGGGACAGCACAAGGGAAATGCACCCACCTTGCTTTCTCTGCAGACGTTCCTTCAGCATTTGCCACATGATTTCTAATGGGTCCTGGAATTTCTTGCCTGCCATGTCTTTGGTCTCTCCTATCGTAGGACCTTAAGAGAAAGTAGTTCTATTTCCCAGGAATACATCCCACAAAAGCAGGGCTCAGCCTGAGTGGTCAGCAGGGACACACTACTCACCCCTGCCATGGGAGCTGGGCTTTTGTGCATCATCCAAGGTAGGAGTTGGTGAAGTCGTC
Source organism: Passer domesticus (assembly GCF_036417665.1). NCBI lineage: Eukaryota > Metazoa > Chordata > Aves > Passeriformes > Passeridae > Passer > Passer domesticus. The sequence continues at coordinate 1,116,498 of NW_026990160.1, read as the reverse complement.
CCTGCAGACACATCTGGAACACAACAGCCACAGAAGCTTCTCTCACTTGCTTCTTACCAGACAGTCAAACATTACACCTTGGTGGAACAGTGAGAACATACCTGCACAATGCCCAGAGGGTTTCAAAACTTCATAGCGCCAGGCTAATGGAGAATCCTTCCCAGCATCCCAGTCTGGAAGAAAACCAAGATGAGAACTGTTTCCATTGTGTGCCAAGGCTGGCTCTGGCCCTGGGCTGGCGGCAGGGCTCCCGCTCGGGGCTGCTCCTGTGCCTTGGGCCTCTGGGCACTCAGGGCCAGCTCCGCAGCAGCTGCAGCGCCAGGGACGTTGCTGCACCAGTCCCGTTTCCCCAGGGCTCTGAACGAGCTCCTGAGGCCTGGAAGCCGAGGTGCCTCCAGCTTTGGCTGCTGCCGGGCCGGGCAAGGGCAGGCCCTGGGGGAAGAGCTGCTGCCACACAGCCCCGGCCAGGGCTGAGCCCGGCACAGCAATTACCTGCTGTGCCTATGCCCGTGTCTGTCATTGCCTTCTTTCCTGCAGCAGAGGCTGGCACTGAAGATGGAGTGCTTCCTTCAAGAAATGCCACCTTCCACTGAAGCACTATGTCCATCTCTTGACAAAGGAAGGGAAACAGCTGCATCAGATGGGGCTGTTCCCCACTTGGGTGGTGGCATCAGAGGTAATATTTGTGAAATTTATGGAGCAGGAAAATGGGCAGGTTACAGTGGCATGATGTGAGCACTTCCACCTCCAAACAGCCACCCTTTCCTAATCTGCAGGGCTGGATATAGTGGGGGATCTCAGGGTGTGTTACAGTTTGGGCATGGCCTGTCAGCTGATGCCAAATGCATTCCGGCAGAGGCTGGGGAGGAACTGCAGCCAGGCCAGGCTGGGAAACAGCCCTGCAGGGTGTGAAAGCAGCAGCGGGACAGCAAGGCTGCCATGGATCCCTTCCCGCTGTGCCGGGCACGGCGTGTCCAGATGTGCAGCCAAAGCCCCCGGCTGCTGAGTCCCAGGGACAGCATGAGGGAAATGCACCCACCTTGTCTTGTCTGCAGGAGTTCCTTTAGCTCTTGCCTCATCTGTTTGGATGGTTCCAGGGATATCTTATCTGTTGTATCTTGGATTTTCCCTGTTGGAGTAACTTAGAGAAAAATATTTCCATTTCCCAGGAATGGATCCTACAAAACCAGGGATCAGCATGTGCGGTCAGCAGGGACACACTACTCACCACTCTGATGGGAGCTGGGCTTTTGTGCAGCTTCCAAGGTAGGAGCTGGAGAAGTCCTCCCTGTAGACACATCTGTAACACAACAGCCACAGAAGCTTCTGTCACCTGGTTCATGCCCAGTTGTCTACAATTCTTCCTTGGTGGCACACTGAGAACATACCTGCAGGAGGCTCCAAGGGCTTGGAAACTTTATTCATCCAAGCTAATGGAGAAGCCTTCCCGGCAACCTCATCTAGAACTGAGCACAGATGAGAACACTTTCCAGGGTGTGCTGGGATCCCCTTCTGCCACAGGGAACTGGGCACAGCAAGGGTAAAGCTGTGGGAGCCAGATGTGAACAGAGACATGGCCAAAGGTGCACAGGGGCCTGGGGAGCTCTGGGCTGCCTCCAGATCACTCTCCACACTCTTTCCCTGCCCTCAGCAACATCCCTGGGAGGGGTGGCTGGAGAAATGCAGGGCCCTGGGACTCTCTCCCTCATACACAGAAGAAATCCTCCCTAAAGCCCTGGGGAAAACTGCAGCAGGCAGTGCCACAGCTATCCCTCCCTCCCTCCCTCCCTCCCTCCCTCCCTCCCTCCCTCCCTCCCTCCCTCCCTCCTGCCCTCCTTCTGTGGGGACAGCTCCCAGATCCCAAGGGCAAACAGCCAGGCCCTCTCAGGACACACTGGAGCCTTGCTCTCCCCCTCTGTCCTTTCCCCACCGTGGGCACCCCGTGCAGTCGCTGCCAGGTTTCAGGACATGTCTCCCATGGAGGGACCCCAGCAGGACTGCTCAGTACCCGAGTGCCCTGAGCCTGTTGGGGATAATTCCCCTGGGCTGTGCCGCTCTAGTCCAGGCTGTGCCCACATTGCCAAGCAGCAGAGAGGGCAGCTCAAGCCTCAGCAGGGCTCAATCCCAGAGGCACAGCAATTACCTCCCATGCCTGGGTCTGGCATGGCCTCCCTTCGTGGAGCAGAGGCTGGCATGGAACCACTGCTTCCTCTGGGTAATGCTTCCATGTGAACAGGCTCTCCTTTCATTTCTGGAGAATGGAAAAGGCACAGCTGGATCAGATGGAAACATTCCTCATTGGGAATGGGCCATGGATCCCTTCCCGCTGTGCCGGGACAGTCTCATCCAGATGTGTAGCCAAAGCCCCCGGCTGCTGAGTCCCAGGGAAAGCATGAGGAAAATGCACCCACCTTGTCCTCCCTGCCGCATTTCCTTCAGCTCTTGCTTCGTCTGTTTGGGGGGTTCCAGGGATATCTGGTCTGTTCTGTCATGGATCTTCCCCGTCGGAGAACCTTAGAGAAAAATATTTCCATTTCCCAGGAATGGATCCCACAAAAGCAGAGCTCAACTTGTGTGGTCAGCAGGGACACAATACTCACCCCTGCCATGGGAGCTGGGTTGGGGCTGAGCATCCAGCGCTGGAGCTGGAGAAGTCCTCCCTGCAGACACACCTGTAACTCGACAGCCACAGAAGCTTCTGCCATCTCTGCTGATCTGCACGGGCACCACTGAGCCGCAGCAGCGGTGAGGGGATCGTGCAGGGCGAGGGCACACACGTGCATGGTTCTGTGCTGGCACCTGCAGCGCTGCCTCCGTGGCCAAGTTTGGGCTCTGAGCTGGCAGCTCTCCCAGGGGAAAGGCCTTGACCTACCCTCAGCATCTCCCAGAGCCTCAGTCCTGGATGTGGGACCTTCACCGGCAGGTTCAGCTGCAAAGAAAGGCAGGACAGAAGAGCTCCTGTGGCATTGCAGGAGATCCTCAGGCTGCCCACAAGGCTCAGCCCCGGGGCACAGCCCCGGCCCAGCCCCTTCTCTCTCTGCTCTTCTCTGTGGCTGCACAGAGCACACGGAAGGACACACTGGCATTGCACACGGGAGGAAGATTGAAAGCTAAATGCTCCTTCCTCCCACTGACAGCGATCCTGTGGGAGCCCTCAGGCCTCCAGAAGGGAGCAGGGCAAGGTTTCCAGATTCTTTCAACCTTAAGATTATGATAACATTAATGGTTTATAAGTGATCTTTTGTTGCATTGATCCTGATTATTCACTCAGGAAAGGCTGAATGAAAACTTGCCTCCAGCATCCTCTAGGAACTTCAAACCATCATTCATCAGGACTTCCTGAGAACCCATGTCACAATTCCAGTCTAGAAGGGAGCAGAGATCAGAAACATTTCCATGGTGTGCTGGGATCCCCTTCTGCCACAGGGAACTGGGCACTGCAGGGGTCTTGGGTAAGGCTGTGGGAGCCAGATGGGAATGGACATGGCCAAAGCTGCACAGGGGCCTGGGGAGCTCTGGGCTGGCTCCTGGTCACTCTCCAACCTCTTTGCAGGCCCTTTGCAACATCTCTGGAGGGGTGGCTGGAGTAGCCCAGGGCCCGTGGGGTCTCTCTCCCTCCCACAGAGGAAACCCTCCCTAAAGCCCTGGGCAAAACCATTCCCAGCGCTTCCCAGGGAGCAGGGAGCGCTGTGCCGGGAAAGGGCAGCCAGGCTGCCGGCTCACCTGCTCGCCGCGCTTGCAGCGGAGCAGCCTGGGCAGCCCTGGCAGGCAGGGCCACGGCCAGGAGCAGCAGGAGTAGGAGGCGCAGAGCAAGGGCCATGGTGCCTTGTCCTCCGCCAGTCCCACAGCTCTTGCTGCCACCGCTGTCCCGACACCGCTGTCCCAACGTCAGCACCGCTGCTGCCACCGCCGCTGCTGCCGCAACAGTTGTGCTCAGGGACTGACTGCTGGCTCCTTGTGCTGCTGTGCAACCACGGGGCTCTGGCACCTCTGGCACCTCTGTGACCTCAGGGCCTGCTGAGAGCTCAGCCTGCTGTGACCCCAGAGCCCTGCTGTGACCTCATGGCCTCAGCTGTACCCCCAGAGTGTGCGCCTGTCTGCATGAATGGACTGCCCTGATTGTAAATGTTTTGCTTCATCAAAGGGCCATTCCTCAGTGAAACCTTTCTTTTGCCTGCTGACATTGCTGGTCAGGCTGCGTCCCTCAAGATGCTCTTGATTGTTGCAGTTCAAATTTATTTTATTGATTCCATTTCAAGTCTTGTTTAAGGGCTCTGTTGTGTCCCCATGTTTTTCCTGAGTTGGTTCACCTGTGGGTTTTACCCTCCCTCCAAACTGTCCCTTGTGCCCTTCCCCACCCCTTGTTCCAGCTCTTTCCCTGCCTGTCAAGGCAACCCAGACCCTTGGTTCCCAAACCTTTGGGCCAATCCCTGACTGCAACTCCCCTTTGGAATTCCCCTACTCCTGGAAGCCCCATTGGCCCTTGTGACCCATCCTCTCCACCCTCCTACCCCAATTGGCCCCAGACACTTGATGTAATACCCTCACTCCTCTCCTGAGCATTCCCTATTGGTTCATTGTTTGCATCCACCCCATGACTTGTATGTGTACAAAACCCCTTGGGCAGTACAGCTAGGGGCTTTTCATCCTGTTCTCTTCACCTGGACTAAGCTGTTCCTTGCGGAACCTGAAGACGGGACGCCTCCTCCTTTCTCCTGTGCCTCGTCCCTGTCGTGGCTTGTGTCTGGCACTGGAGAGCAAGTGGCACTAAAGGCTCTGCCTCTGGTAAATCCCCATAGCGAGGCAGTTCCCGACTCCTGCCGTAGTGCCGGAGTTCTAAGAGCTAGCCCAGGTTCCAGCACTCACTTCACTAATGTACCGAATGCCCCTTCTTCAGTGCCTGCTCTGGTGCTCTGCCATCTCACACAGCAGAGTGTGATTCACATACTGCAGCCCAGAGTCAGGTTGTTGCAACATTGAAATGGGTGTGGTTGGCAGGATGGCTGGGCATAAATCACTACAGAGCTAAAGCAAATGTGTGCACTGTCCCAGGCTGGACTTGAATAGACACAGGAATTGTGGAAAGATGAGGACAAGATAGCAGAGAACAATGGAAAAAACAGCTGAAAATGAGGACATGCTAAAGGAGTTATTTGTGCACATTTGGGGGTATATTTTTCTTGGGTGCAAAGCAAAATGAAAAGCTCCTAAATGCCCAAAAGATGAGAACTGTGTGTGGTAAATAGGTATGATTTATGCTGACAACATTGAAAGAGTAATCAATATTGATAAAGTAATTAATATTTGGAAATAATAAAACATTTAAAGGTGTAATGCCAAGCAAGAAAGGGAGAGGAGGGTCCCCCCCCCCCTCCCTACAGGTCTCCTGCAGATGTTCAGAAAAGAGAGAAGCAAGAGATAACTATGACTAAATTTAGTTGGAAGAGAGGAGAATTTGGTTGGACACCAGGCAAATGTTGATTATATGAGATTCACTGCTTTAATGTTAGAACACAATATTGGCTTATACTGTAGCAGCTTGGTGTGCATGTGTAATCCAAAAGGTGAACTACAGGATATCGAGGAAGAGGAGAGGCCTTCCTCAAAGAAGATCCCCAAAGAGTGGTGCAACTTACTTAAAGAATGGTGGAGCATGAGTGGTAAAGGTGATGATGAGGGCGGTGATACAAGTGTGATGAATTGAAAATGGGAGGAGATGGTAATGGCCAAATACAGCATAAAAAGGGGAATGTTGGCTTGACAAGCTTGTACGTGAGGTGAGGGGGGTCCAAAAGCCCTGCACTCCGTACCCCATGCATACCCCGCGAGGTTATTTTTGCTTATACGCTATTATCAGGACGAAATTATTCATTATTTACAGCAAACGATACTGTCAATATTTTAAGTGTATTCAATTGTATATATATTAAGCTACATAATTAAAAGTGGTGATACATTTAATTTTTTTGATTGGATAATTGGGCAAATATAACATGTGGAATGTCCTCCACAGCAGAGTGTCAGACCTCTGGCTCTTCTTAAACAATTTTATCAAGGTGGAACTGTGGCAGCTTCAGCTGGTGCCTCTGGGGGACCTTGAACAAAGAACCCCTGAGCTTTTCTACCTTCCCAGGTGAAGTGTGATAGTCTGAGGTCTTGCTGCTGTGTCCGAGTGCCGGGCCACTGGCTGGCACCACAGGTCCCCAGACACTCTGCTGAGGCATCCCTCTCCAAGAGTCAAGTTTAGTCTGTCACATTTGGCTTTTCTCTCTGATCCACCACCAGGACCAAAGATCACACGGTCGTGAGGATGTAAAAATGCCTGTTCCTTCTGGAACATTGCTGTTGCGTGACAGCCGTGCAGGCAGAGCGGGCAGCTGTAGGGATACTGACTCGTTTCCCTGGTGCCAGCCGTGCTGCATACATCGAGCTGCTGGGTGTTGGTGCTCGCTGGGACGCGGCCCGGCCCGGCACCACGGGAGTTAGGAAGGGTCTTGAAGGAATCCCCACGCGTTAAAGCAGACGATTTAGCCTGGGATTTTAAGTTGTTTCTCAGTTAACCTTGTAAAAGGCCAAAACAAGGCTCCTATGAATTCTGTCCCTGTCAAGTTCAGTTCTGCCCCGAAAGCCCCTCAGCATTCTCAGGGCAGTGGCAGGAGCCGGGTGCTGGCCCGGAGCCCCGCTGGCCAGGGAGAGCACGGCCCAGAGCGAGCCCCTGCTGCCCGGGATGGCCACAGGCCCGGGGGAGCCGGGCGGGCAACGCCAGGGCCCTGACCAGGGCTCCTGGGGCTCCTCTGGCATCTGTTCCGTCACCTCGGGTGCTGAGCGGTGCCTGTCCCGCGGGGCTGTCTGTGCCCGGCCCCAAAGGAGGCAGGGCCGGGGCTGTGGCCCCTGGGCTGGCGGTGCCGCCTGCCCGGCGCTCAGCACCGCCCGTGCCGTGCCGGTGCAGCGTGACCCGGCGGGGCAGCTCCGCCTCGGCGCTTCGCCACCGCCATCCCGGCACGGCGGCTGGCCCTGGGCCGCGGCAGCCCCGAGCCGCACGGGCCCAGGAGGGACTGCCGGAGGTCCCCGTCCCCTGCGTGCCTCAGCAGACACTCCAGCCCCACTGCGTGCAGCAGGAGGGACACAAAGCACCTGCATGCTTATGAGAGTCCACAGCCCTTTCTACATGTGAAATGAGACTCCAGAACCCCGACATGTGCCTCAGGAGAGATCCCAGCACCCTGCACACCTTGGGAGAGATCCCAAACCCTCTGCATGCCTCACACAGGATTCCAAATCCCTTGCATGACTTGAAGTGGACCCCAGTGCCCTCCATGCCTCAGAGGAAACCTAAAATATCCCTGGGTGTGCCACGAGGGACCCCACCCCCTTGTGCACCTTACGGGGGACTCCAAAGCCCCCACGTGCATTAAAGGGAAGTCCAGGCCATCTACGCCGAGTGTTTTGACCTGGAAATCAAGCCTGGTTGCACCTGGGTTGTTGTGTCTCTGGGGCTGCTCACCAGTCCTGTCGGACCCCGAGGCCACACAGCCCTTCCCTTCCCTTCCCTTCCCTTCCCTTCCCTTCCCTTCCCTTCCCTTCCCTTCCCTTCCCTTCCCTTCCCTTCCCTTCCCTTCCCTTCCCTTCCCTTCCCTTCCCTTCCCTTCCCTTCCCTTCCCTTCCCTTCCTTCTGGCCCTCGCTGAGAGCAGCAGACCCTGTGCAGCACCCTGCATTGGTGATGGCCCATCAATTAGGTCCTATCCAGTGTGTGTTAATTAGGGAGGAGCTTTGTATTGCCTGCTGACGTTGCTGGTCAGGCCGTGTCCCTGGAGATACTCTTGATGGCTTCCCTCTTTTCCTGGGCATGGCACTGGAGGAGGTCTGGGCCCAGATGATCCCACGGAAGGAAATGTCCCTCAGCCCAGGGACGCTCAGCATGGGCTGCCCCATCCCCTCGGGGCCCCACCGCTGGTCACAGTGAAGCGATCTGCAGAATAAAGAGACTCCACTGCCGCCCTGGTTTTTAATGTTCTGTCCTGGATTAGGGTAAATCTGGGAGAAAACCTCCAAAGGGGCCCCCCCAGAAAGCAACCCCACATGGCCCCTTCCCCCCAGCGGGTCGGGAAGGATTCCTTGGAGAGAAGTGGAAAGAACCTGTTTATTTGACAGGCAAAACACCCCCAGCACACAAAATGAACAATACCAGATGACAATGCTTTCACCCATCTGAAAAGGATGACAAATTCAGAAAGTCTTTCCTGGCAGTGGTGGCTCTGCTGTCGCTCCCTCCGGCGCTGGGGATAGCTGCTGCAGCCACAGGATGCAAACTCTCAATGTTTCCCAGGTCCCAGTCTGGAGCAGGTGTGAGTGGTTCCAAAAAGGGAAAGGAAAAACAGTCCAGGGAAAAATCTGGACTGCTTAGCTAAACTAACAAGCAGAAGCCAAAAAGCAAAAGCAAAGCAGGAGCACAGCAGAAGCAAGAGCAAAGCAAGCAACAGAAAGCAAAGCAAAAAGCAAAAGCTGCACTATGAACTGCGCCGTCTGTCTGTCCTGCCAGCCGTGGGGGAGCAGGCTGATAACAAACCAAAACAAACCTTGCTCTTCAGGGCCAGTCGTGAAGGCACAGTATGTGATATCCAGCATTAACACGACACACGACTGGGGATGCAAGCATCATAACCTCACCCTAGGACAAGTTCTTCTTCTAAGCCTTCTGATGTTTACATTCTTGTAGCAAACTTTCTCACACATTTTATGCAAATAACGTATTGTTATGCATTCTTTTCTGCGAGAGGAGAAATTTGATGGACTGTTGGTTTGTCCAGTGTCATTGGAGAGGTGGCACTTTCACCCTCCAATCCACTGTCACTTTTGGAAATCTGTAAATGTTGGAGTCAGAAATTCAACTGCCCTCTTTTTTACCTTGGAGAGATGCATGTCTGTGTTTTATTTCATGTCCTATAGCGACACTCCACAACCTGATGTAGTTATGAAGTGGGTATGTGTGTCAGGGCCTGGCACAAGCGAGCCACATCTTTGTTCACAAACATGTTCCATATGCAATACATTACACAATCTCTTCATGCATACTCAACCCCTGGCCCTGCCTGTCCTCCCCTCACATGGCGATGAGATCCATGCCCTCCTGGGCACACGTTGTTTCCTGTGGTGGTCACACTGGGGTCTTTGGTGGTCTCTGAGGCTGAAGGCTGTGGTCTTCCTCATGACTGAACTTTTGAACTTCTCTCCTTTGTGCGTGCACTGTGGTCCCTTGGTGCTTATCTGAGTACGTCTGTTGGTTTGGATCAGCTTGGAGAGAGAGGAGCTCCTTAGTCTAGGCTTCCTGCATTCCCTGGTCTTCTCCTGGTGTTATGAGTAAAACATTCATCTGTAGCTATGATATTTTATTAAATAAATATCATATTTTTCCCCTCCTGAGGAGCTGAGGGCCTCAGGAAAGAAATGTAAACAATAACTATCTGCTGCTGTGGAATGCAACAGGTGCATCTTCCATTGGTCCATGTGGATTGTTTTCACTTGATGACCAATCACAGCCAACTGTGTTGAGCCTGTGAGCAGTCACAAGATTTTTGTTATGCATTCCATTCTGTTCTTCTTCTTTGTAGCCTTCTGGTCATTTTTTCCTCTCTGTTGTTTTAGTATAGTTTTACTGTAGTATTTTAATAGAATATATAATAAATCAGCCTTCTGAAATGGAGTCAAGCCTCGTGTCTCCACACCTGGGGTGTTCTCCCCAACAAACTATCCATTTTTTTTAGGCTGCAAAGTTAAACAGGTTGGGCCAGTTGTTGCGAGTTGAAATGTTGACTATTTGTTGTTGATAGCTTCATGTTGCAATCACCTCTTGTTAATAGTTTTTCTTCAATTACCTGTTAATGGTTAGAAATCAAGCACAATTGTCCCCCTGCTGCTTCCCCAGAGCCTGCAGGTAGCAGGGTGGGGGTGGTGACATCAGAGCTAGTATGCAGATGAGAATGCATTTCACCACAGTTTGCAATTTTCCAGGAAAAAAACTCCTAAAAACAAGAAGCCAACATGGAATTATGAAACCTAAGTAATATCTAAAGGTGAGGAACTTAATCCATGAACTGGTTTAGGACAAATTAGGGGAAAATATCTCCAAAGGAGCCCCTTTATAGGAAACAAAACCCTCCGCACCTTCCCCCCTCCCCACCACTGGGTTCGGGAAGAATTTCTTCAGAGGGGAAGTGGAAAAAGCTTGTTTATTAAAGAACAACAAAAAAACACTCCCAGCACAAGAGAAATAGCCCGAGATGGCAACAGATGTTTCACCAGTCCAAGGGGTCGAGCCGTTTCTCTCTTCGCTGCGGAGGGTACGAAGCTTCTCTTGCAGACCCCGGACAGAGCCCCTTGCCCGGCGCCGGTCCGATATCTTCGGGGGGGAAAAGGGGGGGGGGGGGAAAGGGAAGGAAGGGAACAACAGAAACCGGGGAAAGGAAAAAAAAAATGGCGAAAAAGCAAGCGAGCTAAAAAAGCAAGAAAAAAAAAAAAGAAAGAGAAGCAAAGCTAGAAGAGCAAGCAAGCAGCCAGCCGGCCAAGCAGCATGCAAAAAGCCGAGCCCCAAGGCAGGGGGCGGGGGAAGGACATAACGATAGACACAACAAACGGAGCAGGGAACAGAAACCACGATTTGGGATAATAAGCATGAAAATGTCCTGTCCCCACGACATTCCACCCCTTATCCCATATCGTGAACATGTTATTGAACAACGTAAACTTTCTTCTCACTTGCTCCAACCTTCGACACTTACACGTTTTCTTTCATTCTTACTTGCTCAGACCTTCGACACTTTCATATTTCCTTCTGTTTCATGTCTGTATGATCTAATGTACAGACAATGGTGGTCACGCTTAACAAACAATGATATCATCCCACAATCAGATCTCCCTGAGGTACGCAACGGGTTGTCCCATCTTTCTGCATTATCCACCAGGTATAACCTGGTCCTTGAGCAAAGACAATCCCACGAATGGGTTTGCCTGTACTCGAGGCAGGATTAATCCATACTGTCTTCCCCAACAAACCTCTGACATGGGCCACTGGGACTTTATCTCCATCTACTATATTGAGGGACTCAGACTGGGCAGGACCTGCTCGGTTGGTGGAACCTCGAGTGTTAACTAACCAGGTGGCCCTGGCTAAATGCTGCTCCCAGTTCTTGAGAGACCCCCCACCCAATGCCTTCAAGGTGGTCTTTAACAATCCATTGCATCTCTCCACTTTACCTGCAGCTGGTGCATGGTAGGGGATGTGGTATACCCACTCAATGCCATGTTCCCTAGCCCAGGTGTTAATAAGATTATTTTTAAAATGAGTCCCATTGTCTGACTCAATCCTCTCAGGGGTACCATGCCTCCAAAGGACCTGCTTTTCAAGGCCCAGGATGGTGTTACGGGCGGTAGCATGAGACACAGGGTAGGTTTCCAACCATCCTGTGGTGGCTTCTACCATTGTGAGCACGTAGCGCTTGCCTTGGCGGGTTTGAGGCAGTGTGATGTAATCAATCTGCCAGGCCTCCCCATACTTGTATTTGGACCACCGCCCACCGTACCATAGGGGCTTCACTCGCTTGGCCTGTTTGATGGCAGCACACGTCTCACAGTCATGGATAACCTGAGAAACACTGTCCATGGTTAAATCCACCCCTCGGTCTCGTGCCCACTTGTAGGTGGCATCTCTACCCTGATGGCCTGAGGCATCATGGGCCCATCGAGCTAGGAATAACTCTCCCTTGTGTTCCCAATCTAGGTCTATCTTTGACACCCCTATCCTTGCAGCCTGATCTACCTGCTCATTGTTTTGGTGCTCCTCATTAGCTCTGCTTCTGGGGACATGGGCATCTACGTGGCAAACCTTCACAGGTAGTTTCTCTAACCTGGTGGCAATATCTTTCCATTCTTCAGCAGCCCAAATTGGCTTTCCTCTACGCTGCCAGTTAGCCCCGTTCCATCTCTCCAGCCAGCCCCACAGCGCATTGGCTACCATCCACGAATCAGTGTAGAGGTAGAGCTTTGGCCACTTCTCTCTTTCAGCAATGTCCAGAGCCAGCTGAACGGCCTTAAGTTCAGCGAGTTGGCTTGATCCACCCTCTCCTTCAGTGGCTTCTGCGACCTGTCATGTGGGGCTCCATACAGCTGCTTTCCACTTCCGTTTCATTCCCACAATGCGGCAAGAACCATCAGTAAAAAGAGCATACCGTGTTTCTTCTGCCGGCAGTTGGTTGTATGGTGGTGCTTCTTCCGCTCGTGTCACTTCTTGTTCTTCTTCATCAGCGAGACCAAAATTCTCACCTTCAGGCCAGTTTGTAATTACTTCCAGAATCCCAGGTCGATTCAGGTTTCCAATACGGGTGCGCTGTGTGATGAGAGCAATCCACTTGCTCCATGTTGCACTGGTGGCATGGTGGGTAGAGGGAGTCTTTCCTCTGAACATCCACCCCAGCACTGGTAGTCGGGGTGCCAGGAGGAGTTGTGCCTCTGTGCCAATCACCTCCGAGGCGGCTTGGACTCCTTCATAGGCTGCCAAAATTTCCTTCTCTGTAGGAGTGTAGCTGGCTTCAGACCCTCTATAGCTTCGACTCCAGAATCCTAATGGTCGGCCTCGAGTCTCACCAGGCACCTTCTGCCAAAGGCTCCAGGACAGGCCATGGTTCCCGGCTGCAGTGTAGAGCACGTTCTTCACATCTGGTCCTGTCCTGACTGGGCCAAGGGCTACAGCATGAGCGATCTCCTGCTTAATCTGGGCAAAGGCTTGCTGCTGTTCAGGGCCCCAGTGGAAATCGTTCTTCTTGCGGGTGACCAGGTAGAGAGGGCTCACAATCTGGCTATACTCCGGAATGTGCATTCTCCAAAACCCTATGGTGCCTAGGAAAGCTTGTGTTTCCTTTTTGCTGGTTGGTGGGGACATAGCTGTGATCTTATTGATGACATCGGTGGGAATCTGACGCCGTCCATCTTGCCACTTCACTCCAAGGAACTCGATCTCTCGAGCAGGTCCCTTGACTTTGCTCTTCTTGATGGCAAAGCCGGCTTTCAGGAGAATCTGGATTATTTTCTCTCCTTTCTCAAACACTTCTGTTGCCGTTTTCCCCCACACAATGATATCATCGATGTATTGCAGATGTTCTGGAGCCTCACCCTCCTCTAATGCAGTTTGGATCAGTCCGTGGCAGATAGTGGGACTGTGTTTCCACCCCTGGGGCAGTCGGTTCCAGGTGTACTGCACGCCCCTCCAGGTGAAAGCAAACTGAGGCCTGCATTCTGCTGCCAGAGGAATGGAGAAAAATGCATTAGCAATATCAATAGTGGCATACCACTTCGCTGCCTTGGACTCCAGCTCCCCCACACAATGATTAATGTCGTGGGGACAGGACATTTTCATGCTTATTATCCCAAATCGTGGTTTCTGTCCCCTGCTCCGTTTGTTGTGTCTATCGTTTTTGTCCTTCCCCCCCCCCCCTGCCTTGGGGCTCGGCTTTTTGCATGCTTGCTTGGCCGGCTGGCTGCTTGCTTGCTCTTCTAGCTTTGCTTCTCTTTCTTTTTTTCTTGCTTTTTTAGCTCGCTTGTTTTTTTCGCCATTTTTTTTCTTTTTCCCTCCTTTCCCCGGTTTCTGTTGTTCCCTTCCTTCCCTTCCCCCCCCCCCCCCCTTTCCCCCCCCGAAGATATCGGACCGGCGCCGGGCAAGGGGCTCTGTCCGGGGTCTGCAAGAGAAGCTTCGTACCCTCCGCAGCGAAGAGAGAAACGGCTCGACCCCTTGGACTGGTGAAACATCTGTTGCCATCTCGGGCTATTTCTCTTGTGCTGGGAGTGTTTTTTTGTTGTTCTTTAATAAACAAGCTTTTTCCACTTCCCCTCTGAAGAAATTCTTCCCGAACCCAGTGGTGGGGAGGGGGGAAGGTGCGGAGGGTTTTGTTTCCTATAAGGGGCTCCTTTGGAGATATTTTCCCTAATTTGTCCTAAACCAGTTCAAATAATTTGGTGGCCCGTACGGGGAAAAGGACAAAGTGGAAAAAGCTTTACTCTCATAATATTTTTTGGCTTTAACTGTTTGTGGGAATATTGGTATGTCTCCTTTTAAAGTTGTAATGTCATTTGGAGTGAAAGCCTGCCTCTATCTCTGGTCATTAGGGTTCTTTGAAGTTTTCATAGCTTTATGGTCACTGGGGTTATTTTCTTATCCAGAAATAGCTCCGGTATTGTCCCTAATACGTAGCTTTTGTAGCAGAGGGGCACTAACCAGAATATTCATCGGGCTGGGCTTGGGTGTGATATTTTGCAAGGGGCTTATAAAAATGTTGTTATTGGTTCCAGGAATGTATAATTCGTGGTTGCGGCTGTGTGTTAAATTTGTTATGGGGGAGGAGGTTATTCAGCCTTTGTTTTCCTTTTCCTCCTCCGAATTGTTTACATTTCTATTAGAAAATGATCACTTCTCCCTGAGCCAAAAAATATTATTAGAGTAAAGCTTTTTCCACTTTGTCCTTTTCCCCGTACGGGCCACCAAATTATTTGAACTGGTTTAGGACAAATTAGGGAAAATATCTCCAAAGGAGCCCCTTATAGGAAACAAAACCCTCCGCACCTTCCCCCCTCCCCACCACTGGGTTCGGGAAGAATTTCTTCAGAGGGGAAGTGGAAAAAGCTTGTTTATTAAAGAACAACAAAAAAACACTCCCAGCACAAGAGAAATAGCCCGAGATGGCAACAGATGTTTCACCAGTCCAAGGGGTCGAGCCGTTTCTCTCTTCGCTGCGGAGGGTACGAAGCTTCTCTTGCAGACCCCGGACAGAGCCCCTTGCCCGGCGCCGGTCCGATATCTTCGGGGGGGGAAAGCGGGGGGGGGGGGGGGGGGAAAGGGAAGGAAGGGAACAACAGAAACCAGGGAAAGGAGGGAAAAAAAAAAAATGGCGAAAAAAACAAGCGAGCTAAAAAAGCAAGAAAAAAAGAAAGAGAAGCAAAGCTAGAAGAGCAAGCAAGCAGCCAGCCGGCCAAGCAAGCATGCAAAAAGCCCAGCCCCAAGGCAGGGGGGGGGGGAAGGACAAAAACGATAGACACAACAAACGGAGCAGGGAACAGAAACCACGATTTGGGATAATAAGCATGAAAATGTCCTGTCCCCACAACACTCACGCAAAGAAAGTTCATTGTTTCGAGTCCAAACAGCTGAGTTTCAGGACAGAGTCCATGGACTGAAGATGTTCTTCTTTGACATCTCTGGAAGTCCCCTTTGGTCCTGAAACAGGCTTGCAGAATTCTGAAACAAAGAACTGCTAAAGAAAACAAGAATTATCAAACAATTCATTGACAGTCATGAAACAATTCAGAGAGAAAATTCTGGAATGCCCTGGCCACAGCCCTTCATTGAACCACTTGGGCTGAGGCTAATTTTTGACTTTTCAATGCTTTTGAGCTGCTAGCTCTTTCCACTTTTCTGTATTAATTTTTTTTTTTTTTTTCAAAAGAAGAAGAACAGCAGCAGAGGGTCTCTAGAACCCTTGGGTGGCCCTGGTCCTGGTGGATGGACCAGAGAACCCAGACCTGGCTCGCAGAATGGTGGCCCAGGTCCCTGTGGGGAAAGCAAAGTCCCCAAACTGAGCGCTGGGCGGGGCAGTGGCCCCGGCCCAGGGAAATGAGCCAAACAGCCCAGAACCAGCCTGTGAGGCGGGCTCTGTGTGCTCAGAACCTGGCAGGACCATGCTGCCAGTGTCTTCAGAGCAGAAATGACCCACTGCTTCCTCCCCCCAGCAGCACCACCGGTGCACACCGGCAGCTTGGGAAGAGAAGCTTTCTCAGGAATTGTCATCCCAGATCTGAGGGTTTCTTGTCCCCAGAGCAAGCGAGCAATGCTTGCTTTGCTCTGTGTCTCTTGCTCCTGTAATGCAAATGCCACCGCTCCTGCTTTCTGCCCCTCGGCACCACCATCCCCACTGGGCTGGGGACCGGAGGCAGATGCCACAGGAGCCAACTCCCCCACGCCGCTGGGGCGCTCGGGGGAAGGCAGGCACCCCAACCCCCAGGGAGAAGCCCCCGACCACACGCGAAATGACCCGCGAACCACACTGATTTTGAACACAGCCAGCCGAACTGCTCCTGCGGTGAGCTGGAGGGCCACGCCTCCTCCACGGAAGGACAGGCTCTTCGCAGGGTCTGATGCGAATGACGGAGCTTCAGAAACCGGCGGGACAGCTGGGGTGGGCGGTGCGGGCAGCACGGGCGCTGGTGTCGGCTCTTGAGGCGGTCCCGTGGGCTCAGCACCATTCTCGGCATGCTCTTGCACTGCAATCGGGTCGGCAGGGAGCGGCGGGACAGGCGGGGTCGGCCCGCGCAGGCGCCGCCTGCACCGTTGCGAATTCAGTTGCCGGCTGGGATGCAGAGGGAGAAGGCACGGAGGCAGCTCCTGCAGCTCCCGGGGACAGCAGCACAGCCGGGGAATCACTGTTGTTGATCGCATTGCCTGGCAACACGGGCGGATCGGCGGGAGGCAGAGCCGCGGGGTCCGGTGCCTCTCGCGGGGCCGGCTGAGGCGGAGCCGCGTCCCCCCGGGGTGGGGGGACCGGAGAGTTCCGCGGTGGAGCGGGCGGGGCCGGCCCGGAAAGCGGCGGGGCCGGCTCCCCATCCCCCCCAAGAGAAGGAGCTGGGGGGAAGGCAGCTCTGTCTGCTCATGCTCCAAGGGAGCAGAGAAAAACTTTTGCTCAGCTGTGGGCAATGCGGGGGGGCTGCGAACCCGCGGTTCGTCTTCTTTGAGAGGCTCCTCTCGTGCCGAATCTGGTGGGTACGGAGCGCGGCCGCGCCACCAAGCCATGATGTCCCCCGCAGCCCGTCCCCATTTCAAAATAAAGACATAAATCCGTATGTGCACTGCATACACCGCTGGGGGTGCAACACCCTGGTCCACTGTCCACCTAAAAGCAGCGTTCATGAACTCCCAAAAATCCAAATCAAGGGAGTATACAACATCTGTAACAAATCTATGAAATTTTGCCCATCTGAAAAACTCATAACACCGTCTCTCCCACAATGAGTAACTCCGGCCTCGCGTCCCCATCTGTACCAGAATTTAATAACTTTCTTCTCTGACGCAGTAAACGGAACCTGAGTTTCCGATTTTTCCAACTTTCCTCCCACCTTTTGTGAATGGCAGGATTTTCAGGAAAGGAAAAAATAAGAGTACCTTTAGACCGTGTCCTTGTGGATCCAGCTGTGCAGCTCTGCTGCTCTGCGGTCTCTGGACACAATCTCCAGGAAAGTCCAACTCGTTCTCCTGTTTGCCTTGGCTGTGAACTCTGCCCATTTTCAGGGTCTCGTTTCTTCAGCTCCAGGCTGGACTCCGTGGTCACTCTTGGGGTGACCATCAGTTTCACACGTCCAGGGGTCACCAATTCTTGTTTCGGCAAGAACCCCTTGTGTGAGGACACGAGGCTTGACTCCATTTTCATCAGAAGGCTGATTTATTATGTTATATATTATACTAAAATACTACATTACAACTATACTAAAAAGAACAGAGAGAAGAAGATCAGAAGGCTACAAAGACAAGAATAGAATAGGAATCAATAACAAAAATCCTGTAACTGCTCACAGCCTTGGCACAGGTGGCTGTGATTGGTCACTGATTGAAAACAATCCACATGGACCAATGAAAGATGCACCTGTGGCCTTCCACAGCAGCAGATAGTTATTGTTTACATTTCTTTCCTGAGGCTCTCAGCTCCTCAGGACAGGAAAAATCCCAGCAGAGGCTTTTTCCCTAAAATATCATGGCTATAAATACCCCTTGGTCTTTGTGGTCCCTTCCCCCAGGCAGGACTTGGGCTCATTTGGTCACTCAGGAGCTGGGCGGGGGCTCCAGAGGTGGCTGTGGAGCATTGCCTGTGCTGTGCCAGGGACTGGCAGCCACTGCTGGGCTGGAATAGAGGCTCTGGAGGGATTGGAGTTCCAGGGCAGGGCAGAGCTGGGGTTCCAGGGCAGGGCAAGGCTGGACCTGCCGCTCCTCTCCTACACAAAAAATGTTTCCAGCCAACAATCTCCTCCAGTCTGTCACAATAGAGGAAGTTGGAGTGAAATCCCAAATTTGGCCATGGGGCCCTAGATGACAAGGATGGTTATTTTCCACAGGAAGGAAAGCACAGAGTCCCAGTGTATGAAAGCCAGGTGAGAGCCTGAGTAGGCCAAAGCAAGCCAGATTTGTCTGGGACCAATTTTTAGATTTAGGGAATTTTGGAGATGAAACCATGGGTGCCTGGATATACAGGACAGTTCTTTCCCATAGGAAGGAGAGCATGGAGCCTTCCCCAGTGTTTTGTGGAGAGATAGGAAGTGACCCTTCTGAAACCACTGCCAGCCAGACTTGTCCTGGCAATATTCCTATTTGGAACAATCCCTGGAAATAAGTTAATTTGGAGGTGAAATCCCAATTCTGACCATGAGTGCCTGGAGGAGAAGGACAATTCTTTTCCATTGAGAAAAAAAGCATGGAGCCCCAGTGTTTCAGCAGCAGATGAGGAGAGACCCTCAACATGCCAAGATCAGCTGGAGCAGTCAGGCACTCCATGGGAGGCCAAACCAGCCAGACATGTACCATGTTCCCTTGGTCTTATGAGGTCCTGCAGTATCACCATGGTTTCCTTGGTTCTGTGGGGCCCCACATTGTCCTAATGGTGCTTTGATTCCATGGGGTCCTGCAGTGTCACAGTGGACCCTTGGTTTGATGGGGTCCCACAAAGTCACAATGGCCCCTTGGTTCCAGAAGGCCCTGAAGTTTCACAACAGTCAAAATTATTCCATGAGGCCTTGCTGTGTCACAAGGTTCCCCAGGCCCCACAATGACACGTGACTCCTCTGTTCCATGAGCCCTGCAATGTCACAATGGACCTTTGGTTCCATGCAGCCCTGCACTGTCACAAAGGTCTCTTGGTTTCACAAGACCCCACAGTATCACAATGGACCTCTTGGTTATGTGGGGACCCCCAGGGTCACAATGGTCTCACTGGTTCCATGAGGCCTCAGAGTGTCACAATGCTTTGCTTATTCCATGGGGCCTCATAGTGTCACAATGGTCTCCATGATCCCATGAGTCCCCGCAGTGTCACAATGGCCCCCTGGTTCCATGAGGCTGTGAAGTCTCTTAATGGTGTCTCCATTGTTCCATGAGGTTTTGCAATGTCACAACGGACCTTTGCCTCCATGGAGTCTCTCAGTGTGACAATGGACCCTTGGATCCATGACACGCCAAAGTGTCATCATGGTCTCCACAGTTCCAGAAGGCCCTGTGGTGTCACATGGCCCCTTGATTTGATGGGGCCTCACATTATCACAATGATTCCTAATTCCATGGAGCCAGAGAGCGACAGTACAGTCCCCTTGGTTCCATGAGACCAAGCAAAGTCACAGTGCTCTCCATGATTCCATGAGACCCCCACAGTGTCACCATGGTCCCTTGGTTCCATGGGCCCTGTGCTGCTGCATTCCCCCCTCCCCTTCTCAGGCCGCCCTGCCAGCTCAGAAATGCTCCTTGGGCCTCGGCCTTGGCCAACAGCCCCTGGGCTCAGCTCCTCTGCAGCTCAGCACAAACACTGTCTGCTCCAGGCACTGCTGTGCCCAACCAGCTCCTGGTTTCTGTAGGAGCAGCCCTGGGAACTGGTTTTGTTCCCTCAGTGGCACAACATCCCTGTTCTCACAGTGCCAAAGAAAGCTGTTGATGCCAGGTGCGGCCAGGATGAACCATTGCTGTGACTGCAGCCCCTCTCTTGGGGCCCTACAAACAGCGCTGCAAAAGGAGCCCCTTGGAGCTCTCCTGGGCCAGCGACTCCCTCTGAGTGGGGCCTCTCCCAGCCGGGAACTCTCCTGTTTGCTGCACTCGGGGATCCTGAACAACGAGGGAGCCTGGGCCGATCCCCCCACTCCTGCAGGCTCAACCCTTCACCCAATGGGGAGATGCCAAAGCATCCACAGGGAGCATTTCCTACCCCCAGGGGAATTTCTCACAGGTGCCTTGCACTGACTCTTTGTGTCTGTGGGCACACAGGAGTGCCTGTGCTGGGGAGATGTGGCAGAAATGCTGCTCTCGGAGGGGTTGGAGTGCCTTGGAGAGCTGAGTCAGTCAGGCCTGTAAGTGAGGTTAAGTCATGAGGTCTAAGCTAAGTTAATTGCTTCTAAGAGTTGCTCTTTTGCTAATTTGTTAGGTTTAATTTAAGTTATTAGCTAAGATGACTATTGTTAAGTGTTATTCCACTGTTAAATTATTTAGTCATAGGTTATAAATGAGGTTAAAGACTGTTAAGTGTTGTTCTTTTACTAAATTGTTAAGTTTACGGGAGAAGTTAAGGTTAAGGTATTAGTTAAGTCCTGTTAAGTTTGAGCTCTGTTCAGCTTTTAGATCATATTCCTTTTATCCTTGTCCTCACTGTCCTTTGTGTCACACACACACACATACACAGGGACCATTCTTGGTTCATTTCTGCTTTATTTGCCTGGATTTGGTTTGGTTTTGTTGCTGCTTTGTTCCCCCGGTGTGCCTGAAGTGTCCAGTCAGGAGCAGAGTGACTCTTGCCAAGGAACTTTGTGATGCTGTCGCTTAATATTAAATCTGGTTGTTGCTGATCTTTTCCCAGGGATTTTTTCAGCGCTCTCAAGCCCTCGTTGATAGCAGGGTGAAGGAGCCCTGGCCCAGGCTCTGGCCCTGGGGGACACACAGACACTGCTGGGGGGTCCCTGTGCCCCTGTCCCACCCCCACAGCCCCAGCCCCCCGTCCCCGTGCCAGGCTCTGGGGTCGATCTCGTGGAACATCCTCTGGGGGAGGCTGCGGCACCGGGGGCGGGGGGACCCGGGGGGACAGGGGACCCCGCTGTGCACGAGCAGGGTTGGACTGCTCTGGGGGAGCTGTGAGGGGGGCTGGGGCAGAGTGACCTCCCCAGTGACCTCACACAGCCCCTGTGATGTCACACAACCCCCTGTGACATCACACAGGCCCATTGTGATGTCACACATTCCCTGTGATGTCACAAAGCCCCTGTGATGTCACACAGCCCATTGTGATGTCACAAAACCCCGGTGATGTCACACAGCCCATTTGTGATGTCACAGCCCTCATTATGATGTCACAGATAATGTTGTGATATCACACAACCTATCCTGGATGTCACACAGCCATTCTATGATGTCACAACCCCTCTGTGATGTGACACAGATACCCTGTGATGGCAGAATCCATTCTATGATGTCCAGCCTATGATGTCACAGAGCCTACTCTATGAAATCACTGGCAACTCAGTGATGACACACACAGCTGCTCTGTGATGTCACAAAACCCCTTCATGATATCACAGGGCCAGTGCTGGGATATCAGTCTGTGATATCATAAAGCTGCTCTGTGATGTCACAGAAGATTTGGTGATGTCACAAAGTCACCCTGTGATGTCACAGTCTGTTCTGTGATTGCACACCTGGCTCTATGATGTTGCTCCATCACCTGGTGATGTCACAACCCACTCTCTTATGTCACAGAGCCACCCTCCATGATGGCAGACTCTGCTCCATGGCCTCACACCCTACTCTATGATGTCACAGACAGTTCTGTGATGTCACAACACCCTCAGTGATGTCAAAAAACCCTCTCTGTGATGTCATACTGCCACTCTGTAATGTCACAGCACACACTTTGACCTCACAGCCTGCTCTATGATGTCATACAGCCATGCCATGATGTCACAGCCTACTCTGTGATGTCACAGAGAATCCCCTCTATGATGCTGTAGCTGCTCAATGACCTCACACAACAAACTCTGTGGTGTCATAGCCCAACCTGTGACCTCACACAGCCCACTCTGTGCTGTCACACAGCCCCTTGCTGACATCACAGCTGCTCTGTGCCTCCATGACACAGCCACAGAGGTGCTGCTGTGACACAGCCCCCTCTGGGACATCCCCCAGCCCCTGCCAGTGCTGAGCCCTGTCAGCTCTGCCTGTGCCCTGCTGGTGTCCCTGAGCTGCCCTGGCAGTGCCCCAGCCCTGCTGGGCTGTGCTCAGGAGCTGCTCCTGGCCAGAGCTGTCTCTCTGCAGCGCTGCCCTTGCCAGGAGCTGCCTCTGGGCCAGGAGCCCGGCCCAGCTCAGCAGCACAGACACAGCAGCAATACTTTAATCACCCTCTGGGGCTTTGCTGCTCTTTGCATCAGACTCAGTCCCTCTGAGTGTGCTCAAAAAGCTTCTCAAGAACTCCAAGTTAAGCTGAAACATAGACATTTCTTGTAGTTTAAATGGGGTCCACTGAGGGATAAAACTCATGTGAAAGTGTCCCCAGGTTCCAGGTAGAGCAGAACACTGGAGGCAGTGATGACAGCTTCAGACAAGCAAGGGAAAGGTGTCTCTGGTGCTGAGCAAACCTGGATGTGTTTCAGGAATGCAAAGGGCCAAGGCCTGAGCCCCAGCCCCTGGCAAGGCAGATCCTGTCCCTCCCTCCTCGCTCAGTGCTGTTCCCAGGATGGGCTCTGGGATGTGGGGATGTGCAATGCCAAGGGCAGCACCATGGGGCGGCCCCTGCCAAGCTGCTGAGCAGGGACAAGGAGGCCATGAGGCCCCAGGCCTGCCAGGGTCACTTGTCCCCTTCTGGCTCAGGCCCAGGGCCAGCAGCCATGGCCAAAGTGCTGCCCAAGGTGGCTCTGTCAGGGCCTGGCAGCTGCTGCCCATCCCTGTGCCCTGTGCAGCCCAGGCTGTCCTACGGTGTCCCTGCCCTGGCCTCTGTCCCTGCAGGCTCCTCATCCCCCGCTGCCCCACCTGGCTGGCCCCTTCCTTTGCTGACAGCTCTGCCTCCTGCCTGCCTCTGCCTGCCACACAAAGCCTTGGGCTGCTCCAGGCTCCTTCTGGGGGATGTGTTGCACCACAGCCCTGCCCTGGCAGGGAAATTCCTTTCTCATGGCATTCAGTCTGGGCCTCCCCAGCTGCCCTTGGTGCCATTATTGCCTTCTCATGCTTATATTCTCTATGAAGAAAAGCTCCAGCCTCTCTGAAACCACCCTTCACTCCCTCCCAGGCTATTCCTGTTCTGTCCTCAGTCTCCACACCACTGAGCCCAGAGCCATCAGCCTCTCCCTGCTGGTTACGTGAAGAGGCCTCCAAACCCCATCTTGGGAGATTTTTCAGTCTTCTCCAAGGTCTGTGAAAATGGAAAAATAGTAGTCAAAGTTATTTTCTCCCAAATCTTGCAGTGACAGGACAAGGGCCAACATCTTTCAACTGAATGAGGGTGGATTTACATTTGTTAAAAGAAGAAAATATTTTACAATTATGAGAGTGGCCCAAAACTGCAACTGTTTTTCCAGAGAATTGTCCAAGAGCAGGAGTTTTGTGCAGCCTGACATAGCGAAACCCTTTCCCCTCCCCAAGCACAGAATTCCTGTTGTGTGGGTTCTCTGATGTGCTGGGTGCTCTCACGAAGCTTCTGGCCAGAATGTCTGCTGAGGGCAGCCAGGCTGCTGCAGGGGCAGTGACCTCTCAGCCATCACCATGGCAGCCCTGTCCCCTGGGCCTGGCTCTGCCCTTTCCTCTGCCCCTGCCTTGTCTCTGCTGGCATGAAGAGTTTTGTCATTCATATCTTGTCCCCAAGGTGCTGGGGCCAATGGCTTCCCAGCAGGCTCCTGGAGCAGAAGTGGCTTTTCAGAGCCCAGGCAGAAATGAGCCCTGAGGCAGCAGCTCTGCAGTGCTGGCCACCAGGCCGGGCTGCCAAGGGAGGCTTCTGGCCATGCCCTGCAAGCAGCTGCTGCTGCCAAGGTGCCTTTGGTGCCTCAGGCTCTGCCTGGCACAGCTCCCAGCACGGCACTCTGCCCTTGTGCCCGAGCCCTTCCCTGTGCTGGGGCTGGCCTGGGGCTTTTCCTGCAGCGGGACCTGCCCTGCTCCTGGCACAGGAAAGGCAGCTCCTGCTGGAGCAGGAGGCTCTGCCTGCAGTGGGCTCCAGCAAGGCCCTGTTTGCAAAGCCCCCACTGGGAAATGAAGGAGGGGGGGTCACGCTGCTTTTGGGGTGAATAATGCTGAAACCAGCCTGACTGCTCCATTCCAAAGTTCCACATCCTCAGAGGGAGCTGAAGCTGTGGCAGAACTGAAAAAATCCCCAAAGAAAGGAACAACCAAGCAACACCACTGAGAGCTTCTGCAGAGCTGCTGAGCTGGCCCAGCCTGGGCACATCTGAGTGACAGGGCAGCACTTGAGACGAGAAAAGCCCCGTCCCAAATTTTAGTGGCAGCATCTCCTGACATTTCCCTTCTTGGGGGTGTGGAGATTCCTCCCTGCAGTGGGGACACCACTCAAGGTCATTGCTGCAGACTGAGCCAAAGGGATTTGCCCCTGGTCATTGGTCTGGGGGAGTGACATCAATCTCTGCTTAATTACTGGTTTTGTTTTAATACAGTTGCTTTGAAATCACTTCTGAGTGCTCTATATAAGATAATATGTTATAATATGTTACAGCTCTTATATCTTGGAGTAAATATTTCTGATTAAGATAATTTTGTCTCATCATTACCATAAGAGATATTTATATAAATATCTCTGGTTTGCTATCCTTAATCCTGTGGGACAAATTCTATAAAGGTTTAATTCCAGCTTGAAAATTCTTTCCACATGAATGCTTGAAAAGTCTGGGGATGGGACTGGACAGATGCTCCAAGGCTCCTCTCTCAGAAGGAGTTTAGAAAGCCTGGAGGTCCTTGGGGGTGTTTGGGTGTGGGTATGACAGTCTGGTCAAGACAGAGAAAGCTAAATAAGCTTTCCCATGCATTGGTCTGGGAACTGTTAGGGAGCTGGAGAGAAAGAATTGTAAACAAGTGGTTTACTGAAGGGTGTTATCTTAATTAGCCAGTCATGTGAAATGTGTTGATTAAATGACCAATGAAGTCCACCTGTAGCAAGCCAAGGTATAAAAGAATAGGCTTGAACAAATGGGTGGCTTTTGGCCCTTAGCCTTCTCATCTGAGTCTGTGTCATCTCTGACTCAACAGTGACATTTGGGGATTTATGTGGGCTATTCTTCGCCTTGTGACCCAACAGGAGCTTCTCTAATAAACTTTGCCTGAAGCTGCCACTGTGCCCATGACAAGAACCCCTGTGAGTGTCCAGGACATCCCGGTTCTTTGGCAGCCTGGGGACTTCTGGGATGTTACCATGGAGCCCCTGTGAGTGCCTGTGAAAGATGGGTGCCTTTGCAGCCCAATGTGCCCTGGGATGTCACCATGGAATGGCTGTGACTGCCTCTGAGCACACAGCTCTTTACCATCCCCAGAAACCCCTGGGAGGTCTCCATGGAGCCCTTGTCTCTGCCTGTGACATTCCAGCTCTTGAACAGCCTGGAGTCTCCTGGAATGTTCCCATGGAACCCCTCTGAGGGCCTGTGACAAATCTGATCCTTAGCAGGCAACCATCCCCAGCCCCCTGTTGCTATGGTCAGTTTCCATGGCAACCATCCCCAGCCCCCTGTTGCCATGCTCAGTCCCTTGGCAGCTCCATGCACACCCCATGCCAGGGGTGGGTGCCATGGACACCAGCCCAGGCCTGCAGCCAGAGCCCGTTGCTGTGGCAACCATTGGCAGCCCCATCCCCAGGGTCATGGGATCCCAGATCCACAGAATTGGCTGAGCTGGGAGGGACCCATCAGGATCCTGGAGTCCAACTGCTGGCCCTGCACAGGACACCCCAACAATGCCAGCCTGGGCCTGGCAGCGCTGGCCAAACGCTGCTGGAGCTCAGAGAGCCCTGGAGCTGGGAGCCTTCCCTGGGGAGCCTGGGCACTGCCCCAGCAGCCTCTGGGCAGAAACCTTTCCCTGAGATCCAACCTCAGCCTGCCCCGACTCAGCTGCAGCCGTTCCCTCCAGTCCTGTCCCTGGGCACCAGAGGGAAGAGGTTCCCACAGCCCCAGCCAGGGACCCGCTCCCAAGGCTGTTGCCATGGCCACCAGGCTGGGACCAGCTGGGATGCTCGGTTTCCATGGGCCGGGGTTCAGAAATGGGATTCCCCAATTTCCTGTTCTCGCTAAAACCGCGCTGCCGCTCGCTGCCCTCCCACCTCCCATGGAAAGCACAAAAATAGAGGATCCTAGGCAGGGATAAGAACAATTTACTGGGAACAGCAACAAGATAAAGAACAAACAAGAACAGAAACAATACTGGTAACAGAAGGGAAAAGAAAAACTATTTACAGGGAAAACCAAAACACAACTCACTGGATCATACTGGCCACATATTTCCTCCGGCCCGGTGTACTGGGTTGACTATATGATGCTTTTATCCCCAATCGTCTTGTTCTGTTTATACTGAATAATAAGTTTTACACCTTTAAGACTCTCTTCCAGACAGTGAGGAGGGGAGGGAAGAAGCGCGCAGTTTGTTTTCAGACTGCTCTCACTCCTCCACATTCCTGCTCCTGGACTGTGTTGTCTGCGGATGGACAGACAGCCGGACAGAGCTCCTTTTTTCCCTTTTTCTTGCTTTTAGTTAGTTTTAGCTAGCTGAGGCAAAGAAGTTCTCTGCATTGTGATTTTTTTTCCTTTTTTCTTGGACCTGTTCAAGCCTGCTCTGGACTGAACACCCAGAAGAGCACCGGCAGCTCCACCTGTGGCCCCCCTGGCTGGGCCTGGGCCACGGCGTTTCCAGCACCAGAGAGACTGATCAGAGACTGAGTGAGCCAAGCTGCAACCTGGGGAGGGGACTGTTCTGAGTTTGCTTTTTCTTTGGAGCAGTGAGAAGTTTTATTGTTTAATATTGTTTGGTTTCTATTGTTTAATAAACAGGTTTCTTTCCACTTTTCTCCAAGGAGATATTTTCTCCCGAACCGGTTGGAGGGGGGAGGGGCAATTGAATCTGCTTTTGTAGAGAAGCCCCTTTGGGGGTTATCTCCCAAACTTGCCCTAAACCAGGACAAATATAGTTAGTGGCGCCCAACGCGAGGCTTGAGAAAGTGGAAAAAAACCCTTTATTGATTGCAGATTGGTTGTGCTTGCTGTGCAGTAGGTTAAAGTACCCAGTAGCCATGTTATTTGAATTTGTAATGTCTCTTGGGGAGGCTTTTATGTGGCTCTGGTCTCTAGACCTTTTTGAGGTTTCAATACCTTTCTGGTCACTAGGATTATTGTCCCTATCACGTAGTTTTTGCGGTAAAGGGGCACGGATTGGATTAGCTATTGTGCTGGCCTTGGTGATAATGATTTATAGGGCGTTTACAAAGATACTGGCGTCTGTTTATGATATGTATGGTTTATGGTTTCTTCGTCCTACCCTGCATCCCAGTTCTAGCAGTATGTTTTGGGAATTTATTAGTAATTGCACCCAGCTGGTTAGAGGAGGAGCAGGGAATGAGGCTTTCCAGCCTTTCCTTTCCTTTCCTTTCCTTTCCTTTCCTTTCCTTTCCTTTCCTTTCCTTTCCTTTCCTTTCCTTTCCTTTCCTTTCCTTTCCTTTCCTTTCCTTTCCTTTCCTTTCCTTTCCTTTCCTTTCCTTTCCTTTCCTTTCCTTTCCTTTCCTTTCCTTTCCTTTCCTTTCCTTTCCTTTCCTTTCCTTTCCTTTCCTTTCCTTTCCTTTCCTTTCCTTTCCTTTCCTTTCCTTTCCTTTCCTTTCCTTTCCTTTCCTTTCCTTTCCTTTCCTTTCCTTTCCTTTCCTTTCCTTTCCTTTCCTTTCCTTTCCTTTCCTTTCCTTTCCTTTCATTTCCTTCTTCTCCTTTGAACCTGTTATGTCACTTTTGGAGAATGTTCAGTTTCCCCTGAATGTTAAAGACACCATCTTTCTGGTATTTAATCTCGTAAGCTTCCTCTATATGGTCTGCAGCTTCTCTAGAATGAGGGCCGAGATGTCTAGAAGAGCTGATGAGACCCCTGACCCAGAAGTAGACCCACGTGTGGAGAATCCTGAGTGGGGTGGAAAATGGGAAAATATGGGCCAAATCCTGAAAGAATTCTCTGACCCTATAGTCTGGGACTTTCCCCATGAACAAATTCAGAACCCAGCTGAGGTGGGGAAATATCTGAAAGAGAAATATCATGATGACCCTAAGGAGAAAAGAATCATTGCAGTAAGCTGGGCCCTGGCATATGCTTATCGCACACTGCTAGATACTGTAGGGCAGCAGACAGAGGAAGGGGGGCAGGGAGATACATCATCAGCTATCCCAGTCGCTCAGGTTGCAGCCAACACCCCAGGCTCAAAGCCAGCAGCTAAACCACATAGTGAGCCTAAGCCAGCAGTTAAACCAGACAATAAGCCTCAACCAATGGCTGTTGCTACTAGCACTAGAAGTGGGAAGTGCACAGACAAGACTGATCGACCAGTGGATGATGATGATGATGATGCAGGAGAAGGACCCTCAACATTTCCTGACATAAAATCAGGAGTCAAGGCAACTGGCACAAGATCAGAAGCCAATATTGAGTCCTTCTCCCTGAAGGACCTGCGTGGCCTAAGGAAGGATTACAACCCGACCATCTGATGAATCCATAATTAGCTGGTTAGTCCGTCTTTGGGATGCTGCAGGTGAGGCTACAATTCTGGACGGCACAGAAGCGAGGCATTTGGGATCCCTGTCACATGATCCTGTCATCGACCAAGGCATGATGAGGGGGGCTAACCCTCACAGCCTCTGGGCACGGGTCTTGGACAGTGTAGCACAAAGATACCTGTGTGCCGATGATCTCTACATGCAGCAAACACAGTGGAAGACCAGAGAACAAGGGATTCAACGCCTGAGAGAAATGGCAGTGGCTGAGATTATCTTCTCAGATGACATAACAACTAGGAATCCAGACTTGGTACCATGCACATCTGTGATGTGGCGAAAACTGGTACGACTTGGGCCACATGAATATGCATCTGCTCTAGCTATCATGAAGCGGGATGACACGGATGAGACCGTGCTTGACATGGCAAGGAAGCTCCGAGCTTATGCAGATGCTGTACGTGGCCCAACACATGCCAGAATCGCAGCGGTGGAAACATGTCTGCAGAGATTAGAGGATAAGATAGAGGAGAATCATAAGAAGCTCAAAGAGGAAATTAAAGAAGACCTTCTCCAAATCTCGGCAGTACAGATCAGAGGTTCTGGTACCCAACGCAGACGTTCCCCAGATGGAGAGAGAAGGTACACCCCACGAGCTGAGCTGTGGTTCTTTCTGCGTGATTGTGGAGAAAACATGAGGCTATGGGATGGAAAATCCACCGCTGCTCTGGCCCGAAGGGTGCGTGAATTGAAGGAAGACAGGGCTCAGAGAGGAAGTTCCACCACAAGGAAAGCAGCTCCAGTTGCCCATAGCCGAACTGCCAGGTATGATGATGATGATGGCATGTCTAATCCCCTTGAAGGAACCTCTAAGACATATGCCCACGGAAAGAAGGATAACCAGGCTTAGAGGGGCCCTGCCTCTAGCCAGGTAGAGGCTAGGGAAAATGGTGTTTTCTGGACGGTGTGGATTCGTTGGCCTGGCACATCGGAACCGCAAGAGTATAAAGCTTTGGTCGACACTGGTGCACAGTGTACCATAATTCCATCAAGACACGTGGGGACAGAATCCGTTTCTATCGCTGGTGTGACAGGGGGATCACAAGACTTCACTTTGGTGGAAGCTGATGTGAGCTTGACTGGGAATGAGTGGAAGAAACATCCTATTGTGACTGGCCCAGAGGCCCCATGTATCCTGGGCATAGATTATCTGCGAAGTGGGTATTTCAAAGACCCAAAAGGACTGAGGTGGGCATTTGGGATAGCAGCTGTAGTGACAGAGGGCGTCCAGCAATTGAATACCTTGCCTGGACTGTCTGAGAATCCATCTACAGTAGGGCTTCTGAAGGGAGAAGAGCAACAGGTACCAATTGCCACTTCCACAGTGCATCGTCGACAGTATAGAACCACTCGAGATGCTGTGATTCCCATCCATAAGATGATCCGAGAGCTAGAGAGCCAAGGGGTGGTCAGCAAGACCCACTCACCCTTCAACAGCCCCATCTGGCCTGTGCGTAAATCTGAAGGAGAATGGAGACTGACGGTGGACTACCGTGCATTGAATGAAGTGACTCCACCACTGAGTGCTGCTGTGCCAGACATATTAGAGCTCCAGTATGAGCTTGAGTCCAAGGCAGCGAAGTGGTATGCCACTATCGATATTGCCAATATATTTTTCTCCATTCCGCTGGCAGCAGAATGCAGGCCTCAGTTTGCCTTCACCTGGAGAGGTGTGCAGTACACTTGGAACCGGCTGCCCCAGGGGTGGAAGCACAGTCCTACCATCTGCCATGGACTGATCCAGAGTACACTAGAAAAGGGTGAAGCTCCAGAACATCTACAATATATTGATGACATCATTGTATGGGGGAAGACAGCAGCAGAAGTGTTTGAGAAAGGAGAGAAAATTATCCAGATTCTCCTGAAAGCCGGCTTTGCCATCAAGAAGAGCAAAGTCAAGGGACCTGCTCAAGAGATCCAGTTTCTGGGAGTGAAGTGGCAAGACGGACGATGTCAGATTCCCACTGATGTCATCAACAAGATAACAGCAATGTCTCCACCATCCAACAAGAAGGAAACACAAGCTTTCCTGGGTGCCATAGGTTTTTGGAGAATGCACATTCCTGAGTACAGCCAGATCATGAGCCCTCTCTATCTAGTCACCCGTAAGAA
The DNA here is from genome assembly GCF_036417665.1 of Passer domesticus. Classification (NCBI taxonomy): domain Eukaryota; kingdom Metazoa; phylum Chordata; class Aves; order Passeriformes; family Passeridae; genus Passer; species Passer domesticus. Next base: position 1,085,840 of record NW_026990160.1, on the reverse strand, counting down.
GAACACTTTCCACTGGGGCCCTGAACAGCAACAAGCCTTCGTCCAGATTAAGCAGGAGATCGCTCATGCGGTAGCCCTTGGCCCAGTCAGGACAGGACCAGATGTGAAGAATGTGCTCTATTCTGCAGCCGGGAACCATGGTTTGTCCTGGAGCCTGTGGCAGAAGGTGCCTGGGGAGACTCGAGGCTGACCGCTAGGATTTTGGAGTCGAAGCTACAGAGGGTCTGAAGCCAACTATACTCCAACAGAGAAGGAAATTTTAGCAGCCTATGAAGGAGTCCAAGCTGCCTCAGAGGTAATAGGCACCGAAGCACAACTCCTCCTGGCACCCCGACTACCAGTACTGGGGTGGATGTTCAAAGCAAAGGTTCCCTCTACCCACCATGCCACCAGTGCTACATGGAGTAAGTGGATTGCTCTCATAACACAGCGCGCCCGTATTGGAAAGCTGAATCGCCCTGGGATTCTGGAAATAATTACAAACTGGCCAGAAGGTGAAAACTTCAGTCTCACTGATGAAGAGGAACAAGAAGTGACACGTGCTGAAGAAGCTCCTCCATACAACCAACTGCCAGCGGAAGAAACACAATATGCTCTTTTTACTGATGGTTCCTGTCGCATGGTAGGAATGAACCGGAAGTGGAAAGCAGCTGTATGGAGCCCCACACGACAGGTTGCAGAGGCCACTGAAGGAGAAGGTGGATCAAGCCAACTTGCTGAACTCAAAGCTGTTCAACTGGCCTTGGACATTGCTGAAAGAGAGAGGTGGCCAAAGCTCTACCTCTATACTGATTCATGGATGGCAGCCAACGCTCTGTGGGGATGGCTGGAGAGGTGGAAAGAGGCTAATTGGCAGCGTAGAGGAAAACCAATTTGGGCTGCTGAAGAGTGGAAAGACATCGCTACCAGGGTAGGGAGGCTACCTGTGAAGGTCCGCCATGTAGATGCCCATGTGCCCAAGAGTAGAGCCAATGAGGAGCACCAAAACAATGAGCAGGTAGACCAGGCTGCAAAGATAGGGGTGTCCAAGATAGACCTAGATTGGGAGCACAAGGGAGAGTTATTCCTAGCTCGATGGGCCCATGATGCCTCAGGTCATCAGGGTAGAGATGCCACCTACAAGTGGGCACGAGACCGAGGGGTGGATTTAACCATGGACAGTATTTCTCAGGTTATCCACGACTGTGAGACGTGTGCTGCCATCAAACAGGCCAAGAGGGTGAAACCCCTATGGTATGGTGGGCGGTGGTCCAAGTACAAGTATGGGGAGGCCTGGCAGATTGACTACATCACACTGCCCCAGACACGCCAAGGCAAGCGCTACATGCTCACAATGGTAGAAGCCACCACAGGGTGGTTGGAGACCTATCCTGTGCCTCATGCTACTGCCCGTAACACCATCCTGGGCCTTGAAAAGCAAGTCCTGTGGAGACATGGTACTCCTGAGAGGATTGAGTCAGACAATGGGACTCATTTCAAGAACAGCCTTATCAGCACCTGGGCCAGAGAACATGGCATTGAGTGGGTGTACCATATCCCCTACCATGCACCAGCTGCGGGAAAAGTAGAAAGGTACAATGGGCTGCTAAAAACCACCTTAAAAGCCTTAGGTGGGGGATCTTTCAAAAATTGGGAGCAGCATCTGGCAAAGGCCACCTGGTTAGTTAATACCCGAGGCTCTACTAACCGAGTGGGCCCTGCCCAATCAGAGCCTTTGCATAGAGTAGATGGAGACAAAGTCCCAGTGGTACATGTCAGGGGTTTGTTAGGGAAGACAGTTTGGATCAATCCTGCCTCAAGTACAGACAAACCCATTCGCGGGGTTGTTTTTGCTCAGGGACCAGGCTGCACATGGTGGATAATGCAAAAAGATGGAAGAACACAATGTGTACCTCAGGGAGATCTGATTGTTGGGTGAGAACCATGTATAAATATCACTGTTTGCTGAATGTTGCCACCATTGTCTGTGTATAGCTGTATATTAGATGTATAATGTATGTGTTTGTAGAGTTAGAATATATATATTAGTTTTAGTAGTAAGGTGACGATATGGGGATAAGGGGTGGAATGTCCTGGGTTGACTATATGATGCTTTTATCCCCAATCGTCTTGTTCTGTTTATACTGAATAATAAGTTTTACACCTTTAAGACTCTCTTCCAGACAGTGAGGAGGGGAGGGAAGAAGCGCGCAGTTTGTTTTCAGACTGCTCTCACTCCTCCACATTCCTGCTCCTGGACTGTGTTGTCTGCGGATGGACAGACAGCCGGACAGAGCTCCTTTTTTCCCTTTTTCTTGCTTTTAGTTAGTTTTAGCTAGCTGAGGCAAAGAAGTTCTCTGCATTGTGATTTTTTTTCCTTTTTTCTTGGACCTGTTCAAGCCTGCTCTGGACTGAACACCCAGAAGAGCACCGGCAGCTCCACCTGTGGCCCCCCTGGCTGGGCCTGGGCCACGGCGTTTCCAGCACCAGAGAGACTGATCAGAGACTGAGTGAGCCGAGCTGCAACCTGGGGAGGGGACTGTTCTGAGTTTGCTTTCTTTGGAGCAGTGAGAAGTTTTATTGTTAATATTGTTTGGTTTCTATTGTTTAATAAACAGGTTTCTTTCCACTTTTCTCCAAGGAGATATTTTCTCCCGAACCGGTTGGAGGGGGGAGGGGCAATTGAATCTGCTTTTGTAGAGAAGCCCCTTTGGGGGTTATCTCCCAAACTTGCCCTAAACCAGGACATGGCCGCAGGGCCCTGCTGGGAGATGGAAAATGGGATGATTGGCTCTGGCAATTAAGGGATGAATACTGTGTGAATATTGAGAGAAGCTTTATTGGTGTACAGTTATGTTATTGCAGTTTAGATGTCCTCTGTTCTCCTCATAATTTCCCTGTGGGCAGCGCCTTCCCTCTCCCCTGTGGGCGGCACAGGCCCCGCTCCGGCCCAGAGCTGTGTTTGTGTGCCTTGAAAACGTGGTGCTCTAGGGTTTTTAAAAGTTTATTTTAGTTTCTGACTAAATTCTGATTGTTTTATGTAGTTTTACAGTTACTGGAGAGATTGAAAAGCGGTAAATGCAGCGCCTTATTACCTAACAAATTTTAACATGGTCTGATCTCTTTAAGAAGAATGCTAACACATTTGCCATATAAAATGATGCCAGATACTGTCACTAAAAGCTGTTGGGTTGTTCAGAAATATGCTAAATTTCATGTTATTATATTTATTTTCCATTAACCCTGGACTTTAAAAAGTCTTATTGAATTTCTGTTTCCATGGAATTTGCAGTTACCATGGGTTTTTCTCATAACTGATTTACTTATAATTCTAATATGCTTGTTACAACTTTAATGCTTCCAGCAGACCATCATGCTGTTATTTCACTTATGCCTTATTCACCTTTAAGTTGTCTTTTTGTGTTAATAACCTTAGACTGAGTTACATCATGTCATATCTATAACTTTTAAGGATGTTCATTTGAATTCTGTTAAATTAAGGCCCAAAATTTTAATGCTCAGTTTCATTCTGTTAAATTGAATAAGGCTAAGTTTTATTAAGTAAATTTTGGTAGATTTTATTTCTGTCAAGTTTCAGTTTTACTTAGTTTGAACAATGTTCTTTTCCAGCTTTTTATGGATCCAGTTATGTTTGGAATTAATAGTAATTAAATTTGAGTTCTCTTGAGTGTGCTTTTTGTTCTACTAAGGTGATAATGAAATTATGTTTATTAATTTGAAATCCTTTTAGGGCTGGGTTTTATTGAGTTCATCTTGTTAAGCTCTATTGATGTCGAAAGGAATTTATATCAGAATTGAGTGTTATTTAATCTGAGATATCATAAATTTTATGAGTGAGCTGTTCAGTGTTTCCTTTGTTGCATTTTTTGTGTCATAAATACATTCATGTTTGTATTCCTGTTTTTATAGCCAGCTTTTCATATGTTTTACCATCTTTTGGTGTAATTATCTACAAGACACGTGTCATTTCAGGATCCTTCTTTTGTTCTCTAGCTGCTCATGTATCTCTTAGACCAGACTACCCCTCTGGCTGGGCTCTGCACTGGGGCTCCATGGTTTGACCCAGTGCTGCCTCATGATTTTCAAGTATTTTTCATAGTTCCAGGAAATGATATCTCAGCTTTGTCAGAAGTCTTCTCTAAACTGATGGTATTGTGACATCTACTCTAAGCAATCAGATGCAGTCCCAATTGTTATTACAGAACCACTCCAACAGTTGGCTGTGTTTAAAGCATCTCCATGCTGAGGAAATTCTGGAGGAGACAGCTATTGGATGGTTCATCAGTCTTTCACCCCTAGACCTTTACTCCTAAGTGCTATTCTTAGGAGCCTTGTTTAAAATTACATTTATGGAATTCTCTCCCACTTAGAGCTTGGGTGGTGGCCAGGCCTTAGCTCTGCCTGGACAGGAAATTGCCAACAGACCCAGATGTTTTCTGCATCAAAACTAGATTTGAGTTGCTTTGACTTTGCAATTTGACTGTCTGTACATGACAGTTGAACTATTTTTAAAGGGAGCTTGGGAAATATTATCTGGAAATAATTATCCAAGTCCCCACTGAATCGAGATTTGTCAGCTGTTTGCAGACTCTGGGATGACGGTACATTATTATGTTGTTAGTTTTCTCTGCTATTAGAAATATTCCTGATCGTTGTATCCAAATTATTCCTAATTGCTCTTTCTTGTCCACTACATGTATTATTTTGCTACGATGTTTCTTTATACTCATAACAAAAGACATGCATCTCATTTTTATTAAAAAAAAAAAAAAAAAGAAAAATGAATGCCTTAAGAACATTCAAATAATGCAATATGTACATGAGAAATTTGGACGACTAATCATTTTGAATCATGCAATATTTACATTAGAAACTTGGAAAAAAGATCATCCTATCTAAATCCCAATGGAGTGTCCCACAATGAAGCCTAACTGATTCATTAACTTCAGGAGAAGAGATGCCTGTGTTTTATCACCAACAGCTCAAAGCAGTCACCTGTTCATTCCATCAGATACTGATCAGCTCTGAAGAAATGAAGCCCAGTGGAAAGAGAAATAACCTCATCCCCTTGCAGCCTTTGTGGCCAGAACAGGAACAGGAGTAGGACTGCCAAGACACAGCTGTGCCTGGAAACTGACAGAGGCAATTGGCCAACAAAAGCCTCATGGCATCATCATGGGACAGTGCTCCTCCCAACCTTCTTCAGTCCTTCCCTGTTCCAGCTCCAGGAGGACATTCAGAGATGTCCAAGATCAACATTTCCAGCTAATGGACCTTCTCCTACTGCTCAGCTAATTGGAAACAATGGTCATTTCTTTCCATTTCCCTAAGAGACATTGGACATTATTCTTTTGTTTGCTCATGCTGCAAAACCCTGTGTCAATGACTTGACAGAACTGGGTAAGTTTTGTTGATTGTAATTGGTCTTTTATGTATCTTGTCCCACATCTAACAGATAACCAGTGATAACCTTCATGAGATCATACCCTCCCAAGAGTGAGCTGTTTCAACATCAGAACACAGGAGCCTTTTTTAAATGAACAGAAAGGGGGGGATGTCATAGACAGGTAGAATAATGATAAAAGAAAGGCCTTATGAAACCAGGCCTTGTTCTGCTATATTAACAGCTGGCCTGTCATCTCTTCTAAGTGCAGCTAAGCAGTCACAAGTTCCCATGTGAAGCTATTTTGAGAATGAGACTTGGTGAACAATCTGTTCTGAGGGTGAAAAACAAATGCACCTGCAAGAACAAGGGATTTGTCCCATGAGAATCAGTGAAGAGAATAGGTAACAATACAAACAATACAACAGAGAGATTTGATGCACAAGTAAAATATATTTTATTATCCAACAGAATAACTGGCATAACTAATAATAAGAAATCTATTAACTAACTAAAGTGGCACATTAGGTTTGTCAAACTGTATAAAATAAGTTGTGTGAATAAAATGAAGAGTTCTTCTCCAGCTCAGCTGGGTTCTCTGGGATTTTGGTTCCTCCCTTCTTTCAGGCTTTGGCTTCCCCCTTCTTTGGGGCTTTGGGTTCCTTCTTCTTTGGGGCTTTGGTCTCTCTCTTCTCTGGCACTTTGGCTTCCCCCTTCTTTGGGGCTTTGGGTTCCTTCTTTTTTGGTGCCTTGGTTTCCTTCTCTGGGATTTTGATTTCCTTCCTCTCTGGGCATTTGGTTTCCTTCTTTTCTGGAGGTTTGCTTCTCTTCTCTGGAGATTTGCTTTCCTTCTTTAGGATTTTCAATTCCTTCCTCTCTGGTGCTTTGCTTTCCTTCCTCTCTGGGAATTTGGTTTCCCTCTTTTCTGGAGGTTTGTATTTCTTTTCTGGGAGTCTGTTTTCAATCTTCTCTGCAGCTTTGGTTTCCTTCTTCTCTAGGAATTTGGATTCCCTCTTCTCTGGAGGTTTGTATTTCTTTTCTGGGAGTTTGTTTTCAATCTTCTCTGCAGCTTTGGTTTCCTTCTTCTCTGGGAATTTGGTTTCCTTCCTCTCTAATGCTTTGGTGTCCTTCTTCTCTGGGGCCTTGGTTTCCTTCTTCTCTGGGGCTTTGCTTTCATTCCTCTCTGGGAATTTAGTTTCCTTGTTTTCTGGATGTTTGTTTTTCTTTTCTGGGAGTTTGGTTTCCATCTTGTCTGGGGCTTTGGTTTCCATCCACTCTGGGATTTTGGTTTCCTTCCTCTCTGATTCTTTGATGACCTTCTTCTCTGGAGCCTTGCTTTCCTTCTCTGTGGGTTTGGTTTTCCCCTTCTCTGCTTTTGGAGGTTCCTTCCCCACAGAGACACCCTTCTTTGCTTTCTTCTGCTTCTCTTTCTCCTTCCGCCTCTCTTCCTCCACCAAGGCTTTTGCCTCCTCCTCAAGCTTTGGAGCCGGCCGCTTCAGCTCCCTTCTGCAGACAAAACAGAAAACATGGCTGAGAGTCACCACCAGAACCTTGGGCTCACTCGTCCTGGCTGGCCCTGCACTTCATTCCTTGACCCTGAGGCCAGGCAGCAGCGCCAGACTATTTCCGTGAATTCTCCTCAACCCACAGAGGTTGGGAACATCCCAAGGGAGGGCAGTGGTGGAAGGGCACCTCCAGGACCAGCCAAGCCTGAGCCTTGCCATCAGAAGGGCTTGACTGTGCAAGCTCCCTCTCCGGGCACAGCCAGACACCTCCAGCCCACTGCCAAAGGCTGATCCACCAGCTCTCTGCGCTGTGCCTGAAAACGCCCTTTGTCTCTTGACTTCCCAGTTTCAAGCAGAGCACAGAGTGCCAACGTCTGCTGATCTCTCCTGCAATTCTTACTCAGCTCATTCAGCTCCCTTCTCCCTGGGCAGAGCTGAAGCAGGATTTCAATGAGTTCGGATTTCACCTGAGGCTTAGAAGCAATTCACATTGATCAGGATGTCAGTTAGACAGGCAGACCATAGGTTAATGATGATTAGATGCTTCAGCCAGAGCTGATTGTTATATTGTTTACCATGATGAGCTTCTTGATAGAAGGAAGTGGAGTAAGTGAACTGTTAGAAGAACATCTTGAAACCAGCAGAACAATGGTTAGCACCTGGGCTTTATGTCAATCAGTCACTAAGCAGGGGACCTTGGATGGTGCCAGAGGGTCACAGAGACCTGATGAAGACATTGCTGACTTCATCCCTTAAGACCACTGACCCAATTCCAGACCACCGACCCAATTCCAGAGAAGAATTGCGCAGGTGTGAAGGACTAATGACCTCATTTTAATACAGAGCAGGGAGGGGAGGTGCTGGGGCTGTGCACATGTATTGTGTGTAAGATCCTTGGAAATAAAGAGAGGGCAAAGAACCTTGTACAGCGCGGTCACGCCTTGTAGGGACGACTCTGGTGCCGCCCGCCGGGGTTAATAAACATACCACTTTCTAACTTCAATGAGTTAGAGAGTCTCTGTCTGTGAGCCTCGGTTTAACAACTCATAGCCTGATCCTAAATGAGAATAATCCCATCAGTCAGGAAGCAAAGGCTGCAGGAACTGCTCTCCTGCAAGACAGGCTCTTGTCAGCCAGATTTCCTGCTGGAAGCCAGCTGTGACCAAGCCAGCTGGTGCTGTCTGCCATGGAAACCATCTGAAGCAGCCTCGTCCCTCTCCTCCCCATGAAACCAACTTCAGCCTGGCCTGAAGGAAGTCCTGATGCACAGGCTTGCTTTAAGCAGCCTCCACTCCCAGCTGCACACTTTGCCTGTGTGTCCTGAGCTGGGCTGCCCTGCTGGAGCAGAGCTTCTCCTGTGCTTGCCCACAGCTGCAGCTGAAGGGGAGCCCCAAGGACAGGAGCTTTTATGGCTGCTGCCCCACCATCAGGAGAACCCTGGCAGATCAGCACTGCAAGGACTTCATCTGTGGCAGCACCAGCACCCAAACCAAGGTTTGGTCTGTGCCCCACGCCTGCCCACACCACAATCCCACTGTTTTGGTGAAGAAGGGAGATGCTGAAGAAGATGCAACTCAACACCATGGAGCTAAAGACACCTCTAGAGGCAGTGCCAAGGCAGGGCCAGAGCCCAGCTCCCTGCAGGCAGCATCTGAGCCAGGAGGGCTCACCACTAAACTAGAGAAGAAGATGCTCTGTCCCAACAGAAGAAGGTGCTTCCTCTCTTGGGAGCCAGGGAGCCAAGAGTGGCCATCCCTGTGCTGCTTCTGGCCTTTGCTATGCAGCACCTCTGAGCTCAGAGTCCTTGGAGCAGGGAAGCCCTGCAGGGACAGTAAGCCATGGAGAGCAGGAACCCATGGAAGGCTTACTCACCTCTCCCTGAGAGGTGCCCCAGAGCCACAGTTGATCTCCTGGGGGCTCGGGGAGCAGCTGACACGTGAGGCCTCCCCGGGCACCAGCACCTCAGAGCTGGGGCCTCCCTCCACGTGGCACAGCGCCGTGGCACTGGAGATGCTGTTGAGGTGGCCAGAGAAGGGCAAGGAGACCTGCTGGCTCTCTCCTGGCTGCAGCACACCTGACACTGGCAGGATACTGGAAGCCTGCATGGAAGACAGGAGAGATGGAGGTGTTGAGCATGGAAATGGATGCAGAAGAGCAGCTTGGAGCAAAGTGCAGCTGCAGCCAGAGGGGCCTATTCCCCAAACACTGCCAGAATCACCCTGATCTCACCCTGCATCCATGCCACTGACCAGTGCAGGGACCATGGGGAAAATCTCCTCCCATCCTCACGGGTCAATGCATTCATGAGTACATTACATGAAAGTGAACTGGGATGTCTCCTGGCACTAGAAATTCTCTCTGATGCACATCTTGACTTGAAAAAGTTTCAAAACTTACTGCTTTTAGAAAAGGAGGAGACTCAGAGTGAGAGCTCTTGGAGCTGAGCAAAGGACTCCCAGCCCAGCTCATCTGACTCCAGAGGCTCTGCCCCTCTCTCTCTGATTTAAATGCTGCTCCCTCAAGGTGCTACAGCAAAAGCTCCTGCAAAACCTTCCTCTGGACCACCTGAGGAGTTGCAGGGGGAGCAGTGCCCTCCATAGGTGCTGCACAGCGTCCTTGGGCAGCCCCACAACGTGTCCTGCACGGCCTCTCCAACACCCAGCTGCTCCAGCAGCACTTTGTGCTGGGCCTGCAGGGATGGGAGGCCCCTCTGTGGCCAATGCTCAGGGCCACCAGTGGCACTGGCAGCTCCAGCCCTGCTTGCCACACTGACAGTGTGCAAGGGAGACAGATTCCCTCTTCCCTTCTCCGCTCCCAGGGCAGTGTGCGGTGCGTCCATGCAGCACCTGAATCCCTCCAGGCCTGCTGGGAGGTGAGGGTTTGCAGGAGCTTGTGGTGGCACCTGAAAAACAAGCCATTCCCTACGCCTGCAGGAAGAGACAGCCACTTTGCCAAGTCCCAGTTTGTAAGACAGCTTCAGGGCCAGCAGTGCAACAGCAGCTCTCGGGTGACAGCAGAGACCTGCAAACAGGGAGTCTGGCTGGGCTGGGAAGAGGGCACATGGAGATCAGGACTCATCCCAGCTTGCTCTGCCAAGGAAGCTGCAGCTCTTCCCATCATGATGCAGATAAAAGCCTCATCTTGCATTGGGAAGGCAACAAGACAAAAAATCCCACACTCAGCACAGGCCTGTAGGATCTGAGTGAGCTTCTCCAAGGAAAACTCTCCTATTTCTCCCTGCCACTCCCCCATGTCCAGCCACTGGCCCTGCTGCCCAGCCACTGTCAGGGCACAGGACAGCAGGGCAGCAAAAAGGGAGCTCAGCAGGAGCATGACCTGCTGGTGGCAGGCTGGGGAGGCAGCACAAGCAGTAGGTGTACAAGAAAATCTACCTCTGCTTGTGAAGACTGGGTCAAATCCTGCTCTTCAGTCAGGGCTGTGGCTGCCTCCTGCTTTCCAGCCCTGAAGTGCCTCCATCGAGACGCTGGGCAATCCAAACATGTTCTCATCTCCTTTGGTGGATGGGGAGTGAATTTACGTGGGTGAAGCTCATCTCTGGAAAAGAAGATAACTGTGAACAGGGACCTGCAGTGGGAGGGAGGGACACCTGCACCAGCAGCTCCTGCTCAGGATGCAGCCCCTGGCTGGCTGCTGGCACCTTGAACTGAGAAATGCTTTGATCCAGCCCTTCCCAATCCAGGCTGGAGCAGGTCTGCTCTAAAGGCAGCCCAGGGATGACACTGAGCTGCTGCAGCAGCTGCAACTGCTTGCACTGAGGAACTGCAGAGGACAGGGATGAACACCCTGTGGGCATGCAAAAAGCACAGTGGGAGAGGAAAAGACAGAGAAGGCAAGCAAAAAGGGCAGATTTGAGACATCCAGGGGCAGACCCAGGCAGTGACAGCCAGCACAGCCCCCCCAGGGCCCAACAGCAGAAACTCTGCAGCTCCACCAGGTATTTATCAGCAATGTTTCCCTGACACTGCTGGGGGCTTGGCTGACATTTTCCAGCACTCCCAGGGGACTCTGGTGGCATTCCCCATGCATCCAGACATACATACATGGGCTGTAGTGCTGGGATCCTGCCAGACTCCATCAGCCTTGGGCTTGGAGAGGTTTCTGCCAGCCGTCCAGAGCTCCATAACTGTTTTCTCTGTCCCAGGAAGCAGGCAAAGAAACATTTTTAAAAAAACCCAAAGTAAACCACAACAGGGAAACCTAAAAATCCTTCAACAGCTCAACCCTGCTCTAGTTATTTCTTTAGGGACAGCTACCACTCTCCAGCTGAAATGCTGGGCTTTTGGAGAAAAAAGAAAAAGATAATTACATGTTCACCTCCAAATTTAAAAGGATCAAGGTAAGAGAACCTTTAAAACTACAAATTATTGGCCCAAAGGTAAAAGCTTTGCAAGAAATCTCTAGTTCAGACCAGGCTGACAGTTAAACAACTGGTTCCTCTGGTGGGGAGAAACCCTCCTCTTTAAGGTAAGCAGTCTGAGAGTTGAAAGCAACTGTTCTGTCAAACCTCAGGCTCCCTGGCACAGCCTGCCTTGCCTGTCCTTCCTCTTCACTGATTTACATGCAGTGCCACAATGGCCCAGGTTCAGATGTTTGGTGCCATCCAGGGAATTTGGCATTGTCATTTCCTTATGTTTTAATGTAAGTTTCAATCCTTGCACCCACTCTTCAAATGCCAGCTTTCCTTTCGTTGACAGAAAGCTCAAGGTTCCCAGAAGTCTTCTGACATCCCCTTTTGTGCTCAGAGAGATACCATTTCCAAACAGATGTTTCCAAAGTTAACAGCATTTTCAAGAGCAATGCACTAAAGTGGCCCTGGATTCCAGCTCAGACCAACGACATTCTGTGCCAGACACTGAGATTACCACCCGTGAGGCACAAGCTGTTTGTGCCACCCATCCCTCCTGGCCTTCTCCACAGCAGCCCGTGCCTGCTTTCCCCGGCAGAATCCCTGTGCCCTTTGCAGCCTGCCAGGAGCAGCTGCACAGAGGCACACATCTCCCCTGCACTCACCAGTGGGTTTCTCTCATCCCCGAACACGCTGATGAGAACATTGGTGCGATGCGTGCCCAGCGCCTGCACTTCCACCAGCACTGGGATCTCTGCAGTGCTGTGAGGCTGGACAATCCCACAGGGCTGGGGGCTGGAGTAGAGCACAGCAGCGTCCTCCTTGCGTTTCTGCAAGAGACACAATGAAATGCAGCTTCAGAGGCACCTCTGAAGGAACTTTACACTCCCTAACATCCACCGCAACAGCAACTGACACACGTCTTTAAAAATGCCCAGGACAAAGGTAAAAGGCACAAACAAGATTCAAGAATTGTAGGCTTAGCATTCCCAGGGCATCCTGCAAGGAGGCTGCTAGCACAGGCACTGGTGTCTGTGGATGCAGCAGCTTTCACAACCCTCTAAGATCTCCCACAAGAAAACACCCTGAAGACTAGAACATCAACTGTTCCCTCAGCAGGTTAAACTGCATCCTCAAGTTTACATTCGGGTAGGATCCTGTTCTCAGCAGATCTTTAAGACTGAATAGAAACCAGCAAGGTCATGTCCAAATCCTTTTTTCCCCTAATAAGCTCCTCAATAATATTTGACAGGGGGAGGTGGATGGGATGCCAAACCTGTTCAATAAGCCCGTAGCAGCCAGGCAGGTGGCTGGGATTCCTAATCAGGAACTTCTTCTCGTATGGCACCTTCAGGAGGCACTCATCATATTGCAGCACATGGGGGGACACTTGCAGCTTGGGAACGAGACATCTGGACAAAGTGATGAGCCCAGGGGAATTAGAGATACTGAGAGAATGGAGAACATTTACCCCCAAAGATTGTAAAACAGAGCATAACAGCCCTGCAGTGATCAATTGCCTTCTACATCTTCCCACTCCAACAGGTCTTGTCAAGGCGGGGCAAACCCTGAGAGGCAGCACCCAGAGGCTGCCAAGTGCCCCAGGCAGAGCACTTGGTCCCACAGCTGCCTCAGCCCCTCCTTTCCCCAGGAAGCCTTGCGAGGACTCCTGTAACAGTCCCAGTGACCCATGAGCTCAGGGGGAGCCATCCCAACAAGGATCAGAGCTCACTAAGGCTCAAGGAATACACAACTCCAGTGCCCAGGAAAAATGACTCCCTTCTCTGCCATGGTGCTGTTGCCCTGCCTGGGAACTCAGCTGCTTGCCCCAGCCTTGGAGGGCACGGGACACCAGCTGCCCTCCAGAGTGGCTGATCAGCCCCTCCCAGGCCCTACAGCTCCCTGGCTCCTTCCCTCCACAGCTCCAGGCACTGACTGTCCCCAGCCCCTCCTGCTTGACAAAATGCCAGCCCAGGCACTGCCTGGATGGCTCTGCCTGGGAGAGGGAACAGCCCCAGGGAACTGCATCCCTCCTGGCATCCCACTGACACCCGCAGCAGCACAGCAGGATGGAATTCTGCTGCAGCAACAACCACTTTTGCTCTCAGCTCTGAGAACATTCAAGCTCAGAGTGGGAAGCAGAGGGAAGGAGAAAATCTAGAGCTGAGTTGCCACATCAAGGGCTGCTTTCCCCTCCTGAGACCTTGCCCTCAGCACTCTTGCTGGCAGCCACTTCCCCCCTGCCACGTGCCCTCATGAACAGAACCAGAGCCTGGCTCTCAGCAGGCTGCTTGCTGTGTCCCAAACCAATGCACGGTGCTCGCACCCAGCACAACTCCACCTCTTGCAGCAAGAAGGAGAGGAGGCCCTGGGGAAATTTGTTCCACCTCAAGCACCAAAAGCCAGGCCAAGAAATGATCTCATTCCTGGTGCCTTCAGAAAAGGGCCCAGGACCCTGCTGGGCTGGGAGCAGGGCTGCTTTTCACCACAGGCTGCTGTCCAAGCTCTGCTCTTCTCATGCCCAGCTGGCACAACATGAGCTCATGAACCAGCACTTCTCCTTGGCAGCTGCAGCCAGCAAAGCCTGGGCAAGGCAGGGGCTGGGGGAGGCCAGGGAAGGGCTGGTACCTGGCTGTGATGACCAATGATGCCACTGCCTTGCCAAAACCCTCCAGATCCACCAACATTTTCCTATAGAACTCCATCACCGAGTTGGAACACAGGGTCACCTGGTGGAAGAGAAGAACAGGAAATTCTTCCTTACAAAAGCTCATTATCCATGTGTGATATCCTCCAGTCCTTGAGGGAAGATTTTGTCTTAATTCTGCTGCTGCTCCATGTGTAGAGCACAGTCTCAAAGCAACAAAAGCCTTCTGGCAATAGCAGATGTTTTAAACACACCTTGCTATCAGGGCATAGCTCAGCTACATTAAAACATTAGACTAAAGCTCTATGAACTACTGTATTCAAATTAAGGCCCCAATTTCTCATCTGACTACAATGACATCAATGCAGAAGAAATCTGACTTGAACACAACGAGTTCAGCTTTACAGCAGGAAGCTGAGGGCAAAGTGTGGCCCAGCAGGTGCTGGGCAGTTCATGGCTGCAGAGTTTTTTGTCCCCACTGGAGATTCCTGCAGTGAACACAAATCCTTCTGCTCCCCAGGAGAGGGAAATGAGACCAAGAAGAAAAGCTAACTGTTTTATACAATGACATCTCTCTAACAGCCACCTTCTGCCCTCATCTTTGCTCTGCCCACTTGCAATCAAATAAATGGCTCTCAAGAACCCAAGAGTGACTTCTGGCCTTGACCATATGGTATGTGACCTCAGCATATGATTTTGGAAAGAAAACAGTGCTCCTTGAGGAACATCCCGAGTAAGGCAGCTGGCAGAGGCCTCAGAGCAGTGCAGATCTCTCACTCACACCGTGCTCAAAGCTGCAGCAGAGCTAAAGCCCTCCCACACTGCAGTGCAGCTGCAGCCCTGGTGCTGAAGCGTCTCTGGCTGCACTCTGCCCGTACCTGGATGTCCTGGTGTCCCTGGGGCAGGATGGTCCCTTGGCTGGGAGTGATTGTAAACTCCCGGGGCTCCACATACAAGTGAATGCCCTTCCTCCAGGCTGGGTCACTGTGGCAGCGGATCTGATCGACGCTGTCCACGGCCGGCTGCGTGCCATCGAACGACATGCGGAGCTGGAACGTCACGGGCACCGGGGAGCTGTTAGTGAGCCGGCAGCGCTGGGTGTAGGGAAAGCCTAGGAAAGGACACCAACATCCATTGAGGCTCCCACTGTGGCATGACTCCTGCTGGGAATGGCCTGGCACGATGAAAGTGGCATTGGAGTTCAGCTCTGGATTATCTGAACTACAGCTCACCCAGAAGCTGCATGAGGAATGAATCGTCACTCAGTTCCCTTTGACACAGATTGCAGACTGCAGCCTTGAAAATGCCCACTCCTAGCCCTGCTGAACACTGCAAGCTTCTCTCTTGGCGATGGGGAGGAGCTGCCTCACCTGCCCCAAACCAGCACCAGTGATCTCCCAGTGATAAGTGTGCACCCAGACCAAGCATTCCTCTGAGAATTCAAGCTGTCAAATTCCCTGTTAAGCCTGACAACACTCCCACCCTTTTCAAGATAGATAAACAGTGAGTCAGCATTAAGAAGAAGCTACAGCAAAAGTGAGGATGGAATCAGGAACTAGAACGTGAGGCAAAGCACCCCAATGCAGCTTCTCTCTGCAAGATCTTTAAGGCATCTCTTGGTTTGGGCCAAACAGACTCAGCACGAGACAGCTCAGAGCCCACTCAACTGGGGGCACACCCAAGCCTTGCTTGGAGATTGGCAATGAGGAACCAGGTCCCACCTCACCCAACAAACGGGGACATCACACCCATGCTGCTCACTGGGGTTGCTGCCTGCAAGGCTTTACCCCACTGGAGCTCTGGGATTTGCTTTCCGTGCTGGAAAGCCAGAGATGCAGCCACTCATGGTGGGGATGTCCTGCAGAGCCCGGAGAGCAGCCACAAGCTGCTCTGCAGTGGACATCTGGCTGGGTTGGCCAGCTCTGTGGGGAGGAGACTTTTCCCCAGGCCTGCTCATCAAGAGGCACTGGAACACAGATGGGGAGAAAAAACAACTGCAGCTGCAGCCCAGAGCTTCTCTGCGCCCATCCCAGTGAGCACTGCCAGCTCCAGCAGTGACTCCAGCAGGGAGGCAAGAGAGGCACAACAGGGACAAACACAGATGGCAAAACCTCCAATGAGACTGAGCTCACGGCATGCAGACAACAGTCAACAGCTCCAAAGAAGCAAAGATACAACATCTGCCTTCAGCTGAAGAGACCTTAGGAATGAAAGCAGATCCAGCAGGATCAATCTCCTGGTTCAGAACCATAGTTCCATTGGTTGCCTTTCTTGTTTCATTTCTTCAAAAAGGCAACTTGACAAGTGCCTCCATGGTGATGCAGGGTGGGGAAGAAGCAGCTCAGGAAAGGCAAGTAGTTTCCTTAAAAAGTCCATGACCTTCCTTGTTCTGGGTTCAGGCTTGGCAGTGAATGCTCCCCTTGGTCTGGGAAGGGGGATAGGGGGTTTGGGGGTTTTGGCCCTGGGGGTGGGCTTTTCCCTTGGGGGTTTTTGGCAGCTGTGGCGTGATGCCGTGGGCGCTGTGCAGTGGGAGCTGAGGCTGGGCAGGGAGCGGAGCTTCCCTTCCTCCTGCTCGGGGATGGGAGCTCGGCCGCGTGCTGCTGCGGGAGGTTGTGTGCTTGGCCCGGCACTGCCCTGGCTGCAGCTCAGCCTGGCACCCACCCTGCCTGCCTTCCCCGCTGCTGCCTGCTGCTCTGAGCCACTGCCCACATCCCCCTGCCCTCTGTCCCTTTGCAAAAGGAGCATTTCCCTCCTTCCCTCCTTCCCTGCCGCTGCCGGCTGGCAGGGGATCACTGCCCTGCCAGAGCCCTCAGCTCCTCCTGCTGGGATCCTCACTGCACCAAAGGGCAAAAACGGGACTTGGGAGCTGGCAAACATCTGCTCCTGTTCTCTGGGCTCTCCTGATATAGTCTAGGAAAGAACTGTTATTCCTTTTCCCACAGTTTTGCCTGTGAGCCTTGTCATTTCAAAGGTATCATCATTTGGAGGCAGGGGCTCATCTTTCCATTCCAGGAAGATTCCCACCTTCCTTGGCAGACATCTGTCTTTTCAAGCAGGACAGAGACACCAGAAAATCCTGACTTTCTCTGCCTTGCTTCTGTTTGATCTGACAATGGCCAAATGCTCCCTGCAGCACCAGCAGCCCTGCAGTTCCCACCCTGAAGAGGCTTCTGTGGCAGAGCAGGAGGGAGGGATGCTTTTCCCTTGGAAGGCACAGATCCCTCCCGCTGTGTCCCAGCCCAGGCAGCACTCACCAAAGGAGATGTCCCCGAAGTCGAGCTCAGGGAGGTCGAAGTGCAAACTGGGTCCAGTGACGCTGCCCCTGCATGGCGAGGACAGAGCAGGAAATGCCTTGGTTCAAGGAATTGCAAAGCTCCGGCTGGCGTGGCTCGGGGGCACAAACCTGGTGTCAGGGCACCGTGCCTTTCAAACCAGCACACACCATGTGCTCAGCACAGTGCCCCTGGGCACAGGAGGCAGCTAAAGCCAAGTGGCCAGCAGCCAGCAGCCACTGATGGGCTCTGGGCACAGGGCAGGCAGGAAAAGCCCCCAGGATGCTGCTGGTCCCATGAAGGACCCTGAACACACAGACAGACATGGCTCCGGGCCTCAGTTTCCCCATCTGCAATGCGATGGGCATCAAGGTGTCCCCACAAACTTCTGTAACCAGCCCTGCCAGCCACAGGTTCCCTGCTTTGCTACTTCTTAGCTGGAACTGCTGTTCCCATGGAGGAGCTTTCTCAGCAGAGTTTGACCCACACCATCATTACAGACACAGTTGTGAGCCATGAACCCAGGGCAGCCCCAAACATCCTCTGAAAAGAGCAGCAACACTTCTACACAGGGCACAGATGAATCCTAGAGGAAAGGACCAGCTTGTCAGCAGAGCCCCAGCAGGCACAGCCAAGAGCAACAGCTTCAACAACCAAACAAGGGGGTCCTGAATCTAGCACAGCACCTCACCTGTCCTTGAACTCAGCAGACACACTGCAAAAGTCACCAACGCCCACTGAAAGCAGCACTTGAAGCTGCACAACACAGTTGATTTCATGGCTGATGCCAATCCATGCCCACTCTGCCTTGTGGTTAAAAATCCAGGCCCAGTGACCTGTGCCTTTTGTTGGATTCACAGCACTGCCCCTGGCTCTGCTCCACACATCTCAACAAGAGACACCTGCCCTTGCTCAAGGAGAAAGCTGCTGATGCACAAATATCCCATGACCAGTTTAGGGGAGGGACAGAGGAGAATCAATTATTGGATGGTGGAAGGTTCCCTCTTGATCTCCAAAATAAAAAAGCAACACTTTTCCTCCAAGAACAAAGCCATCACCATTCTTTCTCCACTGGCGGCAGACCTACTCACCACTTTTCCCTTGCTAAGTAATAACTTCCTTGTTCTTTTTCATCCATCTCCCTTATCTTACTGCTACAATCCAGTGCAGATTGCTTTCATTTCTTCACTGCCTTGACCCAGTGCCTCCCAAGAGCAGCAGCCTAGCTCCAAAGCTGCAGAGCAGCCAGCATCAGCTCTCCTGCTCCCACTGCATTATCCTAGCAGCACATGGCTCAGGCTGGCAGGGACAGGGCCTCGTGCTGCTGTGGTGCTGAGCACTGAGCTCTGCCTCCCCTATCATCACCCCTTGTCCCTTGTGCTGGGCCAGGATGATCTCTTGCCATGGCACCAGCCCAGGGGATGGTGCCCAAGTCCTTGGCACAGTTCCTGCTGCACAGTTCCCTGACTCCCACATCAGCCCTTGCCTGGCTGTGCACAGGAGGCACCAGAGCCCTCTGGGCACAGCAGCTGGGAGCACAGCTTGTCCCCCACAGCATGGCCATGAGAGGGGAGGTGAGGCTGCTGCTGCCCATCTGGCATGGATTATTGACAGAAGTTTTTAAAAGCACTGCTGCTGCTGCAGAATGCCCCAGGCTGGCCCATCTCCAAAGCCCTGGGGCCTTGCTGGCTCTTCAGCTGGGACATCCCAGAGCAGCTGCTGCCCAAAGCTGATCCATCCCACTGCCTGCCATGGCCCAGGGCAGAGGGAGATCCCTGCAGGGAGGAGTCATTCCAGCTCCAGGTACCACACAGGGCAGGAGGCATCCTCCCACTAAAGCAGTGCCAGCATCAGAGCAGAGATGAAGACCTCAGCAAACACCTTTTCTCTCTGCTCCACCCCAACAGGGGGTAGCTGGGGCATGTCCCAGAGACAGCTCCAGATGTGCCCACCAAGCTCCCAGGGTCCTTACTTGATGGTCAGGATGGCAGGCGTAGGAGATCCAGCCACACTGAACCGGAATTCTTCCTCAAACCTCCCCAACACGGTGGCACTGAAGGAGATCTGGAGAGTCTGGCTCCCACCTGCTGCAATGATGCCCTCCTGGGGTGCCAACTTGAAGCCCAAGCCCACCTTTGTGGCTGCAGGGATGTAGCTGAAGGGAGCATCAAGAGCTCCTTGGTTGATCAGGTTCACCTGCAGCAGCAAGAAAGCAAAGTGGAAATCCGTGTGGAATCTTCCCTTCTTGGGAGTTATTGTCTAAGGATGCAATGAACAACCAGAAAAGGCAGAAGATGCTTTGTGCTGCTGAATGGCAGAAGTCAAAAGATACAAGAGGACAAGTTCTGTCTTTGGATTTGCATGCAAAGCAGTGGCAGCTGCACAGACCTGCAGTCACCCTGGGGTTATCCCATGGGCACAGAGCAGTGCACCTCTGGGCAGCATCACCCAGCTCATGGAGACCTGGCCCTGAGAGCAACGTGGGGTGATTGCAGCTGCCTGGTGAATCAGCACTGAGCTGCTGCTGCCCCAGCCTGCACAGCTCCAACAGCACCATCACCTCATTCACCTTTTCCCACACCATGAAAACAAGACATTGCTAATGAGGCATCAGCAGCAAAATGTACACACAGCACCATCTTTTGGTGAGAGAACTCAGGGTGTCTTTCTCTTCCCCAGCCAAGCTTTTGAAAGTGTCTGCCATGATGTAGTGCCTCATTTTCTACCTCTTTCAGTTGCTCTCTTGTGGTTTTTTTGCAAGTTAGCTCTATTGTGAGGGAGGCAAATAGGAAGAAAAATCCTTTACTTAATTTCCAGGAACACTTTTCTCTTTCCAGAGCCAGAGATGCACCAAGGCTGAAGTGTGGCACTGGTCAGCAAGAGACAGAACTCCCAAGGCTTTCCTGGGACTTCCAGGAAGGAGCAGGAGACCCTTGACTGGAAGCTGTTGGCAGTGGACTGAAGCTCAAAGGCAGCCAGTTGGTTCCAGCTGCTTCTGCAGAGCCCAGTCCAAAGGTGCCTTGTGTCTGGCACTGCCACAAAAGCCTCTGAACATGCAGCTTTTGCACCCAGTGCTGGTTTCACCTGCCAAGGGCTTGTTTTGCAGGAAGCCTCCCAGCTGATCCCTAAGGAAGGCTGCCCAAAAGCAGGGGCTGGGGCTTCATGAACAACAGACACACCTTTCTGACCCCCAGATTGGACCAGCACATCAAATATTCCCTGCTCACAACTGCCCAGCTTGGCAGGAATTCCACAGCTCCACCAGGCTTGCTGCTGCCTCAGGAGCCATCAGCATCCATCCCCAGCCCTGCTGCTCACCTCACAGACATGGGGGGTGTTGACAAAAATGTCCCCAAGCTCCAGAGTGTCACAGCTGAGCTCAACCAAGGGTCCTTGGCCTTCCCCTCTGAGCTGCAGGGGCAGCCTGCTCTCACGGCCTGGGGAGAGATGTCCATTTCAGTACAAGCATTCCCTCTATCACAGTGTCTTTTCCAGGCTGCCTCAGTGCTAGTCCCTGACTCTGAGCTGGATGCCACCAGCTCCTGATGCTGCAGGAGAAGATATGGACCCTTCTCTTCCCTCAGCAGATATCCCTTGGGGCTGACTTCTAATTCCTAACCCATTCCTCGGGCTGGTTTCCAATGGGAGCCACCAGTTTGCTGAGTTTCAAACATCTCTGGGGTCCTGGAGTGGCAGACCAAGGAGTAATGCGTAGAAATTGAAAGAAAGGAAATTTAGGTTAGATATTTGGGATGATATTTTTTCCTGTGAGGGTGGTGAGACACTGGAGCAGGTTCCCCAGGGAAGTTGTGCAGGTTCCAGCCCTGCAAGTGTTCAAAGCCAGGCTGGATGGGGCTTGCAGCTACCTGCTCTAGGGGGAGGTGTCCCTGCCCATGGCAGGGGCCTTGGCACTAGATGATCTTTAAGGTCCACCCCATCCTTAACATCCTAGGATTCTGTGCTTTCCTTCCCCTGCACCTAGAGGAGCTTGGAAATCCATTCAGTGAAGGCACAAAGCTCATCCAGAGCTGGGCAATTACCAAACTACCTGGCCCAGCAGCACAGGACTTTGTTGCCCAAGTCCTCACCTTCTGACCCTCAGCACTGGGCTCTGTTTCCACAGACTGAGAGCTGCAAGGTGACAGCTCCCACACAGGGAGAGAAGCAGCTGCTGGCCAAGGCTGCTCCTTCTACCAACAGCCTGGGCTCAGTGGGGCTCAGCCCCCTCTGCTCTGGTGCTGTCTGGCCAGTGGGAGCTGATCCAGGCTCAGGGAGCACATTTCTAACCCAGCTCCTGCCACCTGATGATGGATCCATGTCCAGTGGAGCCATCCTGGAGGCCAGGGGCCTGCAGGGGCTTAGTGCTTGTTCACTAAAGCTGCTCTGCTCTGCAGCTCTCTGGCCTTTGAGGAAATACCAGCAAAGGCATGGCATGAAAACCTCTCCCTGCACTGCCTGGGCTGTGCTGGGATCAGGAACCCAGACACAGCACTCTGAGCCCTGGCCTTGCACGGGACACTCCCTGGGAGCTGCAGGGCCACTGGGGATGTGCCAGCACTGCCCTGCTGGCCAGGGACTCTTCCCAGCACTGCCAGGGCAGCCCAGTGGGCTCAGGCTTGCACCATGGCTGCACTGAGGGGGAGAAGCAGGGCAAAGGAGCTGCACCTGAGATGCTGCAACAAGCCACACTTTGATACTCCACTGCTTCCAGGGGTTTGAAAGTCATCTTGATTTTGGCCAAACCATCCGGCTCGATTTCTCCCTCCTACAACAGAAACAGAAAAACATTTCTCTTCAAACTTCACATTTCTTGTTTTCAACCATAGTCCTGTCAGCCTTTGTTTAGAGCATCAGTGATGAGTGAACAACACAAGGAGCCCAAGGAAACCCTCCAAAGGCAGCTCAACACAGCGCTGGAAGCTCTCAATGCTGGGCAGGTCCCACTCTCCACAATTTCCTACTGCTCTGACACAAGCTCTTGCTCACATCATGCTGCTGTCAGCTGCAGTGGGATGTAACTGCAAATGTGCACTGGTGGCTCTTCACAAGGAGAGATCATGATCCCCTCCCCCAGAAATAAAAATATTAGTTTAACCTGTTTTGAAAGAAAGCTGAGGTTGGGATTATTCTGGGCTTTACTCCAAGGGGAGAAGGGATTTTGCACTGTGCAGACACCAGGCATTCATCATCTCTCACAATGCCAGTGCTCAGAATCAGGGCTCTGGCTGATGGCAGCACGTGGCAGTTGGCTTGCACAAACAGAAAAGGAAAAGGTTTTCTGTCCCTGTGTGCAGGAGAACTCAAAAGGCCCAGTGAAACCTTCCAGCCTTGTGTCCAGGCTCACAGATGACACTGGAAGGCAGACTCAGAAATAGTGCAAGGCGTGGTTACAGGAGGCCATTGGCATTTCTGGGATTAACCTTGGGCTGAGTTTGGCCTCCTTTTCCCAGCCAGCCATTGCCAGCTTCAGGTCAGTGTGTGAGCTGGCAGTGCTGCAACAGCCTCTGCTGAGCCCCACGTGTGGGGGCAGCCCCTGCCTACAAGAACTGCTCCCTGTGACACTGCAAGGACACGCACGGAGTGCCCTGAGCTCCAGCCCTGGCAGCAGAGCTGGGCTTTGTCAGGCTCCCAGCCCTGCCTTGATCCTCCAGGGCAGAAATGCTTTTAGCATTTTAGCATTTTTAGGAGAGCTCTGCAGCTGCACCAGAAACTCAATGCCCTCCCTCCCAGCATGTGGGGCCAGCTGAGGATCTGCCCAGTGACCACAGCCAGGGTTGCAGTGGGTGGGAGGAGGAAGAGGGGGAGGAGGAGGTTCTCAGCTATCACTTACCATTGGCTCAATGAAAGAAACGTCATCAGAGAACATGGGGTCCTGGTGCACCTTTGCCATCTCCCCCGGGGCTCTCAGGCTGGCAGCACGATCTTCACAAGAGCCCTTCTCCTTCCCTGTTTCTTTCTCCTCCATTAATTTTTCCAGCCACAGCTCTCTCTGTGACTGCCCAAAAAGACTCTGCCTGCAGCCAGAGGAGAGACAAAGCCAGCAGGTCGTTTAATAAGCCACAGATTTGCAGAGAGAAGTGTGAGTGCAGGAGAGCAAAGCACCTGGGGAGGAGCAGCAGTGTGACAGATGAGCAATGCCACGACTGACTCTCACCATTAACAGACCAATACCATGTCTATAGGTTAAGAAAAGGTTTTTTACCCCCTGAGTTGTTATCAAGGGACAGACGGGGTTGGGATATTTGGGAGGGTCAGCTTGTCACCATGGTGACATCTGACCTCCAATCAAGACTGGAGGAAGTGAACTCCACCACAGGACAGTGAAGAAGGGGTCGATGGTCAGAATTTTGGGAGAGGCTAAAGGGTTAAAAGGCAAAACCTCCATTGTGTGGGCGAGCACACCTGGGGAAAATCCTTCCGTAACATCTTCTCTATCCAGTCTTCTGTTGTATTTTTGATAAGGTTTAATCAACCTTTCTAAACTGAGGAAAAGTGAGTGGCTATTTCTCACAAGCAGCCGCTCCCCAGCAAGGGCTGACCCCAAGCCCTGGGGGTCTCAGAGGGATCACAGGATAACTTGTTGTTCACTGGCACAGCAGGTAGTTTTACTCCACACCTGCAGGCTCAGGAGAGCTTTCCAAAGCCAGAATCCCTCAAGGGAACCTCCTGGCTCAAAGCCTCTGCCAAAACTGAGGGACAATCCACCAGCCACTTCAAGTGGCTTTTCCTCCCACTGAGCTGCTGGGGGAGGCAGATAAAGATTATGGAGCAGGACTTCTCTGGGAAGGGGAGACAGAGTTGGGTTGCAGCTCCATGTTACCAGCACTGTGAAAAATGCCTATTATATTATTGGCTGTTTGTAAATATTAAAATGAATACTATATGTGTGATGTTGGAAAGTGGTGTTGTATTAATCCTTTTTTACAGACCAAGGAATAATAACTGTTGAATTTGCAGTGTGGTTCTTTGGTGTGTTTTACCTTGAAAACATCCTGATTGAGCCTAAAAAGGGCACATTTTAGCAGTACTTCAATGAAAGCTACGCTAAGAAAGGGAGCAGTCAAAACTCTGAAAGAGTGCAAATGCACATTAGAGCAATACAGTGACATGGAAACCCAAAGGAGGATGCCATTTCCAGTCTGAAGGATCCAATCCCAGCTCAATGAAGCACCATGAACAGGAGCACATCAAGGAAGCAGAACAGGAGGTTTCTCTGTATTTACCAGCAATGCAGTCTGGGACTGTGGGTTGTCACCCATGCTGGTAACTGTTTGCTTGGCCCAGCAGAGAAACTCTGTGCAATGTGTTGGAAATAATTATGCAGATGTGTTGGTGCACTTTGGATTTAACAGCAGCAATCAGGATTGGTCACCAGGTGAACAGCTCTTGCCTGACAAACACAAGACTCTCTGCTTTGATGCTCAGGGAGAGCTCAGGGGAAATGTGCTTCTGCCCAGCAGCTGCTGGCCTTTGTGCTTTTGTACAGCCCCACTGAGGAAACAAAAGTTCCTGGCCTTGGTGCTTTGCTGCTGCTCAATCTGTCACTTCCAAGTGTCTTCTGGGGACTTTGGTGATGAATGCATCACACACAAAAATAAAGAGAACATCTGCCAAGCTGAACTTTGTTCACGTCAGCAGTGATGAACTTGCTTCAGGTTCAGCTCATGAAGGACCTATTGCTGCAATGATGGGCCTGACCAGTTCCCATTACCACTGGTGAGAACATCCCTGCTGGCTGAGGGAGAAGCCTTAGGACAGCAGTGCTTATGTGCTGGATGTGAGGCTTTGGAGAGAGGGGAGGAAAGACAAGGCCCCAGCAGCCCCAGAGCTCCTGCATGTGCTCCAGGGCTGAGGCCAGGGCTGCTGCAGCTCTCTGCTGGGGCTCGGGGGGATCAGTGCCTGCTCTGGGCAAGGCACAGCATTTTGTTCTTATTCTTCTGCCAAAAATTTCACTGGAACAGAGAAGCTGCCAGTTAAGGGAATCCCTGGCCACACTTCAGCACTCCATACCATCCCATTCCATTCCATTCCATTCCATTCCATTCCATTCCATTCCATTCCATTCCATTCCATTCCATTCCATTCCATTCCATTCCCACTGCTGCCCCATGTTACATGCTCCTGCCCTCAGATGGCAGGATGGCAATAACACTCCTGGGGGAGACTTCAGGGCTTGCCTGAGAAAGAAGGGATCTTCTTCTTGTCAAATTATCAGGAGAAGAGGATCCAGCCCAGTTCAGGACTCAGTTTTCAGGACTGAAAAACCAAGTGCAAATCAGCCCCTGCATCTCCTACATCCCAGCCCGGGCTGTACCCACCAGACTCCTCTGTTCCTGCTGGAGCAGTCATCTCTCACACAGACCTGGCTCCCCAAGACCCAAGGACACAAGCTCTACAGCTGAACTTAACTCCTCTGAATTTCAGCCAACATCACTAAGCTGTTCCCTGAGCCCACAGATAGAAGAGCTGTGAAGGAGACATCCCTGACATTGGAATAACCAAATGAAAATACCAGTGCCAATAGATGGGGCTGGCAAGCTAAATTTTTGGCCTTTCATCTGTGAATTGTGAGCTGTTCCTTAAGATAGTTCTCATCCTGTTAGAGCTACCCTTTCAATGAATCACTACTGCACCCTGACAGGCACTACCGCACTACTGACAGGCAGAAAAGATAAGGTATGGAGAGGGTTTGAATACCTTGTTTTCGTCTGCTTTTTAACTAGGGCCCTTTGGATGTTTGTTTCCTTGCATGGCATCTAAAGGCAGGTCCAGATCTCCCAATGGCACCTGGCAATCCCCAGACACTGCTCTTGCTTTGAGCAGTGTGTCTGCTCAGATGATTGCCAGAGCTCCCCTCCAAAAGTTATTCTATACTTTTATCTTCTAAATCAGCCCAATTGCTTTTCAAATATTCACTAAATGTCTCATATTTCCTACACACCTCTGCAAGTACCCATGGGCATGTGGTATATTGATAGGCATTAGAGGAGCTCGACCTTCATGAAAGTTCCCAAGGAAGAATTCATGATCTTTTGGCAAACACTTAAATCAAAATGAAAAAAAAAAAACAGCAGAAACACAGGAACTTCAGAGTATTCAAAAAGAAATCTCAATGAAAAGGGGGCACAACCTTATTCAGAGATTTAAATCATCTGTTTGAAATTTTAAACTGGCTTTCAAAAGTTCATCATGGAACACAAGAGGTGACTGATGCCCTCAGCTGACAAGGGAAAGCAGATCAGCTTCAGGAACAGGACTGCACTGGCTGCCTGCAGCACAGCTCATGTTGGGCATCTGATGCAGGGACCCCTGCAAAGCCACGTGCCTGTGGCCTCCCAGAGAATGGCTCTGTTTGGCTGACAGTGCTGAGAAAGCATTTCAGGAGCTGCTTGTGCTCAGCAGGGTGCAAGCCAGCTGCCAACATGTTGCAGCAGCCTCCAGGAAAGCTGGGACAGAGAAAGCTCAAAGGCTGCATCCTGCTCAGAAGACCGAAAGCGAGAGCAGCTGCCATCCATCCTGCTCCCTTCCAGCCAGGGCTGCAGGGATGCTCAGGCTCCTTTTGTTGCTCTTTCCCAGCCCTGTTATCACCCAAAGGTGTTTTGCACAAGGACAGATCCTCACCTCTGGGTGCTCAGCTGGAAACGAGCTTCCAGGTTCCCAGTGTTGCGGAGCAGCAGAGTCTGCTGGGTGCTGCACTTCACTGGACACCTGGAGAAGTCCAGCTGCTCAGGGAAGTCCAGGACAGTTTGGGCAGCAATGGCCCGAATTGGCACCACTATCCTTTCCCTTTCAGTGACACAGAGCAGCTCGTGGGAATAATCCTGCAGGAAAAGAAACTGCCTCAGCACAGGGCATTTAGTGCCATCCCCATGGCAGAAGAAAAACCATTTCCTATAACCCTTCAAGGGCATCAATTTACCTATCCCACCCTAAATGAACACTAAGCTCTACTGATATGTCACATTTTAGAGGCACTAGCGCACTTTGCAAAACCTATCTCGGTGGCATTAAGCTCTTCTGTCACTTGGTCATCCAGAGAACTGCCCTAGGCCACCATCATTTTTACTCTACATTTTAATGATGTTAAAGAATTCCTAAGTCCCTTCTAAGGAACATGGAGCTAGGGAACACAGGACATTCCTCTTTAGCTTTCTATATTCCCACTGTTTGAGAATAGGACAAAGTGTTCAACTGACTCGAAGCAGCAAAAAAAAGATGAGAAAACAGCTGCACCCAAAGAGATCCTGCACCTCTGGCTTGGTATAGAAACATCAGCTGCCTCAGAACTCCCCTCCAACTTTGCCTCTCCAACCAAGTCAGGAGGAGAACAGTGCTAAGAGGCAGCAGGATGCTGCTGGAAAGAGCCTCTCTTTGTTTCCCTGCAAGGCTTCCTCCCTTCCATGCCATGTCCTCAACCCTTCTGGATGAACAAGCCCCCAGATCCCAGCACTGAGATCAGACTTGCCAGGGCCTCAGCACTGCTGTTCAAACCTGCACACAAAAGCACCTTTGGCACGCAATGGGTGCCAGCTGACAGAGCAAGCACAGGCACAGGCATGAAGACAGAGGCACAGCAGCGTCCCTGCCACGGGCTCTGGGCTCACAGCTCTGCCTGCAGCTTGCACCTGCCCTACACCAGCTCCTGCAGGCAGCTGTCCAAGTCCCTGCAGCTCAGCAACCTCCTGCTGACCAAGGGCACCCAGAGCCCAGGGTGCCTGTGCCAGGCCGGGCTCACGGGCACAGCACATCCTCTGCCCTGGCCCTGCAGCTGCACCATGCTCACTTGTGCTCTGGCACAGCACAGCTGCAAGGCTGCAGAAGAGAGGCTGGGAAAAAGCACCGTCCTTGCTCCAGCCCAGGGGGAGGCAGGGAAGCTGTTGCCAGGCAGGAAGGAGGAAAGCTCTCAGACCTCTTTGTTCCTCCAGTGTTTTCCATCATCATGAAACCCCTTCCACTGTACCTAGAGATGGCCCAACATCTATCAACAGCCCTCTGTCATTTTCATCC
Source organism: Passer domesticus (assembly GCF_036417665.1). Taxonomy (NCBI): domain Eukaryota; kingdom Metazoa; phylum Chordata; class Aves; order Passeriformes; family Passeridae; genus Passer; species Passer domesticus. The sequence continues at coordinate 1,057,660 of NW_026990160.1, read as the reverse complement.
TTTTCCCTGGGCATCTTCCCTTGGCAATGCTCAGGGATGTGCAGGGAGGGGAAGCAGAGCCTGTCAGGCCTGGCTGCAGTGCCTGGCAGCCCGTGCCAAGCTGGGACTGGCTGCAGGCTGCCTGCCCACGGCCTGGAGCCAAGCTCCCAGCATGGAATGGGCTGCACCCAAAGTGCAGGGAAAACAGTGGCTTTGGAGAGCATTCTGTGTTTTGGCTCCTCCAGGCTCACCTTGTTCTCGCCGGGGCTGAAGCGGATGCGCACAGGGACAGACACGGCCGGCACCAGGAGACGGTAGGCATCGTTGGAGCCCATGACCTGGAAGTAAGGTGATCTCTCCATGGAGACCTTCACCACATGAGGAAACTGCAGGAAAGACATGAAACAATGATTTTGTCACTTGTGGAAACAGGATGAGAGGAGACCTGTCCATGCCCTGGTGTCATCCCTTCTTGACCCCTTTTCCAAAGCACTTTCAGCTGTGCATGTACAGGCACAAAATTCATGAGGGTGAACTCAAATTCCTTCTGTCTGGCTCCAGCATTCTGACCAGGCCCAGTAGGGCGGTGCCTGGTGGGAAGGAAGGGCCGAGCAGGTCAGCAGCAGCAGGATGGAGACAGAGCACCTGAACCAAGTCATCTGCACATTCAACAAGGCCAAAAAACCTGCTGGCTCCTGCCAGCACACAGCCATGCAGTCGTGTTCCAGAGGGGGAATGTGCTCCCTGAAAGCAAACCAGCACGTTGTCCTGGGGGAAGGAAGAAATTCCCTTCTAGTGCATCAGGTTTGGGTAGGGATGTTCTGGGGATACAGTCATGCAGGCAGACCAGCAAGAAAGGAGACCAAACACTGTGGTCTTACTGGGAATAAAAGCAAACCTGAAAAGCCAAAGAGGGAACACAGCAGGACAACCCCTAAAACAAGGAGGTGGCAAAGAGAATTTAAATGGGCAGTAAAGCAGCAAGGAAGAGTCATAAAACCATGAGAGCAATCAGCTTGTCAAAAGTGACAGAAACACAGACAGGCTGTGCCTATCACTATGGGCTTCAAAGGCATTTTCTGCCTGGAGAAACAGGACCAGCAGTGTGGTTGCAATACTGAAAGACAATTTTGGCTCTCCAGGGATTCTTGCTGCCTGTGCAGGCAAGCTGGGCTGCTGGGCATTCCTGCCTGCAGCCATCATGCCAGGTTCTGCCCTCTGGGATACACAGACACAGCAAACAAGCATTTTCTAGCACACTGATGTCATCAACCAATGAGCACCAAAATGCTCTCAACAAGTCTAAACCAGATGACTTTGACTCCCTCCTGTCTCTTCTCACCAGCCCACTCTTGGCACAAGCCTCTTTTTAGAAAATGTTTTCCCTGACTGAAATTCCAATGGTCTCCGTTTTCCTCTTTACAGTGGAACACAACTGCTGACATTTTTCAACTTTTCCCCTCAAAGCTCTCTTGGGAAACCGCAAAACAACCACAATTTCTACAAGTGAAGGTGAAAACCTCCAGGAGCACATGGCTTTGGATGTGCTGTGGTTCTCCAAAGGGAAAGCAGAGCACAGTGTTGCTTTTGGAAAAGCTGAGCAGAGCTGGATGAAGCTTAGCAGGAGCCTCAAGTGGCACCTAAAGGGCTCCCGCTGCTTCTGCTACGTCAGTCTGATTCCAGGGCTGCTTCAGAACACACCTCCTGCAGTGCCAATGCCATTAATGAAAAGTTATTCCAGCATAAAGTGCAGAAGACTCAGCCCCTGAGCTTTGACTGTGAGCTGCACAAAGGGAGCCCAACAGGCTGAGAGAGGCAGAGGAGCCAAGATTAACCAAGGAGACACAGGAGGTGGTAAACACTCAAGGCAAAGCACGAGAGCAGATAAGAACTGTACAGGCCTCAACACTCCCACCAATCCAGAGCTTTCAAGAGAAGGCACCTCCTTTGGGACAGATACTGTCAACACATGGCCAAAGTCAGGGGAGAATTCCCAGCACAGGAAGGTTTCCACCATCTTGCAGAACAAAGGTGCTGAGACATTTTCTTCTGGACGTGCTGCAGCAGATACCCTGCTTTGCTGTACACTTTGGGAATTACAGCTCTCTCCTCTTCCAGCACAGTGTTAAAGCTCTGTAGAAACCTAGGCCAGGGCACTGGGAATATTTCTCTGTCTGCTCTGGGCTGTCCTGACCCCCGGGGGAGCACTGACTTCGACCCTCATTCATGGAGAAACTTTCTTAGACATCAATATAGGCTAGAATCCACAAAAGCGTGAAATAGATTATAGAGAGTAGTGTAGGTGTATCACCTGCTGAGAAATTTAGATTTTGGGATTTCTGTGGATAGAAGCAAGATGGAGGGCACAGAGTGTCATCCTGAATTTCTTCTTCATGCTTCTTCTTCCTTTTTCTTCATGGGTTTGGGTGGCATTTTGTAATTGGGAAGAAAAGTCCACATTGCATGCTTCCAGGGATCAGTTATTGGCTTAAAAGGGAAAATAATCCAGGTGTCCTTTCTGAATTGGATAGCTTAGTCTTAAAAGACTTTGTAACAAGAGATTGTTAGCCATTTCGTGCCTTGCTAATGACAAGCTGCCGAACTCATGGTTGTGAGGATGTTTTACTGATAAGAAATAATAAACACCTGAGTCTGAACATGAACTACCATCTCGAGTGCCTGCAATCCCGACCCAGAGAAACCGATAAAGCTCCATGTCCCAGCACTTACCTTGTCCACATTCATGAGAGACACTGTCATTTCAGAGACATCATGAGTGTTGAAGTTCTGAAATGTCACCTCTGGTGGGGAAATCTGCAACAAGTTCTGCTTTGGGGGAGCTGACGGCAGCTGGAGAGGCGAGAGAGAGCAGGGACAGCTTCAGCTGCTGGGAGGAAGGCTCATGAAGGACAATCTTACAATGACCCCAGTGAAGTGCAGACTCTGGGGGGAGCACATCTGCCCAGCCCACACTGGGCAAACAGTGGCTCACCCACCTCTGCTCGGAGCTGATGGAGAGCTGCTGGCCACACAGAGCAGGCTCGAGCCAAGCTGCTCTTTTGACATGTATTTCTCCAGCTTTCATTCTCCACAATGCCAGGCAGCACTTACCTTAAGCACAGCCCTGTGCCCATGCGGTCACAGAGCTCTGGGGCACTGCCTGAGCACTCATGGAGTAAGTAAAACCCATACATTTACATCAGATTCCATGGGAAACGATTTTGCGATGTCCTTCACTCTGACACAGGGAAACCAAGGCCCACACAACTGCAAATCCCTTTTTTGATCTAGAACTTAGGCACCAGTAGCAGAGGAGGTGTGAGAGATGAGGTGATATTTGGCTGAAGCCAAAAGGTTATCAAGTTAAAGAATGAAAGTTGTTGATTCTCTGTGTTGTTTGAGGTTTGGATTTGTTCAGGTTGGTTTCTTGGGTGTTGCTGTGAGAGGAACAGGGTTGAAGACCTGACCAAAAGGAAGCAGGGTGAGAGGGGAGGGGACAGAAAAACTGGCGTTTGGAGGGAATGGAAGTTCCCAAGTACCCATCCAAAGGGCAAGGGGACAGAACAGCCCTCACCGGGTATAAAGGGGATAGAAAGATTGCCATTTTCTCAGAGGCTGTGTTTGTTCATCTCCAGGAGGAGGGAGACATGCCCGGCTCAGCTGAGTCGTTACTAATAAACAGTTTCCTTTTGCTTCAATGATTTTGTCCCCTTTCATTGTATTTAAAAGTGAGTGCATTTCTAACAGAGGTAAAGGCAAAAATAAAGTACCACAGAAGTTAGGAAAAAGACAAATGAAGTGAATGCTGAATGAGGATAAGGTTCAGTTATTTTCTCAGCAACTTGGGTAAAAGTAGAGTTGGTATCTCCTTTTTCCATGAGCTTTAAATAGGTGCTTTCTTGTCATTATTGCTACCTTACTTGATACCATTGTAGAGGCATGTCTGGAATGACACAACAGCAGCAAATGCTTCTGGAGCAGAGACATTACTTGGAGAAAATTCTCCCCTTCTCCAGCCACACTGCTGTCACTGCAGAGACACCAGCAGCTCTCCTGTGTGACTCCAGGGCAGACACAGTCTGCTGAAGGGAGTGCCTGCAGCACACTGTCCCCCAGTTGTGCCCTTCCCTGAGGTGTTCCCAATGCCCCTCTCCAAGGCAATCCTTAACCAGTGTGTTCAATGTCTCTTGCTGCCAATTCACTGCTCAACAGTGTGATAAATGAATGGGATTTGTGCTAACAATTGGAACTATATCGATATTTTAGAAAATATATGTTAAAAAGTCCTAGAGGAAAAGGATATGTAATTAGTGTCACAAAACAGATGTTTTCAGATGCTCATGAGAAAATAGGAGACGGGATGTAGTGTGAGATAAGTAAAATCCCAAAACGGAATAGGCCTCGGGATAATTAAAGAATTGGCCTTGAAATGGACAAAATTAGGATGATTCTAGGTGTTTATGAAATAATATAGCTTATTTTTGGAATATAATGCTGGCTTCTATAACACAAGACCTGGGACGCATGTGCAGCTGTGGGGTTGTTCAAAGGACAGTGACGATGAGGAGAAGCCTTCGTCGGAAGCAACCAGTGAAAAGCCAAAAGACCCCTTGGAAACAAGCTGAGCATGCACTGTGCAGTACAGTGACATAGATTTCAACAATTGAAAATAGGAGGAGATTTACATAAAATTGTTGATGAACATGTATTAGCATCCAGTATATAAGTTGTGTTTGGGTTCTTTTCTCTTTTGTACGGGAGGCAGGGTGAGAAACCCCCCCATACCCTGATTGTACCCCAATCCGTTTTGCTTGTGCTTTATCCTAACCACTGCCAAATTATTTTGAATCTATTTGATTACATTTGATTGCATAATTTTATATAAAATTGCTGCTTAATTAAAATTGCTGCTAAATTCTAATTTTGTGGTTTATTAAATTAGACATATAGGACCTCATTCATAACAACAGCCCACCTTGGTCACCTACCCTTTTGGACTGTGCTTTCTACTGAGCCAGTCCTGCCACAAAAGCAGCTTGAAACACACCTCTAAGCAGGCACTGATCCACAGAAAGCACATCCATTCCCCTCTGCCCAGGCCGAGTCCCCTGCACATCTGGCAGCCTGCAAAATCTAACACCCCGTCAGGGTCCAACACATTGTTCCAACCCAAAGCAGGAATGCAATTGGTTTTGCTAAATCTGAAGGAATTCCTGCAGGTCCTGGGCCTTCCAAGGCCAACGCTGCCACTGTGGAGGGAATCCTGTGACCCCGAGCGTTTGATGGTGACCACACCAAAGCAAGAGGTGGCTCCTTCAGCAGGGGAAAGGCACATGGCAATGCTGTGCCTTTGTGTCCCCAGCCTTCCCCCATTGTTTTAGCAATGGCAGCCACACTCCAGCACAGCCCAGCAGCTGCAGCAGAGGTTATTTGTGTTGCCCCAGTGCACATCAGGACTCCCAGTCCACCACTGCCAGCAGCTTGCAATGACAACAGCACCTGGACACGGAGGTGTTTTGCTGGAGGCAAGCCTGTCACAAGCACACACCCTCTTCAAACTTGCCATCAAGCAGAAAGGAAAAGAGCAGGAAAAGGCTACCTTTGGACCAGTCTTGCTCAGGTCTAGCCATGGGCCAATTCTGGGCAGAATCCTCCCCCCAGTGCTGGCCTCCTTCTTCGTGCTGGGAAACTTCTCCTGCTGGAACTTAGAGGGAAGCAGCTGAAAGGCAAAACAAATTCAAAAAAACCCACAACATATCAGCAAGAAGCTCAGAGATGTGCTTATTCAGAAAGGCATTTCTTGAGCAAGTGGCACTGGTGAATAATTTGTGATCACAGCCACTAGGATAGTTCTGGAAGCCCTGGAAGTTACTTGCTGAAATGCATAGCAAGAATAAATTAATAATACAGGGTGCAATACACATACTCCAACCACATGGCTGTGGCCCATTAGTCTCTCTGTGATCTGATGTGACATGTTTGGGGATTTCTGCTCTTTGGCCATTTGTTTCCTCTTATGTTTCATAGGATTGAGGCAGTGACCTTTACAGAGAGTGGGAAGGAGCTCTCAGAACTGCCCCAACTCCATCCCTGCACAACACTCACAACTCACAGCAGGAGACAGCACTGCTGGCTGAGTCCAAGAGAAGCAAGAAAGAAAAGCTGTACCAAGAGGGAGGTGCACAGGAATGTGTCCAAGTTTTAGCTCTCTCTGTTAATGAGCATTTGTTTCCTCTGTCTGGGCTGACAGAGCCCTCCAGAGAAGTTAACAGAGGGGTCTCCTTGGCAGAGCCTCAGCACTGGGGCATCTTCAGCCAAGTGAGCTCCAGACAGCAAGGGACCTTGGTGGCCCTGACTGCAGTGCTGCCTGCAGGGCTGGAGCTGTGCCCACCCAGGAGCTGAGAGAGAACTGCTGCTTTGGGAGCTCTTCTGGCTGGGACCAGCCGTGGCTCTCAAGGCTCTGGGCACAGTTTGAGCTCTCCCCCCACATGCCCAGGTGCCCAAGGGCAGGTTGGTCACAGCAGCACAGGGCAGTGCCCAGCCTGACAGAAGGAATTCCTGTGGCAAAGGGCAGGCACAGAAGCACATGCTGAGGGCTTCAGCTGCACATTGCTTTCACTTGGCTCCCGTGGCACAGCCAGGCAAGGCGCTGGGCTGTCCCTGAAACATCACACAGTGTTCCCTACTGCACCAGGACAGCCCCCACCAACAGCAGCACGGCACAAAGAGCTGGGCAGGGGCTCTGCAGCTTCCCAGCGCTGCTGGACAACAGGGGCAGGGACACCAGGGACACCAGGGCATTTGCCAGCCTGAGCACAGCCCCAGTGGCTACTCACAGTGTTAGGCTGCAGTCTTTCCCTCAGCAAAAGACGAGGTGTTGGTGTCTTTTTTGGGAATCCAGAATCCATTTTGAAGGGAGGATGTCACAGAGGAGCGACAAGGCCTCAGCAAAACTGGAAGGAGAACAATGGAACTCTGAAAATCCAGAACCCAATTCATGACACACTCAAGGCATACACTGCTGCTAAACATTTTATATCATTTGAAAGTAGCTAAGTGCTTGTTTGGCATAAGTAGCTAGTATTGTTAGGCCTCTAGTTGGACTTTATTTGGACTAGATGGCCACCTTGTGCAATTCAAAAATGGATCATACTGAAACCTGGAGCTAAAAAGCTGAACATTAATAATGCTTAGAGCAGACACAGCTGTAGCTTAAATATTACTTAAAATCAGCTTGAGTGGGCCTCCTCTTCTTTAGGCTAAACACCCCCTGCTCTCTCAGCTGCTCCTCACTGGACTTGGGAGAGACTGCAATGTTATGGCTCATGGCTTAAATATTGCTATAAAGGACGTTTTGCCCACTGTGACAAAACTCTATAAAGAAGCTGAGAGCACCCAAGCCCACCCTTCCCTGAAAATGCCTCCTGACTGGAATTGGGACTGGGAGTTCAGCCCCACAAGGGAACTTGAGACAAGATAAAGGTGACACTATTGTCCCATTAGCTCAGGTCTCCAGAGAAGTGAACAAGGCCAAGGGAGAAAAATAGATCCACAACAAAGCCAAATCCAGCAGCTGTCCTGAAAATCAGCTCTGTCTGCCTTCAGGCTGGGCAGGTCATAGCCACAGACTCCTCTGCTGAGGCCAGGTTTGCACACAAACCTCCCATCAACAGAGGAGGAGGAGGAAATTTAGGGTCTATGGCACAACCTCTGGTAAGGGGCAGTGGACACCCATCCTCCCTCCCACAAACTGGCTCAGCTCTAAAACCCCCCACCCCCAGAAGGCCACATCCAGGGGACATTCCCATCAGGGGCAGCTCAGGGGGTGTCATAGCCCATCAAAGACCCCCAAAGTGCCCCCAGAGCCATTCCTGAGCCCTTGCACCAGAAGATTGCAGGGCATGCAAAGTAGCACAACACATCCAAAAATCCACAACCCAATTCATGGCAGACTCAAAGGATATACTGGTGCTAACGTTTTTCTATTATTTGAAAGTAGCAATAGACAGTCAAACTTGTCCCACCCCAGGGAGGTACCTGGGCAGTCCCACCTTGCCCAAATCTGCATTCATCCATTGGAATCTTACATTTTGCAATACCTCACCACAGAGAAGATCAGAAGAGGATTTTATGGTATGCCAATGGGATCCATGGAATGGTGATATTTTTTACTTAATCTGTCATTCTCTTTCTTCCCCCTCTTCCCAACCCCATCTCCACCCCCTTCACCCCACCCCCCCCGCCTTTTTCCATTCCTTTCTCTCTCTTCCTCACATTTACTGTTCCATAAAATCCAGACTACTGACTTTGGCAAATTGCCTCGTTTGCACCTCAATTCAGAGGCCTCTCCCTAATAATTTTAATAACCAGATGATAACAACCCACGGAAACTTGAACAGAACTCATTCACCTTGAAGCAGTTTAAGCAATCACTATAGGGAAAAAAAAGTATAGATGAGTACATTTAGAAAATGTTGCATTTCTTCAGTGCAAAAAAAAAGCACAATCAGTAGACGAACTATTGTTCATCCACTCAGCTGTGCATGCCACTGCACTGCTGCACCAGAAGACTGGCATTATCCCATCCTGTATTTCCCTTTGGCATTCTCTCTCAGAGTGCACATGAGACAAAACCAAACAGTTCAACTTTAGTCAATCTTTACCTTCAAAGGAAATTCACGCTCTTTTCCAGAGGCCAATGCTGTGCACGTTGAGGAATCCTCTGCAGAGTCCAATGCTCCGCGAATTGAGGACTCCTAGCAGAGGCCAATGCTCTGCACGTTCAGGATGTTGTTTGCAGAGGCCAATGCTCTGCACGTTCAGGAATTCTCAGCGGGGCACAATGCTCCGCGAATTCAAAGGACTCGCTGGCAGAGACCAATGCTGCGCGAACAATTCACTTGGCGAATGGCCCAGTGTAGCTGCCTGTACGAGCCCAGGCTGCGCACACCCAGCCAGGGCCGCGTTCTTGGGCAACTGAGGCCGCGCCGCTGTCACAGACGCTGCCGCCCGCACGGTTACCAGGCAACCACAGCGCCCAAACCTCGGGGCCAGGCTGGGTTCCGGCGGGGCCGGGCGGGTTCCAGCGGGGCCGGGCGGGTTCAGGCGGGGCCGGGCGGGTTCCAGCGGGGCCGGGCGGGTTCAGGCGGGTTCGGGCCGGGGCCGGGCCACAGTGATTTCCAAAGGAGATTGTCACTTGAGCTACTGCTGTAAGTTTCTGAAGAGTCTTTCTGTAAGTATTAGCAAAAGCCTAAAATGTGGTGATAGAGGCACCTCTGTCAGGTCTTTCCCTTGCTCTCTGTGTAGCACTAGTGTTCTGTCCCGACTGGAACAGCCGGAGGGGCTGAGCGAGCTGGGAAAGGGGCTCAGCCTGGAGAGGAGGAGGCTCGGGGGGACCTTGTGGCTCTGCACAGCTCCCTGGCAGGAGGGCGCTGCGGGTTCAGGAAGCGCCGGAGCGGCGTGGTTCCCTCTCTCCTCTCCCGCTCAACCTCTTCCTCCCTCCCTCCTCCTCCTCCCCCGTTTCCGAAGCCCTCGCAGCCCGCGGGAGGAGCGGAGATGGAGCCGGGACAGGGCGGAATGCAGAGAGGGGATGCCAGGAGTAGGAGTGACTGGGCTGTACTGGGACCATACTGGGATCATGCTGGGAGGGAGTAGGAGCAGCACGATGGCTGCAGCCAGGCCATGCAGGGCCTCCTGCCAAGGGGAATGATTTCAGACAAGTGCTGACTGCGTGGGAGAAGGTGTTTTGTGTTGGAGGGCTGAGTTATCACTGAAGTTTTTCACTTCTGATACTTGGTAATATCAGTGTCATTTTGTCAGTAAGGAGCACACTCAGTGCCTGAGACATCTCCATCTCCACCTGCTTCACAACTCCACTTGAAGGCAGATGAAAATTATTTCCTTGTAAATGACCTGTTTTCACCAAATTCTGCAAACTCTTACTGAGGCTCTTTGCCATAAGTTGATTTTCTATTTATTTTTTCCTTTTTTTTTTTTTTTTTTTTTTTTTTAATAAGGAGAATTGCTTTCTCCTTGCAAATGTTAAGTAAATTTTTCCCTGCCTGGGATGTCAGGAGGTGCACATCCTGTACAGAAACACTCCCCAACTGCATCAATAACCTTTTTGTACTGCTCAATGTGTACTAGAAAACTGCAGAGCAGTTACTTGGCAATCAATTCTCCATCTCTGATAAATCCTAATTTACAAGGAGCATGTGACGAACTCCCTCCTCTGCAATCAGGAGTTGGCAGTGCCCATTCTTCTGCAAATTTATGGCTTCAGCAGAATAATATTATAGGAACAGAAATGTTCTGCAGCATTCCTGCTTGGTTTGCTCCTCATTTTGTGGGGCAGACAGCAGCCTCCTACAGCCCTAAAAAGGACAGGGAATTTTCTGGACTGGAAAGAAAAGCATCCGTGAGAGAGGCAGAATGTGATGCTGTTACCCATGGCTGGTGTTGCCACCTCTGTTGTCAAATTTCCCTCCCTTGCTGCCTTGGGGCATCTGAGTAATGGGTGGTTTGTAGTGATGTTCTCCTTATTGAAATCAGTCAAGAGTTTGTGGACTTATTGCCAGCATGAAAACAGACCCTGTTTTGCTGGTTGTATGAGGGAAAAAATTATTTCAGGCAGAGAGAGGACAGAAAGAGGTGAGAGACCACTGAATTGTTTCCATGTGGCTGCAGGGAGGGAGAACAGTTGTGGTGTGGAGATGCGTTGTTAATGCTAAAGCAACAAAAAGCAACCCAAAGAGTGAGTGAGCATCACTTGAGCTGCACCTCTGCCAGTTAGGGATGGATCCCTCCTGCTCCTTCCCCTGTCTGAGGCACCTGTGTGGGGCTGGTTGTCCCTGTCATTTACCTTTCAATTGCACAACAAACAACAAGTTTCTTGGAAAACAGTTGGCTTTTCAGACTCTCCCGGGCATTCAAGTGAGTCCAGGAGATGTAGGGATGAGCTGATAAGTGGCTTTGGATGGTCTTGGCTGTTGGGTGTTGCTGTGTTTCCTGATGCTCCAAAGCAATCCCTGGCACGCTGCTTTTGTGAAAGGCAGAACAGCTCAAGAGAAAAATGTGCTTGAAATTACCTGTTCTGGGGAAATGCAATCACTGCGAATTTTCTGCTGGGAACTGCTTGTGAACAAAGACGGAGCCTGAATGAGGGATGTGCCCTTGTGGGGGTGCCTTACACTGACACAAAGCTCTCTGTGCCTCTCCAGAGGGTTGTCACCCTACAGAAACTTGTCACTTGAGGAATCTCCTGGCAGGGCAGGGAGGGGGATTTGACATCACAGCTGCGTGCCTGGGAAAAACGTCAAGGCAAATTCTTCTTTTCTGGCCAGGAAAGCCAGGGTGTGTGCCTGCTGTGTTCCACGAGGAGGAAATCAATTGCTGAGGGATTTCTGCTGGGAGATTTGTGCTTTATGAAATTCATGCCAGGGGCAGAGGACTGGGGAGCTGCCAACAATAGCACTGTCTTCCTCCCCTCTGCTGCTTTGATTGTTTGTAATGATTTAATAAATGGCGCTGTTCTTCCCTGCAGCAAACATAGGCATGTGGCATTTTATTATCTTTATTAGGGCTCCTGTTTGGAATTTCTTTGCTGTATTTCCTTCTTTGCAGAATTGGTCCAAAACTTGGAGGAGTTGGTGTGAGAACTGGACTTTGTGCTGTCAACATTCTGAGTGTTGAGCCAGTGCTAAATCCGTGCAACTGTATGGGAATGAAATAAATGACATGATTTAAACAAGGAAATACTCCTGGCTGAGGCATTTTATCTGCACAAATGCACACTAGGAGAGGAAGAGCAAATCAAGTACAAGCTCCCAGTAGTTACAGAAGAATGAATGGAAGTAACTTCCTGTTTAGGCTGGAAATTAGGAGAACATTTGTACCCATCAGAAGGGTGTTGAACTGGAGCAGCTGCCTAGTGACAACAGACGAGTGGAGAAGTGAAAGCCCAAATTAAAGGCTTTTAGTGTGGAGTTTTTTGGATGTTGGGGTCTTCAGAAGTAGATCTTGAGTCCCACGGGCAATGCAGGCAGCTTCCCAGGGGAGCATCTCTGTCCCGTGCCAGGGACCTGCTGCCCTGGTCCCACAGAGTGATTTGGGGGGTACCTGCTGGCCCAGCAGAGTTTCGGGAAATGCCTCAATGCTTGTTGGATTTGAATGGCATTTGGGTCAAACTGAGTTTCTCCTCTGAGGGATGGAGTCTTGAGCTCTCACAGGTTTTGCTTGAACATGTCTTTCGTCTGTCCCCCAGCCCAAAAACCCCCAGCAGATCCCTGCTCCTCCCTCTCTGTGTCTCCCACAGCTGTGATCCTCAGAGCTTTTCCCTTACACTAAAAGAACTGGAAATTGGCTGGGGTTTATTCCCTCTTGGCGACAAAATTGTCTCCTATTGTGCAGCTCAGGGGGAAAGGAACCTCTTCCTCCCTTCAGTGTGCTGCAACAAAGTGTTTTGTTCGTCTTTGTGAAGAACTAGGAAGAAACACTTCTTTTTAAGCTGAGGGAGCCCAATTCAATTCCCTTATCATTTTGAGCAAAATAACCAAGTTATTTATGTTGAAAGTCACTCCAAAATTTTGAAGAGACCTTTTTAGAAAATATTTCTCTTGGTGACTGATTACGAGTGGGTATGGGAAGAAACTCTTTGCCTTGAACCACTCAAAGCAGTAATTTCTTCCCAAAGAGTAGATGTAATTTCATTTGCTGGGTGAAAAAAAATAAGTAGTAGTGGACCAAAGGAGCTTCAAGCTGATCTCCATTTGCTGTCAATGACTGAATTAAATGCACAGGGTTCCTATCAGCTGTGCCCGACAAAACATTGCTTTTGGGTTATGGAGGTTTTGTCAGAAATCTTTGTAGCATGAACAGTTCATGGACTTATCTCTGCTGGCTTCAGCCATTCCTGCTGTCCATCATATCTTGCTATTATGAGGAAGCTCTTTTCATTATGTTGCCTTTTAATTCAGATATCTGAGCCTTTTTCTACTTCTGGTCCCAGTTTTCAAGAGGACAAACATTTTCTTATCTGTGAGTGTATTCAGTGGTGGCCACACAAGTGAAGGCAAGGAGCTGGCAGGTGATAATTTATGAAACTTTCTATAATGGGAAAACCTCAGCATTCAATTTCCATCTCCTTAGAAATCTTTATTTCATTTCTTGTCCCTTGTGCACTTTGTTGCTGGTCTGAGTTTAGTGCTTGGAAATGCAATTCTATGGATCCCAATTCTTTTGAGAGAGAATCATCTTGTACACAAAGCCAAATAAATTGAACTTTTCAATATCAGAGCAGTTTGACATCCAGGCTTGGGGACCTGGCCGTGGTTAGTGCCTGACCAGCCTCAGCACACAGAGTTTGTCTGATTTAGGTGAAATTTCATTCATTGGAGACAAAGTAAAATTGCCTCTTATTTGCTCAGCACTAAAAATCCATCTGAAGCTGATTGCCAAGAATTGCTGCTGAGTGATGGGATTAACCCCTGCAATGGCACCATGAAATGAGAGACTGGGAGAGGAATATTAAACAATGGCATTTCCAGCCATGTGCAGGCCCTGGTCTTCTGCTCTTGGCTTGGTGCTGTCAAAGGGGCTGCTTTGGATGGTTCTAGAGGCACTAATCTGGGCAGTGAAATGCACCTCAGGCACCAATTGCATCTCTGGTGTCTGCAAGTGCCTTTATCTCCCTTCATGCTCCTCAGAACCGAAATCCTGCAAGGACCAAGTGAATCTGAGACTTTGGGAAGGCCCAATAGTGACAGATTTTGGTGAGATTTGAGTCAGGAGATGGGAGCAGCAGCAGAAGGTGCTGTAATCTTCATCCCTGCACTCTTCTGCATGCGGATACAGTGTGAAGGAGGCAGGGATTCCATAAAGCACCTTCTGTAGCTCCTGAGGGAAAACAAGTGGCAAGTTCTTTAATTTCTTAGAGTTTCAGGCATGTTTGGCTGTGCTGCACCTCGGGGCCAGGCTCTGCCTCTCTCTGCTCCAGCTGGTGCTTCCAAACTGCCCTCTGTGATTTTTATTTGCAAACCAGCTCTCTGACCAGCTTCCACTTTGCTTTAAAAATTCAGCACCACGTTTGTGGCTGAACAGGTCCCAGAGCTGGGGAGGAGGATTTGAGATGCAATTTGCATCACAGAGTTGTTACAGCAGGGAAAATGTCACATCCCTCCTGTGCCTGGCGCTGCTAATCTTGTTCTGAACATTGGAAACCTCTTCAGCTGCTCTCATTATACCTCAATTTGATTACTGATTTGATTTCACACCTCTTTCATGCATGATTTTCCTCTCTCCTTGGCTGGAATTGTCAGGCCTGAGAATCTGTCAAGCCTTGGGACAGTTCCCATCACCTATCCCTGCTCCTAAAGCTGGTTTGAATTATCTTAGGAACCTGAGCATGAGGGAAAGTGGCAGGACTTTAGTGAGAGGAAAAGTAAGGCACAGAGGCCAAAGTGTAAATGCAGAGTCTGGGGACTCTGTTGTGGGGATCTGGGCCCTGCAGGATGTTCTTCCCTGTGAATGGCTGGTTCCTTCTCTATCTCCTCCTGAAATTCCTGAGGACCAGGGCTGGTGCTGGTACTGCAGCCACACAAACTCCCCATGGAGCTGTGTGGGACCCAGTGGGAATCATTGATTTGCTGCTTTTGATGAAAAGTTGTGGCATGAACCTCAGTGTCAGGGAGGTGACACGTTAATGCTGCTGCTGTCAGACAGTGCCCACACACCGTGTCTGGAGACAGCTCTGGAGAAGATGAAGAAAAACCAGGATTAAATCCCATGTGCTACTGAGCTCTATCAGAAACTGCTTGGAGTGAAGTCTGTGAAGTGACTGGGGAGAGCTGGATGAAAGGGACAGCTCTGAGAAGTGTGTGGTACATCATTGATGTCCTAATACTGATCTTTGCACAGAGATGAAAACGTATCAGTTTGCATGGCCTGAATGTCTGGCTCTGGACATTCTGCATTGCACAAGATGTGCTGAGCTCATCTGGCTTTGAAATATCATCTCTGCACCTTAGCCAGGAACAGCATCAGAGTTCTGAACAGATTCATCAAAATCAGTCATAAGCCAGAAGCAAACCTTGGCAATACACATCTGTGGCAGGTGAGGAGACCAAAAGCTCCCATTCTTGTTCTTGCTGAATGAATTCAGCAATAAAAATTCCTCTCTCTTGGCATTAAAATACTTTAGTGTCAGCTCTGCCCCAGACTATCAGTGTCAAGTATTTCTCTGGGTGCTTGGGGGTAGGTTCTCCCCCTGGAGCTCTCTGCAGGTTGGTGCTAATTCAAGATGTTCCCTCAGGTTCAGATGTTTTGCTGCCTGAGCAGAGTGTGCAGAACAGGGATTACAAGCACTGACATTTGCTGTGCTAGAAAGTGCAAGGGACACATTTGTGCCAATGAACGTCACACCTTGAACTAGGAGGATCAATTCTTGTGCTCACCAGAGTCTGCGGACAGAGGGGGTTTTCCAAAGGAAATCTTGGTCCATGTAGGGCTGAGGGTCCCTCCAGGCTGGCTCCAGCCCCTCAGGGTGCCCAGGAGCAGGGCTTGCCCACAGCCCAGTGCACCCTCCTTAGCCCTGGGGCTGCCCAGGGAAGAGCCATGGCTGAGGCTCTGCAGGAGCACACAGGCTCAGCCCTGCTCCAACATGGGATCCGTGGGCCAGGGCATGCTGGGCTTTGCCCCTACAGCTCCCAAGTGTGTCCAGAGAAACTGCAAGGAGAGGCTCACCTCTGTCAGTGGGATCCCTCTGTGCACAGGGACCCCCACTCCTGGGGTAGCTGTGCCAGGGACCTCCAGCCCTGGGAACCTGGAGCAAGTGGAAACTACAACTTTGCAAAATGCTGCCTGTGCCTGAAGCAAATGCAAGGAGAACTGGGGTGTGAAAAATAAAATTTGTTTATTACAGAAAAGCAGCAGCAAAAATACAGAAGATATTTACATTGTAAGAATATTTGCAACAACAACAATCGATAGAACATATATACATAAGAACCTATCTAGCAAAAATAGATGAAACATATTTACAGAAGACAAAAAGCCCTAAAACCTATAAGACAACAACAAAATGTAAAAGGTATGTACAAAAGGGCAGCATCTCTGTCCATGATGTCCATCAGTCCTGGAAGAAAAGCAAATACCACGGTCACTCCAGTCAGGCACAGAGGGCTCTTGCATGTGCCCCTAGGCTGGCACAGCTGGCCCAGCAGCAGGACTCTGCTAGCAGAACTGAGCCTGGCTGGGTCTGGCATGGAGCTTGTGTGGAGCAAAGCAGGCACAGGACAGGCTGTGGATGGCCACCAGAATCCAGTGCCCTGGGTACAATGTCCCTGAGCAGGGAGCACCCAGCCCAGCCCCAGCCTGGCAGCAGGAGACCCACTCTGCCTGTCCTGCTGCTGGCATTGCTCTTCATGCCAAGATCATGGCCTCTTCCTCACCTTCTTAATCAATGTCCATGTCCTCAATGGACTCGTCCATATCAACCTCCATCTCTTCTTCCACCTCCACATCCACCTCCATCTCCTCCTCCATATCAATCTTGGCATCTACCTCCATCTCCTCCTCTCTGTCTGGGACAGCCTGCAGAGGTAGCAAAACCTCAGAGTGGGGTCCCTGTCCCACTCCATCCCCACAGAGCTCCAGTCCACCCAGGCAGGTGGGGAGTGTCCACCTCCATGGAATGGCACCATACCTTCCTCAGGACAAATGTGAGCATCCTGCAGGGCTGGATGACAAAATCCAGGCACTCAGGATCTTTCAGGAGTGATGGGGTTATCAGGGGGCAGGTGACAAGCAGAGTGGGCAGGAGCAGGGTGAAGAGTGTGCAAACACAGCGGCCAATGGTTGTGTTGTGCTCTTTGCTGGGCGCTGGACGTTCCAGCTGGAGCGTGGGCTGTGACATCACAGTTCCCAGGCTCCATCTGAAGTGGACAGTGGAGACCATGGAATGATGGAGTCCCTGAATGGTTGGGCTTGCAAGGGAGCCTGAAGAACAACATCTTGTTCCCAGCTGAGCAGTCTTCCCCCAGAGCGTGCTGCTGAGAGCCCTGTTGCCAAGGATGGGGCATGCACAGCCTCTGTGCACAGCCTGGGCCAGTGCCCCACCACCCGCAGTGGAAAAGAGCAGCTTCCCTAGATGCAGCTTCAATCAACCTGCTGCAGTTGAAAGCCATCCCCCCTTGTCCTGTCAGCACAGGCCCTGCTGAACACTCTGTCCCCTTCTTTCCTGCGGGACCCTTCCAGTCCTGCAGAGCCACAGGGAGGCCTCCCAGTGTCTCCTCTCTCCAGGCTGAGCATCCCCAGCCCCACTTGCCCAGCAGTCAGTCATATCAGGGCCAGTCAAGGCTGCGGGGCAGCAAATAGCATCAGGAACTGAGAGATGCAAGCTTTAGACCCACGTTTGCCTCTAAACGTACAAAATTAATAACAGTGGAGAGGAAGATGGTGGGACACTGGTTCTCTTCTAACTGGTGATTTTTTGTTTCTTCTTTTCTGTCATGCTGACCCAGGTTTTTCTGTTTGAAAGGAAGCTTGGCACAATGTCCCTTGTCTTCTCCATTTGTGAAACACCAAGCAGCTTCTGGGCAGGCTGATATGCAGAGGAAAACCTGAAAATATACTAGTGATCCTGAGCCTGGGGGATGCAGCTAAACCCAGCCCAAAGTAATTTCTGCAAATTCGAGCCTGCTTTACATTTTCTTGAGTTTGGAAAACTTCACCAGTCATTTCTAAAAAAGCAAACAAAATCCTCAAACCAAATCAGACAAAAACCCATACAAACAAACAAACCCACGCAAACCAGTCCAACAAATAGATCAAAAACCCCAAATAAAACTACAGGGAATGAGGAGTTAGGATTAATTTTGAGGATAGCACAGCAGGCAAATGGCTGCTTGCCACAGGATCACCATCAAAAGCCACATAGAACAGCTGCTCCAAAATATACCCAAGAGGAGAAAAAGAAAAAGTGATGCATGGCAACTTTGGGGGCAGCTCCACATTCAGGTGAAGGATGAGCACGCAGTGGTACAGATCCAGCATTGCCCACCCTCCAGGCTGCTCTTTGCTCCTGATGAAAGACCCTTGCAGGACTGTGGCCCCTCTCAGTGCAGTGTCAGTCACTGCCAGAGCTCTCAGCTGAGCCACTGGCATTTCCAGAGTGACATCCAGCCGCAATCCTACTGCCTGCTGAGCACCTGTGGAAGATCCTGAGCCTAAATCTTCATGCCTAGGACCACAAAACAGCTCAGGATTTCTCTGAACTGGTTTTCAGGGGGGGTTTCCATATCCCCGTGAGATCTGTTCATCCCTCAACACGTATGACTTGATGTACAATGATGCATTTGGGTTCCTTCCTTCCTCCTGTGTGCCAGTGAGAAACCATCCCATGGGAATGGAGGATGTTGTGTGCAGGGCAATGTATTCCTGGCTTGCCATTTTGCTTCACTGTCACTCAGCTGAGCATGGTCCTTATCTAAGAAGGACTTAGAACTTGCAACAAGTGATAAATTAACCTGCTCCACTCTCCTTAGCATGGGTGTGATGAGTGTTAAGGAAAGCAGCGAGCGCTTGCCAGGATGGGAGCTTGTTCTTTGCCAGGGAGGAGGGAGAAAATCTTGCTTGGAGTAAATAAAGCAACTCTGCATCCCCAGGAAGAGAAGCAATTCAATATGTGAGTGCTGCATGGACTGATTTGCCCAAGGATTGTCTACTATGCAGCAATGTTCCCTATAAACCATGCTTCTCCTGACCTTTATTTTTCTGGGTTTCTACCACATGCTAGAAGAGACTCTCAATGAAAAAAAGCAAAACACCCTGTGGCGAGACGTTTTTTCCTTTCTTCAGGCTGCCTCTTTCTTTTGTTCCCTCCAGAGCTCTCACTTCATTTCTGCTGTTGTTTGGAGCACGTGCTTCCCTCTTTCCTGATCCCCTGGGCTTCTTTTGGCTCTGGGTGTCATGGACACTCTTAATTGCGGATTTTTTCCCCTTCATCTACTTGTGACCTCCAGCCCTGGGAACCTGGAGCAAGTGGAAACTACAACTTGGCAAAATGCTGCCTGTGCCTGAAGCAAATACAAGGAGAACTGGGGTGTGAAAAATAAAATTTGTTTATTACAGAAAAACAGCAGCAAAAATACAGAAGATATTTACATTGTAAGAATATTTGTAACAACAACAATCGATAGAACATATATACAGAAAAACCTAGCTAGCAAAACTATGGGAAACGTATTTACAGAAGTCAAAAACTGCCCTAAACTCTATATTCTAAAGAAAAACAACAAACTGTAGAACGTATATACAAAAGGGTGGTGTCTCTGTGATGTCCATCGCACCTGGAAGAAAAGCAAATGCCACGGTCACTCCAGTCAGGCACAGAGGGCTCTTGCATGTGCCCCTAGGCTGGCACATGCTGGCCCAGCAGCAGGACTCTGCTAGCAGAACTGAGCCTGGCTGGGTCTGGCATGGAGCTTGTGTGGAGCAAAGCAGGCACAGGACAGGCTGTGGATGGCCACCAGAATCCAGTGCCCTGGGTACAATGTCCCTGAGCAGGGAGCACCCAGCCCAGCCCCAGCCTGGCAGCAGGAGACCCACTCTGCCTGTCCTGCTGCTGGCATTGCTCTTCATGCCAAGATCATGGCCTCTTCCTCACCTTCTTAATCAATGTCCATGTCCTCAATGGACTCGTCCATATCAACCTCCATCTCTTCTTCCACCTCCACATCCACCTCCATCTCCTCCTCCATATCAATCTTGGCATCTACCTCCATCTCCTCCTCTCTGTCTGGGACAGCCTGCAGAGGTAGCAAAACCTCAGAGTGGGGTCCCTGTCCCACTCCATCCCCACAGAGCTCCAGTCCACCCAGGCAGGTGGGGAGTGTCCACCTCCATGGAATGGCACCATACCTTCCTCAGGACAAATGGGAGCATCCTGCAGGGCTGGATGACAAAATCCAGGCACTCAGGATCTTTCAGGAGTGATGGGGTTATCAGGGGGCAGGTGACAAGCAGAGTGGGCAGGAGCAGGGTGAAGAGTGTGCAAACACAGCGGCCAATGGTTGTGTTGTGCTCTTTGCTGGGCGCTGGACGTTCCAGCTGGAGCGTGGGCTGTGACATCACAGTTCCCAGGCTCCATCTGAAGTGGACAGTGGAGACCATGGAATGATGGAGTCCCTGAATGGTTGGGCTTGCAAGGGAGCCTGAAGAACAACATCTTGTTCCCAGCTGAGCAGTCTTCCCCCAGAGCGTGCTGCTGAGAGCCCTGTTGCCAAGGATGGGGCATGCACAGCCTCTGTGCACAGCCTGGGCCAGTGCCCCACCACCCGCAGTGGAAAAGAGCAGCTTCCCTAGATGCAGCTTCAATCAACCTGCTGCAGTTGAAAGCCATCCCCCCTTGTCCTGTCAGCACAGGCCCTGCTGAACACTCTGTCCCCTTCTTTCCTGCGGGACCCTTCCAGTCCTGCAGAGCCACAGGGAGGCCTCCCAGTGTCTCCTCTCTCCAGGCTGAGCATCCCCAGCCCCACTTGCCCAGCAGTCAGTCATATCAGGGCCAGTCAAGGCTGCGGGGCAGCAAATAGCATCAGGAACTGAGAGATGCAAGCTTTAGACCCACGTTTGCCTCTAAACGTACAAAATTAATAACAGTGGAGAGGAAGATGGTGGGACACTGGTTCTCTTCTAACTGGTGATTTTTTGTTTCTTCTTTTCTGTCATGCTGACCCAGGTTTTTCTGTTTGAAAGGAAGCTTGGCACAATGTCCCTTGTCTTCTCCATTTGTGAAACACCAAGCAGCTTCTGGGCAGGCTGATATGCAGAGGAAAACCTGAAAATATACTAGTGATCCTGAGCCTGGGGGATGCAGCTAAACCCAGCCCAAAGTAATTTCTGCAAATTCGAGCCTGCTTTACATTTTCTTGAGTTTGGAAAACTTCACCAGTCATTTCTAAAAAAGCAAACAAAATCCTCAAACCAAATCAGACAAAAACCCATACAAACAAACAAACCCACGCAAACCAGTCCAACAAATAGATCAAAAACCCCAAATAAAACTACAGGGAATGAGGAGTTAGGATTAATTTTGAGGATAGCACAGCAGGCAAATGGCTGCTTGCCACAGGATCACCATCAAAAGCCACATAGAACAGCTGCTCCAAAATATACCCAAGAGGAGAAAAAGAAAAAGTGATGCATGGCAACTTTGGGGGCAGCTCCACATTCAGGTGAAGGATGAGCACGCAGTGGTACAGATCCAGCATTGCCCACCCTCCAGGCTGCTCTTTGCTCCTGATGAAAGACCCTTGCAGGACTGTGGCCCCTCTCAGTGCAGTGTCAGTCACTGCCAGAGCTCTCAGCTGAGCCACTGGCATTTCCAGAGTGACATCCAGCCGCAATCCTACTGCCTGCTGAGCACCTGTGGAAGATCCTGAGCCTAAATCTTCATGCCTAGGACCACAAAACAGCTCAGGATTTCTCTGAACTGGTTTTCAGGGGGGGTTTCCATATCCCCGTGAGATCTGTTCATCCCTCAACACGTATGACTTGATGTACAATGATGCATTTGGGTTCCTTCCTTCCTCCTGTGTGCCAGTGAGAAACCATCCCATGGGAATGGAGGATGTTGTGTGCAGGGCAATGTATTCCTGGCTTGCCATTTTGCTTCACTGTCACTCAGCTGAGCATGGTCCTTATCTAAGAAGGACTTAGAACTTGCAACAAGTGATAAATTAACCTGCTCCACTCTCCTTAGCATGGGTGTGATGAGTGTTAAGGAAAGCAGCGAGCGCTTGCCAGGATGGGAGCTTGTTCTTTGCCAGGGAGGAGGGAGAAAATCTTGCTTGGAGTAAATAAAGCAACTCTGCATCCCCAGGAAGAGAAGCAATTCAATATGTGAGTGCTGCATGGACTGATTTGCCCAAGGATTGTCTACTATGCAGCAATGTTCCCTATAAACCATGCTTCTCCTGACCTTTATTTTTCTGGGTTTCTACCACATGCTAGAAGAGACTCTCAATGAAAAAAAGCAAAACACCCTGTGGCGAGACGTTTTTTCCTTTCTTCAGGCTGCCTCTTTCTTTTGTTCCCTCCAGAGCTCTCACTTCATTTCTGCTGTTGTTTGGAGCACGTGCTTCCCTCTTTCCTGATCCCCTGGGCTTCTTTTGGCTCTGGGTGTCATGGACACTCTTAATTGCGGATTTTTTCCCCTTCATCTACTTGTGACCTCCAGCCCTGGGAACCTGGAGCAAGTGGAAACTACAACTTGGCAAAATGCTGCCTGTGCCTGAAGCAAATACAAGGAGAACTGGGGTGTGAAAAATAAAATTTGTTTATTACAGAAAAACAGCAGCAAAAATACAGAAGATATTTACATTGTAAGAATATTTGTAACAACAACAATCGATAGAACATATATACAGAAAAACCTAGCTAGCAAAACTATGGGAAACG
Source organism: Passer domesticus (assembly GCF_036417665.1). Lineage (NCBI taxonomy): Eukaryota > Metazoa > Chordata > Aves > Passeriformes > Passeridae > Passer > Passer domesticus. The sequence continues at coordinate 1,035,229 of NW_026990160.1, read as the reverse complement.
TATTTACAGAAGTCAAAAACTGCCCTAAACTCTATATTCTAAAGAAAAACAACAAACTGTAGAACGTATATACAAAAGGGTGGTGTCTCTGTGATGTCCATCGCACCTGGAAGAAAAGCAAATGCCACGGTCACTCCAGTCAGGCACAGAGGGCTCTTGCATGTGCCCCCAGGCTGGCACAGCTGGCCCAGCAGCAGGACTCTGCTAGCAGAACTGAGCCTGGCTGGGTCTGGCATGGAGCTTGTGTGGAGCAAAGCAGGCACAGGACAGGCTGTGGATGGCCACCAGAATCCAGTGCCCTGGGTACAATGTCCCTGAGCAGGGAGCACCCAGCCCAGCCCCAGCCTGGCAGCAGGAGACCCACTCTGCCTGTCCTGCTGCTGGCATTGCTCTTCATGCCAAGATCATGGCCTCTTCCTCACCTTTTTAATCAATATCCATGTCCTCAATGGACTCGTCCATATCAACCTCCATCTCTTCCTCCCCCTCCACATCCACCTCCATCTCCTCCTCCATATCAATCTTGGCATCTACCTCCATCTCCTCCTCTCTGTCTGGGACAGCCTGCAGAGGTAGCAAAACCTCAGAGTGGGGTCCCTGTCCCACTCCATCCCCACAGAGCTCCAGTCCACCCAGACAGGTGGGGAGTGTCCACCTCCATGGAATGGCACCATACCTTCCTCAGGACAAATGGGAGCATCCTGCAGGACTGGATGACAAAATCCAGGCACTAAGGATCTTTGAGGAGTGATGGGGTTATCAGGGGGCAGGTGACAAGCAGAGTGGGCAGGAGCAGGGTGAAGAGTGTGCAAACACAACGGCCAATGGTTGTGTTGTGCCCTTTGCTGGGCGCTGGACGTTCCAGCTGGAGCGTGGGCTGTGACATCACAGTTCCCAGGCTCCATCTGAGGTGGACAGTGGAGACCATGGAATGATGGAGTCCCTGAATGGTTGGGCTTGCAAGGGAGCCTGAAGAACAACATCTTGTTCCCAGTGAGCAGTCTTCCCCCAGAGCGTGCTGCTCAGAGCCCTGTTGCCAAGGATGGGGCATGCACAGCCTCTGTGCACAGCCTGGGCCAGTGCCCCACCACCCCCAGTGGAAAAGAGCAGCTTCCCTAGATGCAGCTTCAATCAACGTGCTGCAGTTGAAAGCCATCCCCCCTTTGTCCTGTCAGCACAGGCCCTGCTGAACACTCTGTCCCCTTCTTTCCTGCGGGACCCTTCCAGTCCTGCAGAGCCACAGTGAGGCCTCCCAGTGTCTCCTCTCTCCAGGCTGAGCATCCCCAGCCCCACTTGGCCAGCAGTCAGTCACATCAGGGCCAGTCAAGGCTGCAGGGTAGCAAATAGCATCAGGAACTGAGAGATGCAAGCTTTAGACCCACGTTTGCCTCTAAACGTACAAAATTAATAACAGTGGAGAGGAAGATGGTGGGACACTGGTTCTCTTCTAACTGGTGATTTTTTGTTTCTTCTTTTCTGTCATGCTGACCCAGGTTTTTCTGTTTGAAAGGAAGCTTGGCACAATGTCCATTGTGTTCTCCATTTGTGAAACACCAAGCAGCTTCTGGGCAGGCTGATATGCAGAGCAAAACCTGAAAATATACTAGTGATCCTGAGCCTGGGGGATGCAGCTAAACCCAGCCCAAAGTAATTTCTGCAAATTCGAGCCTGCTTTACATTTTCTTGAGTTTGGAAAACTTCACCAGTTGTTGGGGTGCATTAGTTTTAAGTTGGTTTATTCCTGTACCCCCCATTCCTGTTTATGGTTTTGTCCGGGCTCTCTCTCTCTCCCTCTTCTGAATTGTCCCGTCAGTTTACACTCTTATCTTTCCTAAATTCCTCCCTGACTGTCTGTCTGTTATTCATGGTCCTTGCCCACTCATCCAGAACATTCTGACCTGGACATTGAATGATTGGACTAGAGGTCAGGGTTCAACCCCTAATTTATTTACACTGGACATCCGAGCTGTTTGTTACGAGTTATTCCCTCCTCTCAAAATTTTAGATTGGTCGCTGTGTTCTAGTTATAAGACCTTGCCGGACAAGCTTTTTTGTCCGCGCCCGACGCACCATCAATAAAACACCTCCTTTTTCCCTGTCAACGCGGTCCAAAGCCTTTTCTCCTGCGGGACGCAGCCCAGCTTCTCTCCTCACGGCTCTGGGGGTTTCTCGCCCTTCTGAAGGCATTCCGCCTTAAATACTCTCCCTAGGAAGTCTCCTAGCGGAAGAGTGCCCTTCCCCCCTCACTGCTGCTGTCGGTGCTGGCCTGTGCAGCCGGGCGAGTCAGAGACCAAGAGGTCAGCAGTAGCCGCTGCAGGTTGGCGTCTCAAACGTGGGGCAACCCGACCGCGGACCCTACGACAGAGAACCCCGGAGCCGACGGGCGCGATCCGTTGGACTACCAGAAAGTTTCTCGCGAGTCGTTAACCTACCCTGTGTGGGAGCGGACCCATTTTCATGGGTATCGTCCCCACTTGGGGACTGGAACCGGGAGCTGCGTGCACCCTGGAGTCGAGTTCCTCCGCGGGAGTCAAACCACCCCGGAAACGTGTGTTCTTTTCCCTTTCTTTCTTCCTCTTCCCCCCCCCACCTTTGTAACTTGCACGGTCCGCCGGTTTCGCCCAGCTCCCCGGTTTCACCCGGGATTCTCGTTTTTCCCTAGCTGGCCAGCGTCTTGCCGGCGTAGTCCGGCTCCGGGGGGGTTGCCCCAAAGGTCTTCTCCTTCACGTTATCCAGGGTTGGTGGGTTTGAGCTTTTTACCATCTCATAATGGGTGCTCATTTTACAAAAGCTCAAAAAAGGCACTTTAACTTTGTTTCTGTTATCCTTTCTCGGGGGGGTTTTGAAAAAATAGAAAAAAAAGAAGTTCAAAAACTAGTCCTTTGGCTGTCTACTCAGTTCCCAGAGCTTTCCCCTGAACAAATTCACGATTGGCATTTTTGGGGACAAGTTTGTACTAAATTAGGGGAACTAACTCGAGCAGGAGATTCTTCGCTTTCGCAGACTGCTTTCTGGGCTTCCCAAATTAGGAAAGTTCTAAAGTCCCAGAAGAAACTGAGGGGGCAGCCGTCTGACTCCAGTTTTGTTCCCAGTTCATCTTGTTCCTTTTGTTCTAATCCTTCCCCCTCCCCCGCTTCCCCCAAGCGCGGAATCCTGAAAGCAGCAGCCCGCGACAGCACCGCACGGGGCTCAGGTCACCGCCCCGGCTCCTTTCGGGAATCCCGTTTCCCCCGCCCGGGAAGTTCTGGCCAAACTTCCCGGGGCTCTCCCTGTCCACCCCCTCTTCCACCTAAGATTGCTCCCAGTCGTAAAGGTTCAGTTCGTCTCAATATTCCCCCCCCCCCTCCTCCTCCTTCCCCGCCATCTACCCCACTCTTCCAGGATAGCTCACAAGGAGCCCGAAATGGCGGACACCGCGTGGGGCTTCCCACCGACATTTCTTCTTCTTCCCAAAACCCACTTTTTTCTCACCACGACTCTTTCCCTTATCCGGTTTCCCCTCCCACTGTTCCTCCCTCCGGCCCTCCCCTCCCTTCTCCCGGTCCTACACCCCGAGGTACTCCCACTCCGGCATCAGCGCCTCCCCCATGCCACGTCTCCCAGGCGGGGACAAAGTCGTCAGCCGTCTCCGCCCCCAGTCTTATCTCTCCCCCTCCCTCTTCCCCTCTCAGCTCCGGTTCCCACGCTCCGTCCGGAGCCGCGGGGGAGGGAGCTGAAGGCCAAATCTCAGAGCCGCCAGTCCTCTCGGCGGCCCCGGTCACTTACCAGCCCGGGGGGGGGCAGAAACCAGCCACATTGGACTCCATTTCCACATCATTCGATAAAGGAGCTGTGCAAAGCTCAAAAAGATTTCTCCCAGGAGAGTGAATATTTTCGGGGAATTCTAAGAGCTACACTCTCTGAAACAGTGGTCACCCCTGCAGATTTAAGGCGGCTGTTCTCCTGCCTTTTAAACCCCACAGAATTCCTTGTTTGGGAAAAGCACTGGCGAAGAGAAATTAGTAACATCTTACCCTCGCTGTGGGAAAACCAAGCCACAGCTTCAGATCTGCAGGGGGGTGTGTTAACAACCAACCACTTGTGTGGGACAGGGGCATGGGAGGATGGGCAAACCCAAGCGTGGTATGTCCCAGTGGAGGCTTTAAGGGAGGGAGCCAAAGCAGCCGAGAGGGCTTTCCTCACCTTACGGTCTCTTGCTACCCCCTTAACACCGTATGTGAAAATCACACAAGATTCTAATGAGTCCTTTTTAAGCTTTGTTGAGCGCCTCCGCAGGGCGATCGAGACGCAGGTCCATGATGAGTCAACTAAGAGGGGAATCCTCACTGAGGTGGCAGCGACGAATGCAAATCCAGCTTGCAAGGCCGCCATCCTCAGTCTGCCGTTAGATCCTCCCCCAACGCTGGATCAGATGCTAGACGTCTGCGACCGCAAAGTCGCCATTATTGCGGAGGAGCTGGACAAGCAGCCCAGGGCTCCAGCTCGAAGGGTAGCTGCCACCGACCTGGAGGAAGTCACCACAGCTGCTGCTGCTGCCCCGTCCCGACAGCCCAACACGCCAAAGCTGCAACCCCGGACGGATGCGCCGTGCCACCTATGCAACCAGTCTGGGCATTGGATGCCGGACTGTCCCCTGAGGCGGGAGTTTTACGAATTTAAAAAGAAACATCGGCCTCAGGGGACCCCACAACACCAACAAAAAAACTAAATTGCAAGCGCGCCTCCTCCCCGCGCCACGATAAAAATAGGGCAGGTGTCACCATCCCACCACGCGGGGAAAAGGGGAGGGAGGGGGACCTCCAGCAGGACCTGCCTGCTGCCACAGACTCTAAAACTTTACCAAACTCAACTTCTCACGAATCTATTTCTGATCTTTTTCAGGAGGTGCCTCGGCCAGTCCTAACAACCACCTCCAGGACGGTCCCCTTTCGGTTGCAGTTGGCGGAACCTCTCCATCTTATTGACTCAAATATCCAACTCGTCTCCGTCAGCCCGGAGTGCCCAGATACCTGGCATCGGACCAAGGGTAGGTTCGTCACAGTTGGAGATTCCAAATTCACACCACAAGACATTCACATCATCCCGGGTCTCATATCATCAGACCCGAAAACATTCGAAGTAGCCATGTATTGTGCCAGCCCTCCCACCTTTCTGCCTCGGGGTCAAATTGTGGCGCAAGCCATTCCTATCCCTGAGGAGCTCTGGGACTCCAAGCCACCCAAAACATCCACATCCTCACACCTCCCATCGGTGGCTTGGGCTCAGGCCCTAGGCAAAGAAAAACCAAGAATCACCTGCAGCCTACAGAAAGGTGGGGACCAGAAGCTCGTTCACGGGCTTCTGGACACTGGAGCAGATGTTACGGTCATTCCCTCACGGGATTGGCCATCGCATTGGGAATTGCAGGACGCAGCAGAACGAATCCGAGGTGTAGGAGGGATCCAATTGGCGAAACAATCTAAGAGCATTGTGCAAATTATGGGGCCGGATGGACAATTAGCGTCTGTACGTCCATTTGTTTTAGATTACACGGAGCCCCTGTGGGGGAGGGACCTGCTTGCCCAGTGGGGAGCCCGAATTGATCTACCAGCAGCTCCCCAGGTTTTTGGGGCAGCGGTCACTGAGGAGCGCCCTACCCAGAAATTGAATTGGCTGACTGACACACCTGTCTGGGTAGAACAGTGGCCGCTTTCAAAACAGAAATTAAAGGCGCTCGAGGAGCTTGTAGAAGAGCAGCTGCAGCGAGGTCACCTGGTGGAGACCACGTCTCCGTGGAACTCCCCAGTGTTTGTCATAAAGAAACCTAATAAAGAGAAGTGGCAGCTCCTTCACGACCTTAGACAAATTAACAACGTCATCGAAGACATGGGTCCCCTCCAACCAGGGATGCCCTCCCCAACAATGCTTCCCCAAAATTGGAATTTAGCTGTAATTGACATAAAAGACTGCTTTTTCCAAATTCCACTACACCCCGACGATGCTCCGCGTTTTGCTTTCTCGGTTCCTACCATCAACCGAGAGGCCCCTAGGAGGCGCTACCACTGGACAGTTTTACCCCAAGGCATGAAAAACAGTCCAATAATTTGCCAGTGGTATGTCTCTTCCTTGCTCTCATCAGTCAGGGCAAAAGCAACCAACGCTACAATTTTCCATTACATGGATGACATTCTCATCTGTGCTCCAACTGATGACAAACTTGCTCACAGTCTTGACCTAACAATCAGTGCATTGGTTGCTGCAGGGTTCGAGTTGCAGCAGGACAAAATTCAAAGAATGCCACCCTGGAAGTATCTAGGTCTTACAATTAGCAAAACAACTATTACACCACAAAAAATTAAAATTCGGAATTCCATTCGAACGCTTTCTGATGCCCAGCAGCTGTGCGGGTCTCTGAATTGGGTAAGGCCTTGGCTAGGCATTCCCACCGAAGACCTGGCCCCCCTTTTCAATTTATTGAAAGGGGGAGAGGAGCTTAGTTCTCCTAGGTCGCTCACCCAAGAGGCACAAGCTTCGTTGGAAAAGATCCAAAAGTCCATCTCGGAGAGGCAGGCCCATCGTTACCAGCCGGGTCTGGCCTTCAAATTCATTATTCTTGGGAAATTGCCACACCTCCATGGAATGATCTTCCAGTGGGAGGACATCAAGAACACCAAAAAAGATCAAGGGGCTAGGGACCCTCTCTTGATTATAGAGTGGGTGTTCCTTAGTCACCAAAGGTCCAAAAGAATGACGAGGCCACAGGAGCTGGTGACGGAGCTGATCCGTAAGGCTCGCCTTCGGATCAGGGAGTTGGCAGGTGTGGATTTCACATGTATTCACATACCACTCAAATTAGATTCGGCCCACTTTACAAAAGCTATGTTGGAACACCTTCTCCAAGAGAATGAGGCCCTGCAGTTCGCTCTGGACAGCTACACCGGTCAAATTTCTATTCATCGGCCGGCTCACAAAATTTTTAATTCGGAAGTCCAGTTTAAATTATCTCTTCAACAGATTCAGAGCAGGACTCCTCTGAAGGCTCTGACCGTTTTCACTGACGCATCCGGCGCCTCCCACAAGTCAGTTCTGACTTGGCGGGATCCGCAGACTCAGCAGTGGGAAGCTGACATCAAGGAGGTGGAAGGATCACCTCAAGTAGCTGAGTTGGATGCTGTTGTCAGGGCTTTCGAGAAGTTCCCTGGACCATTCAATCTGGTCACCGATTCCGCTTATGTAGCGGGCGTAGTTGCCCGTTCAGAACAAGCGATTCTGCAGGAAGTGTCCAACGTAGCCCTCTATCAATTGCTCACCAAACTAGTAAATTTAGTCTCTCACCGAGAGCAACCATTTTATGTGATGCATGTGCGGTCCCACACTAACCTGCCAGGGTTCATCGCCGAGGGGAACAGGAGAGCGGATGCCCTCGCTGCCCCTGTGCAGGTGGCCCCGCTCCCAGACATGTTCCGCCAGGCTAAGATCAGCCACCAGCTCTATCATCAGAATGCGCCGGGTCTGGTCAGGCAGTTCCAACTTAGCCGTGACCAGGCCAAGGCCATTGTGGCCACATGCCCCCACTGTCAATCCTTCCAGCTTCCAACTGTCAACGCAGGGGCTAACCCCCGAGGATTGGCGAGTTGCGAAGTGTGGCAATCCGATGTTACACACGTCCCTGAGTTTGGCAGACTGAAATTCGTTCACGTATCAGTAGATACCTTTTCCGGCGCAGTTTTTGCCTCTGCCCACGCAGAGGAGAAGGCAAATGACACCAAGAAACACCTTCTTTTAGCCTTCTCCACGCTGGGCATTCCAAAAACATTAAAAACTGACAACGGCCCAGCATATAAGTCCAGGGAACTGCGCAACTTCCTGCAGCAATGGGGAATAGAACATAAGACCGGCATCCCCTATTCCCCAACAGGTCAAGCTGTAGTGGAGCGGACCCATCAGAGCCTCAAAAGGGTCCTTCAACAACAACATGAGGCAATGAAGATGGAGTCCCCCCAGGTCCGCCTTGCCAGGGCCCTTTTCACAATCAATTTCTTAAACTGCTCTTTTGAGAATCTAAATCCACCATTTGTTCGGCACTTTGGGCAACACCAACAACTGCAGCCGAAAGAGAAGCCTCCAGTTCTCGTAAAGGACCCCGAGACCTGGAGGACGGAGGGACCTTTTGACCTTGTCACCTGGGGGAGGGGATACGCCTGCGTTTCCACTCCCTCGGGTCCAAAATGGGTCCCTTCAAAATGGGTCAAGCCATACACCGCCTCCAGTAAAGTTCCAACTAAGAAAGTGGCACAGGTCGAAGAGGCCTGCTGGAGGAGAAAAAAGAGGCCTTCTGAAGGAGGTTTAGACCTCCCGGAGCAGAACCATTCCTGATGTTTTACCTTTATGACCTTTTGTCTTGTTCTTTTCAGAAAGCCCGAGAAAGCCCATCCCCATGACCCACATCGAGCTGATCATTCTCTGGAACCTTTTGGCCATCGCGAGCTCATGGATTGTTCCTCAACCTAAGCAAAATGTTTGGAAGATGCTCGCTGGCGCCCTCGGCAGAGATCATTTGTGCCTCACCGCCACCTCGGCAGCAGACCCCTTGTCGACCTGCCTTGTGGGGATCCCACTTCCTCCAAAGGAGTTTCCCGAGCCCCTTTACTCCCTCCTTAAACCCCTTTCCCAAAATAAAGTTTTCCGTCCCTCTAGTCCCAATCCCAATTTAATCTGGAGGAGGCTAATGTCCAAATTGAACATATCTAAATCTGACCCCACCGAATTTAAATTGCTCGGCTCCGCATCAGCAAATTTGTGTGTTCAATTTTTCCCTTTCCATGACCGCGACGAAAAATCTTTTACACCGATCATAGAACCAAATCAAAACTACGCAGCAGGAAATTGGTGTTCTGTTACCTCCCATATTACCATCGCCCTCTCCTTTGAAGATAAACCCAGATCCCTTCCCAACGGTATATTTTTCATTTGCGGAGACCAAACATGGGCAGGCATCCCCCCTCGCCTTCTAGGAGGCCCGTGTACATTTGGACGGCTGACGCTGTTTGCTCCAAACAATTCCCAAATTAAAGATTGGAAACAGAAAATTGTCCCACACAATTCGGCCCGTGTAGCAAGAGATCTTAAAGATTTAAATGAACAGTGCGACTCCAATATTGTTCATTGGTCAAAGACAGAAGGTGTCGCATGGACAGTGTTTCTCCCGTGGGTGTCTATTGCGAAGTCTCTAGGTGAATTAGCCCACCTAGAGTGTTGGGTAGCCAAACAAGCCAATTTTACCTCAGCCGCTCTAAGTAACCTCCTAGCAGACGAGGAAATAACAAGGCAGGCGACTCTCCAAAACCGGGCAGCAATAGATTTTCTATTGCTGCTCCATGATCACCGGTGTGAAGAGTTCGAAGGGCTCTGCTGCCTCAATTTATCATCCAAAGCCGGGGACGCCAGAAGATCTATTGACCAAATGAAGGGAATGATCAGCGACATTAAGAAGAAAACATCAGACTGGCTGGGAGACATCTTTACGGGATGGGGTCTCTCGGGCTGGGTAGTCTCTATTTTGAAAACTGTTGTTTTAGTCCTTTTCATTTTACTGGTCATTTCAATTGCAATTTCTGTCGTTTGGAGAATTCTTAGAGGGCTTATCGTTAAGTCGATGTCTGCTGTGGAAGTGAATCGAGTGGTAGTCGAAGAACAGATTATGGACGGAAGTCAAGAAGAAGAAGGCACCGAAGAAGACGAGCAATTAAAAGACAACCCCTGGTCAGATGAATCCTCAGAAGATGGTTTTTAAGTTACCCCACTCCTCCTTTTTTTAAACAAAGAAGGGGGAGATGTTGGGGTGCATTAGTTTTAAGTTGGTTTATTCCTGTACCCCCCATTCCTGTTTATGGTTTTGTCCGGGCTCTCTCTCTCTCCCTCTTCTGAATTGTCCCGTCAGTTTACACTCTTATCTTTCCTAAATTCCTCCCTGACTGTCTGTCTGTTATTCATGGTCCTTGCCCACTCATCCAGAACATTCTGACCTGGACATTGAATGATTGGACTAGAGGTCAGGGTTCAACCCCTAATTTATTTACACTGGACATCCAAGCTGTTTGTTATGAGTTATTCCCTCCTCTCAAAATTTTAGATTGGTCGCTGTGTTCTAGTTATAAGACCTTGCCGGACAAGCTTTTTTGTCCGCGCCCGACGCACCATCAATAAAACACCTCCTTTTTCCCTATCGGCGCGGTCCAAGCCATTTCTCCTGCGGCACGCAGCCCAGCTTCTCTCCTCACGGCTCTGGGGGTTTCTCGCCCTTCTGAAAGCATTCCGCCTTAAATACTCTTCCTAGGAAGTCTCCTAGCGGGAGAGTGCCCTTCCCCCCTCACTGCTGCTGGCGGTGCTGGCCTGTGCAGCCGGGCGAGTCAGAGACCAAGAGGTCAGCAGTAGCCGCTGCAACCAGACATTTCTAAAAAAGCAAACAAAATCCTCAAACCAAATCAGACAAAAACCCATACAAACAAACAAACCCACGCAAACCAGTCCAACAAATAGATCAAAAACCCCAAATAAAACTACAGGGAATGAGGAGTTAGGATTAATTTTGAGGATAGCACAGCAGGCAAATGGCTGCTTGCCACAGGATCACCATCAAAAGCCACATAGAACAGCTGCTCCAAAATATACCCAACAGGAGAAAAAGAAAAAGTGATCTATGGCAACTTTGGGGGCAGCTCCACATTCAGGTGAAGAATGAGCACGCAGTGGTACAGATCCAGCATTGCCCACCCTCCAGGCTGCTCTTTGCTCCTGATGAAAGACCCTTGCAGGACTGTGGCCCCTCTCAGTGCAGTGTCAGTCACTGCCAGAGCTCTCAGCTGAGCCACTGGCATTTGCAGAGTGACATCCAGCCGCAATCCTACTGCCTGCTGAGCACCTGTGGAAGATCCTGAGCCTAAATCTTCATGCCTAGGACCACAAAACAGCTCAGGATTTCTCTGAACTGGTTTTCAGGGGGGTTTCCATATCCCCGTGAGATCTGTTCATCCCTCAACACGTATGACTTGATGTACAATGATGCATTTGGGTTCCTTCCTTCCTCCTGTGTGCCAGTGAGAAACCATCCCATGGGAATGGAGGATGTTGTGTGCAGGGCAATGTATTCCTGGCTTGCCATTTTGCTTCACTGTCACTCAGCTGAGCATGGTCCTTATCTAAGAAGGACTTAGAACTTGCAACAAGTGATAAATTAACCTGCTCCACTCTCCTTAGCATGGGTGTGATGAGTGTTAAGGAAAGCAGCGAGCGCTTGCCAGGATGGGAGCTTGTTCTTTGCCAGGGAGGAGGGAGAAAATCTTGCTTGGAGTAAATAAAGCAACTCTGCATCCCCAGGAAGAGAAGCAATTCAATATGTGAGTGCTGCATGGACTGATTTGCACAAGGATTGTCTACTATGCAGCAATGTTCCCCATAAACCATGCTTCTCCTGACCTTTATTTTTCTGGGTTTCCACCACATGCTAGAAGAGACTCTCAATGAAAAAAAGCAAAACACCCTGTGGGGAGACGTTTTTTCCTTTCTTCAGGCTGCCTCTTTCTTTTGTTCCCTCCAGAGCTCTCACTTCATTTCTGCTGTTGTTTGGAGCACGTGCTTCCCTCTTTCCTGATCCCCTGGGCTTCTTTTGGCTCTGGGTGTCATGGACACTCTTAATTGTGGATTTTTTCCCCTTCATCTACTTCTGACCTCCAGCCCTGGGAACCTGGAGCAAGTGGAAACTACAACTTTGCTAAATGCGGCCTGTGCCTGAAGCAAATACAAGGAGAACTGGGGTGTGAAAAATAAAATTTGTTTATTACAGAAAAACAACAGCAAAAATACAGAACATGTTTACATTTTAAGAATATATGTAACAACAAAAATCGATAGAACATATATACAGAAAAACCTACCTAACAAAACTATGGGAAACGTATTTACAGAAGTCAAAAATTGCCCTACAATCTATATTCTAAAGAAAAACAACAAACTGAAGAACATATATACAAAAGGGTGGTGTCTCTGTGGTGTCCATCGCACCTGGAAGAAAAGCAAATGCCACAGTCACTCCAGTCAGGCACAGAGGGCTCTTGCATGTGCCCCTAGGCTGGCACAGCTGGCCCAGCAGCAGGACTCTGCTAGCAGAACTGAGCCTGGCTGGGTCTGGCATGGAGCTTGTGTGGAGCAAAGCAGGCACAGGACAGCCTGTGGATGGCCACCAGAATCCAGTGCCCTGGCTACAATGTCCCTGAGCAGGGAGCACCCAGCCCAGCCCCAGCCTGGCAGCAGGAGACCCACTCTGCCTGTCCTGCTGCTGGCATTGCTCTTCATGCCAAGACCATGGCCTCTTCCTCACCTTTTTAATCAATGTCCATGTCCTCAATGGACTCGTCCATATCAACCTCCATCTCTTCTTCCACCTCCACATCCACCTCCATCTCCTCCTCCATATCAATCTTGGCATCTACCTCCATCTCCTCCTCTCTGTCTGGGACAGCCTGCAGAGGTAGCAAAACCTCAGAGTGGGGTCCCTGTCCCACTCCATCCCCACAGAGCTCCAGCCCACCCGGGCAGGTGGGGAGTGTCCACCTCCATGGAATGGCACCATACCTTCCTCAGGACAAATGGGAACATCCTGCAGGGCTGGATGACAAAATCCAGGCACTCAGGATCTTTCAGGAGCGATGGGGTTATCAGGGGGCAGGTGACAAGCAGAGTGGGCAGGAGCAGGGTGAAGAGTGTGCAAACACAACGGCCAAGGGTTGTGTTGTGCCCTTTGCTGGGTGCTGGACGTTCCAGCTGGAGCGTGGGCTGTGACATCACAGTTCCCAGGCTCCATCTGAAGTGGACAGTGGAGACCATGGAATGATGGAGTCCCTGAACGGTTGGGCTTGCAAGGGAGCCTGAAGAACAACATCTTGTTCCCAGCTGAGCAGTCTTCCCCCAGAGCGTGCTGCTCAGAGCCCTGTTGCCAAGGATGGGGCATGCACAGCCTCTGTGCACAGCCTGGGCCAGTGCCCCACCACCCGCAGTGGAAAAGAGCAGCTTCCCTAGATGCAGCTTCAATCAACCTGCTGCAGTTGAAAGCCATCCCCCCTTGTCCTGTCAGCACAGGCCCTGCTGAACACTCTGTCCCCTTCTTTCCTGCGGGACCCTTCCAGTCCTGCAGAGCCACAGGGAGGCCTCCCAGTGTCTCCTGTTTCCAGGCTGAGCATCCCCAGCCCCACTTGCCCAGCAGTCAGTCACATCAGGGCCAGTCAAGGCTGCAGGGTAGCAAATAGCATCAGGAACTGAGAGATGCAAGCTTTAGACCCACGTTTGCCTCTAAATGTACAAAATTAATAACAGTGGAGAGGAAGATGGTGGGACACTGGTTCTCTTCTAACTGGTGATTTTTTGTTTCTTCTTTTCTGTCATGCTGACCCAGGTTTTTCTGTTTGAAAGGAAGCTTGGCACAATGTCCATTGTCTTCTCCATTTGTGAAACACCAAGCAGATTCTGGGCAGGCTGATATGCAGAGCAAAACCTGAAAATATACTAGTGATCCTGAGCCTGGGGGATGCAGCTAAACCCAGCCCAAAGGAATTTCTGCAAATTCAAGCCTGCTTTACATTTTCTTGAGTTTGGAAAACTTCACCAGTCATTTCTAAAAAAGCAAACAAAATCCTCAAACCAAATCAGACAAAAACCCATGCAAACAAACAAACCCACGCAAACCAGTCCAACAAATAGATCAAAAACCTCAAATAAAACTACAGGGAATGAGGAGTTAGTATTAGTTGTGAGGATAGCACAGCAGGCAAATGGCTGCTTGCCACAGGATCACCATCAAAAGCCACATAGAACAGCTGCTCCAAAATATACCCAACAGGAGAAAAAGAAAAAGTGATGCATGGCAACTTTGGGGGCAGCTCCACATTCAGGTGAAGGATGAGCACGCAGTGGTACAGATCCAGCATTGCCCACCCTCCAGGCTGCTCTTTGCTCCTGATGAAAGACCCTTGCAGGACTGTGGCCCCTCTCAGTGCAGTGTCAGTCACTGCCAGAGCTCTCAGCTGAGCCACTGGCATTTCCAGAGTGACATCCAGCCGCAATCCTACTGCCTGCTGAGCATCTGTGGAAGATCCTGAGCATCTTCATGCCTAGGACTGCCGCTTCCCGGCTAGCTGATGACAAGAGAGGGGGTGGCAGGTTCCCCCTGGAGCTCCGTTGAATCCCAGTTGTCAATTGTTTTGGTGCAATATAGAACTCAGGCAGTGCACACGGGTCCCAGGGAAACTTTATTTGATGGTAAACTTCCCCTTTTCCTCTCCTGAGACCCCGATCAAAGGGCAAACAAAGACTTCTATGCGGGGGGAGGTCAGGGGTAGGCACAACTTTCAACAAATCAGGAGAGTTGGGAGTAAAAATCCTAGGCAGGGATAACAGCAGTGAACCAATAACATTCCAAAGGAGGAAAAGCGGTTTCAATAAGCGGCTAAAATTTGGAGAAATAGAAACTAGAAACTAATTGACGAAATAACTGGGAAAAGGCGGAAACAAAAGGAAAACAGCACCAAGGAAAACCACCAAATCACAAATCAAACCATAAACCTACTAATAAACCAAAAAGCACAATACAACATCTGCCCGTTCTTAAATACAAAAAGGACATTAAAGTTTATCTAAAAGAACAAAAGGTATTAGTGTAATAAATCATAAAATTTTACAAACGTAAAATAAAACTAATTATAATTTAAAAATTTTTCAAAAACTCAAATAATTTTGGATATGTCTAATTTAGCTTATACTTGTCTTGTTTTTCACTGATTATGTATTTTAACTATCATTTTATTCATGTCTTCAATCACTGCAAAACAATATCGTAATTTTTGAATAATTAGCTGGTAAAAATTGGGCTCAAAAGGTAATTAAAAAATTGTTTTAAATTGTCAAACAAAAACTCAAAAGTGACAAACTTAAAAAGAATTTAACATTTCATAGAAAGCTTACCATTTCATAAAAGGATGTTCCATAGAAAGATGTTTCATCGTTTCCCAGAGTTCAATGTGTAAAACAAACAAATTTATTTCATGTTAAATAAATATAAATTTTCTTTTCATTTTGACTCAAAACTTATGATTTAAAACTTGAAGGTATGGTATTAAATTGATTAAATACCCATTGGCTCCTGGTTACTAATTTTTTAACAATTTAACATTTCTTTTATTAATACAAGTACAATTTATTTCATAATACAAAGCAAAGCAATGAGATGTTCTTCACATCAATTTGGCTGATCTTCTTCTCTGTTTCAAAACTTCAGTTATCTTGTTCTTCTGTTGGGAAACTCAAGTTTGAAGGTTTTCTCTCTTCAAGGAAATTCAGTTCAGAAAATGGTCATGATCAAATGTAGCATAGTAGACTTCGGTGTAGTTATAACATTCTTCTTTCCATAACATACAACTGAACAACGGGGTTAGTTTTCCAAAATTATTTCAAATATGACAAACAACTCATTTTTTTAAAAACCATACAAAAACATATGTTCAAAATAAAACCACTTAATTCTTCAAAACTGAAAACCTGTACAGTAATTGAACTTTTATAAATTTAATCAAATGAATAATCGTTTACTTCTGTAAAAAAAAAACTGCTTAAAAACCTTTAAAAAGGTATTTTGCATTTTCAAATCACATTAACAACTTTTCAAATTAACAAACTAATTATTATTAAAACTCAATTTTTATAAAACCTCTAATTAATTTAAAGCAAAAACTTTCAGTTCACCCTTTAATATCATCACTTTATGGCCTTTGCAGGGCCCTTTGCAAAAAGGCAATACCCAGGGTTTAAAGGATAATTCTATAATTGAATTTTTAAACTTGTCAATTTTGTAAAAATATAAACGGAATTAAAATTTGTGCTTTTGCCAATATATAGTAATATAAAATTAAAAGGAACATTGGGTAAGGTTTGACTAGGAAACTGGACAGGGAAACTTGAGCAGCACTTCTTAGAGTTAAAAATTAAAATACTTTAATTATTAAAAATATATAAAGTTGCATAAAAATAACAAAACCTTCTAAATTGTTCTTTTGGTTCTCTGCTTACTTATTGTTTCTTGCAATCACTAAAATTCACAACTCTATAATTTGAAAATTTCTTACAAGGGTTTTTTAAAATCCTAAATTATTTAAAAGGTCTTTTATAAAAATTAAATGCTAATTCAATCTGAATTTCACAGAAGGTGTTGTAAAGCAATTGCTGGCTGCTCAAGTGATTAGGGTTATGTGAGGGGATGGATCCGGGCACTGCTGCCCTGTGGGGGAAAGCAAGACTGCGATTACCAGATCGGGTTTCCAATTCTCCCTCTTCCCCGCAGGGCTCCCCTCCCGAGGGGAGGGGGCTCTCAAGGAGAGCGGTTTCTGGGCAGGGGCCGGGTTGGGGTCCTCGTCCCCAGAGGCGGAACTGGGAGAAGGAGCAGACATTGCTTCAGACCCACGCCTCCCCCTCAGCAGGAACGGGCTGACACCTTCCCCGTGGAATGTGGCCCCACAGGGGAGGATGGGCTGCCGGAGAGATTCAGGAGCGGAAAAGAAGGCAGGGGGGAAAGCGTGTCTAAGGTGGAGTGGCCATCCTCCATCTCAGACAAAGAGCGGGGTGGGGGGCCTGACTCGCTGCAGTTCCCCAGTGAGGCCTGGACAGCGAGCGGCCGGGCGCTCGGAGCAGTGCGGCCAGCCAGCTCCCAGGGAGGTGGGGCGGGGAAGGGTTGTTTTGGAAAGTCTGAGGGACAAGGGAACAGGGGAATTCCAGTGTGCTGCTGACCTGTGAAAATCTTTTGTCTTGCTCCTGTCCTTCTTAGAAGGACAAGAGGAGGACCTTCTGATGAGGTGGGAGAGGGAAACGTGCCAGAGATAAAGATCCTCACAGGCCTGGCCACGGGCCCTTGAGAAAATTCCACCCGCCAGGAATAGAAAAAAGAAAAAAGAGAAAAACCCCCGCTGTGGCACAGCTCACCCACTGGTGCCGGGCCTCTGGCCGATTTTTCCTGGGAGACGAGACATCCGTCCAGCCAGCCCTCTTCTGCCGGATGAGTGACGCTGGTTGACCACCACGGCAGTTCCACTTCTCATCAGGGTGTGCTGAAACTGATGTTCTGATCGCTGACAGACTGGGGACTTTCTCTTTCTTGGCTTGCTGCCTCCAGGGACTTGGGTGTTCCTGGTGCTCCAAAGCCTGTTCCCAAGACTGAGGGCGCGGCCACTGTGGGTCCCTGGTGTGCTTGTCCCAGTGCACACACCTTGCCTTGCTGCAGGAGCCCAGCAGCTTTTTTCCGCTGTCTGCGCAAAGTCCTGACTCAGTCGAGTCTTCTGCAAGCTTTCTTTCTCCGCTTCTGAGTGAGAAGGAAGGGCGGAGAAAGTCCATAGAACCATAAAATTCACCGATGGGCTCTTCTTAGAGTCATAAAAGGAGCTCGTAAATGATCTTATCTTGCCCCACGTTGGGAGCGCGAAACTGCCGCTTCCCGGCTAGCTGATGACAAGAGGGGGGTGGTGGCAGGCTCCCCCTGGAGCTCCGTTGAATCCCAGTTTTCAATTGTTTCAGCACAATATAAAACACAGGCAGCGCACACGGGTCCCAGGGAAACTTTATTTGATGGTAAACTTCCCCTTTTCCTCTCCTGAGACCCCGATCAAGGGGCGAACAAAGACTTTTAAGTGTGGGCAGGTCTCAGGGGAAGGTGCAACTTTCAACAAATCAGGAGAGTTGGGAGTAAAAATGCTAGGCGGAGATAACAGCAGTGAAACAATAACATTCCAAGGGAGGAAAAGGGGTTTCAATAAATGGCTAAAGTTTGGAGAAATAGAAACTAGAAACTAGCTGACGAAATAACTGGGAAAAGGCGGAAACAAAAGGAAAACAGCACCAAGGAAAGCCACCAAATCACAAATCAAACCATAAACCTACTAATAAAACAAAAAGCACAATACAACATTCTGGGAACTCAGTGACTTCATTCTCTGATCAACCTCATTTCTTTCCTCTTGTCACCTATTTCTGCCCTCCTGCAGCCTATTAGTTCTCAGAATCACAGAACTGTAGAATATGGCCAGTTGGAAGGGGCCCTTCAGGATCATCAGGATCATTGCACAGAGTAGCCCAATGCTAACTTTGTGTTTATCTGAGGACAGAACCTTCTGCAGGTGTCGGCAGCTGCAGGGAGAAGCCAGGCCCCCTTCCCCCAGCAAGGACAGGGAGCAGGCTCTGGCCAAGGCCTGTGCTGCTGCTGCTCCTTCTCCCCGTGCCCCAGGGTTTGCTCTCTCCTTCCCAGGAGCCGCTACGCCCAGGTGCGGAAGTGTGCGGCCCAACTCCTCCTGTCCCTGATGCAGAAATTGGGAGTCACGAAGCTGGCAGGCACAGCCAGGGCTGAGAGGCTGGCACAGGTAGCAGGGACGCTTGCTCAGGACTGTCACCAGGACACAAGGTAATGATCTTCATTTCACTTCCTGAAACAGGAAAACCGTTTTGTGTTTGGCTTTAAAGGTAAAACCAGAAAAGTGTGGAAACTCAAGGCAATAATAAGTGACCTCACTGTGTGGATAAGGGTCATAGAATCACAGAATATGCCCAGTTAGAAGGCACCTATCAGGGTCATCCAGTCCAGCTCCCAGCCGTGTGCAGGGCACCCAAGAGTCACTCCATGTGCCTGAGAGCATTGTCCAAATGCTTCTCGAGTTCAGTCAGACTTGGTGCTGTGACCACTGCTCTGGAATGCCTGGGGAAATGACTGTACTGGGTAACCTGAGGCTGGCCAGCAAGGAGCATTGCCAACTTCCTGTGACTTGAAGGATTCTTTACTGAGATCAAAAGAGCTCAGATTAGCCAGTCCAACAGTTCTGATTGGCCTTAGGTGCAAAACACAAAGCCAAAGTGTTGGCTAATATTCATCACTGAAGGATCCCAAACATCTGCTTCTCATTAACTTAAGACATTCCTAGAAATATTTCAGGGGGTCTTTAGACAATATATTCACTCTTTCTAAAACCCCTTCTGCACATTTCTAGAATGCTGTTATCTGTGGCTCAATGACCTCCAAATTTCTTCTTGAAGAAAACTGTGGTTTCCTGGTGGCAAAATCAACTCAAACCACCAAAATCCCCTTACTTTGATGATGAAATTCCCATTAATAGCTGCCAAGAACACCAGTGCAACTAGCTACCCCTGTGCATACATATAGTATAGAATAATCAATAGGATGCAGGAGGTGTTTTGTCCTGGCTTCCCTGCCAGTTAAAGAAAGGCAAATTTTTGTGCAATGGCAGCAAGACACTGCTAATAGGCTCTGACAACAAAGCAGATGTGTTTTGCTTATTCCCTGGGAACACCCACAGTGTCAGAGTGAAATGGTATTTTTCTGTGGCCCCACATTCTCCTCTTGCCTCTTGTGTTCAGCTGACAGCACTGTGCAGTGTCAAGTGGAGGTAAATCTCCCTCTTTGCTGAGTAGGTAATGCCTTCTCATGCAAGGGTTGCACCTGATGAGTTTAAGGTGTCAGCCTCTTCTGTTAACACTCTTCCTTTCTTCACTTTTCTTTCCTTCCTGCCTGCCTTCCTTTCTGCCTCCCTCCCTCCCTTCCTGTCTTCCTTTCTCCTGCCCTTCCTTCTATCCTTCCTCAGGCATTATGGACAGGAGATGGTGAAGATGTTGCTGAGCCATCAAAAATTTAAAATGCTTCTGGAACAATCTCTTTCCACACGTGACCTGGAAGATATTCTGACAAGAATTAAGAAGGAAGTAAGTGCTTGACAGGAGAAATGTCTCCTTTGTGCAAGTATTGCCACTGCTTACATTAGGTCAAGCATACCCAATGTATCTTTATCTCATTCCTCTTCTGCTGAATCATTTTGCTCCTGGGAATGAGCTGTTAATCCTCAGCCTGTTCATCTGCAGGCCGCAAAGAAACTGCTATTATTAGGGAATAAGTGGGGTTTTGAATACTTTGAAAATGGGTCACAAAGAGGAAAAGGAAAGAGGAGAAAATGGGTTTACATTTAAGGGTAAGCCCCCACCACGTTCTCCCTGCTCTGCCCCCAGTAAAGCAATTAAGTGAGAATTGAACATAAGAGAGCCTGAAGATAACAGAGTCTTTGCAAAAGACATGGAAGCAGTAGTACCAAGAAAATTTCCAAATAGACAAAAGATGTCCAAGTCAATCCTAGTTACTACAATTACTGTCCGTCTTTTGGGAATACTGCCCTGCTGTCAAGCCCTGTGGAGCTGGAAGAAGCTTGGTGAATTCAGCAGCATCCAGTGAAAAATCCTTTGTTTGTTAGGAGGGGGATTTTATTTTTTTATCAACATTATAGAAGGGAGTGTGCCTTTGTGCAGGCACAGGGAGAGTGAGTGTTGAACGAAATCAACTTCCAACACAATGGGCCAACCCCCACAGAGTCCAACTTTTTCTGCTGCTTCCTTTAAGACCACTCGTTGCCTACCAGTTTGCATTATTCCCATTTATGCTCAGGACTAATGAATTTGGGATTTTAGACTGCTGCTCAGTGTGGTAGCACCCATAACCTGCCTTGGGCTATTGAAAACAAAGAGTTGGCATCACTGAATCTCTGGTCTGTTTATTTCTGTAAGTTAGAAAATGTTTCCCTAGGGCTTGGTAGCAGTGATTCTGGTTCTAACTTGTGTTTTAGACAGGGATTTCCTGTTTTATATCCTAAAGACTGATGGGGTTTCTTTATGTCTCTCTAGGGGATGGAAAACCAGAAGGGTGAACGTCCATCTGTCAAGGAGCCGGTGGAGAAGAGGAACGATGGCTCCAAGAAGCCCCAGGCCACATTGCCTTCTAGCAAACGGTACTGAGCACTTTTGTCAGATGTGACAAAGCCCATGACAAGCTTCACATGCCTCTTCCTCAGGCAAATCTTTCTGGCAGAGATGAACAGTGCCCGAGATTGTTTCCTTTCCCTAGGATAAAAAATGTCTACTTCTGCATTATGCTGAACACAACTTCTCTGGAGGGCTTTCCACAAAAAATGGAGAGACAAAAAGACATCCATTGGTGGCAGCTCAGATGATCCAGTGCAGTGGCAAGGGCAGGGTTGTGGAGGCTAGGAGAGGTCCACTTTTCTGCTGCCTGACTTGGGACAAGTAAATTGAACTAGAGTGGTTTTTTATTTAATCTGAGTGGAGTCTTTTTCAGATGGGTGTTTTGATGAGGAGTTCCAGACTAGAAGCAAGGTGCCATTCCACAAAGATGCAGGTCTCATCCATGTGATTTGGCCTGGCTGAGTCATGGTTTTCTTACCCTCAGACAGTACCAAGTTTGAGTAGGAAGTAGCAAGGCAATTCCTTTGCAACTTTGGTCAACAGGTGTCTCAAGGTGGACTTTTTGTCTTGATATTCCTGTCCTTCATATATGTTGCTCAATGGAAAGCGTGTTTGGTTTATTTCCCCCTGTGCTGCAATCAGCATTTAAGACAGGAATTTGGTCTTTGCTGTCTCTTCATGCCAGTGGCAGAGCTACCTATGCTCCTCTGATAACAGATGGGATTTATTTAGCTCTGTCGTGCTCAGCAGTGGCAGGAACGTGACCACATGCCTCAGTGGCATGGCTCTAGCATCTTTCCATGCTCGAGGAAGAGACAGGTTGATCCAGGAGAATTGTTCCCTGTGGGGTTGTTGAGCTGTGCATCTAGTCTCTAGGGAAGCAAACAAAATGTGAGCATAGTTCTGGGATGTCTGGCTTCTGGTTTTATCTCTATTACTGATTTTCTGGATCCTTCAGATATGCCCCTGTTCATCTGTTCAGATGCATCTGAGCTGCTTTTGCAGATTGCCATGCCTGGTTGTAGAGACACTTCTCCAGAGTGATGAGTTTCCTTATTATAAGGCACACACATCCCATATGAAGAGGCATTTAAACTTGGAAGTAGTGTCTCTCTTTCCCCACAAAGCAATGTAACCCGTGTGCCTTGGAAGCCATCTGAAGATAGATCAGATGCATCTCATCCTTGGTTTTCCTGAGTGAGCACTGGGAGAATGTTCCTTGCAGATTGTCTCCCATAATGATAGTCACAAGGTCCATGTTGTTCTTCCGAGCCTCATGATTTTCTAGCTTGAAATAACATCATGAGGAAAGCTCCTCAGGATGTTTTGCTCACAATTAACTGAAGGCATTGTCACCAACAGGTCCTGATTTGGATTTATTTTCCAGGGTGAAACCTACCTCTGACAGACGCCTCGCACACCGTGCCAAAGCCCAGGTCACGCTGCCTGAAGCTGTGGAAGAAACGGAGCCACTCCAGAAGGTTTACCATCTCCTGGAAGCCAAGGGGTTTCAGACACGCATGGAAGGAGTGGCACTCCTCCTAGACCTGTGCAAAACCAGCCCCCAGCTCATCTCCACTAACATTGTCCAAGTATGTAGGGTGTCTTCATTGTCCCTTTCCTTTAGCCCCTTTCCTAAGGCTGCAGAAGTAAAGTTAATTCAGTGAGTCTTGGCACTCCATCCTGGCTGTTTGGGACAGGCTGGTCCCTCTTACCCAGACAAATTTATACCAGGTTCAGGCTTCAGGACAAGTTTTTTCAGTCCAGCTGCATTTGTCTGGCAGGTGCCCATTGATGCTGTTCATCAGATGATGGCAGCATTTTCTGCTGCTGTAATTGCTGCTGTCTCCTACTGCTAGTTGGGTTAAGTGAAGGGAATCCAGCCACTGAAAGCGTGGCTGTTGTTCTCTAGAGAAATGATGGATTTGCACGGGGAAGAGAAGTATTAGGCTGGGTTGGTTTAAACCCAGTTTTTTGAAAGAATTTTTCTGTAAACTCCATCTTGTCTACTCAGGCACAACTCTGGAACTCATTTCCACTTGTCCCTATTCCTCTTGGTAAAGACAGTGCTCACCCTACTTGGGGACCTTTTGTTCTCTTTGGAAAGGAAGAAAACAGCTAAGGACAGATCCATGTTTTCTCCTCCCAGTAGCTGCTCTTTCCCTTTGTCCAGAATACGGTGCCTGATGCTGTGGCTGTCAAGGGACTGAACCTGCTCTAAAGAGAGCTGTACAGCACATTTCATTTCAGAAGTCTCCCTCTTAGAGAAATGATCTGGATCCTGGAAGAGTTGATCAGAGCCCTGCCCTTCTCCAGACACAGGTTTTGAGACAGACAACATCAAACTTAGATCTTCTCCAGCCATAGTTTTGCCAAAATCATAGCTGCCCTCAGTATTGAGGCAACTGTATAGAAAAATGGGCATTGTAAATATCTGCTTACATACTTGCAAAGCAAAGCTAGCCTTTTGCATTAACAAATGGAATTGATTTAATGATTTCTAGATGGAGAGAAATACAATAGGAACTACTCTGTCCCCAACCAAACCTCTTAAAAACAGAAGAAAATCTTTCAAGCAGCATGAGGTTGCGCTACCATTCCAGTGAGTGGCCCACAGGAAAAGAGTGAAATTGTGCAAGCAAGTGCTGACATGAGAGAGAGGATCATTTTCATCTTTTACCTTGCTGAGTGCTATATCCACTCTTCAAACAAGGACATGTGAATCCAGCTTTCATGTTGCTTGTTCTCTTCACAGATTTTTGATTATTTTGTCCTGAGAATATCTGACAGCCACAAGAAAGTGAAGCAGAAGGCGCTGGACGTGCTGGCTGAAATCATCAGCCTCCTGGAAGATGCCCTGAACCCGGTGATGATCCCTTTGGTGCAGGGAATAACAAAGAACCTGAACTCAAAGGATCCCGGGGTTCATGCCGCAGCTGTGAGCGCACTGGAAGAATCCATTGCTCATCTGGGTAAGGCTGAGCCCTGGCACGGACTCTCCTCACCTGTGCCTCTGTCTCTCCCACACAAGAGAACGCTGAGTGCCTTGGTAGCTGCTGTTGTCTGTGGAAGGCTCCAGCTGGCAGCCACCAGAAGCTGTGCAGCTGCAGTCCTTATGCACCATCCCCAGCAGGCTGGAATGTGCAGCAGCATTGCCCAACAGTCCCAGCAGCCCTTGGCTCTGTGCTGCAGCTCTGAAGAGCAAGTCCTGGACTATAACTTTGCTACAATTCAGAGGGAAAGGGGTTTTGCAGTTTTCTTGGTCCCCATTTGAATTCCCAAATGAACAGCTTTGCTGTTGGCATGCAGGGACACTGGCCCATCAGAGCTTCTGCAGAGCAGCCACCTGGCAGGCTCTACATTATAGGCATTAGCTGCCTATGTTCTACCTTTCTTCTTTCTCTTCTTTTTTCAAAGGGGAACTTATGATTCACCAAGTTAATTTCTTTGTAACAAGCAAGTCTAAATCCAGCTGCAGCGATGCCTTGTTCTACATGTTGTTTTGTGTGGGGCAAGATGGCAATAGCAAAGAACTACATAGGCAAGGGCTGCTCTAAATTCCTTTGCCACATAGACTTATGTCAGCTCTGAAAATTGGAGTGTTGGGGAGGCAGGTGTTCAAGGGGAGTTTCCACTTTCTCCACCTCAGCTGCTCTGTGAAGTCCTGAACTGCCTGACTCAGTGCCTTTCTGTGTGCCAAGGATGGGCTTCTTCCTTTTTGCTCTGGGATGCAAAACCTTTTCACTGCTTCTTACATGTGACTGAACTCCTCTTGAGGTCCCTGATGTGAAATGCTTTAACATAGCTCCCGGTACAGGAGATGAGTTTGGATTTGCAGATGCGAAAGGAGAGCTTTTCTTTTGGAATTTGAAACCCTGCCAAGTAGGCAGGAAGAAAAGTCAATAACAATTCAGAAATCAGCAGAAATTGACTTTCTTTGATAAAATGGGGTTGCCCTGCCCTTTCCCTCCCCACTCTCCTTTCTCCTATGACCTCAGACAAGTGAGCAGAAACATGTGTTTCACTTGTAGATAAAGTATCACTGCTGAAAGAGTTCAGCCACCAATGGAGTCATCTGAGTGGCCAAGCTCTGCTGGATGTCACCGGGAGTATCGCAGGTATGGCCTCCCCTTCTAAGCCAAGAGGTCTCCGAGGGAGTATTTACAGGGAATGCCTGTGAGCAGACAGCAGAGTAGCTCCTCCACACCAGGAGGTGCTGAGCTTGTCCCTCCTGCCCAGCAGCCAAGGCAGGTGTATTTGGCAGGTTTCCCTGGCTGCTGCAGAGCTGTGCAGCACCTGAGCTGGGGCAGCGCTCGGCCTCAGGGCTGAGCCCTCACTGGGGCATCTCAGAACCCACCTGCAGGAAAGGAGGGGCTCAAATACCCCAGCTGGCTCCTCTCTTGGGAGCTCAGGGACATCTGTGATCCTTTAGGGAAAATGGTGGCAAACGCTGTTTCAGGGAATCAGTTTGTTTTGTTCTCACAGAATTCTTGTTTTTCTCTTGGGAAGTTTTGAGGCTGAGCCGTGCAGAGCCTGGGGGTCACAGCTTAGGTCAAAACTCAACACACGTCTTAGAGGCACGGATTTAGTGCAAGGCAGCCTTTGGGGGCACAGGGGCAGAAGCAGAGTGCTGGGGCTCCCTGCCTGTGCTGAAATCCAAGTGGCATTGGAGTGAGCATTTCAGGGTATGCAGTGTCTGCCTGTGTCAGCACTGTCCCAAATGCTACAAATGCAGCTGTAAATGGATTCCTCAGAGGAGCTTGCTATGTCAGCAGTAGCCAAAGAATGGAAAAATTATAATCTCAATATATAGCAGAGAAGACAATTGTTAGCCTTGCTTTAGCTGGGGCTAAATCCACTGCTAATTATGCCAGCATCTTTAAATGCTAAATGTCCCTAAATAACAGGGAATTTAGTTCTGCAGTTCTTTTGATCTCTTTTTCAAATAAAGGAATTAAGCATAAATTAGGACTACTTTAGAAAGAGCAGATGTTCTCTCCGAGATTTAGTAGGAACAGACAGCTGTTCCTCACTTCAATAGTCACCAATGTCTTTAATTACATTTAAACTCAAATGAACTCCCATTTAGAAAGGGGTACCATAACCCTTTCCCTGCTTAGCAGAATTGGTTTGGGGTCTTTCAGGAGCTGTTTCAATGTTGAATGGTTGCATTAAGGTGCTGGTCGATTAACAGCATAGAGAAAATGAAGTCTCTTCCAGCACAGGATAATAAATGGCTACTACATAACATTTTGCCTGATCAGAAAAGAAGAATGGTCTCCAGAGCACTTCAGGTTTTGATCTCCCAGCCAAATCTGCCATGCAAGAAGCCTGTTGGTAGTATCTTTTTGTCTGTGTTTGATATAGTTCAGTTCAGAAAATGAGCAGAGTGCAAATTTCAGAGACAATGTGAGAAAACACTTGTGTTTTGGTTAAATTTCCATCTGCTGTGCAGCATTTTTCTCTCGCTATGCCTCTATTTCAGTGGACATTATAAGAAAAAATGCCATTAACACTGGGAGTGGAAATGCCATTAAAATGTGGAGATGTCCAAATGCCACAGCAATGGAATCTGGGTAATTCTCTAAGACACCCTGAGGTTTCAAACAGCATTTTGTTGGAAGCCTCAAAAGCATTCTGCCAAAGACACCAGCTAGTCACTGGTGTTTCTCATCCAGCTGTCAGGCAACACCCATCTCTGGTGGGCTGGAGTTTTGAAGTGGGTTCTAATGCTGCCCTTTGCTGTGCACCACTGAGCAAAGGGGAGAGCCAGGTTAGACTTCTGGCCCTTGACATCAAAGTTACAAAAATTGAATCATCCCTCTTATTAGAAATCTCTCAATTGCCTCTCTAGGGTGCATTTTCAAATCTTCAGTGTGGGTTTAGACAACTTCTTAGTGGAAATAAAAAGAAATTTGACATTGCAGTCATTGTTCTTGCAGAAACAGATTGTGAAATGCTTTAGGAAGGTACAAAGTCTGCCACAGGGACAAGGTTCTGGATGGAGAAATTAGTCCTGAGGGGTTGGTGGTTCTGTTTCCAGGATGACCAGCTGCATTGCCCGTTTCTGGGTCATGGGGCTCTGTGTGCTGTTTCACTGACCTCAGCCAGAGCAGCTCCCAAGAAGCACAAGCAGAGGCAGATCCCTGTTTGCATTGAGGCTGGTGGGTAAGGAGCTGTGTCTCTCTCCCGGCAGTGCTGGTGGAGTGGGTTCATGCCAGGAGCCCTGCAGTGGTCCAGCGCTGCGCCCTGCCCGTGCTCTGGTCCTGCCTGGAGAACAAGGCGCTGCCTGTGCCAAGCGCCAGCGTCCGCACGGTGCTCACCAAGCTGGCCTGTGCCCTCTGCGAGGTGATGGGCACCCAGCTGAGGAAGTGTGCTGCCAGCAAGCCTCCCCACCTGCGGGAAAACCTCAACAGCCTTTTGGGCTGGTGAAGCCATCGTGTTCTCCAGAAAGCTGACCAAGGGCTGAGTTGGACACCTCCGGATGTGACCTCTTAGCTGTGCCAAAAATGACAAAAGACTAAGGAAGGGCGTGCATCTGCCCCTGCTCTCTCCATTGCCCTTCCTAGTCATGGCGTGTGGGGCCTGAAGCAACTCCAGACTGAGGACAAGGTTAGGGCCAAGCTTGGCTCAGCCTCACACAGAGGTGAGGGGGGAGCTGGGCCGCTCTCTGCTGGGAGGAAGGGTCTTGTGGCAGCCCAGCCAGGCTGTGCACATTGCCAGGGAACAGCTGTGCCCTGCACGTGGCCCTGCAATGAGCTGTGCTGCTGCCAGTGCCCCGTGCAGCTGGAGGGCTGCTCAGCTGTGGGGCAGGGAGAGGAGCAGGAGGGTGCATGTGCAGCTGAGCCATTGCTGGAGAGCACAGGGCTCGGGGCTCCCTGCTGTCCCAGGGCAGCCCAGAGGCCAGGCTGTTCCTGGGGTGCCTCTCTGGAAGTGGATCAGCATTTTGCCCCCGGCCTGCCTCAAGTGTCTGCCAGCAGGACCATGTTTCCCTGTGCAGCTATTGGAAATAATGTCCCATAAAAGATCTTGGCAGGAAATATGTCCCATGAAATATGGTGCTTTGGCTGTGTTAGGTTTGCATTGTGGCCTCTGCTGTACTTTGTGTCTCCACGTTGCAGATCTGACTGCCTACACTCTTACCAACAGGTTTTCTGTGCTGACTTCCCATTATCTCCTACCCACCCATACAGAAGAGCTCTCTTTCCTCCAAGCTCAGGAAGAAGCTGCCGCCTGCATGAAGAGTGTTTCAAGAATAGGATTTATGCCTTAGCCTTCCTAGTTAGAGTTGTACATATGTTCTGATCTTTAAATGTCGTTTTGAATAAATGTGTTTTGATTGTATCTTGAAATTTTGATGACATATTTTTAATTGTATATATTTTATTTTGATGTTTTTGAAAAAGGTAAATAAATAAATAAATAAAAATTTAAATAAACCAAAAGGAGAATGTGTGACCAGGACCTGCTAGCCTCAAGGCTATGGCAATGCAGCTCACTCCATGTGCCAGTGTCTCACCACATCCTTTCCTCACTGGGCTGCTCCTCTTCCTCTTTTGCCATGTTTTCTTTGTGTCATTTGTGCTGCTCTTTGTTAATTGGCATTACAACAGGACCACCTCTTCACATGTTTGGGGGACAATGGAACCAAAAGATCCTGTATGGTCAAAAGTTTTCTACCTGGATGTGTTCTGTGCTCAACAAAGCCCTGAGCAAAGAAACCAAGAGAAGTGTGCCCAAATGCCAAAGCTTTGCTCCTTTGCAATCTCACACAGATCTGGCTCACAGGTGTCTTCAATCACAATTTCATGGGTAAGAAGAGGATGTGTATTTCACTGGGAAAAGATGCCCTGCTTTGGAAAAGTCATCTGTATGTAGATTTACCCAGGACAGCAGTCCAACAGTGTTTTTTGCAACTTGCTTGCCAAGAGATGAGTGGGCTGTGAGGCCAATAACAAGTGACAAGGATTCCTCAAATCTATTTCCACTCCAGCCTGGGTGCCATTCAGCCCAGGGCTATGGGATCATTTGTTCCCATGGACTGGTGCTTGCCAGGGTAATGAATTCCTGCATAGCTGGAACAAGCAATTCTGGATTCCGCTCCAGCTCTTGGTGGGCTGCATGATCATTGACAATGCATTGACAATAATTTCCAGAAATTATTCTACAGTTTCCTTTCATAGTAATTTGAAAATTTAAACTTCACATTTCAATTTGTTTTGCCTTAGGGAAAAATACTTCTGGGCCCAGTGCAAACTGTAACCTTTTGACAGCAAAGTCCTCATGGTTGCCAGCTTCTGATGTTCTAGAAGAAACTGCATGTGAATGTGTTAATTGAGTTTTCTGAAGGAAAACTTTGTCTGACTCTGTGTCACGTGGCTGCATGCGTTGGCATAGCTATGGGTCTAGTCCTGGCCTAGTAAAGCCCAGGCAGGGTGGCATGTTGCAGGGAAAACAAGTCCACGAGCTTATGGGGTTGCCATCACCAGCAGAGCAGATGTGTCCTTTGGGGATTTCTCTGGAGACAAAATTAGGGACCTGCTCCATGCCACAGTATTCTCTTAGATCTTTCTAAACTATCCTAAAAAAGGCAGTGAAACTTCACATCTCCTTGCACAGCCACTGTTTGAATAGGGGCATTTTTGTCCCTCCTCAAAGCCATTGCTCTTGCACACCAGAAACATGAACATCCACCAACAGGAATGATGCATGGCCCTCCTGCTGCTGCTTCAGAGCTCTGGGGAGTGCAGACCTGGGTATTACCAATGGGAACACTTAATTAGCATTTCATGCTCCTTCAAGATGCCCAGATCTCAGGGCTTTTAGTTTCAAAGCAGCCACTGTACTGGCTCTAGGGAAGAACAGTAAATGGGAAACAGGGATTGCCAGCCTTGCAGGGGTGTGGGGAAAACCTGGAGTGTCTGCGTCAAAAGATGAATGGGAAGAGTGCAATTGCCAAAGCCAGAGCTTCGTTAGGATAGCAGGGTCAGTTCTTTACGGCCTGCTTGCATGGAAATCATTTCAGAACCTCCTTTTTGTATCTCGTGCAGAAAAGGAGATCTTAATAATACCATGCTACTTAAAACCACATTGTGATGCAGATCTGTAGGGATTCACAATGAAGCAGACTGCCTGCTTTGTCACTGCCAGCCCTGGTGACCCTGCAAGAGACCGTAGGGTATGCCGTGCCTGTTTTATATCCAAGCAAAGCTTGAGTTTGCTTATTAGTGTGGAATAAATACAAGGGTAATAAAATGGACAATTAAACTGGTGACTTTGGAGGATATGCTCATGCTTTCACACGTCAGTCCTGTGCCTCATGCTCCCAAGGCTTGTTACTCATCATGAAATATTTCAATAAAAAACCACAGCTCCTCTGTTACATCTGAATAAAATTGCATCAGTTCATCAAGAATTCTGCTGGCTAGAACAAGACAAAAGCCGTCTGACACTCACTTGCAGCTGTCCTGGATTTCTGCAGCCCTTTGTGAAACGCTGCTGTAGGCAGAGTGTTTGGAGTTGGTTTGGGCCTTTATGAGAGATCTGTGTAACAGCATGCTGGGCTCTCCTGGCAGAAAACTGTCCAAGCCCAGGGACATGGTGCCGGCAGGAGTGGAGCAGCCCCGCTCCCAGCCCGAGAGTGTGAGCTGAGCCACGCCGGGGAGAAAAGACACCGAGGGGCTCCAGCCCAGCTGCTTCACCTGCCGTGACCGCTCCACAGAGCTCTGCCTCTGGGAGAAAGTCGACGCTGGACAAGCATGGAGCTTTCATCTGCTGCTGCAGCTGCTCCGTGACAGCTCCTGTTCTTCCTGAGGGAGAACCCAGCACCACCTTGTAACGCGTGTCCTGGGGGGATTTTCCTCCGGCATTCTGGGTCTTTGTCCCAGCAGGGGGACGGTGAGGTCTGGCAGTTTGATATCTAGAACTCACTGGCCTTTTTGCTTGCTTTTCAGCTATTCCGCTTCTTAATAAACTGTTGCAATTTTTTCCCACTTTCATCTATTAGTATTAATTTCCTGTTACTGGAAGGCGATTGTTGGAACACTTTAGAGGAGATGACTCATTGCAGAGTGTCCTGTATTAAGTTCTCCCAAACTGTGTGAGACACATGGCTTCACACAGGAGCAGCCCCAAGGCTGCTGAGGGGAAGGCACAGAGGAAGACCAACCCAGTATTTCTGAGGGAAATTCCTTGACACCAAACCAACCTGTGTCGTCCAACAGCTGACCTGACATTTTGAGACATGGGCCAAAGGGGAAAGCTTGCAGTGTGTTTGGTCCAGGCCATGTTTGGTCATGCTCAAGGCAAAGGTGTGTCAGTGCACTTGGCTCCTTCTCTCCTCATTGTGTCCAGCACACACAGGAGCCCAGAGCTCCTGCAGAAACCATCACAGCACTCAGTGGGAGCAACTTGTGTCCAGTGCTCACACAGAGCTGTGTCCAACACTGCACCTCATTGGAATGAGGAACTGTTCCAGCTCTTTTGGGAGCTAAGGAGGTTTGGCCTTCAGATCAGCTCCTTCCCAGCTCTTGATTTGCTGCCCTGGCTGAGCTGCTGCTTGTGGCAACACTTGTTGCACATCTGCCAGCCCTGCTCTGCTGGCCAGCAGCCACTGCAGGAGCTTGTGCCAGTGACATGGAACCTTTCAGATCTTCCTCAGGAAAGCTCAGGGCAGAACTTGTCAAAAGAGCATTGCCTGGGCTATGCCTTTGACATTAAATCTCTCCTCTGTGCTTGGTGCCACACACAGTAAATATCTGAGGAAGCAAGTTTTCTGCTCCAGAAATTTCTTAAATCAATCAGTTAAACTGTAACAGAACACGATCAGGGATGTGTAATCTCTCTTTAATTCATTGTGCAGAAAGCTTCAGAGAGCTGTGTGTCTAACCTAAGTGACCTTGCCACCAAGAACTCAGAAAAATGGGAGAGATGGAATCAGTAGCACAAGGATCTGCATTGTGATTCTCCCACAGGCCTGAGGACACGGCCCACTTCCACTGGGCCATGGCTTTTTACCCTACATCAAAACCTCGTGCTTCAGATTGTGGTGGCGAATGGCCCCGGCCTTGTCCGGCCACACGGTGACCTGAGAAACGCTTGTCAGGCCTGGGCCTTGCTGAGCAGCCCCTGGGCCCAGCTCCTCTTGAGCTTCCCAGAGACACCGAGCGCTGCCAGGCACTTGTGCTGTCTGACCAGCTGCTGGGGTGTCCTGTGAACTGCCTTGGAAACCGCTTTTCCTGCCTCAATGGCATGACATCCTCCTTCTCCCACTCTCAGAGCCAGGCTGCTGACCCACGGTGCGGCCACGATGAAGCGTTGATGGCTGAGGCCCCTCGCCTGTGGCCCATGAACAGCGCTCCCAAAGGAGGCCCTTGGGGCTCTCCCGGAGCCCAGAGGTGCCAGCAGCAACCTCCCTCTGAGTGGGGCCTCGCAGAGCCAGCGCGCTCTCGAGCTGCTGCACTGGCAGCATGACTGAGCAGCCATGGATCCTGGGCCAAGAGCCCACTCCTGGAGGCTCCAGTTTAACCACTGCTCAGCTCCAGTGCTGTTAAGCTTTTAGGCCGTATTCCTTTTGATCCTTGTCCTTTCTGTCCCTTTCTCAAATGCACCTGAACACACATACACACACACACATAATTCTCAGAATGTTTCTCATTTGCTTGACTGAATTTCGTTCCTTGCTTTTTTTCCCCATGTTGTTCCTTAACCAAGCAGTAAGTAATAATGTGAATGTTGCCAATGAATTTTCCTGAGCTGTTGCTTAATATTCAATCTGGTTTTTACTGAACCTTGCCTGGGAATTTTTAAGCAATCTCAAGACACTTGTTTGTAACAAGCCTTGGGAGCATGAGGTGCAGGACTGACACTGGAAAGCAAGAGAGTCATTCAAGAGGGATGAGTTTAACTGTCCATTTTATTACGCTTCTATTTATTTCACTCTAATAAGCCAAGCCAAACTTTTCTTGGAGGCAGAATGTGTGTGGGAGGCACTACAATATTATCCCAGAGCTCTGGGCTGAATGGCACCCAGACTTGGGCTGCACAAGCTGGGGAAAAAATGTTCCTGCCCTTGAACTTCCTTCCTCTCCTCTCAACAACTGATAACAAAATTATAAATCAATAAGCTAAAATCACAATTAAATAAATTATAATAAAAATGAAATATTTTTCCTTACGATACTGCAATGATTCAAGCCAAAACAACAATAACAATTACTATAATATTACCAATAAATATAAACAAATTATATACCAAGAATCACCTTCTGAAAATTTTAATGCAATAACTAATATACCATAGATTAAAAATATCTAAAAAAACTATCATACAATCTAGCACACCTTAGTAAAACAATTCATATTACAAACATACTAAACACAAAACCAAGTACCATTAGAATTTCTCCTACATTTTAACCAAACAATTAAACTTTAATAACACCCTTAAGTACTCTCAAACAATTCCAATTATTTTTCAAAATTTAATTGTGGTTAAGTGCTTGTATTTGGATATTGGGTTTTGGATTGTTTGGCTTAGATGATTTAAAAATTTCCATTTCTATAGCAAATTAATCAGCTGAGAAGGCGGCACTCTGCAAACAGAACTGACTGAAAATGAATGGGACAGAAATCAGTAACTCTGAAAGTTTTATTTGCTGTCAAATACATCCCACCCAGCCAGCCCCACATAATCCCCATCCCACCACTCCCAATTGGGATCCCACTGCTCCCAATCCCCTTCCAACCCCATCTCATCCTGCTGGCTGTGGAATTGAGTGAGTTTGGCCTGGGATTGAGTTTTTTTGAGGATGGAACAAGCAATTTGAGGAGGGATTGAGCCTTTATGGGTTAAAATTCAGTTGTTTTCAGTGGGATTTGAGTGGTTTTGAGGTGACAGATCCATCCCTCTTGGCTTCTGGAGGGCAAAGAGAAGAAGAAGAGAAAAAAATTAAAGCCAAACCAAAAGGAGAAGCAGCCAGGTGTGTTCCCATCATGGATCACAGGGAATGTGGGTCACCAGGGCTGTGCCCAGCGTGGCTCCTGCAGTGGGGGATGGAGCTGGAGCAGCGCACAAAGCTCTTCCCGCACTCGGGGCACTCGCAGGGCTTCCCTCACCGGTGCCTCCGTTGGTGTTGGGTCAAGTGAGAGCTGCTGGAGAAGCTCTTCCCGCACTGGGGACACTCGTAGGGCCTCTCCCCGGTGTGGATGCGCTGGTGCCTGACAAGGGTGGAGTTGTGCCTGAATCCCTTCCCACAGTCGGGGCAGCAGAAGGGCCTCTCCTCTGTGTGAATCCGATAGTGCTGGAGGAGATCAGAGCTAATCCGAAACCCCTTCCCACACTTGGAACACTCGTACGGCCGTTCCCCAGTGTGGATCTTTTGGTGCCTGATCAGGTTGGAGCTCTGGCTGAAGCTCTTCCCACATTCCTCACACTCGTGGGGCCTCTCCCCAGTGTGGATGCGCCGGTGCACGACAAGATGGGAGTTCCGCCTGAAGCCCTGCCCGCAGTCGGGGCAGCGGAAGGGCCTCTCCTCTGTGTGCGTGCGCTGGTGCTTGAGGAGATCAGAGCTGCTCGGAAACCTCTTCCTGCACTGATCACACTCGTAGGGCCTCTCCCCAGGGTGGGCCCTGTGGTGGATGATCAGTTCGGAGTTCCACCTGAAGCTCTTCCCACACTCCTCGCACGTGTGGGGCTTCTCCCCATCAGGAACCTGCTCATGGACCACCAGCTCCGAGCTCTGGCTCCATCTCCGGCCGCCTTCCCGGCCCAGGCTGGCTCTTTCCCCCTCAGATCCCCGCCATCTGCGTTTGCAGCCCCTCCTCGTGCGGCATCTCCGGGGCTTTTCCTCCCCGTTGGGTTCCTGCGCCGTGGAGCCGCTCAAAACGGCCTCTGCCATGAGGTTCTGCTCTGCTGAGCTGGGAGATGGAGCAGGAGAAAGGGGGAAAGGGGCACTGACTTCCTCCTCACCTGCCTCAGTGTCCAGGGACATCTTCCTCTCTCTCACTGCCTCACAAAAACTGACAATGGGAAATCCTGGTTTGGGGAAAACAAGGGATGAGGACGTTGAGGTTGAAGGTCCCTCTGCCCAAGTCCATTTCTACAAGTCACCAGTGACCTAGGCTCCAGAAAAACCTCCCAAACAACAAGATTCAGGGCTGAAAAAGCCTCCCAGGAATTCCCCGTCCCTGCTCCCTCCCCTCTGCTGTTCAGGGTTCCCCCTGTCCCAGCTGCTAGGGTCACACTTGCATTGGGGGTCCCCCTTCTCCTCGGTGCCCGCCCTCCCCAGCCTGCTGGCAGTCCCAGCAATCCCAAAAGCTGCCCCCTCTTCGCTCCCCATTCAGGGATGCTGGGGCTTTTTGGGCTCCCTTCTGGGCTCCCTTCTCCCCTCATGCTCTGCTCCGGGCTGCAGGGGCTCCAAGGAGTCCCCCCTGCCCCTCTCCAGCCTCTGCAGGCTCCCGCCCATGGCGGCGCTCCCCCCTCTCTGGGCTCCCCACTTTGGGCTCCTGGGGGACACAGGGCTCTGCTCCTCCAGGCTGCCTCTGCCGCCAGCCGCCACCGCCACCCCCCCGATGTCCCCCCGAGGGGCCTTTTCCGCTCAGCCTCGCACTTCTTCATTCTCCAAACATGCCCCCAAAAAACCCAACTGGGAGGAACTGGGAGTGACTGGGAGCATGCTGGTGGTCACTGGAAAAAACTAGGCTTCTACTGGGATCAACTGGGATCACGCTGGAGGTGACTGGGATCATCCTGGCACTGAGTGCCACTGCACTGAGGCTGACTGGGAGTGCTTGGCAGCAAATGGGATCATACTGGGGAATAATGGGAGGGACTGGCAACATGCTGGAGGGAACTGGGATACACTGGGAGATACTGGGAGTGACTGGAACCAAATGGGAGGGTGAAAGAGAGCAACTGGAACCAGGTGGAGCACAACTGGTTCATACTGGCAGGGACTGGGAGCACACTGGGCTCATCTCTGGATCATACTGGGAGGGACTGGACTAATACTGGGAGAATCTGAGAGTGACTGGGAACACACCCTGCACATCATCCCCCATACTGGGCCTGACTGGGAGCAACTGGGATTATACTGGGACCACACTGGGAGGGCTGGCATGTGACTGGGATCCAACTGGAGCTTACTGGGATCATATTGGGGTTGAAAGGGAGTGACTGGGATCACACTTTGGGCTACTGGGAGCACCTGAGAGAAACTGGGATCATGCTGCAAGCAAACTGGAGGAACTGGGCAGGACTGGATGCATGCTGGAGGCAGCTGGGATATTCTGGGCATGACTGGGGGATCACACTGGGAGAACTGACACCTTCCTGGGGCCCCTGGCAGCGCCTGGGAATGACTGCAGACATGCTGGGACAAGGTGGGAAATGTTGGGGGCTTTTGTGGATTTTGGGGGGTTTGGATTTTGGGGGTTTTATTGGCGCTTTGGGGGGGGTGTTTTTCTGATGATGTTTGGGGGTTTATTGAATATTTTGTTTTGGGGTTTTTTTTTGTATTTTGGGAGGTTTTACTGGGATTTTCTTGGGGGTTTTCGCGATTCTCATAAATTCTGGGGGTTTTATTGGGATTTTTCGCAGATTTTGAGGTATTAATTGGAATTGTGGAGGCATCTAGTGAGATTTGTTTGGATTTTTGGCAATTTGGGGTTTTCTGGGAGTTTTGGTGGGATTTAGGGGAGTTTTGTGGGGTTTTTTGGGTGTTGCTCTGATTTCTTTGGGTCTTGGGGGAGATTTTGCAAGATATTTTAGGGGATATTTTTGGGGGGATTTGTGGGGTTTCATTAGGATTTTGGGCGCCATTGGGATTTCACAAGATTTTCTGGGCTTTTATTGGGATTCTAGGGTGTTCTAATGGGATTTTGTGAGATTTGATTCGGATTTCATGAGTTATATTGGGCCTTTTGGGGCTTTTAAGGAGATTTTGATGCCTCTCAGCCCTTCCGCAAACCCTGGGAAAACCCCAAAGGCCCCAGACCCCCAAATTCCCCACAAATTCCACGAAAAATCCCAAATTCCTCAAGAAATAACAATAAGATCCTCCAAAAGCCCAAAGTATCCCACAAAATCCCAGTGAAACCCACCAAAACTAAAAAAAACTCCCCAAAATTTCACTAAACCCCCTCAAAAACCAACCCACCCAAGCCCTAATAAAATCTCCCAAAATCCAAAACTCCCCAAATCCACAAAACCCCTAACATCCCATAACCCCCCAAAACCCAATAATTCTCTCCAAAACCTCTATAATTCCCCCTAAACTTCCATCAAATACCCAATAAA
The DNA here is from genome assembly GCF_036417665.1 of Passer domesticus. Lineage (NCBI taxonomy): Eukaryota > Metazoa > Chordata > Aves > Passeriformes > Passeridae > Passer > Passer domesticus. Next base: position 998,112 of record NW_026990160.1, on the reverse strand, counting down.
GCCCTAAAGAAGCCCCAAGATAATCCCCCAAAACCCTCCTAAAATTCATCAAAATTGCCCCAAAATCCCAAAAATGCCCCCCAAAATCCCCCCAGACTCTCTGGGGCCGTCCTGGGTCAGGGGCACCGGCCGGTGGAACAGGAGCCACCTCAGGGGCCCTCGGAGCTCTGTGGGGAGGGGGCACCATGGGAGACCCCCAGAAACGGGAGGGGGGGGTGGAACCCCTGTTGTGCCCCCTCGCCCCGAAACCCCCAGACCCCGGTTCAGGGGGGGCCTGGGACCCCCCGGGACCCCCAAATCTCCCCTGGGACCCCTCGGGGAGCCCCAAACCCCCCCAAGGTTGGCCCAGGATCACCCTGGACCCCCAAAACCTTCCCGGGACCCTCAGACGCCCCAGTTCCCCACAAAATTGACCCCAGACCCACCTGAGACCCCCCTCAAATCCATCAGACTGCCCCAAATCCCCCTCAGACCCCTCAATCCCCCCCAAACCCTGGGAAATCCCCTCACACTCCGCTAAATCCCCCCAGATGCACCTCAGAACCCCCCAGATCCCCCCAGCTCCTCTCACAATCCCCCAAAATCCCCTCAGACCCTCCCAATTCCCCTCAAATCCCCCTAAACCCACCTGAGAACACCCAGACCCTCTCAAGCTGCCCCCAAAGATCCCCAAAGCCCCCTCAGACCCACCAAAGCCCCCTCAGACCCCCTCATTATCCCCAAACCCACTGCACACCCCCCTATTTCCCGTCAATCCCCCCAAAATCCCCAATTTCTCCTCAGACCGCCCCAAACCCCCCCAGTTTCCCCTCAGCGCCCTCCTCAGCCGCGCTCGCCTCTGAATCTCCCGCCTCCGCCGCCTGCACGGGCTCCCCAGCCAATAGCGGCGCGCCCCGCCCCGAACCAGCCAATGAGGGCGCGGCTCCCCTCAGCAGCGCCCGCCTCCCCGCGGCGCTGCAGCCAATCAGAGGCGAGCCGCAGCGGCGGTGCCGTGCCGGGCGCTGCAGAGAGCGGGGGCGGCGCTGGGAGCGGCCGGAGCGCTCCGGGAGCTGCTGAGGCGGCCGGGACAGGGCCGGGAGGGGCTGAGAGGGGATCGGGGGGCGTGGGAGGGTCCGGGGGGCTGGGGGGGCTTTGGGGTTCCAGGGTGGTCCTGGGCCAACCTTGGGGGCTTTTCAGGGGGATTTGGGGTTCCCGTGGGAGATTTGGGGATCCTGGGGGTGCCCAGACCCCCCTCCCGTTTTTGGGGGTCTCCCATGGTGCCCCCTCCCCACAGAGCTCCGAGGGCCCCTGAGGTGGCTCCTGTTCCACCGGCCGCTGCCCCTGACCCAGGACGGCCCCAGAGAGTCTGGGGGATTCTGGGGGGCAATTTTGGGAGGGTTTTTGGGGATTTTGGGAGGGCTTTTTTAGAGCTTTGGAGGGTTTTGGTGGAAGTTGAGGGGCTATTAGTGGGGTTTTGGAGAGAATTATTGTGTTTCAGGGGGTTATGTGATTTTGGGAGTTTTGTGGATTTGGGGAGTTTTGGATTTTGGGGGATTTTATTGGGGTTGGGGGGATTGATTTTTGAGTGGGTTTAGTGAAATTTGTGGAGGTTTTTGAGTATTGGTGGGTTTCACTGGGATTTTGTGGGGTTCTCCGGGGTTTTGGAGGATCCTACTGTAATTTCTGGGAAATTTTGGGATTTTTAGTGGAATTTGTGAGGGATTTGGGGGTCTGGGACCTTTGGGGTTGTCCCAGGGTTTGCAGAAGGGCTGAGAGGCATCAAAATCTCCTTAAAAGCCCCGAAAGTCCCAATAAAACTCATGAAATCTGAATTAAATCTCACAAAATCCCATTAGAACACTCTAGAATCCCAATAAAAGCCCACAGAATCTTTTGAAATCTCAATAACCCCCAAAATCCAGATGAAATTCCGTAAATCCCCCCAAAAATGTCCCCTAAATAATAAAAATCCCATCAAATGCCCCCCAAGACCCAAAAAAATCATGCCAACACCCAAAAAAACCTACAAACCCCAAAAATCCCACGAAAATTCTGAAAAAACCAAATCCCCAATGAATCCCACGAAAAGCCCCCACAATTCCAGTGAAATGCCTCAAAATCTCCTAGAAATCCCATAAAAACTCCCAGAATTTCTGAGAATTCCAAAAATACCCAACAAAATCTCAGTATAACCTCCCAAAATACAAAAAAAACCTAAAAAAAAATTCAATAAACCCCCAAACACCCCCAGAAGAACACCCCCCCCCCAAAGCACCAATAAAACCCCCAAAATCCAAACCCCCCAAAATCCACACAACCCCCCAACATTTCCCACCTTGTCCCAGCATGTCTGCAGTCATTTCCAGGCGCTGCCAGTGGCCCCAGGAAGGTGTCAGTTCTCCCAGTGTGATCCCCCAGTCATGCCCAGAATATCCCAGCTGCCTCCAGCATGCATCCAGTCCTGCCCAGTTCCTCCAGTTTGCTTGCAGCATGATCCCAGTTTCTCTCAGGTGCTCCCAGTAGCCCAAAGTGTGATCCCAGTCGCTCCCTTTCAATCCCAATATGATCCCAGTAAGCTCCAGTTGGATCCCAGTCACATGCCAGCCCTCCCCGTGTGGTCCCAGTATAATCCCAGTTGCTCCCAGTCAGGCCCAGTATGGGGGATGATGTGCAGGGTGTGTTCCCAGTCGCTCTCAGATTCTCCCAGTATTAGTCCAGTCCCTCCCAGTGTGATCCAGAGATGAGCCCAGTGTGCTCCCAGTCCCTGCCAGTATGAACCAGTTGTGCTCCACATGGTTCCAGTTGCTCTCTTTCACCCTCCCATTTGGTTCCAGTCACTCCCAGTATCTCCCAGTGTATCCCAGTTCCCTCCAGCATGTTGCCAGTCCCTCCCATTATTCCCCAGTATGATCCCATTTGCTGCCAAGCACTCCCAGTCAGCCTCAGTGCAGTGGCACTCACTGCCAGGATGATCCCAGTCACCTCCAGCGTGATCCCAGTTGATCCCAGTATAAGCACAGTTTTTTCCAGTGACCACCAGCATGCTCCCAGCCACTCCCAGTTGGATTTTTTGGGGGGATGTTTGGAGAATGAAGAAGTGCAAGGCTGAGCGGAAAAGGCCCCTCGGGGGGACATCGGGGGGTGGCGGTGGCGGCTGGCGGCAGAGGCAGCCTGGAGGAGCAGAGCCCTGTGTCCCCCAGGAGCCCAAAGTGGGGAGCCCAGAGAGGGGGGAGCGCCGCCATGGGCGGGAGCCTGCAGAGGCTGGAGAGGGGCAGGGGGGACTCCTTGGAGCCCCTGCAGCCCGGAGCAGAGCATGAGGGGAGAAGGGAGCCCAAAAGGGAGCCCAAAAAGCCCCGGCACCCCTGAATGGGCAGAGCGAAGAGGGGGCAGCTTTTGGGATTGCTGGGACTGCCAGCAGGCTGGGGAGGGCGGGCACCGAGGAGAAGGGGGACCCCCAATGCAAGCGTGACCCCAGCAGCTGGGACAGGGGGAACCCCCAACACCTGAGGGGAGGGAGCATGGACAGGGAACTCCTGGGAGGCTTTTTCCAGGCTGACTCGTGGCGTTTGGGAGGTTTTTCTGGAGCCCCAATGGCCGGTGACTTGTAGAGATGCACTTGGGCAGAGGGACCTTCAGAGTCAATGTGCTCATCCTTTGTTTTCCTCAAACCAGGATTTCCATTGCCAACCCCCATTGAGGCTGTGAGGAAAATGCCCCAGAACATGCAAGCAGGTGAGGAGGAAGTCAGTGCCCCTTTCCCCTCTCTCCTGCTCCATCTCCCAGCCCAGCAGGGCCCCGGCTGCAGGACAGCCTGGGGGCATCTCCTTGCCCTTGCCTGTGGCCCGGAGGCAAATGCCATCCTGTCCTTGTCCTTCCTCCCCCAGAGCAGGAGCTGAGCATGGAGAGCAGGGAGGACAAATCCCCGCGGCAGAACCTCGTGGCAGAGGCCGTTTTGAGCGGCTCCACGGCGCAGGAGCCCAACGGGGAGGAAAAGCCCTGGAGATGCCGCACGAGGAGGGGCTGCAAACACAGCCCAGGTTGCTCTGAGGAGTAAAGATCCACCCTGTGCCAGGAAGGTGGACAGAGCTTCAGCCAGAGCTTGGAGCTGGTGGTCCATGAGGAGGTTCCTGATGGGGAGAAGCCCCACAAGTGCTTGGAGTGTGGAAGGAGCTTCTGGTGGATCACCAGCCTGATCATGCACCAGAGAACCCACACTGGGGAAGGGCCCTACGAGTGTGGGGAGTGTGGGGAAGGCTTCAGCTGCAGCTCTGAGCTCATCACTCACTAACGCATCCATACCGGGGAGAGGCCCTATGACTGTCCCGAGTGTCAGAAGAGGTTTCAGACCAGCTCCAGTCTCCTCCAGCATCAATGGATTCACAGAGAGGAGAGGCCCTTCCGCTGCCCAGGCTGCAGAAAGGGCTTCAAGTGCAACTCAAACTTCGCCAGGCACCGGTGCATCCACAGCGGGGAGAGGCCCTACGAGTGTCGCCAGTGTGGGAAGAGCTTTACCCAGAGCTCTAACTTGACCAAACACCAACAGAGTCACCAGTAAGGGAAGTCCTGCAAGTGCCCTGAGTGTGGGAAGAGCCTCGTGTGCTGCTCCAGCTTCATCCCCCATTGGAGAACCCGCATTGGGAAGAGACCTGCTGATCCATGTTCCCTGTGATCCATGGTGGGAAGACACTTGCCACTTTTCCTGCCCCTGCTAGTGACCTGATGTAGGATTGAAGAACAAGAGGGTCTGGCCAGAGCCGTGTCATTACATTCACTCCCACCTCAGGTCATTGCCAGGGGCAGGAAAGGGACTCTCTCTCTCTCCCTGAGGAGAAAGGTGTCCTTTCCAGGCAGGAGGAAATACGTGGCCAGGAAGAGCCACTCAGTGGTGATGTTGTAGTTTTCCCTGTAAATAGTTTTTCTTATCCCTTCTGTTATCAATATTGCTTTTTTTCCTGTTTGTTCCTTAGCTCATTGCTGTTCCCAGTAAATTGTTCTTATCCCAGCCTGGGATCTTTGCCTTTTGTTCTTTCCATGGGAGGTGGGAGGGCAGCGAGCAGCAGCGTGGTTTTAGAGGGAGCAGGAAATTGGGGAATCCCATTCCTGAACCCCGGCCCATGGAAACCGAGCATCCCAGCTGGTCCCAGCCCTGGTGGCCATGGCAACAGCCTTGGGAGCAGGTCCCTGGCTGGGGCTGTGGGAACCTCTTCCCTCTGGTGCCCAGGGACAGGACTGGAGGGAACGGCTGCAGCTGAGTCGGGGCAGGCTCAGGTTGGATCTCAGAAAAAGGTTTTTCCCCAGAGGCTGCTGGGGCAGTGCCCAGGCTCCCCAGGGAAGGCTCCCAGCTCCAGGGCTCTCTGAGCTCCAGCAGCGTTTGGCCAGCGCTGCCAGGCCCAGGCTGGCATTGTTGGGGTGTCCTGTGCAGGGCCAGCAGTTGGACTCCAGGATCCTGATGGGTCCCTCCCAGCCCAGCCAATTCTGTGGATCTGGGATCCCATGACCCTGGGGATGGGGCTGCCAATGGTTGCCATGGCAACGGGCTCTGGCTGCAGGCCTGAGCTGGTGTCCATGGCACCCACCCCTGGCCTGGGGTGTGCATGGAGCTGCCGAGGGACTGAGCATGGCAACAGGGGGCTGGGGATGGTTGCCATGGAAACTGACCATAGCAGCAGGGGGCTGGGGATGGTTGCCATGGAAACTGACCACAGCAACAGGGGCTGGTGATGGCTGCCTGCTAAGGATCAGATTTGTCAGAGGCACTCAGAGGGGTTCCATGGGGACTTTCCAAGAGTCTCCAGGCTGTTCAAGAGCTGGAATGTCACAGGCAGAGACAAGGGCTCCATGGGGACCTCCCAGGGGTTTCTGGGGATGGTAAAGAGCTGTGTGCTCAGAGGCAGTCACAGCCATTCCATGGTGACATCCCAGGGGACCTTGCGCTGCAAAGGCACCCATCTGTCACTGGCACTCACAGGGGCTGCACGCTGACATCGCAGGAGTCCCCAGGCTGCCAAAGAGCCGGGATGTCCCAGACACTCACAGGGGTTCCTGTCATGGGCACAGTGGGAGCCTCAGGCAAAAGCTTTATTTCTTTATTGGAGAAACTCCTGCTGAGTCATGAGATGGAGAAATGACACCCAACAGCCACCATGGATCCTCAAATCCCTGCAGGGCCCCTAGGCTTCCAAAATTTATTTTATTACAGGAGAGTGGGAGTGGCTGGATCCAATCCCAGCCCCAGACTTTGTCAAAGGTGTAGAAGATTGGACAGGTAGAATTGAACCTTAATGCAATTTGCCCCACAGGATTATTGATGGAATTCTAGATAAATTTATATAAATACAGCCCTGATTGATTCTGATCATGATTTGACAGAATGGTTTGTTTACACCACAGATTAAATTTAAAAAAAGAGAGTTATTTACTCCACATTATAGGAGCTATAACAATTATTAGAATATAGTGATCTAGGAAGCAATTTGATGTCAACAGAGCTTGCTGGAGTTGTTGGAGCCCGTTGGAGGCAGCGCCTCCTGATCCAGCAGGAACTGCCTTTCCTGTGCCAGGAGCAGGGCAGGTCCCGCTGCAGGAAAAGCCCCAGGCCAGCCCCAGCACAGGGAAGGGCTCGGGCACAAGGGCAGAGTGCCGTGCTGGGAGCTGTGCCAGGCAGAGCCTGAGGCACCAAAGGCACCTTGGCAGCAGCAGCTGCTTGCAGGGCATGGCCAGAAGCCTCCCTTGGCAGCCCGGCCTGGTGGCCAGCACTGCAGAGCTGCTGCCTCAGGGCTCATTTCTGCCTGGGCTCTGAAAAGCCACTTCTGCTCCAGGAGCCTGCCTGGGAAGCCATTGGCCCCAGCACCCTGGGGACAAGATATGAATGACAAAACTCTTCATGCCAGCAGAGACAAGGCAGGGGCAGAGGAAAGGGCAGAGCCAGGCCCAGGGCACAGGGCTGCCATGGTGGTGGCTGTGAGGTCACTCCCCTGCAGCAGCCTGGCTGCCCTCAGCAGACATTCTGGCCAGAAGCTTTGTGAGGGCACCCAGCACAGCAGAGAACCCACACAACAGGAATTCTGTGCTTGGGGATGAGAGGGTTTCACTGGGTCAGGTTGCACAAAGCTCCTGCTTTTGGATAATTCCTGAGACGGGGAATCCAATTCTGTGGAAGAATGCAGTTGCAGTTTTGTGCCACTCTCATCATTGTAAAATATTTCCCCCTTCTAACAAATGTAAATCCACCCTCATTCAGTTGAAAGATATTGAGCCTTGTTCTGTCACTGCAAGATTTGGGAGAAAATAATTTCCACCACTATTCTTGTATTTTCACAGACCTTGGAGAGGACCCAAAAATCTCCCAAGATGGGGTTTGGAGGCCTCATCACATAACCAGCAGGAGGAGGCTGCAGACTCTGGGCTCAGTGGTGTGGAGACTGAGGACAGAACAGGAGTAGTCCGGGAGGGAGTGAAGGGTGGAGAGGCTGGAGTTTTTCTTCATTGTATAAAACAGAGAGAGGCACCATGTGCAGCTGGGGTAGTCCAGACTGGACACCAGGAGAAAGGAATTTCCCTGCCAGGGCAGGGCTGTGGTGCAACACATCACCCAGAAAAAGCCTGGAGCAGCCCAAGGCTTTGTGTGGGCAGGCAGAGGCAGGCAGGAGGCAGAGCTGTCAGCAAAGGAAGGGGCCAGCCAGGTGGGGCAGCGGGGGATGACGACAGCCTGCAGGGACAGAGGCACAGGATTGCTCAGCATCAGAAACACCTTTTCCTTGCTTGTCCCCAGCTGTCATCACTGCCTCCAGTGTTCTGCTTTACCTGGAACATGGGGATACTTTTTTAGTCCTGTCCCTCAAAAGGATCTATTTTAAGTATGAGAAACTTCAGTGTTTCACTCCCTTTTGAGTCCCTGAGAAGTTTTTTTAGCACACTCTGAAGGACTGAGTCTGATGCAAAGAGCAGCAAAGCCCCAGAGGGCGATTAAAGTCCTGGTGCTGTGTCTGTGCTGCTGAGCTGGGCCGGGCTCCTGGCCCAGAGGCAGCTCCTGGCAAGGGCAGCGCTGCAGAGAGACAGCTCTGGCCAGGAGCAGCTCCTGTGCACAGCCCAGCAGGGCTGGGGCACTGCCAGGACAGCTCAGGGACACCAGCAGGGCACAGCCAGAGCTGACAGGGCTCAGCACTGGCAGGGGCTGGGGGATGTCCCAGAGGGGGCTGTGTCACAGCGGCACCTCTGTGGCTGTGTCCTAGAGGCACAGAGCAGCTGTGATGTCAGCAAGGGGTGTGTGACAGCACAGAGTAGGCTGTGTGAGGTCACAGGTTGGGCTATGACATCACAGAGTTTGTTGTGTGAGGTCATTGAGCAGCTACAGCATCATAGAGGGGATTCTCTGTGACATCACAGAGCAGGCTGTGACATCATGGCATGGCTGTATGACATCATAGAGCAGGCTGTGATGTCAAAGTGTGTGCTGTGACATTACAGAGTGGCAGTATGACATCACAGAGAGGGTTTTGTGACATCACTGAGGGTGTTGTGACATCACAGAACTGTCTGTGACATCATAGAGTAGGGTGTGAGGCCATGGAGCAGAGTCTGCCGTCATGGAGGGTGGCTCTGTGACATAAGAGAGTGGGTTGTGACATCACCAGGTGATGGAGCAACATCATAGAGCCAGGTGTGCAATCACAGAACAGACTGTGACATCACAGGGTGTCTTTGTGACATCACCAAATCTTCTGTGACATCACAGAGCAGCTTTATGATATCACGGACTGATATCCTAGCACTGGCCCTGTGATACCATGAAGGGGCTTTGTGACATCACAGAGCAGCTGTGTGCGTCATCACTGAGTTGCCAGTGATTTCATAGAGTAGGCTCTGTGACATCATAGCTGGACATCATAGAATGGATTCTGCCATCACAGGGTATCTGTGTCACATCACAGAGGGGTTGTGACATCATAGAATGGCTGTGTGACATCCAGGATAGGTTGTGTGATATCACAACATTATCTGTGACATCATAATGAGGGCTGTGACATCACAAATGGGCTGTGTGACATCACTGGGGTTTTGTGACATCACAATGGGCTGTGTGACACCACAGGGGCTTTGTGACATCACAGGGAATGTGTGACATCACAATGGGCCTGTGTGATGTCACAGGGGGTTGTGTGACATTACAGGGGCTGTGTGAGGTCACTGGGGAGGTCACTCTGCCCCAGCCCCCCTCACAGCTCCCCCAGAGCAGTCCAACCCTGCTCGTGCACAGCGGGGTCCCCTGTCCCCCCGGGTCCCCCCGCCCCCGGCGCCGCAGCCTCCCCCAGAGGATGTTCCACGAGATCGACCCCAGAGCCTGACACGGGGACGGGGTCCGGGGCTGTGGGGGTGGGACAGGGGCACAGGGACCCCCCAGCAGCATCCCTGTGTCCCCCAGGGCCAGAGCCTGGGCCAGGGCTCCTTCACCCTGCTGTCAACGAGGGCTTGAGAACGCTGAAAAAATCCCCAGCAAGAGATCAGCAACAACCAGATTTAATATTAAGCGACAGCATCACAAAGTTCCTTGGCAAGAGTCACTCTGCTCCTGACTGGACACTTCAGGCACACCGGGGGAACAAAGCAACAACAAAACCAAACCAAATCCAGGCAAATAAAGCAGAAATTAACCAAGAACGGTCCCTGTGTGTGTGTGTGTGTGTGTGTGTGACACAAGGACAGTAAGGACAACGATAAAAGGAATATGATCTAAAAGCTGAACAGAGCTCAAACTTAACAGGACTTAACTAATACCTTAACCTTAACTTCTCCCGTAAACGTAACAATTTAGTAAAAGAACAACACTTAACAGTCTTTAACCTCATTTATAACCTATGACTAAATAATTTAACAGTGGAATAACACTTAACAATAGTCATCTTAGCTAATAACTTAAATTAAACCTAACAAATTAGCAAAAGAGCAACTCTTAGGAGCAATTAACTTAGCTTAGACCTTGTGACTTAACCTCACCTACAGGCCTGACTGACTCAGCTATGCAAGGCACTCCAACCCCTCCGAGAGCAGCATTTCTGCCACATCTCCCCAGCACAGGCACTCCTGTGTGCACACAGACACAAAGAGTCAGTGCAAGGCACCTGTGACAAATTCCCCTGAGGGCAGGAAATGCTCCCTGTGGATGCTTTGGCATCTCCCCAGCAGGTGAAGGGTTGAGCCTGCAGGAGTGGGGGGATCGGCCCAGGCTCCCTCGTTGTTCAGGATCCCCGAGTGCAGCAAACAGGAGAGTTCCCGGCTGGGAGAGGCCCCACTCAGAGGGAGTCGCTGGCCCAGGAGAGCTCCAAGGGGCTCCTTTTGGAGCGCTGTTTGTAGGGCCCCAAGAGAGGGGCTGCAGTCACAGCAATGGTTCATCCTGGCCGCACTTGGCATCAACAGCTTTCTTTGGCACTGTGAGAACAGGGATGCTGTGCCACTGAGGGAACACAAACAGTTCCCAGGGCTGCTCCTACAGCAACCAGGAGCTGGTTGGGCACAGCAGTGCCTGGAGCAGACAGTGTTTGTGCTGAGCTGCAGAGGAGCTGAGCCCAGGGGCTGTTGGCCAAGGCCGAGGCCCAAGGAGCATTTCTGAGCTGGCAGGGCGGCCTGAGAAGGGGAGGGGGGAATGCAGCAGCACAGGGCCCATGGAACCAAGGGACCATGGTGACACTGTGGGGCCCTGTGAGACCAAGGGACCATTGTGACACTGTGAGACCCTATAGTGCCAAAGGTCCATTGTGACATTGCAAGGCCTCATGGAACAATGGAGAGACCCTTAAGAGACTTCACAGCCTCATGGAACCAAGGGGCCATTGTGACACACAATAGAGTCAGGGGATCATGGAGACCATTGTGACACTATGAGGCCCCATGGAATAAGCAAAGCATTGTGACTCTGAGAGGCCTCATGGAACCAGTGAGACCATTGTGATCCTGGGGGTCCCCACAGAACCAAGAGGACCATTGTGATCTTGTGGGGCCTTGTGAAAGCAAGAGGCCTTTGTGACACTGCAGGGCTGTATGGAGCCAAAGGTTCATTGTGACATTGTGGGGCCTGGTGTCATCAGTGGTCCATTGTGTCTCTGTGGAGCCAAAGGAGACCATTGTGACACTGCAAAACCCCGTGGTCCAAAGGTCCATTGTAACACTGCAGTCTCATGGAATAGAGGAGTCACGTGTCATTGTGGGGCCTGGGGAACCACAGAGACCACAGTGACACTGCAAGGCCTTATGGAATTGTTGGGACCATTGTGACATTCGGGCCTTCTGCAACCTAGGAGCCATTGTGACATTGTGTGACCCCATTGAACCAAAGCACCATTGTGACACTGCAGGACCCCATGGAATCAAATCACCATTAGGACACTGTGGGGCCCTGTGGAACCAAGGGGACCATGGTGATACTGCAGGGCCTCTTAAAACCACGGCAACACAGAAGAGGTCTGGCTGGTTTGGCCTCCCATGGACTGCCTGACTGGTCCAACTGACCATGGCATGTTGAAGGCCTCTTCTCTTCTGCTGTTGAAACACTGGTGCTCCATACTTTCTTTCATATGGAAAAGATCTGTCCTTCTCCTGCAGGCATCCATGCCCAGAACTGGGATTTCATCTCCAGATTTCCTTATATCTAGGGATTATTCCATAGGAATATTGCCAGGACAAGACTGGCTGACAACGGTTTCATGAGGGTCACCTCTCATCAGTCCCCAAATCTCTGGGGAAGGCTCCATGCTTTCCTTCTTGTGGAAAGAACTGCCCTGCTTCTCCAGGCACCCATGGCTGAGATTGGGCTTCCACCTCCAAAATTCCCTACATCCAAAGACTGCTCCCTGACAAAATCTGCCATTGCTGACAAGTCTGGCTGGCCTAGTGAGACTCTCACCTGCCTTCCAAACACTGGGGCTCTGTGCTTTCCTTCCTATGGAAAAGAGCTGTCCTTCCTTTCCAGGTGCCCATGGCCAGAACTGGGATTTCACCTCCAACATTGCATCCTGTGACAGACTGCAGGAGATTGTTGGCTCAAAACATTTCATGTGTCGGGGAGGAATGGGCAGATCCAGCCTTGCCCTGCCCTGGAGCACTGCCCTGCCCTGGAGCACTGCCCTGCCCTGGAACCCCATTCCCCCCAGAGCCTCTCTCCCAGCCCAGCAGTGGCTGCCAGTCCCTGGCACAGCACAGGCAATGCTCCACAGCCACCTCTGGAGCCCCAGCCCAGCTCCTGAGTGACCAAATGACACCAAGTCCCACCTGGGGGAAGGGCCCAGCAAGACCAAGGGGTATTGAAGGCTGACCACAAGGCAAGCACACATCTTGACCCTACCTCCTCTTGGCATTCCCATCTGAACTGCTAGAGTCCAGGAGTTGGTAGCTCTGTCTGTGCTTCTATAAATCTTATTTTTCTTTCTCTCTTTCTGTGTCTACTTCTTCTATTTTTGTCCTCTTGCAAACTCTGACTAGCTTTAAATTGAACAGGTTTAGAGTTTGTGAAGTCGAACAGGGCAAGTTATTGCTTTGAGAAGTGTTTTTTGGTGATTGAATGATGCATTAAACATTTTGACTAAATTTCTCTGATTTTCTAAAGTTGCCAGTAAAGGCTGTTTTGTTGTTTTGAGCTCCTCAGAATCTCTTGTTGGTATTGTTCCCGTGCACCCAACTCAGAGTACACAAACAACTGTAATTCCTTTTCAATGTCTCCTTGAGAGAGTTTTTTAGTGGATGGGGGTCAGGGCCTTTTCAATCCTGCTTGGCACAGCCCAGGCAGGGCTTTCCCAGCCACATTCCACACTCCATTGCCCAGCTGGAGCCGCTGGTGCCTCTGAGTTCTGCTGGCCCAGCCCCAGGGACGCTCTCCTTGTCTGCCCATTCCCCCACAGTCCATGGGCAGGGATGGCCTCAGTGGGGGCTGCTGACATCCTCAGCAACTTGGAGGCTGCTGCTGGATTTCACTGCTCCAGAGGCTTGTTCAGCCTTCAGCTCTTCAGTGCAGGAATTCAGTGTCCCAGGGCTCATTCACATTCAGAACCCCTTAACAAGCCAAGCCTCTGGGGATAGTTGTTTTCAAATCAATTTTTTCAAATAAACCTTTCAAATAATTGTGGTTAATTAGACTGATTTCAGGAGTGTATTCAAACTGAATACATTCTACTTTCAAGGACAGTGAGAAAACATTTTTAGGTCCTGTTTAGGTTTTTTTCCTGTTAATAAACGGATATGTGCAATCTCCAATTGATATTGAATCCAAGTACCTCCTCATGCAGATATGAAAATCAAGGCCCTCCATGGCTGACAATCAATCAGACTCTGTCCCTACCCCCACCCCACCATTTCCCCCATCCAAGCCCTGGCACTCAGAGCAGCCCTGTGCAAATCTCAGCTCCCTCCAGCCCAGGCTGGACCTGCAGGTTTCAGCTCCTTGGCTCCAACTCCCACCTGCTTTCCTTGGAGAAGGAGCTGCCTGAGACACAGAGGGATGTTCATTGATTGTCAGCCAACAAAGCCAAGGGAAGGCACAGCTCCATCAAATGCAGAAGTCATTCTTCTCCCTGGCTCTGCCCTGGCCCTGATCCCCACAGCCTGTCCTGTGTCCCTCATCCCTCATTTGCCAGGCACTTTCTGGGACAAGGGAGCTCTGCTCTGGCTATGGAGGGAGGTCCAAGTGCAGCCACTGGAGAGGGAACCACAACTCATCAGGTTTGTGCCCTTTGAGGAATCAGGAATTGGTGAGACTCAGAGGCACATAAAGGTTTCTCTTCATGACCAACATAAAAAATGTGAATGTGGTAAAATTTATGAAACAGCAAAACACTTTCTTCAGCTCCTTTTGATATCCCAGAAACATCTGACATGTTCACCACCAACAAAGGATTGCCATACAGGAAGGATTTTAGACAAAGACATAAGAAGAGGTGATAGAAAAGATAAAACTAAAACTAAGATGTTGACCAAGGAGGTATTTAAACTTCTGAAAGATTGGGATACTCCCCAAGTATCCCAAAGAACCTCAAAGCATGAAGCCAGTCAAGGCAGATGCATTGGAATGACCAGAGAACATCTGCAGGAGGAAAACTGGGAGCAAGAGGAAGGACAAAGCTCCAGCTGCTCTAAATGAAGAGATGTCGTTAGACATGGCCATTTAAACAACAGAGCTGAAAACACCTTAAGGAAGGTGGTCATGTAATATTAGAGTGAATGTTAGTGCCAAAAGTAGAGGGGAAGATCAGTATTTTTCGTCCTACCATCAGGAGAAGAATCCATGAGATCCAGGAAATTCCTGTTCCTCCCAGGAAAACTTTGCCATTTTTTCAAAACTCCAATGACCCAGATAAAAAAGATTTGCAAGTATATTATGAAAGTAATAGGTATTAAAACCTGTGCCCCTTTCCAGGCAGACATCAGTTGTGTGCCCATGAACAGGCAGTGCCACTTGTGCCCTGAGGTGCCCAGCTGGGATTGGATCTCTCTGAGAGCACCTGAGGGAGAGCAGAGCACCTTGCAAGCTGCAGGTCCCTGCCAGCCCCACAGGGCTCCTGTCCCATCAACATCTGCTCTGCTCCAGTGTGAAACAGGGCCCAGCATGGTGCCGGGATCATCAGAGAGCTGAGGTGTGTGCTGGAATTCAATGCCCTCCCCATGCCGCAGCAGCCCTGCATTTCCCTGCTGCAGCCTTGGTCTCCAGCACAGCCATGGAGGCTCTTTGGGCTCCTGACTGTTCCTGCAGCCCCCAAGGGCAGCTGAGCTCTGCCTGTGGCACAGTCAGCCCTGGCCAGCGCAGGCTATGCTCAGCAATTGCTTGTGTGTGCCTGGCCTTGCTGTCAGCCCCGGCAGCGGCTGCGTGGCCCCTTGGTGGCCCTGTGCTGGCCCAGCCATGGTGGCCCAGCCCCTGTGCAGGCCCAGCCCAGACCAGGAGCATTGCGGCTGGGAACGGCCCCTGTGCCGTGGTGCCCACAGCAGCCTTGGGGCTCTGTGCCCCATGGCCTCCCTGCTGGGCAGCCTCTGCCAGCTCCTGCACAGCCCCTGGCACCTGTGGGCCTGCACAGACAGCCCTGCCCCGGGCTCTGCCGGCCTCTGGGCCAGCAGAGAGGCCGGCCAGGACTGGCCATGGCCGGGAACAGGCCCTGAGCCCCGCAGGAGGATGGAGCTGGGCCACAGCCAAACTCAGCCCAGGGCAAAGCTGGGCTCAGCAGCCAGGGCTGCCAAGGGCTGGGCACAGAGGCTGGCGGTGACAAATGTCCTGGGCCCCCTCCCTGCTCTGTCCATGCCCCCAAGGGCACAGAGCAGCCTCCTCTCTGGGGCACTTGCCTGTTTTCAATGCCTTGCACAGGCGCTGGCCCTGCCCCACAAGGCCTGGCCTGAGTCCTGCCCCTGCACGCTCAGCCAGGCTGAGATGGACACTGATGGTTTCTGGGGCAGGCTCTCTGAGCCCAGCCCAGCTCCCTGCAAGCTCTGCCAGCTGCCCTGAGCTCTGGGCAGCACCAAGGGCCTCTCCCCAGCCCAGCCCAGCCGGCTCTGGCCCCACAGCTCTGCTCAGGCCAGGCTGCTCTGGCCACTGGCCCCACGGCCTCAGCCCCTGCCAAGGGCACAGCAGCAGCTGCAGCTCCCACAGGACTCAGCCCCAGCCATGGGGGAAGGTGCTGGGCCAAGGCCAAAGGAGGCTCCCTGGCTGCCCTGCTCCCCTCTGGCTCAGGTGCTGAGAGCTCTGCAGCCCCTGCTGCCATCCCATGTGCCCAGGGCAGCACAAGAGCCCTGGCCTTGGGGCCCTCAAGAGCTGCTCCTGCTCCAGGCCCAGGGCCCATCCCAAAGCTGGGGCAGCCACAAAGCTGTGCCCATTGCTGTTCATTGCTGCTCTGATGGGGATGGATCCTCAGCCACTTGGAGGTTGATGATGAATTTTCCGACTCCCAAGGCCTCTTCTTTCTTGAGCTCTTTAGTTCAGGAATTCAGTGAGAAAAGCTCATAAACATTTGTTCAACATGCCCAAAGAAGAAAAGCCATTTGGAATAACAGAAGTTTTCAAGTTTTCTGTAATTAATTAGACAGATATCTGAAGTGTATTCAAAGTGTATATACTGTCTTGAAAACAGTGCAGAGAGAACAGTTTGTTCTGTTTAATTTTTTCTCCTGTTTATAGATTTATATCAGCAATGTCCAGCACCTTCTAATGCAGACTGAATAGCTATGAAAATCAAGACCCTTCATGGCTGAGAGTCAATCAGACTGTGTCTCCTGCCCCCTCCCCTCCATTTCCCTCATCCAAACCCTGACACTCCTATGGACCAGGAATGGTATGGCCAGCAGGACCAGGACAGCAATTCTTCCCCTGTGCTCAGCACTGGTTGGGCAGCACTTTGGGTGCTGTGTCCAGTTCTGGGACCCCAAATTTAGCAAGAACGTGGAGGGGCTGGAGTGTGTCCAGAGAAGGGCAACAAGGATGGTGAAGGGTCTGGAGCAAAAATCCTGTGAAGAGAGGCTGAGGGAGCTGGGGTTGTTTATCCTGGAGAAGAGGAGGCTCAGGGAGACAAGGTGGTGTCAGGGCACAGGTTGGACTTGATGATCTCCAAGGTCTTTTCCAGCCTTGCTGATTCTGGGATTCTCTGAAACCACCCTTGGAGCAGTTCCACAATGAGCCCTGGGCCTCCTCTTCAGAAGCCCCAGCAGCCCAGGTCCCTCAGCTTCTCCTGCCAGCCCCAAAGCCCATCCTGTCAGTCCTGCAGAGCCTCTGCAGCTCCTCCTCATTGCCCAGAACAGGGAGCCCCACATGCAGACACAGCAGCCCAGATGTGCCCCCCTGGCCTGGGGTGCCTCTGGCAAGGGAGCAGCACCAGGCACTGCAGGAGCCTGCAGACAATTCCTGCAGCACTTGGAGGATGATCCTGCTGCCCAAGGGACGTTCCCATGGTGCCAAGTCAGGAACTGCAATGGGGAGTGGGGCCAGAGAGGAAAGGGCAAACAGGGATGGGCTGTTTGCAGGGGAGGGAACAGAGATGGGGAATAGGAAGAAATCTGGATCAGGGATGGGTAAAGAAAGCAAAGTTGAAGCAAAGGAAATGCTTGGGGCAGTTTGGGGGTGGCTGCCAGGCAGCCCTGGCTCTGAGCTACAGCGTCTGCAGTGGGACAGGAATCTCCCAGCTGATGGGAACAAATTTTCTGGCTGACTGCAGAGGCCACGACAAAGCTGAGTGGTTTCCCTGGTGTCCCCCAGCCCTTGCTGGCCCCAGGGGCTGATGGCATTTGTGCTCCCTCAGATTCATGTCCCCACAGCAGCAGCATGGGGGTGCTCCTGCCTGCTCTGTGCAATGCAAACAGGGGCTCCTGAGCCAGTGCTGCCGTGTCTGTGCCTGCAAGGATGCGGCACCTCTGTGAGCTGGGGGAGAGGCCAGGGCTGCAGAGGGGGGATGTTGTTGGCAGCTCCATGAGGACGCTCTGGGACGCTGCCCTGGGCTGTGCAGTGCACTGGGGATGGATCAGCCCCTGCTCTGCTGCTCCTTCCCGTCTCCCCCAGGGCCCTTGCAGAGCCCCAGCCATGCTGTTTGCCCCCAGCCTGCCCACGGCCAGCCTGGGGCTGCTCACCCTGGGGCTTTTCTGTGCTGAGCATTGGCCTGGCCGTGTTCTTGAGAGAGCCTGGGCAAGGAGCCTGGAGCCCCCAGGGCCTGGCCTGAGGCGTCAGCGCTGCCCCAGCAGTGCCCATGGCCTGTCCCTGCTGCAGCCCCGGCACTGCCACCCCCAGGACTGTGCCCGGCCCCGAGAGCACTCAGGCCCTGCAGCAACACCAGGGCCACCAGGGCAGCGGGGCAGGGCCACGGCAGCAGCACTGGCAACACCAAGTGCTGCTGCTGCTGCTGGGCACAGCTGCTGGGCCAGCACTGATCTGCCCCAGCTCTGCACACTGACATTGCTGCTGCAGCTCCAGAGAAGGCAACAAAAGGGCATCTCTGCAGAAAACTCTGCTGGGAGATTCTAAATTCGTCTAAAGCCACTGAGAGCACAGCTCCTCATTGTCACAGTCTGCTGCCACTGAATGTGGAGAGAAAAAAAGTCAGAAATAGCAGAAACAATGATCTAGCTTTAGGAAGAATATTAAAAAAAAAAAAAAAGACAGGGAAATCAAAGAACCAAACCAACAGAACTATCAAAGATTGATTTTGTTACAAGTGATTTGCAGAAATTGGCCAGCAGTTTAATGCTTCCTAAGATGTCCAGTCATCAGTCTCCTCACTGCAGCCTTGAGCTCCTGGTTCCTCAGGCTGTAGATGAGGGGATTCAGGGCTGGAGGCACCACCGAATACAGAACTGACACTGCCAGATCCAGGCATGCAGAGGAAATGGAGGAGGGTTTCAGGCAGGCAAATAGTGCAGTGCTGAGAAATGCATTTCCTCCTGCATTTTTTCTTTTCAGATTCTTTCAGTCATCTCTTGAGAGTTACAGTTTGTTCTGGGGCTTTTCATGAACTGATTGTACTCTTGATTTAGATGGAGACTGTAGAATTGATTTCAGATGTAGAAGAATCTGAACTGAACACAGAAACAAATTCCTTCTGTCAGCCCATTTTCATCTTCTAGATCACTTTCAAGATGTCCTTGGGAGTGTTGGAATGATTATCACACAGCTCTCCACTTCTGGCTGCAGGCTCTAGAGTTTGTTTCTCTGCATTCAGTCAGGCTTGCATTCCCTAAGAGTTCTTGGTAGCCTGTCATGTTTGCTTAGGGTAGAACAGTAACAATGAAAACCTTACCAATGGCACAACTGCCCAGCCCACAAGGAAAAGAAAAGAACAAGCTGCCAAATTCTTCAAATATTTGTCCTGCTTTGCTGCAAGTGTTGTGCTGCACACACAGTGTGGAAAGCTGCAGTTGGTGGCTGTCATGGTTTGACCCTGGCACAATGCCAGGGCCCCCATGAAGGATATATTTCCTAAATGGTTGCTGTGAGATGTGACCCAGGAACAGAACAAAGCAGGCTCCCATTCGGGGATGGAGGGAAAAACACAACACTTTATTTATTACAAATCTAGAAAGGAACACATACCAAGCTAAGAACGAAAACCTTCCAAATACCTTCCTCCTCCCCCTCCCTTTTCTCCACAGATTCACCACCCCTCAAATTATCAACCCTCAAATCCATCAGGGAGAGAGGAGTCCCCCCTTGCCTCATGGGCCTCCCCCGGAAGCACAATTAAAACCTCCTGTGCTTCCGCGTCACCCATGGCCCCACCCAGAGAACATCGGCCCTCGTGACTTCTCCCCCCATGTCCAGTGCTCTCACCACTGGACACGGGCCAGGACTGCCTTTAGGGCTCCCCGTTTAAAGATGCTCCACCCACTTCCAGAAACAGCAGTCTCTCAACTTTGGGACACCAGTCCCCCCCACATTTCACCCCCTGGGGCCGAGGGGCCTCGTGAACAGTGTCAACTTTGGGACACCAGTCCCCCCCATATTTCACCCCCTGGGGCCGAGGGGCTTCATGAAGAGTTTCAACTTTGGGACACCAGTCCCCCCCACATTTCACCCCCTGGGGCCGAGGGGCCTCGTGAAAAGAGATCTTCCTCTCCGTGGAGACAGAGGGCATCTCACACCCTCCTCAGCTGTTTCTGTTCACACCACTGCTTCACTCTTGACTCCCGGGTGTTGCCTCCCCCTAAATACAGTCTCTGGGTCACAGGGAAAAAACCACGGGTCTGTCCATGGCTATACAAGAAAGAGTCCAGCCCAAGGCCACTCCATCATCTCTTCCACTCAGGATTCTTCTCTCCTCTTCCAGCTTTCCTCACGCTTGCCCATTTCATCTCTCATCTCTCTCTCTCACCTCATCCTGATTCAGGAGGATTCAGTATTTGTAAGGTTTCTATTAGTCTACAAAGGGGTTAAAATCTTCACTTCTGCCTGTCCAGGACTCCCACAGCTGCCAGGCACCTCTCTGCCGCATCCCCCGCTTCTGGCCGGCTGAGCTGCCAGCACAATCTCTGTCCCTCTCTCTGGGGGGGCTGCCCAGACATCTCAAGTCTCATCAACCCCTGCATGTTCTCCTCCACCTCTGCACCTTTTGGGGCTCCCGGCCTCCTCCCTGTCATGGCCTCCCCCACCCAGGCGCAGCTGGCCAGGGGAGAGGTCAGACTCTACTCACCAACGCCGGATTCCCAAAGAGGAAGTTCTCTGGGAATCTCCTGCTTTTAACCCCCGTGTGTTCTCAGAGGCGTATCCAGATCCTCAATGGCCACATCACATGCCAATTTTGAATTTGGCCACTGATTGGCCCAACTTAGACCTTTCCAGAAACACATTTCCGGGCCAAACCACGACAACACCCAGAGTTGAGGCTTACAGGCATTGATAGAGGTACTCATAAGCTTTCTCAGCAGTTTCTATTCCCAATTTTTACATCACAATTTTATACACTATTATGATTTAGTTTTTCTCAGGATGTATCCCAGAAAGGAGTATCCCCAGATGGTGGGGTCCGGCTTCCAAAAGAAGAAAGAAGTCTCCCAGCTGGTGAGGTCCAGATTCCAGATGTGGGTCAATCTTTTAATTGCAAATCTCATAACAGTGATGTCCAGCTTCCCTTGGTCGACACTATCAATCCTTGAGTAGATGTTCATCTTCCTTTCTTAACCTGCTTTTCACCGTTTTTTTAATGTATCAAGATAAGCATGTTTCCTTTTTATATATTCTAAACCTATCGTTTCAAAGATCCTTACTACAAGCAATATTCTAAAATTATACTTCAAGAGGTTATTATTGCAAAACTCTTTAAGGCTTAGCTACAAGCAGAAAGTTCCTGTCAAACAGCAACATCCTTAAAGCTTTAATTCAAATGATCCTAAATCAACTCAAGACTTACAAAGGGTAATTGCGAACAAAGGATAGGTTCAAAGACCTTCTGCCATGCTTTACCTCCTCAGTTATTTATTAGAATTCGTCTTTATGACTGTCCCATGGTCAGTTTCCACACGTATCACAATCACAAATAGAGACGTTGCCTCTATGAACCTGACAGAAACACAGCTTTGTATTTCACAATTGCACTGCTGGAATGGCATTGGTCATCCATTCAAATCATTTCCCCATGGAATTCCCATGGCTATGGCTTGAGTGGAGATCCATGCATGGAATTCTCATCTGGCTGGGATGAGAGAGATCCGGCCATGGAAATTCCATGGCAATTTCTGCATACCCAAGGCCCTTATTCCTGAATCCCACTTCTCCACAGGAACTCCCCTCCTCTCCTTTGTGCTCCAGAGCCTCCCGACCATGTCTGATGGATTTTGGGAGCTCTTCCCCATATCTGTGTCTCAGGGAATGCTTCATCTGCTCCACCATGATCCCTTTGCATTCCCAGCACCTCTGGCTGATCCAGGTGGCACCGTCGGACACTGCAAAGCTCCCGGGTCCCAGCTGGAAGGAGATGAAATCCCACCCCTTGAAGCCGTAGAGATCCCATCCCAGCCCCTCAGAGTCCTCCATTCCCACAGATCCCAGCCCAGCCCCCGGCTCCCCCCAGGCCCCCCGCTCTGGTTGTACCGGCCCCGTCTCCAGGGCATTGTTGGCCATGGGCCGGTTCCTGTCCTTGAGCCGGGGCTGGCTATCCCAATATCCCAGCCCTGGCTATCCCAATATCCCAGCACTGGCTATCCCAATATCCCAGCCCTGGCTATCCCAATATCCCAGCCCTGGCTATCCCAGTATCCCAGCCCTGGCTATCCCAATGTCCCAGCCCTGCCTATCCCAATATCCCAGCCCTGGCTATCCCAATATCCCAGTCCTGGCTATCCCAATATCCCAGGACTGGCCAACCCAATATTCCACCCCTGACTATCCCAATGTTCCAGCCCTGGCTATCCCAATGTCCCTACCCTGCCTATCCCAATATCCCAGCCCTGGCTATCCCAATATCCCAGCCCTGGCTATCCCAATATCCCAGCCCTGGCTATCCCAATATCCCACCCCTGGCTATCCCAATATCCCAGCCCCGGCTATCCCAATATCCCACCCCTGGCTATCCCAATATCCCAGCCCCGGCTATCCCAATATCCCACCCCTGCCTATCCCAGTATCCCAGCCCTGGCTATCCCAATATCCCAGCCCTGGCTATCCCAATATCCCAGCTCAGCTCCCCCCACCATCCCCGCTCTCTGCGGCTCCATCCGGCCCCGCTCGCTGCCCCAGCGCTCTCAGGGGTCCCGTCCACGTCCCCCACAATCAAGGACTGGGGGACCCCGGGCCGTGTTGTATTGTGTTTTATTCTCCTTGTTCTCAGTGTGCAATGGTTTCCCTGATGTAGCCCCGCTTCTTTCCTGAAAATGCTTTGCCCCAAGGGCCTTCCCTCCTCGCCCATGTCAATCCTCCCTGTGGCTGCAGAGCCATTCCCCAGTCTCCTCCCTGGGCCCCTGTCAATCCCTCGGCCTCCCTTCCCCTCTTTCCAGAATCTTCCCCCAGGGGCGTGGAGTGATTGGGCAGAGGTCAGGGCCCTCCCTTAAGGTGCTTCCTCATTTGTGCTCCTTCATGTCCATCTGCCCGGTTTGCACAGCCCCGTTTCCCCCATTGGTTGTTGGATGTATCTTTGCCTTGTTTGCGCCCCCCTTTCCAAGCTGGTGCCGGGGCTGAGTGTGTGCTGTGTGCAGCAGGTTGCCCTGAGGGTCAGAGCTGCCCTGAGCCCTGAAATAAACCTTGGCTTTCCCCTGCCCAGAGTGGGCCCTTTCTTCCTGCAGCAGCGTCTGCCAGCTGCTCCTGTGGTTTAGGGCTGGCAGCCCCGGCCGCTCTCCTGTAGCCCGGGCACAGGGGAGTGTCCCCCGCAGTCGAGCGTGTCGGGCTGGGCGGGCAGGGCCCCAACGGGCACTGAGAGGAGGCGGCGACAGGGCCGGGCTGCGGCAGCGCCACTGCCAGGTACTGCAGGGAGTGCAGAACTGGGGGGACAGCGAGATCGGGGAGCTGGGGGGCTGAACGTGAGAGACTGGGGATCCAGGGGGGTCAAGAGGCCAAGGAAAGGGGGACTTGAAGGGCTGGCCGAGCTGGGAAGGAGGTTCAGGGGCTCAGAGTCAAGGAAAGGGGGTGCAGGGCCTGGGAGAGCTGGGATGGGGTGTGCAGGGAATCCTGTGCCCAGGAAAGGGGGTGCCAGGGTGTACTGGGAGTGAAAAAAGGGGCGTCTGGGGGCTGGGAAATGCAGGAATGGGGGCCCAGGGGGCCCAGGTCAGGGAAAAGAGTAGGGCTGGGTGCTGGGAGAGGCGGGGGCCAGGGAAAGGTTGAGTTGCTGCTGGATAAGGGGGTGCAGGGGGGTCTCAGTGCTGGGCAATGGGGTAAAAGGGGGTCTGGGGTCTCAGGAATGGGGGTGCAGGGGAGGCTCAGGGTCACGGAAATGGGGGGCAGGGACGGGGAGAGATAGAACGGAGTTCCAGGGGGCCTGGAGCCCAGGAAACGGGGGTCCAGGGTTTCCCAAAAAAGGTGGGACATGGCATAGGGACACCCGGGTTGTTCGTGAAGGGGGAGTTCAGGGCATCTCTGGTTTTGCAGAAGGATGGGACTGGGGGCAGGGAAAGGATGGAATGGGGGTCCAAAGTGTTCCAGGTCGTCCCAGGGTCAGGCACATGGGAAGTCTGGAGGTGCCCAGAGAGGTGGAGCTCAGCCCAAATATTCTGGGGGTGCCTGGGTTGGGATTTTTTGGGGGGAATGTTTGGAGAATGAGGAACTCCAAGGCTGAGCGGAAAAGGCCCCTCGAGGGTACATCGGGGGGTGGCGGTGGCGGCTGGCGGCAGAGGCAGCCTGGAGGAGCAGAGCCCTGTGTCCCCCAGGAGCCCAAAGTGGGGAGCCCAGAGAGGGGGGAGCGCCGCCATGGGCGGGAGCCTGCAGAGGCTGGAGAGGGGCAGGGGGGACTCCTTGGAGCCCCTGCAGCCCGGAGCAGAGCATGAGGGGAGAAGGGAGCCCAAAAGGGAGCCCAAAAAGCCCCGGCATCCCTGAATGGGGAGTGAAGAGGGGGCAGCTTTTCGGATTGCTGGGACTGCCAGCAGGCTGGGGAGGGCGGGCACCAAGGAGAAGGGGGACCCCAATGCCAGCGTGACCCCAGCAGCTGGGACAGGGGGAACCCCGAACACCTGAGAGGAGGGAGCAGGTACGGGAAATTCCTGGGAGGCTTTTCCAAGGCTGAATCTTGGTGTTTGGGAGATATTTCTGGAGCCCAGATGGCCGGTGACTTGTAGAGATGGACTTGGGCAGAAAGACCTTCAAACTCATCGTCCTCAGCCCTTGTTTTTACCAAATCAGGATTTCCCATTGCCAGTTCTTGTGAGGCTGTGAGGAAGAGGAAGATGCCCCTGAACACTGAGGCAGGTGAGGAGGAAGTCAGTGCCCCTTTCCCCTCTCTCCTGCTCCATCTCCCAGCCTAGCAGGGCCCCGGCTGCAGGACAGCCTGGGGGCATCTCCTTGCCCTTGCCTGTGGCCCGGAGGCAAATGCGATCCTGTCCTTGTCCTTCCTCCCCCAGAGCAGGAGCTGAGCATGGAGAGCAGGGAGGACAAATCCCCGCGGCAGAAGCTGGTGGCAGAGGCCGTTTTGAGCGGCTCCACGGCGCAGGAACCCAACGGGGAGGAAAAGCCCCGGAGATGCCACACGAGGAGGGGCTGCAAACGCAGATGGCGGGGATCTGAGGGGGAAAGAGCCAGCCTGGGCCGGGAAGGCGGCCGGAGATGGAGCCACAGCTCGGAGCTGGTGGTCCATGAGGAGGTTCCTGATGGGGAGAAGCCCCACAAGTGCTTGGAGTGTGGGAAGAGCTTCAGGTGGAACTCTGAACTGATAATCCACCAGAGGAGCCACACTGGGGAACGGCCCTACGAGTGTGATCAGTGCAGGAAGAGGTTTCAGAGCAGCTCTGATCTCCTCAAGCACCATCGCACGCACACAGAGGAGAGGCCCTTCCGCTGCCCCGACTGCGGGCAGGGCTTCAGGCACCACACCCATCTTGTCCTGCACCGGCGCATCCACACTGGGGAGAGGCCCCACGAGTGTGAGGAATATGGGAAGAGCTTCAGGCAGAGCTCCCACCTGATCCAGCACCAGAGGACCCACACTGGGGAACGGCCCTACGAGTGTGGGGAGTGTGGGAAGAGATTCAGACATCGCGCCAATCTGATTTTGCACCAAAAGATCCACACTGGGGAGAGGCCCTATGAGTGTTCCAAGTGTGGGAAGGGGTTTCGGACCCGCTCCCATCTCCTCCGGCACTATCAGAGTCACACAGAGGAGAGGCCCTTCTGCTGCCCAGACTGTGGGAAGGGATTCAGGCACAACTCCCACCTCGTCACCCACCGGCGCATCCACACTGGGGAGAGGCCCTACGAGTGTCCCCAGTGTGGGAAGAGCTTCTCTCAGTCCTCTACCTTGACCAAACATCAACGGAGGCACCGGTGAGGGAAGCCCTGCGAGTGCCCCGAGTGCGGGAAGAGCTTCGTGCGCTGCTCCAGCTCCATCCCCCACTGCAGGAGCCACACTGGGCACAGCCCTGGTGACCCACATTCCCTGTGATCCCTGTTGGGAACACACCTGCCTGATTCTCCATTTGGTTTGGCTTTAATTTTTTTCTGTTCTTCCTCTCTTTGCCCTCCAAAAGCCAAGAGGGATGGATCTGTCACCTCAAAACCACTCAAATCCCACTGAAAACAACTTAATTTTAACCCATAAAGGCTCAGTCCCACTTCAAATTGCTTGTTCCCACCTCAGAAAAACTCAATCCCAGGCCAATCTCACTCCATTCCACAGCCACCAGGGTGAGATGGGGTTGGAAGGGGATTGGGAGCAGTGGGATCCCAATTGGGAGCGGTGGGATGGGGATTGTGTGGGGCTGGCTGGGTGGCATGTATGTAATATAAAAATCCCATTTTTTAAATCATCTGACCCAAACAATCAGAAATCAATATCCAGATAAAACCACTCACCCACAATTAAATTTAAAATACATAATTTGAATTGTTTTAGAGTAGTTAAGGTTGTTATTAAAGTTTAATTGTTTGGTTAAAATGTAGGAGAAATTCTAGTGGTGCTGGGTTTTGTGTTTAGTATGTTTGTAATATGAATTGTTCTACTAAGGTTTGTTAGATTGTGTGTTAGTTTTCTTAGATATTTTTTATCTAAAGTCTATTAACTGCTGAGTTAAAACTTTCAACAGGTATTTCCTGGCATATAATTTGCTTATTTATATTTATGGATAATGGTATATTACTAGTTGTTGTTTTAGGTTGACTCATTATTGGAGTATTGTAATTAAGAGTCAAAATTATTATATTTCATTTTTATTATAATTCATTACATTTTAATTATAATTTCTTGATTTCTTATTTTATTATCATTTCTTGAGAGTATAGGAAGGAAGTTCGAGGACAGGAAAATGTTTTCCTTGCTGGGATATGGAATTCCAGATGCTGGGTGTGTGTGCAGGACCACACAGACTGGGGTCAAATATGGACTGGGATCAAACATGGACTGCGATCCTATGGATTGGGATGGCACAGGCTGGGGTTGCACACGCCGGGGTTGCACACGCTGGGGTTGCACACGCCGGGGTTGCACACACTGGGGTTGCACACACCGGGGTTGCACACACCGGGGTTGCACACGCCGGGGTTGCACACGCCGGGGTTGCACACGCCGGGGTTGCACACACTGGGGTTGCACACACTGGGGTTGCACAGGCTGGGGTTGCACACACCGGGGTTGCACACACTGGGGTTGCACACACTGGGGTTGCACACGCTGGGGTTGCACACGCTGGGGTTGCACACACCGGGGTTGCACACACCGGGATCAGACGGGCTGGAAAAGCATTGGCTGCCTTTGGCTGCCTTTGGCTCCATCCACGTCTAAAGGCGGCCACATCAAGTTGGCTTCATCCTGTTTGGGGCTCCCATCACCCTCTTTCCCCCGCTCTCCCGCCCCTTCCCCATCGTTCCCCCCATCCCCAATCCCCTCCCCCGTGTTTGGGTTTGGGGGTTCCAGCCCCTCCTGCTCCCTTTGGGTGTCCCGACCCCGCTTTGGTTTAATTTGGGGCCCCGCCCCCCTTCTCCCCGCGCCCCCCGCTCCCCCCGCGGCCGGGGGCGCTGCCAGCACCACCAGTGCCACCAGTGCGGCCCCGGCTGCCCCCGCACGCCCCATCCCCATGCCCAGGGTCACCTCCCCCCTCCCCAAATTCCGCTGCCGGGGAGCGCTGGGCGCTGCGGCTCTGCCCGGCAACCGATGAGTCACAGCCGCGCCGGGCGCTGATTGGCTGCACATCGCCGGGCGGGGCCCAAGCGCCGAGCTCCCGCCCGGCAACTGGATCGGCACCAGCGCCGCGCGCTCTGATTGGCCAGCATCTCTTTTGGGCTGGGGGCGGCAGGAGCTGGGCACCCCCAGGAGCCCCTCGGCTTTGGGGCTCTCGATCCCCGCTCGGCCCTCGGGCCGGCCCTGGGGCCACCCCAACACCCCCGCCATGGGCAGGCTCCCCGCAGCCCTTCGGAACCGCCAGCAATGGGCTGCGAGCGGCAGCAGCCGCCCCGAAAAGGGAGTGAAGGGGCCGGGCCGGCGATGGGGGAGGCTCTGGCCATGGCTCCGCTCCGGCCTGCGCCGGGCTGCCATTGAGGGAGGCTCCGTTCAGCGCCTGCCGAGGGGCTGGCACTGCGGCAGGGGCTGGCACTGCGGAGGGGCCGCGGTTGTGGCCATGGGGCCGTGCCGGGACTGCGGCGGGGTCTCTCCCTGCCACTGGGCTCCGCCACTGGCTCAGGGTCTCTCCCCTTCCCCATCCCGATCCCATTCCTGTTCCCCATCCCGATCCCGCCGCTGTTTCCAGGGAATGGCTCCGATCTCAGCCCCGACCCCAAAGCCGGGGGGTCAAACATTGCGGTCAATCACCCCAAATCCTGGGGTCAACTGTCCCCGACCCCAAATCCTGGGGGTCCAAACACTGGGGGGGGGGGGGGGGGGGGTGTCAAACACCCCCAAACCCAAACTCGGGGATCTCAATCTCCCCCCCTGCCCAAACCCCAAATTTTAGGATCAAACCCTCCAAATCCCAGATCCTGGGGTGTCAAACACTCCCCAGTTCTCAAAGGTTGGGGTTAAATCCCCCTGACCCCAAATCCTGGGGTTTGAAACATCCGGGGTGTCCAACTGCCCTGATCCTGAATCCTGGGGTCAGTCCCCCCAAATCCCAAACCCTGGAGTGTCAAACCGCCCCAAACTCCAAATTTTAGGATCAAACCTCCCCAAGTGCCCAACGTTTGGAGTTATGACCCCCCAACTCCTACCTCCCCCAAACCCACTCCAGTCCCGAGGCACAGTGGGGGTTGTTTGGGGTTATTTGGGGTTTATTTGGGGCAGCTCCAGGTGCAATGTCTGCAGAGAGACCCTGGGTACAATGCTGGGAAGAAAAGGGGGGCTGGGGTGGGAATTGGGGGATTCAGGATGGGGAAAGATTCTGGGTGGGAAAAGGGGATTTGGGTGGGCAGGGAAGGAGTTGGGGCGGTGGGACAGAGTGTAGATGTTGCAGAGCAGGAATCCATTTCGGTGCAGGGGCAATGCACATCTCGGGGTGCAGGCTGCAGCCCGCACACACAGCTGTGTGCTCCGAGCGCCGCTCTCGCACCGAGCCTTTGCTCGGAGAAACTGCTGCAGCCAGGGACAGAGATACGGGGCTGAACTCTGCAGCAGCGGAGAGGCTGCTGCGCGAAAACAGAGCAGAACAACCCGGGAACCCCTGCTAATAACAAACACGAGCAGCAAACGTCAGGCGAAATCCGTGGCATGAATATGTACGAACCCGCGGCGCCATTGCACACACGCGCGTTCGAGAGGGAGACAGAAAGGGCTCTGGGGCTGCCGGAGGCACGCGTGTCACTCCCAGGGAGCGGCTCCCGGCGGCGCTGTCACAAACCCAGCGGCGGTGCAGCTTTCCCGAAGCGCGGAGTTTGTTCGTGCCGCGGATCCCCCGCGCTCCCCGCGCCGCCCGCGGGACCCGCCCGGCCCCGGCCCGGCCCCGGCCCGGAGGGGCTCGCTGCTCATTGGCTGCCGCGGCGCGGGGAGGCGGGCGGCGCTGAGGGGAGCCGCGCCCTCATTGGCTGGGGCGGGGCGGGGCGCGCCGCTATTGGCTGGGGGAGCCGGCGCGCGCGGCGGAGGCGGGAGATGGTGAGGGGAGGGCGGGGCAGGAGGGAGCTGAGGGGGGGCCGGGGGAAACCGGGGGGGTTTGGGGCGGGTCTGAGGCGGGCCTGGGGCGGCCTGAGGAGAAACGGGGGATTTGGGGGGATGGACAGGAAACAGGGGCTGTGCGGGGGGTTTGGGGGCGTGAGGGGGTCTGAGGGGGCTTTGGTGGGTCTGAGGGGCCTTTAGGGAGCTTTGGGGGAGCTCGAGAGGGTCTGGAGCGTTCTCAGGTGGGTTTAGGGGGATCTGAGGGGAATTGGGAAGGTCTGAGGGGATTCTGGGGGATTGTGAGTGGAACTGGGGGGCTCTGTGGGGATCTGGAGAGAATTTGGGGGAGTCTGAGGGGATTTCTCAGGGTCTGGGGGGGATTGAGGGGTCTGAGGGGGATTTGGGGCAGTCTGATGGGATTTGGGGGGTTTCAGGTGGGTCTGGGTTCAATTTTGTGGGGAACTGGGGGGTCTGAGGGTAATTGGGGGGGTTCAGGTGGGTCTGGGGTGATTTGGGCTCTGGTGGCACCTGAAGGGGGGTGCCAGGGGGTGAAGGGGTCGCAGCCCCCCCGGCGCCCCCTGAAGCCCCCCTGTCCCCACAGAGGGGTCCCGGCCATGGCGGGGCAGGACCCCCGGCCCGACCACAGCATCTGCACCAACAGCCTGGAGGAGAAGAGCCAGAAGGACGCTGGGGGGCTGAGAGTGTCCCTGGGTGTCCCCAGGGGCTCAGGCTGTGCCCTGTGTGTCCCCAGAGCTGCAGCGCTCTCTGTCCCCATTGTCACCTGTCCCTGTGCCAGCTGTGCCTGTGTCCCCAGAGCTGGAGCTGTTCCTGTTCCCGCTGGCACCTGTCCCTGTGTCCCCTGTGTCCCCAGAGCTGGAGCAGTGTCTGTCTGTGTTGTCACCTGTCCCTGTCCCCAGAGCTGGAGCAGTGTCTGTCTGTGTTGTCACCTGTCCCTGTGTCCCCAGAGCTGGAGCAGTGTCTGTGTTGTCACCTGTCCCTGTCCCCAGAGCTGAGCAGTGTCTGTCTGTGTTGTCACCTGTCCCTGTGTCCCCAGAGCTGGAGCAGTGTCTGTCTGTGTTGTCACCTGTCCCTGTGTCACCTGTGTCCCCAGAGCTGGAGCAGTGTCTGTCTGTGTTGTCACCTGTCCCTGTGTCCCCAGAGCTGGAGCAGTGTCTGTCTGTGTTGTCACCTGTCCCTGTGTCACCTGTGTCCCCAGAGCTGGAGCAGTGTCTGTCTGTGTTGTCACCTGTCCCTGTGTCCCCAGAGCTGGAGCAGTGTCTGTCTGTGTTGTCACCTGTGTCCCCAGAGCTGGAGCAGTGTCTGTCTGTGTTGTCACCTGTCCCTGTCCCCAGAGCTGGAGCAGTGTCTGTCCCCTCGCTCTGTCCCTGTGTCCCCAGAGCTGGAGCAGTCCCTGGGCGCCATTTTCTGGCCCTTTGGGCAGATTTTGGACATTTTGGTGCGGTGCAGTCTCCGCCTGCGGGGCCAGGCCTTCGTCCCCTCCGAGGAGATGAGCAGCGGCACCAACGCCCCGCGCTCCCTGCAGGGCTTCCCCTTCCACGGCAGCCCACGGGAGACAGAGACTGGGGCAGTTCTGGCATCTTGGGAAAGAACGGGAATTCTGGGGGAAACCGCCCAAATCTGCCCTCAGATATCCCCAAAACCCAACTTGAAATCCCTCCAAACTCACCCTGAACACCCCAAAGCTTTCCCTGCTACGACAAGCCATGGTGAGACAGAAATCCTGGGAAAATCCTGGAATTCTGGGAAAAACCCAAAAATCCTGAGGGAAAAAACCAACCCAGAATTCCCCCCAAATCCCATCAGGAATCTCTGAAATCTAATTGGGAACACCCCGAAAATCCAATCAGGAACCTCCCAAAGCTTCCCCTTCTATGCCAAGCCCATAGTGAGACAGAAATGCTAGGGGAAATCCTGACATTGTGGGAAAAAATCCAAAATCCTGAGAGAAAAAAACAAGCAGGAATTCCCCCAAAACCCGATCAGGAATCCCTGAAATCTAATTGGGAACACTCCCAAAATCCAACCAGGAACGCCCCCAAAGCTTCCCCTTCTATGACAAGCCAAATGTGAGACAGAAATTCTGGGGCAAAAACCTCAAATTCTGTGAAATAATCCCCAAATCTGGGGGAAAAAAACTGAATTTGTGGGGAAAAAACAAAAATCCAGCCTCAGATAACCCCAAATCCAACCAGAAACCACCTGAATTCACCCCAAATCCACCAAAGCTTCCTATTCTACGACAAGCCCACGGTGAGAGAGAAATCCATGTAGAAGTCCTGTAATTTTCGGGACAATCCTAAAATTCTGGGGGGAAAACCCCCCAGAATCCTTGGAAAAAACCCAAATCCAGTCTCAAGCATCCCTAAAATCCATTCTAGAACCTCCCCCAAAGTTTCCCCTTCTGGGACAAACCCATGGTGAGAGCAGAATCCTGGGGAAAGTACCCAAATTTTGGGGAAAATCCTGAAAATTCTGGGGAAAAAATCCCAAAATTCAATTGGGAACCCACCCAAAACCCCATGGAAAACACCCAAATCCAGCCAGGGACCCCCCCAGAATTCACCCTCAATCTAAAAAATGTTCTGCTTCTTCACAATGAGACCCAAACCCAGGGACAAATCCACAGATTCTTGGAAAAACATGAAATTTTGGGCAAAAGCCTGAAATCTGGGGAAGAAATGGAAATGCAGCCAGAAATCCACCCCCAATCCCCTGGGAATGACCCCAGATCCCTGTTGGAACCTCCCTAGTTCCTCTGAATTCCCCCAAATCCTCCTGAAATTCCCCAAATTCCTTCTAGGACTTGCCAAAATCCCTCAGAAACGTCCCTAATTGCTCTTGGGACCGCCCCAAATCCTGTCTGGAACCTCCCCAAACCCCTCAGAACCCCTGAAAATCCCTTGAAAAACCCCAAAATCCCTCTTGGAACTCCCCCAAGTCCCTCTGAATTCCCCCAAACCCCTCAGAAAGCCCCAAATACCCTCTGGAACCTCTCCCAGATCCCCCCAAAATCCTGGGGAACAGCCCCAAAACCCCCTGAACCATCCCCAAACCCCCTGGAGCGATCCCAAATCCACTGGAACCACCCCCCAGTCCCCTGGAGCCTCCCCAGATCCCTCTGGAGCCTCCCCAGATCCCCTCTGGAGCCTCCCCAGATCCCCCCTGGAGCCTCCCCAGATCCCCCTGGAGCCTCCCCAGATCTCCTCTGGAGCCTCCCCAGATCCCCGGGCAGCCCCAGGTCCCCGGGCAGCCCCGCAGAGCCCTGGCAAAGCCCCAAATGCCTCTGGGCAGTGCCCGCAGTCCCTGCTGGAGATGCCCCAAGGGCCTGGCATGGCCCCGATGCCCCGGGCGGGAATGTGCCGTCCCAGCGGATCCAGCACGCCCGGCCGGGCTCGGCCAGCGCGGCCGAGGGGAAGGGAACGTTGGTGGAGCGGGAGCGGGAGCGGGACAAGCGCGGAGCCAAGGGGGGAGAGGCCCCGGCCCCAAAGAGAGCGGGGCCGGAGCGCAGGGGCAGCGCAGGGGAGGGAGGCTCTGCTGGGGCTGGGGCACTTTGAGGGGTCCGGGGGATTGCTGGGGGGGCTGGGGGAGATTCTGTTGGGCTCTGCGGGGATTCTGAGGGAAGTTCCTGTGGGGATTTTTGGGTGGATTTCCTCGGACTTTGGGTGGGATTTGAAGGGACTTGGGGGCATTTTTGGGGGATTTGAGAGGGGTTTGGTGGGATTTTGGTGTGGATTTCTTGAGTGGATTTGGGGTGGCTTTTGTGGGTTTTTGGGGAAATTTTTGTGGGCTAATTTGAGCGATTTGGAGGGATTTTTTTGTGTGTATTCCATGGGATTTTGGGAGGATTCTATGGTGGATTTTGGGGCAATTTTTGTATCATTTTTTTGGGGATTTGTGGGGATTTTGTGTGGATTTTGGGGGATTTTTGAGGATTCTTTGTGGAATTTTTGCAGGAATTTTGGGGGGATTTTTGGGTGGGATTTTGGGGGGGGGGGTTTGTTGCCAGGATTTTTAGTGAAAAAGCCTCTGCTGGGATTTTTCCTGTCCTGAGGAGCTGAGAGCCTCAGGAAAGAAATGTAAACAATAACTATCTGCTGCTGTGGAGTGCCACAGGTGAATCTTTCATTGGTCCATGTGGATTGTTTTCAATCAGTGACCAATCACAGCCACCTGTGCCAAGGCTGTGAGCAGTCACAGGATTTTTGTTATTCATTCCTATTCTATTCTTGTCTTGGTAGCCTTCTGATCTTCTTCTCTCTGTTCTTTTAGTATAGCTGTAATGTAGCATTTTAGTACAATATATATCATAATAAATCAGCCTTCTGATCAACATGGAGTCAAGCCTCGTGTCCTCGCACCAGGGGTCCAAGTTTAAACAAGAATTGGTGAACCCTGGACGTGTGAAACTGATGGTCACCCCAAGAGTGACCACGGAGTCCAGCCTGGAGCTGAAGAAACGAGACCCTGAAGATGGGCAGAGTTCACAGCCAAGGCAAGCAGGAGAACCTGTTGGACTTTCCTAGAGATTGTGTCCAGAGACCGCAGAGCAGCAGAGCTGCACAGCTGGATCCACAAGGACACTGTCTAGATGTACTGTTATTTTTTCCCTTCCTGAAGATCCTGCCATTCGCAAAAGGTGGGAGGAAAGTTGGAAAAATGTACCTTAAGAAGCTCAGGTTCCGTTTACTGCGTCAGAGGAGGAAGTTATTAAATTCTGGTGCAAATGGGGACATGATTTGATTTTTAGGAAGAAACATTATTATCAGGTTTTCAGATGGGCAAAATTTCATAGATTTTTTACAAATGTGACATACTCCATCGATTTAGATCTTTGGGAGTTCATGGATGCTGCTGTTGAGTGGACAGAGCACCAGGGTGTTAAACGCCCGATAATGTATTCAGTGTCCCAAGCCCTCTTATTCTGTATTTTGAAAATAAGGGAGGCTGCGGGGGACATCGTGGCTCGGTGGCGCGGCCGCGCTCCGTACCCACCAGGTTCGGCACGAGAGGAGCCTCTCAAAGAAGACGAACCGCGGGTTCGCAGCCCCCCCGCATTGCCCACAGCTGAGCAAAAGTTTTTCTCCGCTCCCTTGGAGCATGAGCAGACAGAGCTGCCTTCCCCCCAGCTCCTTCTCTTGGGGGGGATGGGGAGCCGGCCCCGCCGCTTTCCGGGCCGGCCCCGCCCGCTTCGCCGCGGAACTCTCCGGTCCCCCCACCCCGGGAGGGAGCGGATCCGGCTCCGCCTCAGCCGGCCCCGCGGGAGGCGCCGGACCCCGCGGCTCCGCCTCTCGCCGATCCGCCCGTGTTGCCAGGCAATGCGATCAACAACAGTGATTCCCCGGCTGTGCTGCTGTCCCCGGGAGCTGCAGGAGCTGCCTCCGTGCCTTCTCCCTCTGCATCCCAGTCGGCACCTGAATTCACAACGGTGCAGGCGGTGCCTGCGCGGGCCGACCCCGCTCCGAGCCCGCCACCCCCGCCTGTCCCGCCGCTCCCTGCCGACCCGATTGCAGTGCAAGAGCATGTCGAGAATGGTGCTGAGCCCACGGGACCGCCTCAAGAGCCGACACCAGCGCCCGTGCTGCCCGCACCGCCCACCCCAGTTGTCCCGCTGGTTTCCGAAGCTCCATCGTTCGCATCGGACCCTGCGAAGAGCCTGTCCTTCCGTGGAGGAGGCGTGGCCCTCCAGCTGACTGCAGGAGCAGTTCGGCTGGCTGTGTTCAAAATCAGTGTGGTTCGCGGGTCATTTCGCGTGTGGTCGGGGGCTTCTCCCTGGGGGTTGGGGTGCCTGCCTCCCCCCGAGCGCCCCAGCGGCGTGGGGGAGTTGGCTCCTGTGGCATCTGCCTCTGGTTCCCAGCCCAGTGGGGATGGGGGTGCCGAGGGGCAGAAAGCAGGAGCAGTGGCATTTGCCTTGCAGGAGCAAGAGAAACAGTGCAAAGCAAGCATTGCTCACTTGCTCTGGGGACAAGAAACCCTCAGATCTGGGATGACAATTCCTGAGAAAGCTTCTCTTCCCAAGCTGCCGGTGTGCACCGGTGCTGCTGGGGGGAGGAAGCAGTGGGTCATTTCTGCTCTGAAGACACTGGCAGCATGGTCCTGCCAGGTTCTGAGCATGCAGAACCCGCCTCACAGGCTGGTTCTGGGCCGTTTGGCTCATTTCCCTGGGCCGGGGCCTCCGCCCCGTCCAGCGCTGGGTTTGGGGACTTTGCTTTCCCCACAGGGACCTGGGCCACCGTTCTGTGAGCCAGGTCTGGGTTCTCTGGTCCGCCCACCAGGACCAGGGCCACCCAAGGGTTCTAGAGACCCTCTACTGCTGTTCTTCTTCTTTTGAAAAAAAAAAAAAAAAATTAATACAGAAAAGTGGAAAGAGCTAGCAGCTCAAAAGCATTGAAAAGCCAAAAATTAGCCTCAGCCCAAGTGGTTCAATGAAGGGCTGTGGCCAGGGCATTCCAGAATTTTCTCTCTGAATTGTTTCATGACTGTCAATGAATTGTTTGATAATTCTTGTTTTCTTTAGCAGTTCTTTGTTTCAGAATTCTGCAAGCCTGTTTCAGGACCAAAGGGGACTTCCAGAGATGTCAAAGAAGAACATCTTCAGTCCATGGACTCTGTCCTGAAACTCAGCTGTTTGGACTCGAAACAATGAACTTTCTTTGCATGAGTTTTGAATTTTCTTATTTTTTAAGATTGTTTTAGTGATATGATAGAATTTGATGTTTGATAAGTGAAGAATTTCCCTGAACATTCCACATCAGCAGTTGATCGAGATTTTGATTGGCAACAGATGAACCTCAAGAGGTGTTGTTCTCTCTTCTGCAAGGCCCCAGTAGAAGAGATTGCAAACATTTCTTTTTCTATTTAATTTAATAAATTTAAAAGGGTGAGATGTTGCCATGATATTTTAGTGAAAAAGCCTCTGCTAGGATTTTTCCTGTCCTGAGGAGCTGAGGGCCTCAGGAAAGAAATGTAAACAATGGCTATCTGCTGCTGTGGAATGCCACGGGTGCATCTTCCATTGGTTCATGTGGATTGTTTTCAATCAGTGACCAATCACAGCCACCTGTGCCAAGGCTGTGAGCAGTCACAAGATTTTTGTTATTGATTCCTATTCTATTCTTGTCTTTGTAGCCTTCTGATCTTCTTCTCTGTTCTTTTTAGTATAGTTGTAATGTAGCATTTTAGTATAATATATAACATAATAAATCAGCCTTCTGATGAAAATGGAGTCAAGCCTCGTGTCCTCGTCCAAGGGAACACAGTTTAAACAAGACTCCCCGACACATGAAATGTTTTGAGCCAATAATCTCCTCCAGTCTCTCACAATAGGCAATGTTGGAGGTGAATCCCAGTTCTGACCATGGGCACCTGGAAAAGGCAAATTCTTTTCCATAGGCAGGGAAGGGCAGAGCCCCAGTGTTTGGAGGGCAGGTGAGAGTCTCACTAGGTCAATGCCTGCCAGACTTGTCAGGAATGGCAGATTTTGTCTGGGAGCAGTCTTTGAATTTAGGGAATTTTGAAGGTGGAAGCCCAATCTTGGCCATGGGCACCTGTAGAAGGACAGTTCTTTCCACAAGAAGGAAAGCACTGAGCCTTCCCTAGTGTTTTGGGGACAGATGAGAGGTGACCCTCATGAAACCGTTGTCAGCCAGTCTTGTCCTGGCAATATTCCTATGGGAATAATCCCTGGATATAAGGAAATCTGGAGATGAAATCCCAGTTCTGGCCATGGATGCCTGCAGGAGAAGGACAGATCTTTTCCATATGAAAGAAAGTATGGAGCACCAGTGTTTCAACAGCAGAAGAGAAGAGGCCTTCAACATGCCATGGTCAGTTGGACCAGTCAGGCAGTCCATGGGAGGCCAAACCAGCCAGACCTCTTCTGTGTTGCCGTGGTTTTAAGAGGCCCTGCAGTATCACCATGGTCCCCTTGGTTCCACAGGGCCCCACATTGTCCTAATGGTGATTTGATTCCATGGGGTCCTGCAGTGTTACAATGGTGCTTTGGTTCAATGGGGTCACACAATGTCACAATGGCTCCTAGGTTGCAGAAGGCCCCGAATGTCACAATGGTCCCAACAATTCCATAAGGCCTTGCAGTGTCACTGTGGTCTCTGTGGTTCCCCAGGCCCCACAATGACACGTGACTCCTCTATTCCATGAGACTGCAGTGTTACAATGGACCTTTGGACCACGGGGTTTTGCAGTTTCACAATGGTCTCCTTTGCCTCCACAGAGTCACAATGGACCACTGATTACACCAGGCCCCACAATGTCACAATGAACCTTTGGCTCCATGCAGCCCTGCAGTGTCACAAAGGCCTCTTGCTTTCACAAGGCCCCACAAGATCACAATGGACCTCTTGGTTATGTGGGGACCCCCAGGGTCACAATGGTCTCACTGGTTCCATGAGGCCTCTCAGAGTCACAATGCTTTGCTTATTCCATGGGGCCTCATAGTGTCACAATGGTCTCCATGATCCCCTGACTCCATTGTGTGTCACAATGGCCCCTTGGTTCCATGAGGCTGTGAAGTCTCTTAATGGTCCCTCCATTGTGCCATGAGGCCTTGCCATGTCACAATGGACCTTTGGCACTATAGGGTCTCACAGTGTCACTATGGTCCCTGGGTGTCACAGGGCCCCACAGTGTCACCATGGTCCCTTGGTTCCATGGGCCCTGTGCTGCTGCATTCCCCCCTCCCCTTCTCAGGCCGCCCTGCCAGCTCAGAAATGCTCCTTGGGCCTTGGCCTTGGCTAACAGCCCCTGGGCTCAGCTCCTCTGCAGCTCAGCACAAACACTGTCTGCTCCAGGCACTGCTGCTGCCCAACCAGCTCCTGGTTGCTGTAGGAGCAGCCCTGGGAACTGGTTTTGTTCCCTCAGTGGCACAACATCCCTGTTCTCACAGTGCCAAAGAAAGCTGTTGATGCCAAGTGCGGCCAGGATGAACCATTGCTGTGACTGCAGCCCCTCTCTTGGGGCCCTACAAACAGCGCTGCAAAAGGAGCCCCTTGGAGCTCTCCTGGGCCAGCGACTCCCTCTGAGTGGGGCCTCTCCCAGCCGGGAACTCTCCCGTTTGCTGCACTCGGGGATCCTGAACAACGGGGGAGCCTGGGCTGATCCCCCCACTCCTCCAGGCTCAACCCTTCACCCACTGGGGAGATGCCAAAGCATCCACAGGGAGCATTTCCTGCCCTCAGGGGAATTTCTCACAGGTGCCTTGCACTGACTCTTTGTGTCTGTGTGCACACAGGAGTGCCTGTGCTGGGGAAATGTGGCAGAAATGCTGCTCTCTGAGGCATTGGAGTGCCTTGCATAGCTGAGTCAGTCAGGCCTGTAGGTGAGGTTAAGTCACAAGGTCTAAGCTGAGTGAAATACTGCTAACAGTTGTTCTTTTGCTAAGTTGTTATGCTTAATATAAGTTATTAGCTAAATTAAATATTGTTAAGCGTTATTAATCTCTTATATTGCTGTATCATATGTTATAAATTAGGTTAAACACTGTTAAGTGTTGTTCTTTTGCTAAATTGTACGTTTACGGTAGAAGTAAAGGTTAAGGTGTAAGTTAAGAAATGTTAACTTTGAGCTCTGTTCAGCTTTTAGGCCATATTCCTTTTATCCTTGCCATCACTGTCCTTGTGTCACACACACACATATTTCTTGGTTCATTTCTGGTTTGATTGGCTGGATTTGGTTTGGTTTTGTTGTTGCTTTGTTCCCCCGGTGTGCCTGAAGTGTCCAGTCAGGAGCAGAGTGACTCTTGCCAAGGAACTTTGTGATGCTGTCACTTAATATTAAATCTGGTTTTTGCTGATCCCTTGCTGGGGATTTTTTCAGTGCTCTCAAGCCCTCATTCGTAACAGGGTGAAGGAGCCCTGGCCCAGGCTCTGGCCCTGGGGGACACACAGACACTGCTGGGGGGTCCCTGTCCCCCTGTCCCACCCCCACAGCCCCAGCCCCCCCGTCCCCGTGCCAGGCTCTGGGGTCGATCCCGTGGAACATCCTCTGGGGGAGGCTGCGGCGCCGGGGGCGGGGGGACCCGGGGGGACAGGGGACCCCACTGTGCACGAGCAGGGTTGGACTGCTCTGGGGGAGCTGTGAGGGGGGCTGGGGCAGAGTGACCTCCCCAGTGACCTCACACAGCCCCTGTGATGTCACACAGCCCCTTTGTGATGACACAGCCCTCATTATGATATTACACAACCTACCCTGGGATGTCACACAGCCATTCTGGGATCTCACATCCCCTCTGTGATGTCACACAGATACACTGTGCTGGCAGAACCCATTCTATGATGTCACAGCCTATGATGTCACAGAGCCTACTCTATCAAGTCACAGGCAACTCAGTGGTGACACACACAACTGCTCTGTGATGTCACAGCCTGCTCTGCGATGTCACAAAGCCCTTTCATGATATCACAGGGCCAGTGCTGGAATATCAGTTTCTGATATCATAAAGCTGCTCTGTGATGTCACAGAAGATTTGGTGATGTCACAAAGTTACCCTGTGATGTCACACCTGGCTCTGTGATGTTGCTCCATCACCCAGTGCTGTCACAACCCACTCTCTGATGTCAGAGGGCCACCCTCCATGATGGCAGACTCTGCTCCATGGCCTCCAATCCCACTCTGTGACATAACAGACAGCTCTGTGATGTCACAACACCGTCAGTGATGTCACAACACCCTCAGTGATGTCACAAAACCCTCTCTGTGATGTCATACTGCCACTCTGTAGTGTCACAGCACACAGTTTGACATCACAGCCTGCTCTATGATGTCATACAGCCATGCCATGATGTCACAGCCTGCTCTGTGATGTCACACAATCCCCTCTATGATGCTGTAGCTGCCCAGTGACCTCACACAACAAACTCTGTGGTGTCATAGCCCAATCTGTGACCTCACACAGCCCACTCTGTGCTGTCACACAGCCCCTTGCTGACATCACAGCTGCTCTGTGCCTCCATGACACAGCCACAGAGGTGCCGCTGTGACACAGCCCCCTCTAGGACATCCCCCAGCCCCTGCCAGTGCTGAGCCCTGTCAGCTCTGTCTGTGCCCTGCTGGTGTCCCTGAGCTGCCCTGGCAGTGCCCCAGCCCTGCTGGGCTGTGCACAGGAGCTGCTCCTGGACAGAGCTGTCTCTCTGCAGCGCTGCCCTTGCCAGGAGCTGCCTCTGGGCCAGGAGCCCGGCCCAGCTCAGCAGCACAGACACAGCACCAGGACTTTAATCACCCTCTGGGGCTTTGTGCTCTTTGCATCAGACTCAGTCCCTCAGAGTGTGCTCAGAGAACTTTTCAGGAACTCAAAAAGAGAGTGAAACACAGACGTTTCTCATACTTTAAACCAATCCTTCTGAGGGACAGGACTGAGAAAGTGTCCCCAAGCTCCACATAAAGC
The DNA here is from genome assembly GCF_036417665.1 of Passer domesticus. Lineage (NCBI taxonomy): Eukaryota > Metazoa > Chordata > Aves > Passeriformes > Passeridae > Passer > Passer domesticus. The sequence goes on along the minus strand of NW_026990160.1, from coordinate 957,567 downwards.
AAAACACTGGAGGCAGTGATGACAGGTGGGGAGAAGCAAGGGAAAGGTGTTTCTGATGCTGAGCAAACCTGTGCCTCTGTCCCTGCAGGCTGTCCTCATCCCCCGCTGCCCCACCTGGCTGGCCCCTTCCTTTGCTGACAGCTCTGCCTCCTGCCTGCCTCTGCCTGCCCACACAAAGCCTTGGGCTGCTCCAGGCTTTTTCTGGGTGATGTGTTGCACCACAGCCCTGCCCTGGCAGGGAAATGCTTTTCTCCTGATGTCCAGTCTGGGCCTCCCCAGCTGCCCTTAGCACAATTATTTCTTCAGGCTCATTCCCACTATGAAGAAAAGCTCCAGCCTCTCTGAAACCACCCTTCACTCCCTCCCGGACTACTCCTGTTCTGTCCTCAGTCTCCACACCACTGAGCCCAGAGTCTGCAGCCTCCTCCTGCTGGTTATGTGATGAGGCCTCCAAACACCATCTTGGGAGATTTTTGGGTCCTCTCCAAGGTCTGTGAAAATACAAGAATAGTGGTGGAAATTATTTTCTCCCAAATCTTGCAGTGACAGAACAAGGCTCAATATCTTTCAACTGAATGAGGGTGGATTTACATTTGTTAGAAGGAGGAAATATTTTACAATGATGAGAGTGGCACAAAACTGCAACTGCATTCTTCCACAGAATTGGATTCCCTGTCTCAGGAATTATCCAAAAGCAGGAGCTTTGTGCAACCTGACCCAGTGAAACCCTCTCATCCCCAAGCACAGAATTCCTGTTGTGTGGGTTCTCTGCTGTGCTGGGTGCCCTCACAAAGCTTCTGGCCAGAATGTCTGCTGAGGGCAGCCAGGCTGCTGCAGGGGCAGTGACCTCACAGCCATCACCATGGCAGCCCTGTGCCCTGGGCCTGGCTCTGCCCTTTCCTCTGCCCCTGCCTTGTCTCTGCTGCCATGAAGAGTTTTGTCATTCATATCTTGTCCCCAAGGTGCTGGGGCCAATGGCTTCCCAGGCAGGCTCCTGGAGCAGAAGTGGCTTTTCAGAGCCCAGGCAGAAATGAGCCCTGAGGCAGCAGCTCTGCAGTGCTGGCCACCAGGCCGGGCTGCCAAGGGAGGCTTCTGGCCATGCCCTGCAAGCAGCTGCTGCTGCCAAGGTGCCTTTGGTGCCTCAGGCTCTGCCTGGCACAGCTCCCAGCACGGCACTCTGCCCTTGTGCCCGAGCCCTTCCCTGTGCTGGGGCTGGCCTGGGGCTTTTCCTGCAGCGGGACCTGCCCTGCTCCTGGCACAGGAAAGCAGTTCCTGCTGGAGCAGGAGGAACTGCCATGGGCTCCAACAACTCCAGCAAGGCTCAGGTGACATCAAAATTGCTTCCTAGATCACTATATTTTAATAATTGTTATAGCTCCTATACTGTGGAGTAAATTACTCTCTTTTTTTAAATTTAATCTGTGGTGTAAACAAACCATTCTGTCTAATCATGATCAGAATCAATCCGAGCTGTATTTATATAAATTTATCTAGCATTCCATCGATAATCCTGTGGGACAAATTGCATTAAGGTTCAATTCTACCTGTCCAATCTTTTACACCTTTGACAAAGTCTGGGGCTGGGATTGGATCCAGCCAATCCCACTCTCCTGTACTAAAATAAATTTTGGAAGCCTAGGGGCCCTGCAGGGATTTGAGGATCCATGGTGGCTGTTGGATATCATTCCTCCATCTCATTACCCAGCAGGATTTTCTGTAATAAAGAAATAAAGCTTTTGCCTGAGGCTCCCACTGTGCCCATGACAGGAACCCCTGTGAGTGTCTGGGACATCCCGGCTCTTTGGCAGCCTGGGGACTCCTGCGATGTCACCATGGAGCCCCTGTGAGTGCCTGTGACAGATGGGTGCCTTTGCAGCGCAAGGTCCCCTGGGATGTCACCATGGAATGGCTGTGACTGCCTCTGAGCACACAGCTCTTTACCATCCCCAGAAACCCCTGGGAGGTGTCCATGGAGCCCCTGTCTCTGCCTGTGACATTCCAGCTCTTGAACAGCCTGGAGACTCTTGGAAAGTGACCATGGAGCCCCTCTGAGGGCCTGTGACAAATCTGATCCTTAGCAGGCAACCATCCCCAGCCCCATTCCTATGGTCAGTTTCCATGGCAACCATCCCCAGCCCCCTGCTGCTATGGTCAGTTCCCATGGCAACCATCCCCAGCCCCCTGCTGCTATGGTCAGTTTCCATGGCAACCATCCCCAGCCCCCTGCTGCTATGGTCAGTTTCCATGGCAACCATCCCCAGCCCCCTGCTGCTATGGTCAGTTCCCATGGCAACCATCCCCAGCCCCTGTTGCCATGCTCAGTCCCTCGGCAGCTCCATGCACACCCCAGGCCAGGGGTGGGTGCCATGGACACCAGCTCAGGCCTGCAGCCAGAGCCCGTTGCCATGGCAACCATTGGCAGCCCCATCCCCAGGGTCATGGGATCCCAGATCCACAGAACTGGCTGAGCTGGGAGGGACCCATCAGGATCCTGGAGTCCAACTGCTGGCCCTGCACAGGACACCCCAACAATGCCAGCCTGGGCCTGGCAGCGCTGGCCAAACGCTGCTGGAGCTCAGAGAGCCCTGGAGCTGGGAGCCTTCCCTGGGGAGCCTGGGCACTGCCCCAGCAGCCTCTGGGCAAAAACCTTTTCCTGAGATCCAGCCTGAGCCTGCCCTGACTCAGCTGCAGCCGTTCCCTCCAGTCCTGTCCCTGGGCACCAGAGGGAAGAGGTTCCCACAGCCCCAGCCAGGGACCCGCTCCCAAGGCTGCTGCCATGGCCACCAGGGCTGGGACCAGCTGGGATGCTCGGTTTCCATGGGCCGGGGTTCAGGAATGGGATTCCCCAATTTCCTTCTCCCGCTAAAACCACGCTGCTGCTCGCTGCCCTCCCACCTCCCATGGAAAGAACAAAAGGCAAATATCCCAAAGGCTGGGATAAGAACAATTTACTGGGAACAGCAATGAGATAAGGAACAAACAGGAAAAAAAGCAATATTGATAACAGAAGGGATAAGAAAAACTATTTACAGGGAAAACTACAACATCACCACTGAGTGGCTCTTCCTGGCCACGTATTTCCTCCTGCCTGGAAAGGACACCTTTCTCCTCAGGGAGAGAGAGAGAGAGTCCCTTTCCTGCCCCTGGCAATGACCTGAGGTGGGAGTGAATGTAATGACACGGCTCTGGCCAGACCCTCTTGTTCTTCAATCCTACATCAGGTCACTAGCAGGGGCAGGAAAAGTGACAGGTGTCTTCCCACCGTGGATCACAGGGAACATGGATCAGCAGGTCTCTTCCCAATGCGGGTTCTCCAATGGGGGATGAAGCTGGAGCAGCACACGAGGCTCTTCCCACACTCGGGGCACTTGCAGGACTTCCCTTACTGGTGACTCTGTTGGTGTTTGGTCAAGTCAGAGCTCTGGGTAAAGCTCTTCCCACACTGGGGACACTCGTAGGGCCTCTCCCCGCTGTGGATGCACCGGTGCCTGGCGAAGTTTGAGTTGCACTTGAAGCCCTTCCTGCAGTCTGGGCAGCGGAAGGGCCTCTCCTCTGTGTGAATCCATTGATGCTGGAGGAGACTGGAGCTGGTCTGAAACCTCTTCTGACACTCGGGACAGTCATAGGGCCTCTCCCCGGTATGGATGCGTTAGTGAGTGATGAGCTCAGAGCTGCACCTGAAGCCTTTCCCACACTCCCCACACTCGTAGGGCCGTTCCCCAGTGTGAGTTCTCTGGTGCACGATCAGGTTGGTGATCCACCAGAAGCTCTTCCCACACTCCAAGCACCTGTGAGGCTTCTCCCCATCAGGAACCTGCTCATGGACCACCAGCTCCAAGCTCTGGCTGAAGCTCTGTCCACCTTCCTGGCACAGGGTGGATCTTTACTCCTCAGAGCAACCTGGGCTGCGTTTGCAGCCCCTCCTCGTGCGGCATCTCCGGGGCTTTTCCTCCCCGTTGGGTTCCTGCGCCGTGGAGCCGCTCAAAACGACCTCTGCCACGAGGTTCTGCCGCGGGGATTTGTCCTCCCTGCTCTCCATGCTCAGCTCCTGCTCTGGGGGAGGAAGGACAAGGACAGGATGGCATTTGCCTCCAGGCCACAGGCTGTGGAAGGGGCTAACATCCGGCCTGTTAGCTAAAGGAGCAAGAAGAAGCTGAGAAGAAAGAAGAAGCTGATAAGGATCTCTCTCCAAGGCTGTAACCAAGGAGACTAAGAGAATTGAGGGACTGAAGAAAGATAAGAACTTCACAGCTTCACGAAGTATATTTAGAAAGTTACGTTAAGTCACTGTAACTTTTCACCAATGGTGTTATGTTGATTTACTGTATCCAATAGATAGGGTAGAAGAAGCATAAACAATTAAAAAGTGTATAAAAGGCCAGCCATGTTCGATAATAAAGTGTTGCCATCTGAGACTGCTTGTGGTCTCTGCTTTGTGTCGTGACCGCCTCGACAATGACAACAGGCAAGGGCAAGGAGATGCCCCCAGGCTGTCCTGCAGCAGGGGCCGTGCTGGGCTGGGAGATGGAGCAGGAGAGAGGGGAAAGGGGCACTGACTTCCTCCTCACCTTGCATTGTTCTGGGGCATTTTCCTCACAGCCTCAATGGGGGTTGGCAATGGAAATCCTGGTTTGAGGAAAACAAAGGATGAGCACATTGAGTCTGAAGGTCCCTCTGCCCAAGTGCATCTCTACAAGTCACCGGCCATCTGGGCTCCAGAAAAACCTCCCAAACGCCACGAGTCAGCCTGGAAAAAGCCTCCCAGGAGTTCCCCACCCCTGCTCCCTCCCCTCAGGTGTTGGGGGTTCCCCCTGTCCCAGCTGCTGGGGTCACGCTTGCATTGGGGGTCCCCCTTCTCCTCGGTGCCCGCCCTCCCCAGCCTGCTGGCAGTCCCAGCAATCCCAAAAGCTGCCCCCTCTTCGCTCTGCCCATTCAGGGATGCCGGGGCTTTTTGGGCTCCCTTTTGGGCTCCCTTCTCCCCTCATTCTCTGCTCCGGGCTGCAGGGGCTCCAAGGAGTCCCCCCTGCCCCTCTCCAGCCTCTGCAGGCTCCCGCCCATGGCGGCGCTCCCCCCTCTCTGGGCTCCCCACTTTGGGCTCCTGGGGGACACAGGGCTCTGCTCCTCCAGGCTGCCTCTGCCGCCAGCCGCCACCGCCACCCCCCGATGTCCCCCCGAGGGGCCTTTTCCGCTCAGCCTCGCACTTCTTCATTCTCCAAACATCCCCCCAAAAAACCCAACTGGGAGGAACTGGGAGTGACTGGGAACATGCTGGTGGTCACTGGAAAAAACTGGGCTTCTACTGGGATCAACTGGGATCACGCTGGAGGTGACTGGGATCATCCTGGCAGTGAGTGCCACTGCACTGAGGCTGACTGGGAGTGCTTGGCAGCAAATGGGATCATACTGGGGAATAATGGGAGGGACTGGGAACATGCTGGAGGGAACTGGCATACACTGGGAGATACTGGGAGTGACTGGAACCAAAGGGAGGGTGAAAGAGAGCCACTGGAACCATGTGGAGCACAACTGGTTCATACTGGCAGGGACTGGGAGCACACTGGGCTCATCTCTGGATCATACTGGGAGGGACTGGACAAATACTGGGAGAATCTGAGAGAGACTGGGAACACATCCTGCACATCATCCCCCATACTGGGCCTGACTGGGAGCAACTGGGATTATACTGGGACCACACTGGGAGGGCTGGCATGTGACTGGCATCCAACTGGAGCTTACTGGGATCATATTGGGGTTGAAAGGGAGTGACTGGGATCACACTTTGGGCTACTGGGAGCACCTGAGAGAAACTGGGATCATGCTGCAAGCAAACTGGAGGAACTGGGCAGGACTGGATGCATGCTGGAGGCAGCTGGGATATTCTGGGCATGACTGGGGGATCCCACTGGGAGAACTGACACCTTCCTGGGGCCCCTGGCAGCGCCTGGGAATGACTGCAGACATGCTGGGACAAGGTGGGAAATGTTGGGGGGTTGTGTGGATTTTGGGGGGTTTGGATTTTGGGGGTTTTATTGGCGCTTTGGGGGCGGGTGTTGTTCTGGGGATGTTTGGGGGTTGATTGAAATTTTTTTAGTTTTGTTTGTATTTTGGGAGACTTTACTGAGATTTTGTTGGGGGTTTTTTGGGATTCTCAGAAATTCTGGCAGTTTTATTGGGATTTCTAGGAGATTTTGAGGCATTTCACTGGAATTGTGGGGGCTTTTAGTGGGATTCATTGGGGATTTGAGGTTTTTTTTGAGAATTTTAGTAGACTTTTGGGGTTTCATGTTTTATTTGGGTGTTGTCATGATTTCTTTAGGTCTTGGGGGAGATTTTGTGGGATTTTTATGGTTTTTGGGACATTTTTTGGGGATTTGCGGGCTTTCATCAGGATTTTGGGCGTTATTGGGATTTCAAAAGATTTTGTGGGCTTTTATTGGGATTCTAGGGTGTTCTAATAGGATTTTGTCATATTTATTTCAGACTTCATGAGCTTTATTGGGACTTGTGGAGTTTTAAGGAGATTAAGGAGATTTTGATGCCTCTCAGCCCTTCCACAAACCCTGGGAAAACCCCAAAGGCCCCAGACCCCAAAATCCCCCACAAATTCCACTAAAAATCCCAAATTCCTCAAGAAATTACAATAAGATCCTCCAAAACCCCAGAGAATCCCACAAAATCCCAGTGAAACCCACCAAACTCAAAAAAACTCCCCAAAATTTCACTAAACCCCCTCAAAAATCAACCCCCAAGCCCCAATAAAACTCCCCAAATCCAAAACTCCCCAAATCCACAAAACCCCCAAAATCCCATAACCCCCCAAAACCCAATAATTCTCTCCGAAACCCCACTAATAGCCCCTCAACTTCCATCAAATACCCAATAAAGTCCAAAAAAACGCCCAAGATAATTCCAAAAAACCCTCCCAGAATTGCATCAAAATTGCCCCAAAATGCCCCAAATCCCAAAATTGCCCCCCAAAATCCCCCCAGACTCTCTGGGGCCGTCCTGGGTCAGGGGCACCGGCCGGTGGAACAGGAGCCACCTCAGGGGCCCTCGGAGCTCTGTGGGGAGGGGGCACCATGGGAGACCCCCAGAAACGGGAGGGGGGGGTGGAACCCCTGTTGTGCCCCCTCGCCCTGAAACCCCCAGACCCCGGTTCAGGGGGGGCCTGGGACCCCCCGGGACCCCCAAATCTCCCCCGGGACCCCTCCGGGAGCCCCAAACCCCCCCAAGGTTGGCCCAGGATCACCCTGGACCCCCAAAACCTTCCCGGGACCCTCAGACCGCCCAGTTCCCCACAAAAGTGACCCCAGACCCACCTGAGACCCCCCTCAAATCCATCAGACTGCCCCAAATCCTCCTCAGACCCCTCAATCCCCCCCAAACCCTGGGAAATCCCCTCACACTCCGCTAAATCCCCCCAGATGCACCTCAGAACCCCCCAGAGCCCCCCAGCTCCTCTCACAATCCCCCAGAATCCCCTCAGACCCTCCCAATTCCCCTCAGATCCCCTAAACCCACCTGAGAACACCCAGACCCTCTCAAACTGCCCCTAAAGATCCCTAAAGCCCCTCAGACCCCCTCACTCCCCCCAAACACACCGCACACCCCCCTATTTCCGGTCAATCTCTCCAAAATCCCCAATTTCTCCTCAGACCGCCCCAACCCCCCCAGTTTCCCCTCAGCGCCCTCCTCAGCCGCGCTCGCCTCTGAATCTCCCGCCTCCGCCGCCGGCACGGGCTCCCCAGCCAATAGCGGCGCGCCCCGCCCCGAACCAGCCAATGAGGGCGCGGCTCCCCTCAGCAGCGCCCGCCTCCCCGCGGCGCTGCAGCCAATCAGAGGCGAGCCGCAGCGGCGGTGCCGTGCCGGGCGCTGCAGAGAGCGGGGGCGGCGCTGGGAGCGGCCGGAGCGCTCCGGGAGCTGCTGAGGCGGCCGGGACAGGGCCGGGAGGGGCTGAGAGGGGATCGGGGGGCGTGGGAGGGTCCGGGGGGCTGGGGGGGCTTTGGGGAGGGTTCCGGGGTGTGGGGCGGGGTCTGGGGAGGGGTCTTGGCTGGGGGATCGTGAGGGGTCAGGGAGGGTCTGGGGAGGGGTCCTGGGGCACTGTGGGGGGATCTGGGGGTGGGGAGGGGTCCTGAGAGGGGTCTCGAGGGGGGTCCTGGGGGTGCTGGGGGGACTTTGGGGTTCCAGGGTGGTCCTGGGCCAACCTTGGGGGCTTTTCAGGGGGATTTGGGGTTCCCGGGGGAGATTTGGGGATCCTGGGGGTTCCCAGCCCCCCCCCCCTCCCGTTTCTGGGGGTCTCCCATGGTGCCCCCTCCCCACAGAGCTCCGAGGGCCCCTGAGGTGGCTCCTGTTCCACCGGCCGGTGCCCCTGACCCAGGACGGCCCCAGAGAGTCTGGGGGGATTTTAGGAGGGCTTTTTTAAGGGCTTTGGAGGGTTTTGATTGAAGTTGAGGGGCTATTAGTGGGGTTTTGGAGAGAACTATTGTGTTTCAGGAGGTTATGTGATTTTGGGAGTTTTGTGGATTTGGGGAGTTTTGGATTTTGGGGGATTTTATTGGGGCTTGGGGGTTGATTTTTGAGGAGGTTTAGTGAAATTTTGGGGAGTTTTTTTGAGTTTTGGTGGGTTTCACTGGGATTTTGTGGGGTTTTGGAGGATCTTATTGTAATTTCTTGAGGAATTAGGGATTTTTAGTGGAATTTGTGGGGGATTTGGGCGTCTGGGGCCTTTGGGGTTGTCCCAGGGTTTGCGGAAGGACTGAGAGGCATCAAAATCTCCTTAAAAGCCCCAAAAGTCCCAATAAAACTCATGAAATCTGAAATAAATATGACAAAAACCCATGAGAACACCCTAGAATCCCAATAAAAGCCCACAAAATCTTTTGAAATCCCAATAACCCCCAAAATTCCGATGAAACTCCATAAATCCCCCCAAAAATGTCCCCTAAATAATAAAAATCCCATAAAATCCCCCCGAAGACCCAAAGAAATCATGGCAACACCCAAAAAAACCCCACAAAACCCCAAAAATCCCACGAAAATTCTGAAAGAAACCAAATCCCCAATGAATCCCACTAAGAGCTCCCACAATTCCAGTAAAATGCCTCAAAATCTCATAGAAATCCCAATAAAACACCCCAGAATTTCTGAGAATCCCAAAAAAAACCAAGTAAAATCCCAGTATAACCTCCCAAAATACAAAAAAAAAAAAAATTTCAATCAACCCCCAAACACCTCCAGAAGAACAGCCCCCCCAAAGTGCCAATAAAACCCCCAAAATCCAACCCCCCTCCCAAAATCCACACAACCCCCCAACATTTCCCACCTTGTCCCAGCATGTCTGCAGTCATTCCCAGGCGCTGCCAGTGGCCCCAGGAAGGTGTCAGTTCTCCCAGTGGGATCCCCCAGTCATGCCCAGAATATCCCAGCTGCCTCCAGCATGCATCCAGTCCTGCCCAGTTCCTCCAGTTTGCTTGCAGCATGATCCCAGTTTCTCTCAGGTGCTCCCAGTAGCCCAAAGTGTGATCCCAGTCACTCCCTTCCAACCCCAATATGATCCCAGTAAGCTCCAGTTGGATCCCAGTCACATGCCAGCCCTCCCAGTGTGGTCCCAGTATAATCCCAGTTGCTCCCAGTCAGGCCCAGTATGGGGGATGATGTGCAGGGTGTGTTCCCAGTCGCTCTCAGATTCTCCCAGTATTAGTCCAGTCCCTCCCAGTATGATCCAGAGATGAGCCCAGCGTGCTCCCAGTCCCTGCCAGTATGAACCAGTTGTGCTCCACATGGTTCCAGTTGCTCTCTTTCACCCTCCCTTTGGTTCCAGTCACTCCCAGTATCTCCCAGTGCGTCCCAGGTCCCTCCAGCATGTTCCCAGTCCCTCCCATTATTCCCCAGTATGATCCCATTTGCTGCCAAGCACTCCCAGTCAGCCTCAGTGCAGTGGCACTCACTGCCAGGATGATCCCAGTCACCTCCAGCGTGATCCCAGTTGATCCCAGTAGAAGCCCAGTTGTTTCCAGTCACTCCCAGCATGCAGCCAGCCACTCCCAGTTGCTCCTGTCATGATCCCAGTTGCTCCCAGCTGCTCCCAGTCACCCTCAGCATAATCCCAGTCACTCCCAGTAGATCCCATTGGCCCCTACCATGGTCTCAATTGCCTCTGCAGGCTCCTGCTCACTCCCAGTATGATCCCAGAATGATATCAGTACAAAGCCAGTACAGTCCAAGTATGATTCCAGTATGATCCCAGAACAAACCCAGTACAGTCCCAGTCACTCCCAGTATGATCCCAGTATGATCCCAGTATGGTCCCAGCAGAGCCCAGTCCCTGGCAGTGCTGCCAGCGCTGGGATCCCGCAGCCCTCTGAGCGTTCCCCGCTCCCGGCTGTGCCGAGAGGAGCCCCAAGGGCTGGCAGTGCCCAGGCAGGCTCCCCAGCAAGGCCCAGTTTGGATGGGGGGCCCCCAGTTGTCGCAGTTTGCCTCTCCTTTTGCCCGGGCCGGCTTCCCCCCTTCTCCGCAGCGGCCGGGAGCAGCCGAGAGCCCCGCGCTGCCCGTGCCGAGCTGTGCCGGCTCCAGCCCCGCTCCTGCCGCGGGCTGCGAGGGCTCCGGGAACGGGGCAGCGAGGGGGTCGCTGCTGCTGCGGGAGGAGGAGGAGGGAGCCAAGGGCAGGGATGAAGGAGGAGGAGGAGGCGGGATTAGGGAGGAGGAGGGTGGGAGGGGAGATGGAAGAGGAGGGGGAAGGCGGAGAGAGAGCAGGCACAGAAGGAGAAGGAGGTGTGGTTAGGGAGGAGAAGGATTAGGAGGAGGCGGGGGGATGGAATAGGAGAAGGGGCAGGAAGAGGAAGGGGAGGGACAGAGGCGGATGAAGGCTGAGCAGCAGGAAGCACGCGGCCGAGCCCTCCGTGCATTCGCAGCCCCCACCTGTGGGATCATCGCCCCCATGGCGCAGGTGAGCGGGGAGGGGGAGCTCGGCCCAGATATCCCGGGGGTCCCTGGGCTGGGATTTTTGGGGGGAAGTTTGGAGAATGAAGAAGTGCGAGGCTGAGCGGAAAAGGCCCCTCGGGGGGACATCGGGGGGTGGCGGTGGCGGCTGGCGGCAGAGGCAGCCTGGAGGAGCAGAGCCCTGTGTCCCCCAGGAGCCCAAAGTGGGGAGCCCAGAGAGGGGGGAGCGCCGCCATGGGCGGGAGCCTGCAGAGGCTGGAGAGGGGCAGGGGGGACTCCTTGGAGCCCCTGCAGCCCGGAGCAGAGCATGAGGGGAGAAGGGAGCCCAAAAGGGAGCCCAAAAAGCCCCGGCATCCCTGAATGGGCAGAGCGAAGAGGGGGCAGCTTTTGGGATTGCTGGGACTGCCAGCAGGCTGGGGAGGGCGGGCACCGAGGAGAAGGGGGACCCCCAATGCAAGCGTGACCCCAGCAGCTGGGACAGGGGGAACCCCAAACACCAGAGGGGAGGGACAGGGGACAGGGAGCTCTTGGTAGGATTTTTAGGGCTGAATCTTGGTGTTTGGGAGGTTTTTCTGGAGCCCAGATGGCCGGTGACTTCTCGAGGTGGGCTCGGGCAGACGGACCTTCATATTCAACGTGCTCATTCCTTATTTTCCCCTCACCAGGATTTCTCATTCCCAACTCCTGGGAAGCTGTGAGGAAGAGGAAGATGCCCTGGGACACTGAGGCAGGTGAGGAGGAAGTCAGTGCCCCTTTCCCCCTTTCTCCTGCTCCATCTCCCAGCTCAGCAGAGCAGAACCTCGTGGCAGAGGCCGTTTTGAGCGGCTCCACGGCGCAGGAAGCCAACGGGGAGGAAAAGCCCCGGAGATGCCGCACGAGGAGGGGCTGCAAACGCAGATGGCGGGGATGTGAGGGGGAAAGAGCCAGCCTGGGCCGGGAAGGCGGCCGGAGATGGAGCCAGAGCTCGCAGCTGGTGGTCCATGAGCAGGTTCCTGATGGGGAGAAGCCCCACACGTGTGAGGAGTGTGGGAAGAGCTTCAGGAGGAGATCCAGCCTGATTGTGCACCAGAGGAGCCACACTGGGGAACGGCCCTACGAGTGTGATCAGTGCAGGAAGAGGTTTAAGACCAGCTCCCATCTCCTCGTGCACCAGCGCACGCACACAGAGGAGAGGCCCTTCCGCTGCCCCGACTGCGGAAAGTGTGTTCCCAACAGGGATCACAGGGAATGTGGGTCACCAGGGCTGTGCCCAGCGTGGGTCCTGCGCTGGGGGATGGAGCTGGAGCAGCGCACGAAGCTCTTCCCGCACTCGGGGCACTCGCAGGGCTTCCCTCACCGGTGCCTCCGTTGGTGTCGGGTCAAGTGAGAGCTGCTGGAGAAGCTCTTCCCACACTGGGGACACTCGTAGGGCCTCTCCCCAGTGTGGATGCGCCGGTGGGTGACGAGGTGGGAGTTCTGCCTGAATCCCTTCCCACAGTCGGGGCAGCAGAAGGGCCTCTCCTCTGTGTGACTCTGATAGTGCTGGAGGAGATGGGAGCGGATCCGAAAGCCCTTCCCACACTCGGAACACTCGTAGGGCCTCTCCCCAGAGTGGATCTTTTGGTGCAAAATCAGATTGGCGCGATGTCTGAATCTCTTCCCACACTCCCCACACTCGTAGGGCCGTTCCCCAGTGTGGGTTCTCTTGTGCTGGATCAGGTGGGAGCTCTGCCTGAAGCTGTTCCCAAACTCCCCACACTCGTGGGGCCTCTCCCCAGTGTGGATGCGCCGGTGCAGGACAAGATGGGAGTTGTGCCTGAAGCCCTGCCCACAGTCGGGGCAGCGGAAGGGCCTCTCCTCTGTGTGCGTGCGCTGGTGCACGAGGAGACTGGAGCTGATCTGAAACCTCTTCCTGCACTGATCACACTCGTAGGGCCGTTCCCCAGTGTGGATCACCTGGTGCCTGATCAGTTGGCAGTTCCACCTGAAGCTCTTCCCACACTCCAAGCACTTCTGGGGCTTCTCCCCATCAGGAACCTCCACATGGACCACCAGCTCCGAGCTCTGGCTCCATCTCCGGCCGCCTTCCTGGCCCAGGCTGGCTCTTTCCCCCTCAGATCCCCGCCATCTGCGTTTGCAGCCCCTCCTCGTGCGGCATCTCCGGGGCTTTTCCTCCCCGTTGGCTTCCTGCGCCGTGGAGCCGCTCAAAACAACCTCTGCCACGAGGTTCTGCTCTGCTGAGCTGGGAGATGGAGCAGGAGAGAGAGGCAAAGGGGCACTGACTTCCTCCTCACCTGCCTCAGTGTCCAGGGACATCTTCCTCTCTCTCACAGCCTCACAAGAAGTGACAACGGGAAATACTGATTTGGGAAAAACAAGGGATGAGCACGTTGAGGTTGAAGGTCTCTCTGCCCAAGTCCACCTCTACAAGCCACCAGCGACCTAGGCTCCAGAAAACCTCCCAAACACCAAGATTCAGGGCTGAAAAACCCTCCCCGGTAGTTCCCCACCCCTGCTCCCTCCCCTCTGCAGTTCAGGGTTCCCCCTGTCCCAGCTGCTGGGGTCACGCTTGCATTGGGGGTCCCCCTTCTCCTCGGTGCCCGCCCTCCCCAGCCTGCTGGCAGTCCCAGCAATCCCAAAAGCTGCCCCCTCTTCGCTCCCCATTCAGGGATGCCGGGGCTTTTTGGGCTCCCTTTTGGGCTCCCTTCTCCCCTCATGCTCTGCTCCGGGCTGCAGGGGCTCCAAGGAGTCCCCCCTGCCCCTCTCCAGCCTCTGCAGGCTCCCGCCCATGGCGGCGCTCCCCCCTCTCTGGGCTCCCCACTTTGGGCTCCTGGGGGACACAGGGCTCTGCTCCTCCAGGCTGCCTCTGCCGCCAGCAGCCACCGCCACCCCCCGATGTCCCCCCGAGGGGCCTTTTCCGCTCAGCCTTGCATGTCTTCATTCTCCAAACATCCCCCCAAAAAAACCAACTGGGAGGAACTGGGAGTGACTGGGAACATGCTGGTGGTCACTGGAAACAACTGGGCTTCTACTGGGATCAACTGGGATCACGCTGGAGGTGACTGGGATCATCCTGGCACTGAGTGCCACTGCACTGAGGCTGACTGGGAGTGCTTGGCAGCAAATGGGATCATACTGGGGAATAATGGGAGGGACTGGGAACATGCTGGAGGGAACTGGCATACACTGGGAGATACTGGGAGTGACTGGGACCAAAGGGAGGGTGAAAGAGAGCCACTGGAACCATGTGGAGCACAACTGGTTCATACTGGCAGGGACTGGGAGCACACTGGGCTCATCTCTGGATCATACTGGGAGGGACTGGACTAATACTGGGAGAATCTGAGAGCGACTGGGAACACACCCTGCACATCATCCCCCATACTGGGCCTGACTGGGAGCAACTGGGATTATACTGGGACCACACTGGGAGGGCTGGCATGTGACTGGGATCCAACTGGAGCTTACTGGGATCATATAGGGATTGAAAGGGAGCGACTGGGATCACACTTTGGGCTACTGGGAGCACCTGAGAGAAACTGGGATCATGCTGCAAGCAAACTGGAGGAACTGGGCAGGACTGGATGCATGCTGGAGGCAGCTGGGATATTCTGGGCATGACTGGGGGATCCCACTGGGAGAACTGACACCTTCCTGGGGCCCCTGGCAGCGCCTGGAAATGACTGCAGACATGCTGGGACAAGGTGGGAAATGTTGGGGGGCTTTGTGGATTTTGGGGGGTTTGGATTTTGGGGGTTTTATTGGCACTTTGGGGGGGGGTGTTGTTCTGGGGGTGTTTGGGGGTTGATTGAAATTTTTTTAGTTTGGTTTGTATTTTGGGAGACTTTACTGAGATTTTGTTGGGGTTTTTTTGGGATTCTCAGAAATTCTGGCAGTTTTATTGGGATTTCTAGGAGATTTTGAGGCATTTTACTGGAATTGTGGGGGCTTTTAGTGGGATTCATTGGGGATTTGAGGTTTTTTTTGAGAATTTTGGTAGACTTTTGGGGTTTCATGTTGTTATTTGGGTGTTGTCATGATTTCTTTAGGTCTTGGGGGAGATTTTATGGGATTTTTATGGTTTTTGGGACATCTTTTGGGGGATTTGCGGGCTTTCATCAGGATTTTGGGCGTTATTGGGATTTCAAAAGATTTTGTGGGCTTTTATTGGGATTCTAGGGTGTTCTAATGGGATTTTGTCATATTTATTTCAGACTTCATGAGCTTTATTGGGACTTGTGGAGTTTTAAGGAGATTAAGGAGATTTTGATGCCTCTCAGCCCTTCCACAAACCC
Source organism: Passer domesticus (assembly GCF_036417665.1). Taxonomy (NCBI): domain Eukaryota; kingdom Metazoa; phylum Chordata; class Aves; order Passeriformes; family Passeridae; genus Passer; species Passer domesticus. The sequence goes on along the minus strand of NW_026990160.1, from coordinate 942,355 downwards.
TGGGAAAACCCCAAAGGCCCCAGACCCCCAAATCCCCCACAAATTCCACTAAAAATCCCAAATTCCTCAAGAAATTACAATAAGATCCTCCAAAACCCCAGAGAATCCCACAAAATCCCAGTGAAACCCACCAAACACAAAAAAACTCCCCAAAATTTCACTAAACCCCCTCAAAAATCAACCCCCCCAACCCCAATAAAACTCCCAAAATCCAAAAATCCCTAAAATCCACAAAACTGTCAAAGTCCCATAACCCCCCAATACTCACTAATTCTCTCCAAAAACCTCTATAATTCCCCCTCAACTTCCATCAAATACCCAATAATGCCCTAAAAAAGCCCCAACATAATCCCCCAAATCCTCCCAAAACTGCCTCAAAACTGCTCCAAAATGCCCCAAATCAGAAAATTCCCCCAAAATTGCCCCCCAGATCCCCCCAGACTCTCTGGGGCCGTCCTGGGTCAGGGGCACCGGCCGGTGGAACAGGAGCCACCTCAGGGGCCCTCGGAGCTCTGTGGGGAGGGGGCACCATGGGAGACCCCCAAAAACGGGAGGGGGGGCCTGGGAACCCCCAGGATCCCCAAATCTCCCCCGGGAACCCCAAATCCCCCTGAAAAGCCCCCAAGGTTGGCCCAGGACCACCCTGGAACCCCAAAGTCCCCCCAGCACCCCCAGGACCCCCCTCGAGACCCCTCTCAGGACCCCTCCCCACCCCCAGATCCCCCCACAGTGCCCCAGGACCCCTCCCCAGACCCTCCCTGACCCCTCACGATCCCCCAGCCAAGACCCCTCCCCAGACCCCGCCCCACACCCCGGAACCCTCCCCAAAGCCCCCCCAGCCCCCCGGACCCTCCCACGCCCCCCGATCCCCTCTCAGCCCCTCCCGGCCCTGTCCCGGCCGCCTCAGCAGCTCCCGGAGCGCTCCGGCCGCTCCCAGCGCCGCCCCCGCTCTCTGCAGCGCCCGGCACGGCACCGCCGCTGCGGCTCGCCTCTGATTGGCTGCAGCGCCGCGGGGAGGCGGGCGCTGCTGAGGGGAGCCGCGCCCTCATTGGCTGGTTCGGGGCGGGGCGCGCCGCTATTGGCTGGGGAGCCCGTGCCGGCGGCGGAGGCGGGAGATTCAGAGGCGAGCGCGGCTGAGGAGGGCGCTGAGGGGAAACTGGGGGGGTTTGGGGCGGTCTGAGGAGAAATTGAGGATTTTGGGCAGATTGACGGGAAATAGGTGGGTGTGCGGTGGGTTTGGGGATAATGAGGGGGTCTGAGGGGGCTTTGGTGGGTCTGAGGGGGCTTTAGGGATCTTTGGGGACAGCTTGAGAGGGTCTGGAGTGTTCTCAGGTGGGTTTAGGGGGATCTGAGGGGAATTGGGAGGGTCTGAGGGGATTTTGGGGGATTGTGAGAGGAGCTGGGGGGATCTGGGAGGTTCTGAGGTGCATCTGGGGGGATTTAGCGGAGTGTGAGGGGATTTCCCAGGGTTTGGGGGGGATTGAGGGGTCTGAGGGGGATTTGGGGCAGTCTGATGGATTTGAGGGGGGTCTCAGGTGGGTCTGGGGTCAATTTTGTGGAGAACTGGGGGGTCTGAGGGTCCCGTGAAGGTTTTGGGGGTCCAGGGTGATCCTGGGCCAACCTTGGGGGGGGTTGGGGCTCCCGGAGGGGTCCCGGGGGAGATTTGGGGGTCCCGGGGGGTCCCAGGCCCCCCCTGAACCGGGGTCTGGGGGTTTCGGGGCGAGGGGGCACAACAGGGGTTCCACCCCCCCCTCCCGTTTTTGGGGGTCTCCCATGGTGCCCCCTCCCCACAGAGCTCCGAGGGCCCCTGAGGTGGCTCCTGTTCCACCGGCCGGTGCCCCTGACCCAGGACGGCCCCAGAGAGTCTGGGGGGATTTTGGGGGGCATTTTGGGGGGGGTTGAGAGGGTGTGTGGGGATTTTGGGGGGGTTTATGTGGATTTTGGGAGGGCTTTTTTGGACTTTGGGGGATTTTGTTGGGATTTATGGAGAATTATTGGGGTTTTGGGGGGTTTTGTGGATTTAGGGGGTTTTGGATTTGGGGGGATTTTATTGAGGTTGGGGGGGTTGATTTTTGAGGGGGTTCAGTGAAATTTTGGCGAGTTTTTTGAGTTTTGGTGGGTTTCACTGGGATTTTGTGGGATTCTCTGGGGTTTTGGAGGATCTTATTGTAATTTCTTGGAAATTTGGGGATTTTTAGTGGAATTTGTGGGGGATTTGGGGGTCTGGGGCCTTTGGGGTTGTCCCCGGGTTTGCGGAAGGGCTGAGAGGCATCAAAATCTCCTTAAAACCCCACAAGTCCCAATAAAGCTCATGAAGTCTGAAATAAATATGACAAAATCCCATTAGAACACCCTAGAATCCCAATAAAAGCCCACAAAATCTTTTGAAATCCCAATAACGCCCAAAATCCCGATGAAAGCCCGCAAATCCCCCAAAAAATGTCCCAAAAACCATAAAACTCCCAGAAAATTTCACCCAAGACCCAAAGAAATCATGACAACACCCAAATAACAACACGAAACCCCAAAAGCCTACCAACATTCTCAAAAAAAACCTCAAATCCCCAATAAATCCCACTAAAAGCCCCCACAATACCAGTAAAATGCCTCAAAATCTCCTAGAAATCCCAATAAAACTGCCAGAATTTCTCAGAGTCCCAAAAAAACCCGAACAAAATCTCAGTAAAGCCTCCCAAAATACAAACCAAACTAAAAAAATTTCAATCAACCCCCAAACATCCCCAGAAGAAACCCCCCCCCAAAGCGCCAATAAAACCCCCAAAATCCAAACCCCCCAAAATCCACAAAAGCCCCCAACATTTCCCACCTTGTCCCAGCATGTCTGCAGTCATTCCCAGGCGCTGCCAGTGGCCCCAGGAAGGTGTCAGCTCTCCCAGTGTGATCCCCCAGTCATGCCCAGAATATCCCAGCTGCCTCCAGCATGCATCCAGTCCTGCCCAGTTCCTCCAGTTTGCTTGCAGCATGATCCCAGTTTCTCTCAGGTGCTCCCAGTAGCCCAAAGTGTGATCCCAGTCACTCCCTTTCAATCCCAATATGATCCCAGTAAGCTCCAGTTGGATCCCAGTCACATGCCAGCCCTCCCAGTGTGCTCCCAGTATAATCCCAGTTGCTCCCAGTCAGGCCCAGTATGGGGGATGATGTGCAGGGTGTGTTCCCAGTCACTCTCAGATACTCCCAGTATTAGTCCAGTCCCTCCCAGTATGATCCAGAGATGAGCCCAGTGTGCTCCCAGTCCCTGCCAGTATGAACCAGTTGTGCTCCACATGGTTCCAGTTGCTCTCTTTCACCCTCCCTTTTGTTCCAGTCACTCCCAGTTCCTTCCAGTATGATCCCATTTGCTGCCAAGCACTCCCAGTCAGCCTCAGTGCAGTGGCACTCAGTGCCAGGATGATCCCAGTCACCTCCAGCGTGATCCCAGTTGATCCCAGTATAAGCGCAGTTTTTTCCAGTGACCACCAGCATGTTCCCAGCCACTCCCAGTTCCTCCCAGTTGGATTTTTTGGGGGGATGTTTGGAGAATGAAGAAGTGCGAGGCTGAGCGGAAAAGGCCCCTCGGGGGGACATCGGGGGGGTGGCGGTGGCGGCTGGCGGCAGAGGCAGCCTGGAGGAGCAGAGCCCTGTGTCCCCCAGGAGCCCAAAGTGGGGAGCCCAGAGAGGGGGGAGCGCCGCCATGGGCGGGAGCCTGCAGAGGCTGGAGAGGGGCAGGGGGGACTCCTTGGAGCCCCTGCAGCCCGGAGCAGAGCATGAGGGGAGAAGGGAGCCCAGAAGGGAGCCCAAAAAGCCCCAGCATCCCTGAATGGGGAGCGAAGAGGGGGCAGCTTTTGGGATTGCTGGGACTGCCAGCAGGCTGGGGAGGGCGGGCACCGAGGAGTAGGGGGACCCCAATGCAAGCGTGACCCCAGCAGCTGGGACAGGGGGAACTCCCAAAGAGCAGAGGGGAGGGAGCAGGGGTGGGGAACTCCTGGGAGGCTTTTTCCAGGCTGAATCTTGGTGTTTGGGAGGTTTTTCTGGAGCCCCAATGGCCGGTGACTTGTAGAGATGGACTTGGGCAGAGGGACCTTCAGACTCAATGTGCTCATCCTTTGTTTTCCTCAAACCAGGATTTCCATTGCCAACCCCCATTGAGGCTGTGAGGAAAATGCCCCAGAACATGCAAGCAGGTGAGGAGGAAGTCAGTGCACCGTTCCCCTCTCTCCTGCTCCATCTCCCAGCCCAGCAGGGCCCCGGCTGCAGGACAGCCTGGGGGCATCTCCTTGCCCTTGCCTGTGGCCCGGAGGCAAATGCCATCCTGTCCTTGTCCTTCCTCCCCCAGAGCAGGAGCTGGGCATGGAGAGCAGGGAGGACAAATCCCCGCGACAGAAGCTCGTGGCAGAGGCCGTTTTGAGTGGCTCCACGGCGCAGGAACCCAACGGGGAGGAAAAGCCCTGGAGATCCTGCACGAGGAGGGGCTGCAAACGCAGCCCAGGTTGCTCTGAGGAGTAAAGATCCACCCTGTGCCAGGAAGGTGGACAGAGCTTCAGCCAGAGCTTGGAGCTGGTGGTCCATGAGGAGGTTCCTGATGGGGAGAAACCTCACAGGTTCTTGGAGTGTGGGAAGAGCTTCTGGTGGATCACCAGCCTGATCATGCACCAGAGAACCCACACTGGGGAACGGCCCTACGAGTGTGGGGAGTGTGGGAAAGGTTTCAGGTGCAGCTCTGAGCTCATCACTCACTAACGCATCCATACCGGGGAGAGGCCCTATGACTGTCCCGAGTGTCAGAAGAGGTTTCAGACCAGCTCCAGTCTCCTCCAGCATCAATGGATTCACACAGAGGAGAGGCCCTTCCGCTGCCCAGACTGCACTAAGGGCCTCAACTGCAACTCAAACTTTGCCAGGCACTGGTGCATCCACAGCGGGGAGAGGCCCTACCTGTGTCCCCAGTGTGGGAAGAGCTTTACCCACAGCTCTAACTTGACCAAACACCAACAGAGTCACCAGTAAGGGAAGTTCTGCAAGTGCCCTGAGTGTGGGAAGAGTCTCGTGTGCTGCTCCAGCTTCATCCCCCATTGGAGAACCCGCATTGGGAAGAGACCTGCTGATCCATGTTCCCTGTGATCCATGGTGGGAAGACACTTGCCACTTTTCCTGCCCCTGCTAGTGACCTGATGTAGGATTGAAGAACAAGAGGGTCTGGCCAGAGCCGTGTCATTACATTCACTCCCACCTCAGGTCATTGCCAGGGGCAGGAAAGGGACTCTCTCTCTCTCCCTGAGCAGAAAGGTGTCCTTTCCAGGCAGGAGGAAATACGTGGCCAGGAAGAGCCACTCAGTGGTGATGTTGTAGTTTTCCCTGTAAATCGTTTTTCTTATCCCTTCTGTTATCAATATTGCTTTTTTTCCTGTTTGTTCCTTATCTCATTGCTGTTCCCAGTAAATTGTTTTTATCCCAGCCTGGGATCTTTGCCTTTTGTGCTTTCCATGGGAGGTGGGAGGGCAGTGAGCAGCAGCGCGGTTTTAGCAGGAGCAGGAAATTGGGGAATCCCATTCCTGAACCCCGGCCCATGGAAACCGAGCATCCCAGCTGGTCCCAGCCCTGCTGGCCATGGCAACAGCCTTGGGAGCGGGTCCCTGGCTGGGGCTGTGGGAACCTCTTCCCTCTGGTGCCCAGGGACAGGACTGGAGGGAACGGCTGCAGCTGAGTCGGGGCAGGCTCAGGTTGGATCTCAGGAAAAGGTTTTTGCCCAGAGGCTGCTGGGGCAGTGCCCAGGCTCCCCTGGGAAGGCTCCAGCTCCAGGGCTCTCTGAGCTCCAGCAGCGTTTGGCCAGCGCTGCCAGGCCCAGGCTGGCATTGTTGGGGTGTCCTGTGCAGGGCCAGCAGTTGGACTCCAGGATCCTGATGGGTCCCTGCCAGCTCAGCCAATTCTGTGGATCTGGGATCCCATGACCCACAGCAACAGGGTCCTGGTGATGGCTGCCTGCTAAGGATCAGATTTGTCACAGGCCCTCAGAGGGGTTCCATGGGGACTTTCCAAGAGTCTCCAGGCTGTTCAAGAGCTGGAATGTCACAGGCAGAGACAGGGGCTCCATGGGGACCTCCCAGGGGTTTCTGGGGATGGTAAAGAGCTTTGTGCTCAGAGGCAGTCACAGCCATTCCATGGTGACATCCCAGGGCACCTTGGGCTGCAAAGGCACCCATCTGTCACAGGCACTGACGGGGGCTGCACGGTGACATCGCAGGAGTCCCCAGGCTGCCAAAGAGCCGGGATGTCCTGGACACTCACAGGGGTTCCTGTCATGGGCACAGTGGGAGCCTCAGGCAAACCTTTATTTCTTTATTGGAGAAACTCCTGCTGAGTCATGAGATGGAGAAATGACACCCAACAGCCACCATGGATCCTCAAACCCCTGCAGGGCCCCTAGACTTCCAAAATTTATTTTAGTAGAGGAGAGTGGGAGTGGCTGGATCCAATCCCAGCCCCAGACTTTGTCAAAGGTGTAAAAGATTGGACAGGTAGAATTGAACCTTAATGCAATTTGTCCCACAGGATTATTGATGGAATTCTAGATAAATTTATATAAATACAGCTCTGATTGATTCTGATCATGATTAGACAGAATGGTTTGTTTACACCACAGATTAAATTTAAAAAAAGAGAGTAATTTACTCCACAGTATAGGAGCTATAACAATTATTAGAATATAGTGATCTAGGAAGCAATTTTGATGTCACCTGAGCCTTGCTGGAGTTGTTGGAGCCCATGGCAGTTCCTCCTGCTCCAGCAGGAACTGCCTTTCCTGTGCCAGGAGCAGGGCAGGTCCCGCTGCAGGAAAAGCCCCAGGCCAGCCCCAGCACAGGGAAGGGCTCGGGCACAAGGGCAGAGTGCCGTGCTGGGAGCTGTGCCAGGCAGAGCCTGAGGCACCAAAGGCACCTTGGCAGCAGCAGCTGCTTGCAGGGCATGGCCAGAAGCCTCCCTTGGCAGCCCGGCCTGGTGGCCAGCACTGCAGAGCTGCTGCCTCAGGGCTCATTTCTGCCTGGGCTCTGAAAAGCCACTTCTGCTCCAGGAGCCTGCCTGGGAAGCCATTGGCCCCAGCACCTTGGGGACAAGATATGAATGACAAAACTCTTCATGCCAGCAGAGACAAGGCAGGGGCAGAGGAAAGGGCAGAGCCAGGCCCAGGGGACAGGGCTGCCATGGTGATGGCTGTGAGGTCACTGCCCCTGCAGCAGCCTGGCTGCCCTCAGCAGACATTCTGGCCAGAAGCTTTGTGAGGGCACCCAGCACATCAGAGAACCCACACAACAGGAATTCTCTCCTTGGGGATGAGTGGGTTTCACTGGGTCAGGTTGCACAAAGCTCCTGCTCTTGGACAATTCTCTGGAAAAACAGTTGCAGTTTTGGGCCACTCTCATGATTGTAAAATATTTTCTTCTTTTAACAAATGTAAATCCACCCTCATTCAGTTGAAAGATGTTGGCCCTTGTCCTGTCACTGCAAGATTTGGGAGAAAATAACTTTGACCACTATTTTTCCATTTTCACAGACCTTGGAGAAGACTGAAAAATCTCCCAAGATGGGGTTTGGAGGCCTCTTCACATAACCAGCAGGGAGAGGCTGATGGCTCTGGGCTCAGTGGTGTGGAGACTGAGGACAGAACAGGAGCAGCCCAAAAGGGATTGAAGGGTGGTTTCAGAGAGGCTGGAGTTTTTCTTCATTATATAAAACAGCCAGAGAAAGAAATAATGGCACCAATGGTGTGGAGTGTCCCTACCCCAGGAGGCAGGGATTCTACCCAGAGAGCCACCATTGGGCAAGGGGCGTGATTTAAAGAAGATTCCCACTCTCCACCCTGTGGGGTGTGCCCTTTCAAGCCCAGGAAAAGATACTCCACCCCATCTGGTCAATAAGGAATGGCCTCACAATGTTCTTCCTTTTCTGTACCCTCATTGGTTTATGTTCTACTGCAATGCCTCCAGCTTAGATTTTTTCCTTGATTGTCCTCCTTGATCCACCCCTTTGCAGTCCCCTGCTCCTCCTGCTATTGGACTCCAACCCTAAGCTTCACCCCTAAACCCATGACCCCACCCCCTTAATTTCTTTTCTTGGGCTCTGGCACAATAAAGGATCCTGGGTAGTGCTAAACCAAGAGCCATCCTGTTGCCTTCCTTTCCCTGTTGTCATCGGTGCCTGCCTGAGGTCTGAGACTCCGGGGCCTGGAGGAGTTGTTACGCTGCTTACTGCAGCAGAACCCAAGTGCAGCTGGGGAAGCCCAGACTGGACACTAGGGGAAAGGAATTCCCTCGCCAGTGCAGGGCTGTGGTGCAACACATCTCCCAGAAGGAGCCTGGAGCAGTCCAAGGCTTTGTGTGGGCAGGCAGAGGCAGGCAGGAGGCAGAGCTGTCAGCAAAGGAAGGGGCCAGCCAGGTGGGGCAGCGGGGGATGAGGACAGCCTGCAGGGACAGAGGCACAGGATTGCTCAGCATCAGAAACACCTTTTCCTTGCTTGTCCCCAGCTGTCATCACTGCCTCCAGTGTTCTGCTTTACCTGGAGCATGGGGATACTTTTTTGGTCCTGTCCCTCAAAAGGATCTATTTTAAGTATGAGAAACTTCAGTGTTTCACTCCCTTTTGAGTCTCTGAGAAGTTTTTTGAGCACACTCTGAAGGACTGAGTCTGATACAAAGAGCACAAAGCCCCAGAGGGTGATTAAAGTCCTGGTGCTGTGTCTGTGCTGCTGAGCTGGGCCGGGCTCCTGGCCCAGAGGCAGCTCCTGGCAAGGGCAGCGCTGCAGAGAGACAGCTCTGTCCAGGAGCAGCTCCTGTGCACAGCCCAGCAGGGCTGGGGCACTGCCAGGGCAGCTCAGGGACACCAGCAGGGCACAGACAGAGCTGACAGGGCTCAGCACTGGCAGGGGCTGGGGGATGTCCCAGAGGGGGCTGTGTCACAGCAGCACCTCTGTGGCTGTGTCATGGAGGCACAGAGCAGCTGTGATGTCAGCAAGGGGTGTGTGACAGCACAGAGTGGGCTGTGTGAGGTCACAGATTGGGCTATGACACCACAGAGTTTGTTGTGTGAGGTCATTGAGCAACTACAGCATCATAGAGGGGATTGTGTGACATCACAGAGCAGGCTGTGCCATCATGGCATGGCTGTATGACATTATAGAGCAGACTGTGATGTCAAAGTGTGTGCTGTGACATTACAGAGTGGCAGTATGACATCACAGAGAGGGTTTTGTGACATCACTGAGGGTGTTGTGACATCACAGAACTGTCTGTGACATCACAGAGTAGGGTGTGAGGCCATGGAGCAGAGTCTGCCATCATGGAGGGTGGCCCTCTGTGACATAAGAGAGTGGGTTGTGACATCACCAGGTGATGGAGCAACATCATAGAGCCAGGTGTGCAATCACAGAACAGACTGTGACATCACAGGGTGACTTTGTGACATCACCAAATCTTCTGTGACATCACAGAGCAGCTTTATGATATCACAGACTGATATCCCAGCACTGGCCCTGTGATACCATGAAGGGGCTTTGTGACATCACAGAGCAGCTGTGTGCGTCATCACTGAGTTGCCAGTGATTTCATAGAGTAGGCTCTGTGACATCATAGGCTGGACATCATAGAATGGATTCTGCCATCACAGGGTATCTGTGTGACATCACAGAGGGGTTGTGACATCATAGAATGGCTGTGTGACATCCAGGATAGGTTGTGTGATATCACAACATTATCTGTGACATCATAATGAGGGCTGTGACATCACAAATGGGCTGTGTGACATCACTGGGGTTTTGTGACATCACAAGGGGCTGTGTGACATCACAGGGGCTGTGTGAGGTCACTGGGGAGGTCACTCTGCCCCAGCCCCCCTCACAGCTCCCCCAGAGCAGTCCAACACTGCTCGTGCACAGTGGGGTCCCCTGTCCCCCCGGGTCCCCCCGCCCCCGGCGCCGCAGCCTCCCCCAGAGGATGTTCCACGAGATCGACCCCAGAGCCTGGCACGGGGACGGGGGGACGGGGCCCTGGGGGTGGGACAGGGGCACAGGGACCCCCCAGCAGTGTCTGTGTGTCCCCCAGGGCCAGAGCCTGGGCCAGGGCTCCTTCACCCTGTTACGAACGAGGGCTTGAGAACGCTGAAAAAATCCCTGGGAAAAGATCAGCAACAACCAGATTTAATATTAAGCGACAGCATCACAAAGTTCCTTGGCAAGAGTCACTCTGCTCCTGACTGGACACTTCAGGCACACCGGGGGAACAAAGCAACAACAAAACCAAACCAAATCCAGGCAAATAAAGCAGAAATGAACCAAGAACGGTCCCTGTGTATGTGTGTGTGTGTGACACAAGGACAGTGAGGACAAGGATAAAAGGAATATGATCTAAAAGCTGAACAGAGCTCAAACTTAACAGGACTTAACTAATACCTTAACCTAAACTTCTCCCGTAAACTTAACAATTTAGTAAAAGAACAACACTTAACAGTCTTTAACCTCATTTATAACCTATGACTAAATAATTTAACAGTGGAATAACACTTAACAATAGTCATCTTAGCTAATAAATTAAACCTAACAAATTAGCAAAAGAGCAACTGTCGTGGGGACAGGACATTTTCATGCTTATTATCCCAAATCGTGGTTTCTGTTCCCTGCTCCGTTTGTTGTGTCTATCGTTTTGTCTTTCCCCCGCCCCTGCCTTGGGGCTGGGCTTTTTGCATGCTTGCTTGGCCAGCTGGCTGCTTGCTTGCTCTTCTAGCTTTGCTTCTCTTTCTTTTTTTTTTTTCTTGCTTTTTTAGCTCGCTTGCTTTTTCGCCATTTTTTTTTCTCGTTTCCCCGGTTTCTGTTGTTCCCTTTCTTCCCTTCCCCCCCCCCCCCTTTTCCCCCCCGAAGATATCGGACCGGCGCCGGGCAAGGGGCTCTGTCCGGGGTCTGCAAGAGAAGCTTCGTACCCTCCGCAGCGAAGAGAGAAACGGCTCGACCCCTTGGACTGGTGAAACATCTGTTGCCATCTCGGGCTATTTCTCTTGTGCTGGGAGTGTTTTTTTGTTGTTCTTTAATAAACAAGCTTTTTTCCACTTCCCCTCTGAAGAAATTCTTCCCGAACCCAGTGGTGGGGAGGGGGGAAGGTGCGGAGGGTTTTGTTTCCTATAAGGGGCTCCTTTGGAGATATTTTCCCCTAATTTGTCCTAAACCAGTTCAAATAATTTGGTGGCCCGTACGGGGAAACCGGACGAAGTGGAAAAAGCTTTACTCTAATAATATTTTTGGCTTTAACTGTTTGTGGGAATATTGGTATGTCTCCTTTTAAAGTTGTAATGTCATTTGGAGTGAAAGCCTGCCTCTATCTCTGGTCATTAGGGTTCTTTGAAGTTTTCATAGCTTTATGGTCACTGGGGTTATTTTCTTATCCAGAAATAGCTCCGGTATTGTCCCTAATACGTAGCTTTTGTAGCAGAAGGGCACTAACCAGAATATTCATCGGGCTGGGCTTGAGTGTGATACTTTGCAAGGGGCTTATAAAAATGTTGTTATCGGTTCCAGGAATGTATAATTCGTGGTTGCAGCTGTGTGTTAAATTTGTTATGGGGGAGGAGGTTATTCAGCCTTTGCTTTCCTTTTCCTCCTCCGAATTGTTTACATTTCTATTAGAAAATGTTCAGTTCTCCCTGACTGCCAAGGACACCATCTTTCTGTTATTTAATTTAACAACCTTGCTCTATACTGTCTGCAGTTTATATAAGATGAAGGCTGCAATTTCTAGAGGGGCTGGTGAGACCCCTGATTTAGGGGTACAACCAAGGGTAAAAAGTCCTGAGTGGTGTGGGAAATGGGAGGATATGGGCCAAATTTTAAAGGAGTTTTCTGATCCGGTAGACTGGGACTTTCCATCTGAGCAAATTCAGAACCCGGCTGAGGTGGCGAAGTACCTGAAAGGGAAATGCCAGGATAACCCTAAGGAGAAAAGGATCCTTGCAGTGAGCTGGGCCCTGGCATATGCTTATCGTACCCTGCTAGATACTGTAGGGCAGCAGACAGAGGCAGGGGGGCAGGGAGATAAATCAGCAGCTATCCCAGTTACTCAGGCTGCAGCTAACACCCCAGGCTCGAAGCCAGCAGTTAAATCAGACAGTGAGCCTCAACCAAGGGCTGTTGCTACTAGTACAAGAAGTGGAAAGTGTACAGATAAGACTGACCGACCAGTGGAGGATGATGATGATGATTACGATGCAGGAGAAGGACCCTCAACACCTCCTGACATAAAATCAGGAGTCAAAGCAACTGGCACAAGATCAGAGGCCACTATTGATTCCTTCTCCCTGAGGGACCTTCGAGGCCTAAGGAAGGATTATCGGCGACAGCCCGACGAATCTATAATTAGTTGGCTGGTCCGCCTTTTGGATGCGGCAGGGGAGGCTACCATTCTGGATGGCACTGAAGCGAGGCATTTGGGATCCCTGTCACATGATCCCGTCATCGACCAAGGCATGATGAGGGGGGCTAGGCCTCACAGCCTCTGGGAACGGGTCCTGGACAGCGTGGCACAGAGATATCTGTGTGTGCCGATGACCTCTATGTTCAGCAGACACGATGGAAGACCATAGAACAGGGGATCCAACGCCTGAGGGAGATGGCAGTGGTGGAGATCATTTTTTCAGACGATGTAACAACTAGGAATCCGGACTTTGTACCATGCACACCTGTAATGTGGAGGAAACTGGTGCGACTTGGGCCACCTGAATACGCTTCTGCTCTAGCAATAATGAAGCGGGAGGAGGTATATGAGACTGTACTCGATATGGCGAAGAAACTTCGGGCATATGCGGATGCTGTACATGGCCCGACTCATGCCAGAATTGCAGCTGTGGAAACATGACTGCAGGAACTAGAAGACAAAATAGAGGAAAGCAGCAAGAAACTCAGGGAAGAGATTAAGGAAGACCTCCTCCAAATTTCAGCTGTACAAATTAGAGGCCCTGGTACCCAACGCAGACGTTCCCTTGTTGGGGAGAGAAGGTACACCCCACGAGCTGAGTTGTGGTTCTTCTTACGTGAGTCTGGAGAAAACATGAGGAAATGGGATGGGAAGCCTACTGCTGCTCTGGCACAACGGGTGCGTGAATTGAAGGAAGGTAAGAAAAGGAAAGCAGCCCCAGTTGCCCGTAGCCGAACAGCCAGGTATGATGATGATGATGACATGTCTGATCCCCTTGAGGGAACCTCCAAGACATATGCCCCAGGAAAGAAGGATAAACAGGCGTAGAGGGGCCCTGCCTCTAGCCAGGTAGAGGCATGGGAAAACCGTATCTTTTGGACGGTGTGGATCCGATGGCCTGGCACATCAGAACCACAAAAATATGACGCTTTAGTGGATACTGGTGCACAGTGTACTCTAATACCATCGGGACATGTGGGGGCCGAGCCTGTTTCCATTGCTGGTGTGACAGGGGGATCACAACAACTGACCCTGGTGGAAGCTGAGGTGAGCCTGACTGGGAAGGAGTGGAAGAAACATCCCATTGTGACTGGCCCAGGGGCTCCGTGTATTCTGGGCATAGACTTCCTCCGGAACGGCTATTACAAAGACCCAAAGGGACTCAGATGGGCTTTTGGCATTGCTGCTGTAGAGGCAGGGGACATTAAGCAATTGAACACCTTGCCTGGACTGACAGAAAACCCATCTGCAGTAGGACTCCTGAGGGTAGAAGAGCAGCTCATGCCAATTGCGACCTCGACAGTGCATCGCCGGCAGTATAGAACGAATCGAGATGCCGTGATCCCCATCCACAAAATGATTCGTGAGCTGGAGAGCCAAGGGGTGGTCAGCAAAACCCACTCACCCTTCAACAGCCCCATCTGGCCTGTGCGCAAATCTGACGGAGAATGGAGATTGACTGTGGACTATCGTGCCTTGAATGAAGTGACACCACCACTGAGCGCTGCTGTGCCGGACATGCTGGAACTCCAGTACGAGCTGGAGTCCAAGGCAGCGAAGTGGTATGCCACTATTGATATTGCTAATGCATTTTTCTCCATTCCTCTGGCAGCAGAATGCAGGCCTCAGTTTGCTTTCACCTGGAGGGGCGTGCAGTACACCTGGAAGCGACTGCCCCAGGGGTGGAAACACAGTCCCACTATCTGCCATGGACTGATCCAAACTGCATTAGAGGAGGGTGAGGCTCCAGAACATCTGCAATACATCGATGATATCATTGTGTGGGGGGAAAACGGCAACAGAAGTGTTTGAGAAAGGAGAGAAAATAATCCAGATTCTCCTGAAAGCCGGCTTTGCCATCAAGAAGAGCAAAGTCAAGGGACCTGCTCGAGAGATCCAGTTCCTTGGAGTGAAGTGGCAAGATGGACGGCGTCAGATTCCCACCGATGTCATCAATAAGATCACAGCTATGTCCCCACCAACCAGCAAAAAGGAAACACAAGCTTTCCTAGGCGCCATAGGGTTTTGGAGAATGCACATTCCGGAGTATAGCCAGATTGTGAGCCCTCTCTACCTGGTCACCCGCAAGAAGAACGATTTCCACTGGGGCCCTGAACAGCAGCAAGCCTTTGCCCAGATCAAGCAGGAGATTGCTCATGCTGTAGCCCTTGGCCCAGTCAGGACAGGACCAGATGTGAAGAACGTACTCTACTCTGCAGCTGGGAACCATGGCCTGTCCTGGAGCCTTTGGCAAAAGGTGCCTGGTGAGACTCGAGGCCGACCATTAGGATTCTGGAGTCGAAGCTATAGAGGGTCTGAAGCCAGCTACACTCCTACAGAGAAGGAAATTTTGGCAGCCTATGAAGGAGTCCAAGCCGCCTCGGAGGTGATTGGCACGGAGGCACAACTCCTCCTGGCACCCCGACTACCAGTGCTGGGGTGGATGTTCAGAGGAAAGACTCCCTCTACCCACCATGCCACCAGTGCAACATGGAGCAAGTGGATTGCTCTCATCACACAGCGCGCCCGTATTGGAAACCTGAATCGACCTGGGATTCTGGAAGTAATTACAAACTGGCCTGAAGGTGAGAATTTTGGTCTCGCTGATGAAGAAGAACAAGAAGTGACACGAGCGGAAGAAGCACCACCATACAACCAACTGCCGGCAGAAGAAACACGGTATGTTCTTTTTACTGATGGTTCTTGCCGCATTGTGGGAATGAAACGGAAGTGGAAAGCAGCTGTATGGAGCCCCACACGACAGGTCGCAGAAGCCACTGAAGGAGAGGGTGGATCAAGCCAACTCGCTGAACTTAAGGCCGTTCAGCTGGCTCTGGACATTGCTGAAAGAGAGAAGTGGCCAAAGCTCTACCTCTACACTGATTCGTGGATGGTAGCCAATGCGCTGTGGGGCTGGCTGGAGAGATGGAAAGGGGCTAACTGGCAGCGTAGAGGAAAGCCAATTTGGGCTGCTGAAGAATGGAAAGATATTGCCACCAGGTTAGAGAAACTACCTGTGAAGGTTCGCCACGTAGATGCCCATGTCCCCAGAAGCAGAGCTAATGAAGAGCAGCAAAACAATCATCAGGTAGATCAGGCTGCAAGGATAGGGGTGTCAAAGATAGACCTAGATTGGGAACACAAGGGAGAGTTATTCCTAGCTCGATGGGCCCATGATGCCTCAGGCCATCAGGGTAGAGATGCCACCTACAAGTGGGCACGAGACCGAGGGGTGGATCTAACCATGGACAGTATTTCTCAGGTTATCCACGACTGTGAGACGTGTGCTGCCATCAAACAGGCCAAGCGGGTGAAGCCCCTGTGGTATGGGGGGCGGTGGTCCAAGTACAAGTATGGCGAGGCCTGGCAGATTGACTACATCACACTGCCCCAGACACGCCAAGGCAAGCGCTACGTGCTGACCATGGTGGAAGCCACCACTGGATGGCTAGAGACCTACCCTGTACCTCATGCCACTGCCCGGAACACCATCTTAGGCCTGGAAAAGCAAGTCCTATGGAGACATGGCACACCTGAAAGGATTGAATCTGACAACGGCACCCATTTCAAGAACGGCCTTATCAACACCTGGGCCAGAGAACATGGTATCGAATGGATATATCATATCCCCTATCATGCTCCAGCTGCTGGCAAAGTTGAACGGTGCAACGGACTCCTTAAGACTACCCTGAAGGCACTTGGTGGGGGAACATTTAGAAACTGGGAAAATAACCTAGCAAAAGCAACCTGGATGGTCAACACCCGAGGGTCCATCAATCGAGCTGGCCCTGCCCAGTCTGAACCCTTGCACACAATAGATGGAGATAAAGTCCCTGTGGTACATATGAAGGGTATTGTTGTCTGGATTAATCCCACCTCAGGCAGAGACAAACCCATCCGTGGGATTGTTTTTGCTCAAGGACCTGGTTACACTTGGTGGGTAATGCAGAAAGATGGGGAAACCCGTTGTGTACCACAGGGAAACCTGGTCTTAAGTGAAAACTGAGTATAAGATTTCATTGTGACACAGATGGAAATAGAATAAGGGGTGGATAATGTCGTGGCTTGTAAAATAAGCATGTATTCTATTTTGCCATCTGTTGGGGGTTAGGCAGTTTTTTCTTATCTCTTTCAGGAACAATGACACTGCCCGGAAGACAATGTCCTGCTAATGGGCTATATAATGTCCTGGCTTGTAAAATAAGCATGTATTCTTTTTTTGCCATCTGTTGGGGGTTAGGCAGTTTTTCTTATCTCTTCCAAGAACAATGACACTGCCAGGAAGACAATGTCCTGCTAATGGGGTATTGAATTACTCACTGTGGCTGGTAAGATTAGTTACATCATCCCATTGGGAGATGCTCCACCCAGAGGGAGGAGCCAAGCATCCCTGCCACCATAAAACAAGCACTTCTGAGACCACAGACAGCCTTCTTCGCTGGATTTCCGAGTGGAATCAGGAACTGAGGCCCAGCTGCTCCTTCGCCGCATTTTCGGAAGGGATCTACACCCTTCTGCAGATCGCCGCTCCAGGAGGAGCAGCCACCATTTGGCTGGACTGCTATCAGCACCCTGACTTCTCAGGGTGCCAGGTTTTTCTCACTCTGCCAGTGGTTGTTTTGCTTGTGTTAAATTACATTGTTATTTAGTTGTTTTTTTCTTTCTTCCAGTAAAGAACTGTTATTCCCGTTTCCCATATCTTTGCCTGAGAGCTTTTTTTTTTAATTCTGAAGTTGTGATAATTCAGAGGGAGGGGGTTTACCTTCTCCATTTCACAGGAGGCTTTTGCCTTCCTTCACAGGCTCCTGTCTTTTCAACCCAAGACAACATCCCAGTTCACTTTCATGTCATGTACTCATGAATGCATTGACCCGTGAGGATGGGAGGAGATTTTCCCCATGGTCCCTGCACTGGTCAGTGGCATGGATGCAGGATGAGATCAGGGTGATTCTGGCAGTGTTTGGGGAATAGGCCCCTCTGGCTGCAGCTGCACTTTGCTCCAAGCTGCTCTTCTGCATCCATTTCCATGCTCAACATCTCCATCTCTCCTGTCTTCCATGCAGGCTTCCAGTATCCTGCCAGTGTCAGGTGTGCTGCAGCCAGGAGAGACCCAGCAGGTCTCCTTGCCCTTCTCTGGCCACCTCAACAGCATCTCCAGTGCCACGGCGCTGTGCCACGTGGAGGAAGGCCCCAGCTCTGAGGTGCTGGTGCCCGGGGAGGCCTCACGTGCCAGCTGCTCCCCGAGCCCCCAGGAGATCAACTGTGGCTCTGGGGCACCTCTCAGGGAGAGGTGAGTAAGCCTTCCATGGGTTCCTGCTCTCCATGGCTTACTGTCCCTGCAGGGCTTCCCTGCTCCAAGGACTCTGTGCTCAGAGGTGCTGCATAGCAAAGGCCAGAAGCAGCACAGGGATGGCCACTCTTGGCTCCCTGGCTCCCAAGAGAGGAAGCACCTTCTTCTGTTGGGACAGAGCATCTTCTTCTCTAGTTTAGTGGTGAGCCCTCCTGCCTCAGATGCTGCCTGCAGGGAGCTGGGCTCTGGCCCTGCCTTGGCACTGCCTCTAGAGGTGTCTTTAGCTCCATGGTGTTGTGTTGCATCTTCTTCATCATCTTCCTTCTTCACCAAAACAGTGGGATTGTGGTGTGGGCAGGCGTGGGGCACAGACCAAACCTTGGTTTGGGTGCTGGTGCTGCCACAGATGAAGTCCTTGCAGTGCTGATCTGCCAGGGTTCTCCTGATGGTGGGGCAGCAGCCATAAAAGCTCCTGTCCTTGGGGCTCCCCTTCAGCTGCAGCAGTGGGCAAGCACAGGAGAAGCTCTGCTCCAGCAGGGCAGCCCAGCTCAGGACACACAGGCAAAGTGTGAGCTGGGAGTGGAGGCTGCTTAAAGCAAGCCTGTGCATCAGGACTTCCTTCAGGCCAGGCTGAAGTTGGTTTCATGGGGAGGAGAGGGACGGGGCTGCTTCAGATGGTTTCCATGGCAGACAGCACCAGCTGGCTTGGTCACAGCTGGCTTCCAGCAGGAAATCTGGCTGACAAGAGCCTGTCTTGCAGGAGAGCAGTTCCTGCAGCCTTTGCTTTCTGACTGATGGGATTATTCTCATTTAGGATCAGGCTATGAGTTGTTAAACCGAGGCTCACAGACAGAGACTCTCTAACTCATTGAAGTTAGAAAGTGGTATGTTTATTAACCCCGGCGGGCGGCACCAGAGTCGTCCCTACAAGGTGTGACTGCGCTGTACAAGGTTCTTTGCCCTCTCTTTATTTCCCAAGATCTTACATACAATAGATGTGCACAACCCAGCACCTTCCCTCCCCACTCTGTATTAAAATGAGGTCATTAGTCCTTCACACCTGCGCAATTCTTCTCTGGAATTGGGTCGGTGGTCTCGAATTGGGCCAGTGGTCTTAAGGGATGAAGTCAGGAATGTCTTCATCAGGTCTCTGTGACCCTCTGGCACCATCCACGGTCCCCTGCTTAGTGATTGATTGACATAAAGCCCAGGTGCTAACCATTGTTCTACTGGTTTCAAGGTGTTCTTCTAACAGTTCACTTACTCCACTTCCTTCTATCAAGAAGCTCATCATGCTAAACAATATAACAATCAGCTCTGGCTGAAGCATCTCATCATCATTAACCTGTGGTCTGCCTGTCTAACTGACATCCTGATCAATGTGAATTGCTTCTAAGCCTCAGCTGAAATCCGAACTCATTGAAATCCTGCTTCAGCTCTGCCCAGGCAGAAGGGAGCTGAATGAGCTGAGTAAGAATTGCAGGAGAGATCAGCAGACGTTGGCACTCTGTGCTCTGCTTGAAACTGGGAAGTCAAGAGACAAAGGGCGTTTTCAGGCACAGCGCAGAGAGCTGGTGGATCAGCCTTTGGCAGGGGGCTGGAGGTGTCTGGCTGTGCCTGGAGAGGCAGCTTGCACAGTCAAGCCCTTCTGATGGCAAGGCTCAGGCTTGGCTGGTCCTGGAGGTGCCCTTCCACCACTGCCCTCCCTTGGGATGTTCCCAACCTCTGTGGGTTGAGGAGAATTCACAGAAATGGCCTGGCACTGCTGCCTGGCCTCAGGGTCAAGGAATGAAGTGCAGGGCCAGCCAGGACGAGTGAGCCCAAGGTTCTGGTGCTGACTCTCAGCCATGTTTTCTGTTTTGTCTGCAGAAGGGAGCTGAAGCAGCCGGCTCCAAAGCTTGAGGAGGAGACAAAAGCCTTGGCGGAGGAAGAGAGGCGGAAGGAGAAAGAGAAGCAGAAGAAAGAAAAGAAGGGTGTCTCTGTGGGGAAGGAACCTCCAAAAGCAGAGAAGGGGAAAACCAAACCCCCAGAGAAGAAGGAAAGCAAGGCCCCAGAGAAGAAGGACACCAAAATCCCAGAGCGGATGGAAACCAAAGCCCCAGACAAGATTGAAAACAAACTCCCAGAAAAGAAAAACAAACATCCAGAAAAGAAGGAAACCAAATTCCCAGAGAGGAAGGAAAGCAAGGCCCCAGAGAAGAAGGACACCAAAGCATTATTAGAGAAGAAGGAAACTAAATTCCCAGAGAAGAAGGAAACCAAAGCTCCAGAGAAGATTGAAAACAAACTCCCAGAAAAGAAATACAAACCTCCAGAAAAGAGGGAAATCAAAATCCCAGAGAGGAAGGAAAGCAAAGCACCAGAGAGG
This sequence comes from Passer domesticus, assembly GCF_036417665.1. NCBI lineage: Eukaryota > Metazoa > Chordata > Aves > Passeriformes > Passeridae > Passer > Passer domesticus. The sequence goes on along the minus strand of NW_026990160.1, from coordinate 922,257 downwards.
AAGGAATTGAAAATCCTAAAGAAGGAAACCAAATCTCCAGAGAAGAGAAGCAAACCTCCAGAAAAGAAGGAAACCAAATGCCCAGAGAGGAAGGAAATCAAAATCCCAGAGAAGGAAACCAAGGCACCAAAACAGAAGGAACCCAAAGCCCCAAAGAAGGGGGAAGCCAAAGTGCCAGAGAAGAGAGAGACCAAAGCCCCAAAGAAGAAGGAACCCAAAGCCCCAAAGAAGGGGGAAGCCAAAGCCTGAAAGAAGGGAGGAACCAAAATCCCAGAGAACCCAGCTGAGCTGGAGAAGAATTCTTTATTTTATTCACGCAACTTATTTTATACAGTTTGACAAACCTAATGTGCCACTTTAGTTAGTTAATAGATTTCTTATTATTAGTTATGCCAATTATTCTGTTGGATAATAAAATATATTTTACTTGTGCATCAAATCTCTCTGTTGTATTGTTTGTATTGTTACCTATTCTCTTCACTGATTCTCATGGGACAAATCCCTTGTTCTTGCAGGTGCATTTGTTTTTCACCCTCAGATCAGATTGGTCACCAAGTCTCATTCTCAAAATAACTTCACATGGGAACTTGTGACTGCTTAGCTGTACTTAGAAGAGATGACAGGCCAGCTGTTAATATAGCAGAACAAGGCCTGGTTTCATAAGGCCTTTCTTTTATCATTATTCTACCTGTCTATGACATCTCCCCCTTTTTGTTCATTTAAAAAAGGCTCCTATGTTCTGATGTTGAAACAGCTCACTCTTGGGAGGGTATGATCTCATGAAGGTTATCACTGGTTATCTGTTAGATGTGGGACAAGATACATAAAAGACCAATTACAATCAACAAAACTTACCCAGTTCTGTCAAGTCATTGACACAGGGTTTTGCAGCATGAGCAAACAAAAGAATAATGTCCAATGTCTCTTAGGGAAATGGAAAGAAATGACCATTGTTTCCAATTAGCTGAGAAGTAGGAGAAGGTCCATTAGCTGGAAATGTTGATCTTGGACATCACTGAATGTCCTCCTGGAGCTGGAACAGGGAAGAACTGAAGAAGGTTGGGAGGAGCACTGTCCCATGATGATGCCATGAGGCTTTTGTTGGCCAATTGCCTCTGTCAGTTTCCAGGCACAGCTGTGTCTTGGCAGTCCTACTCCTGTTCCTGTTCTGGCCACAAAGGCTGCAAGGGGATGAGGTTATTTCTCTTTCCACTGGGCCTCATTTCCTCAGAGCTGATCAGTATCTGATGGAATGAACAGGTGACTGCTTTGAGCTGTTGGTGATAAAACACAGGCATCTCTTCTCCTGAAGTTAATGAATCAATTAGGCTTCCCTGTGGGACACTCCACTGGGATTTAGATGGGATGATCTTTTCTCCAAATTTCTAATGTAAATATTGCATGATTCAAAATGATTAGTCGTCCAAATTTCTCATGTACATATTGCATTATTTGAATGTTCTTAAGGCATTCATTCCTCTCCTTTTTTGTTTTTTAAGAATGAGATGCATGTCTTTTATGAGTATGAAAAAATATCATAGTAAAATAATACATGTAGTGGACAAGTAACTTAGAGCAATTAGGAATAATTTGGATACAACGATCAGGAATATTTCAAATAGCAGACAAAACTAACAACATAGGTGGAATGAAATAAATAGCAATCTCTGAAATAATGTACCATCACCCCAGAGTCTGCAAACAGCTGACAAACCTCGATTCAGTGGGGACTTGGATAATTATTTCCAGATCATAATTCCCAAGTTCCCTTTAAAAATAGTTCAACTGTCATGTATGGAGGGTCAAATTGCAAAGTCAAAGCAACTCAAATCTAGTTTTGATGCAGAAAACATCTGGGTCTGTTGGCTAATTCCTCTCCAGGTAGAGTTAAGGCCTGGCCACCACCCAAGCTCTAAGTTGGAGAGAATTCCCTATATGTAATTTTAAACAAGGCTCCTAAGAATAGCACTTAGGAGTAAAGGTCTAGGGGTGAAAGACTGATGAATCATCCAATAGCTGTCTCCTCCAGAATTTCCTCAGCATAGAGATGCTTTAAACACAGCAAACTGTTGGGGTGGTTCTGTAATAACAATTGGGACTGCATCTGATTGCTTAGAGTAGATGTCATAATACCATCAGTTTAGAGGAGGCTTCTGACAAAGCTGAGACATCATTTCCTGGAACTCTGAAAAATACTTAAAAATCATGAGACAGCACTGAGTCAAACCATGGAGCCCCAGTGCAGAGCCCAGCTAGAGGGGTAGTCTGGTCTAAGAGATACATGAGCAGCTAGAGAACAAAGGAGGGATCCTGAAACGACACGTGTCTTGTAGATAATTACACCAAAAGATGGTAAAGCATATGAAAAGCTGGCTATAAAAACAGGAATACAAACATGAATGTATTTATGACAGAAAAAATGCAACAAAGGAAAACACTGAACAGCTCACTCGTAAAATTTATGATACCTCAGATTAAATGACACTGAAATCTGATATAAATTCCTTTGGACAGTGATAGAGCTTAACAAGATGAACTTGATAAAACTCAGCCCTAAAAGGATTTCTGTCGCCAGCCGGGGCTGTGTACAAATCCCGAACGGGACGGGACTGCTGAGGAACGTGCCTTGAGCTGTTTTATTTTCCAGCATCAGTCTCGTTACATGGTTATGACAATGGGAAGATGCCAGCAGCTCACATGCCAGGCAGCAGACTAAGAAATTAATGTTACAACTCTATAAGTTTTTTGACCAATCACACAAAGCAAAAGCATATTTGACAGCAGTTGCATCCAACCACGATAAGCACACATACCTTTGGTTAAAACAATGCTTGCTTATTTCAAATACAATACCTGCGTCTAAGCATTAAACACAATGCACAGAGCTCCATTATTCAGCTTAGAACTTCCTAATATCTCGCTAGATATACTTTTCTGTAGCATAGGGAGTTATTCTAGCCAAGCATTAATACACAAACCATTATTTTATTTGGCCTTACTTTTCTACTTCTTACCTAATTTCTCTGTTGACCAATCTTATGGCTACTGTATAATCACAGTTCTGCTGTCTCTGAGGACTGCCTTTTGCAGCTTTCCCAAAACCCTCTGATTTTAAGGATTCCCACAATTCCCCCTCTCAGTTCACCTTAAAGAAACCTTCATAACCATGTCATTTATTAACTACATTGTGTTTTGTAGCTGTACTATAATATATCTGCTTATTACTAGCTTAAAGCATCTTTTTGCTTGCACTAAGCATTACTATATTACAACACAGCAATTTTAATGCAGTGAAAGTCCAGTCAGTTCAAAGGGTATAAGTCATGTCTGATAACAATTACAAGACATTGTTCACAAAAGTCTCGTCAATTCCAAGGTCTTAATTCAAAACTTTCCTCCATGTCTACACCTTCATCCACCATCTCTGTGAGATTTCAAGAACTCTCTGTGAATCCATTTCCTACCTCTCTCTCCTGTATGATAGAAACTTCTTTGATAGTTTTGTCCATAATTTGTCACACACACCAAAGTATGCAAGGAATTACTACCAGTATCACCACCAAAACACCCAACACATACAAACCTATTTTACAAAGTTCCCTTAGCCAAGGTGCAAAGCTCCATTCTTGGAACAAATCACCTAACCAGGACCCACCATCTTCTTCAATTTCAGTTGCCAAATCTTTCAGCTTTTGTATGCTTTTGTGGATGGATTCAGAATGATCACACAGGTTCATACAACACAATCCTTTAAATTCTTCACAACCGTGTCCGTGTGCCAGTAAGAAAATCAATTGCTGCTCTGTTTTGAAGGGCAGCATGTCTAACACTGTTAACATCTGTCAGCATATCACTGATTGCAGTGGATGTGGCATTAGTTTGTTTACTCAGCCAACATCCAGCCCCATCTAATTGTTTCAATGCCATTGCTGAAGCCAGCTGGGGTAAAAACAAACCTGCTGAAACCCTTTTGGCAGCATTCCAAGGCATGAAATCCCTCTTACAGTTCTCATCATAATGATGAGCAGATCTTGTTCCCTATGTTTCTTCTTAATGACTGCTTTAGCAGTAGGGGCTATCCCAGTGAGCATTCCAGTGGTACATGGGCCACCTTCAAGGCGTGATGGAATGCCCTGCCCAGCCCTATCTCCACCAATGAACCAACATCCTTTTGACAATTGTCGTGGATATTGGTCAGCCTCGGAAAGCACATCCCAACTGTTTGAATAATTACACCAACAACTTGAATTTCTGTATGCAAAACAATGGGGAGTAACTTTGTACTTTGGAGGATCACCTTCTTGCCAATCATTAGCTGTAAACATAAGGCAGAAATCCATTGTTAAAGGACCAAGAATTTCTAATTCTTGGGCTTCAGACACTGCTTTGGGATCTTCTTTCGCCCAAATGTTCCAATTCAATACAGGATTGCTCCCATTGTCAATTTCACCAGCCATACTATTGAATTGCTTTTTGATCACAGGCAAATCCTTTACTGGCACTGACTAGACAGGTTGAGAAAGGCTTTTCTGGTTCCAAGTTAGGCAAACACATGGTGTTTGAGCCTGCTGCCCTGGCTAAGGTCACCCAAACATTTGATTTTGGTTGTTCCACAGGAAAATCTGTACTACAAGAAGCAATTAAAACGAACCAACACTAGTGTAACATTTGATTTTGCTCCATCCTTTTCATGAGCTAATTTTTGGCAAAAAATCCTCCCATATATATCAATTTAAAAACTTTGCTTTTGACCTTAAAATAAGATTTCACCTTTGAAAGTCTAATAGAGGGGATAAAACAAAAAACACACATTTGCCAAAAATCAGCTCTACGAAACCAACAATTGACACATCTATAACTAGCATGCAATCAGAGTTTGCAGGCTCCCCGATGAACGAGGCGCGTCAGGCGTGCCCCGGGATCCCTCTGCTGGGCTCACGTCTGCGCACTCGCTGCTGCGGGCTGGGACTCGCCAGCACCTTCTGGGGTGAGAGAGGGTTTGACGTTTTGGCTGGGACCCACTTAATTCCTGCACCTCTAGAAACACAAACATGCCATTTCCCCCAAATTATTAATTGGAAAGGACCTTTAATTTGTCCTGTCTCAGGGTTCCTAATTAAAACAGGGAGATTTTCCTTCAGTTTTGCCTGTGTGTTATTTGAAAAATGCCTAAAAATTGGTGGATAGGGTTCTGCAGCAGAGCTGTTTAAGAAATTAAGAACATATAAAGCTTTGTTCAACCTCATCTGTGGTGTGACCTTTACTCCCCCTTCTGTTGATCAAGAATGCATTTTAATGTCTGATGTGCCCTCTCAACAATTGTTTGACTTGTGGAACAGTGAGGAATTCCAAAGATGTGAGGAACATCCATCCCAATGCTTTAAAAATGTGGCCCATTTTTGAGATATAAATGTGGGACCATTGTCAGTTTTTACTTCTTGGAGCACACCCAATGAAACAAAGGCTTGCAAGAAACGGTGACAGGCATGATTACCTATTTCACCTGTGTGAACAGAAGCAAAATCCACCACGCCCAGGACTGGGATCCACTGGGAGCAGGATCAGAGCACTGGGACCCAGAAGGATCAGAACTGGGGCAACAGGGATAATAATGGAAGAAACTGGGATATACTGGGAGTGTCTGTAACCATACTGGGGGTGACTGCTTTGACTGGGACCATGCTGGGGGAGAATGGGATCACACTTGGAATGACTGGGCCTGTGCTAGGGGCAACTGGGAGCAACTGGGATCCGACTGGAGCAACTGGGCTATGCTAGGAGCAACTGGGATCATCGTGGCATCAGAGCAGGATCATACTGGGAGTGACTGGGTCTGTGTTAGAGGCAACTGGGATCATCCTGGGACCAAATGGGACCATGCTGGGGACAACTGGGATCATACTGGGAGCAACTTGGACCACACTGAGGGTGACTGGGGTCATACTGGGATCATACTGGAAGTCACTAGGAGCAAGCTGAGAACAGCTGGGACTATGTTTGGGCAACTGGGATATACAGGGAGTAACTGGAATCATGCTGGAGGTGACTGGGAGTCGCTGTGAGCAACTGGAATCATGGTGGAAGCTACTGAGAGCAACTGGGAGTGCGTGGAAGCACACTGGGGGCAACTGGGATATACTGGGTGAGGCCAGGAGTGACTGGGATCACAGAGCAACCATAAAGGAAGCTACTGGATTAATATACTGGGACTATTTGGGAGGGACTGGCATTATACTGGGAGTAACTGGAACCATACTGGGGGACTGGGACCATACTGGGGGACTGGGACGATAGTGGGGGAAAAGGGCATTGTACTGAGAGTACTGGGAGTGACTAAGATGATACTGGGTGTGACTGGAACCATACTGAGAGAGGCTGGAACCATCCTAGGGGTGAATGTTAACACCTGGGACCATGCTGGGAGTGACTGGGATTCTACTGAATGCAAGTGAAAGTGACTGGGATCATACTGGGTGTGACTGGGAGCCACAGGGCCCATGCTGGGAGTGACCTGGGCACCCCTGGGGGGAACTGGGGCAACTGGCCCAGCTGGGGCTCAGGGTTGTTCTCCCCCAGGGCCGCCCCAGGTCCTGCTGCCACCTCTGACCTCAGAGAGCCAGGGGACAGTGGACAGGGACTGGAGAGGGACAGGGGACAGGGAGAGGGGAGAGGGACAGGGGAGAGTTGAGGGACAAGCACAGGAGACAGGGACAGGGGACAGCTGAGGGACAAGGGACAGGGGACAGGGCAGAGCCAGGGAACACGGCCTGGCTGAGGGACACTGAGCTCCAGCACTTGGGGCTGTTGCCCTTGGGCTCCCAGCACAGCCCAGGGGCAGAATCCCCTCCAGAAACTGTTGTTTGTTTTCAGCTTTGCTCTGCAACATTCCCCAGGAGCCCCTGCAGCGGCTGCAGCCCGGCCGGGTGCCCGGGGCCACCAAAGCCGCTCCGGCAGTGCCCTCCTGCCCCGGGCAGGGCACACAGCAGCCAAGGAAAGGCTCCTGCTGGGCTCAGGGCAGGCACAGGGCACTCCCCTGGCGCTGCCACGGGCACAGCAGAGCCGGCCTGGGCACAGCATTGGCATCCATGTCCCATGAAATCCCAGCAGGGATTATGGCTCATTGCACTGCTGGCATTGCATTGGTCATCCATTCAAATCATTTCCCCATGGAATTCCCATGGCTATGGCTTGAGATGAGATCCATCCATGGAATTATCACCTGGCTGGGATGAGACTGAGATCTGGCCATGGAAATTCCATGGAAATTTCTGCATTCCCAAGGCCCCCATTCCTCAATCCCGCACTCCCACAGGAACTCCCCTCCTCCTCCCACACCCACCTTTGTGCTCCAGAGCCTCCTGACCATGTCTAATGGATTTTGGGAGCTGTTCCACACAGCTGTGTCCCAGGGAATGCTTCATCTGCCCCACCATGATCCCTTTGCATTCCCAGCACCTCTGGCTGATCCAGGTGGCACCGTCGGACACTGCAAAGCTCCCGGGTCCCAGCTGGAAGGAGATGAAATCCCACCCCTCGTAGCCGTAGAGATCCCATCCCAGCCCCTCAGAGTCCTCCATTCCCACAGATCCCAGCCCAGCCCCCGGCTCCCCCCAGTCCCCCCCGCTCTGGTTGTACCAGCCCCGTCTCCAGGGCACTGTCGGCCACGGGCCCGTTCCTGTCCTTGAGCCAGGGCTGGCCATCCCAATATCCCAGCTCTGGTGATCCCAGTATCCCAGCCCTGGCTATCCCAATATCCCAGCCCTGGCTATCCCAATATCCCAGCCCGGGCTATCTCAATATCCCAGCCCTGGCTATCCCAATATTCCAGACCTGGATACCCCAATATCCCAACCCTGGCTATCCCAATATCCCAACACTGGCTATCCCAATATCTCAGCACTGCCTATCCCAATATCTCAGCCCTGGCTATCCCAATATCCCAGCCCTGGCTATCCCAATATCCCACCCCTGGCTATCCCAATATCCCAGCCCTGGCTATCCCAATATCCCAGCTCAGCTCCCCCCACCATCCCCGCTCTCTGCGGCTCCATCCGGCCCCGCTCGCTGCCCCAGCGCTCCCAGGGGTCCCATCCACGTCCCCCACAATCACGGACTGGGGGACCCCGGGCCGTGTTGTATTGTGTTTTATTCTCCTTGTTCTCAGTGTGCAATGGATTCCCTGATGTAGCCCCGCTTCTTTCCTGAAAATGCTTTGCCCCAAGTGCCTTCCCTCCTCCCTGTGGCTGCAGAGCCATTCCCCAGTCTCCTCCCTGGGCCCCTGTCAATCCCTCGGCCTCCCTTCCCCTCTTTCCAGAATCTTCCCCCAGGGGCGTGGAGTGATTGGGCAGAGGTCAGGGCCCTCCCTTAAGGTGCTTCCTCATTTGTGCTCCTTCATGTCCATCTGCCCGGTTTGCACAGCCCCGTTTCCCCCATTGGTTGTTGGATGTATCTTTGCCTTGTTTGCTCCCCCCTTTCCAATCTGGTGCAGGGGCTGAGTGTGTGCTGTGTGCAGCAGGTTGCCCTGAGGGTCAGAGCTGCCCTGAGCCCTGAAATAAACCTTGGCTTTCCCCTGCCCAGAGTGGGCCCTTTCTTCCTGCAGCAGCGTCTGCCAGCTGCTCCTGTGGTTTAGGGCTGGCAGCCCCGGCCGCTCTCCTGTAGCCCGGGCACAGGGGAGTGTCCCCCGCAGTCGAGCGTGTCGGGCTGGGCGGGCAGGGCCCGAACGGGCACTGAGAGGACGCGGCGACAGGGCCGGGCTGCGACAGCGCCGCTGCCAGGTACTGCAGGGAGTGCAGAACTGGGGGGACAGCGAGATCGGGGAGCTGGGGGGCTGAACGTGAGAGACTGGGGATCCAGGGGCGTCAAGAGGCCAAGGAAAGGGGGACTTGAAGGGCTGGCCGAGCTGGGAAGGAGGTTCAGGGGCTCAGAGTCAAGGAAAGGGGGTGCAGGGCCTGGGAGAGCTGGGATGGGGTGTGCAGGGAATCCTGTGCCCAGGAAAGGGGGTGCCAGGGTGTACTGGGAGTGAAAAAAGGGGCGTCTGGGGGCTGGGAAATGCAGGAATGGGGGCCCAGGGGGCCCAGGTCAGGGAAAAGGGTGGGGCTGGGTGCTGGGGGGGGGGGGGGGCCGGGAAAAGGTTGAGTTGCTGCTGGATAAGGGGGTGCAGGGGGGTCTCAGTGCTGGGCAATGGGGTAAAAGGGGGTCTGGGGTCTCAGGAATGGGGGTGCAGGGGAGGCTCAGGGTCACGGAAATGGGGGGCAGGGACGGGGAGAGATAGAACGGAGTTCCAGGGGGCCTGGAGCCCAGGAAAGGGGGGTCCAGGGTTTCCCAAAAAAGGTGGGACATGGCATAGGTACACCCGGGTTGTTCGTGAAGGGGGAGTTCAGGGCATCTCTGGTTTTGCAGAAGGATGGGACTGGGGGCAGGGAAAGGATGGAATGGGGGTCCAAAGTGTTCCAGGTCGTCCCAGGGTCAGGCACATGGGAAGTCTGGAGGTGCCCAGAGAGGTGGAGCTCAGCCCAAATATTCTGGGGGTGCCTGGGTTGGGATTTTTTGGGGGGATGTTTGGAGAATGAAGAAGTGCAAGGCTGAGCGGAAAAGGCCCCTCGGGGGGACATCGGGGGGTGGCGGTGGCGGCTGGCGGCAGAGGCAGCCTGGAGGAGCAGAGCCCTGTGTCCCCCAGGAGCCCAAAGTGGGGAGCCCAGAGAGGGGGGAGCGCCGCCATGGGCGGGAGCCTGCAGAGGCTGGAGAGGGGCAGGGGGGACTCCTTGGAGCCCCTGCAGCCCGGAGCAGAGCATGAGGGGAGAAGGGAGCCCAAAAGGGAGCCCAAAAAGCCCCAGCATCCCTGAATGGGGAGCGAAGAGGGGGCAGCTTTTGGGATTGCTGGGACTGCCAGCAGGCTGGGGAGGGCGGGCACCAAGGAGAAGGGGGACCCCCAATGCAAGCGTGACCCCAGCAGCTGGGACAGGGGGAACCCCGAACACCTGAGAGGAGGGAGCAGGTACGGGAAATTCCTGGGAGGCTTTTCCAAGGCTGAATCTTGGTGTTTGGGAGATATTTCTGGAGCCCAGATGGCCGGTGAATTGTAGAGATGCACTTGGGCAGAAAGACCTTCAAACTCATCGTCCTCATCCCTTGTTTTTCCCAAACCAGGATTTCCCATTGCCAGTTCTTGTGAGGCTGTGAGGAAGAGGAAGATGTCCCTGAACACTGAGGCAGGTGAGGAGGAAGTCAGTGCCCCTTTCCCCTCTCTCCTGCTCCATCTCCCAGCCCAGCAGGGCCCCGGCTGCAGGACAGCCTGGGGGCATCTCCTTGCCCTTGCCTGTGGCCCGGAGGCAAATGCCATCCTGTCCTTGTCCTTCCTCCCCCAGAGCAGGAGCTGAGCATGGAGAGCAGGGAGGACAAATCCCCGCGGCAGAACCTCGTGGCAGAGGCCGTTTTGAGCGGCTCCACGGCGCAGGAAGCCAACGGGGAGGAAAAGCCCCGGAGATGCCGCACGAGGAGGGGCTGCAAACGCAGCTGGCGGGGATCTGAAGGGGAAAGAGCCAGCCTGGGCCGGGAAGGCGGCCGGAGATGGAGCCAGAGCTTGGAGCTGGTGGTCCATGAGCAGGTTCCTGATGGGGAGAAGCCCTACAAGTGCTTGGAGTGTGGGAAGAGCTTCAGGTGGAACTCTGAACTGATAATCCACCAGAGGAGCCACACTGGGGAACGGCCCTACGAGTGTGATCAGTGCAGGAAGAGGTTTCAGACCAGCTCTGATCTCCTCAAGCACCAGCGCACGCACACAGAGGAGAGGCCCTTCCGCTGCCCCGACTGCGGGCAGGGCTTCAGGCAGAACTCCCATCTTGTCACCCACCGGCGCATCCACACTGGGGAGAGGCCCCACGAGTGTGAGGAATGTGGGAAGAGCTTCAGGCAGAGCTCCCACCTGATCCAGCACCAGAGGACCCACACTGGGGAACGGCCCTACGAGTGTGGGGAGTGTGGGAAGAGATTCAGACATCGCGCCAATCTGATTTTGCACCAAAAGATCCACACTGGGGAGAGGCCCTACGAGTGTTCCGAGTGTGGGAAGGAGTTTCGGATCCGCTCCCATCTCCTCCGGCACTATCAGAGTCACACAGAGGAGAGGCCCTTCTGCTGCCCAGACTGTGGGAAGGGATTCAGGCACAACTCCACCCTCGTCACCCACCGGCGCATCCACACTGGGGAGAGGCCCTACGAGTGTCCCCAGTGTGGGAAGAGCTTCTCCAGGAGCTCTCACTTGACCCGACACCAACGCAGGCACCGGTGAGGGAAGCCCTGCGAGTGCCCCGAGTGCGGGAAGAGCTTCGTGCGCTGCTCCAGCTCCATCCCCCACTGCAGGAGCCACACTGGGCACAGCCCTGGTGACCCACATTCCCTGTGATCCCTGTTGGGAACACACCTGCCTGATTCTCCTTTTGGTTTGGCTTTAATTTTTTTCTGTTCTTCCTCTCTTTGCCCTCCAAAAGCCAAGAGGGATGGATCTGTCACCTCAAAACCACTCAAATCCCACTGAAAACAACTGAATTTTAACCCATAAAGGCTCAGTCCCACTTCAAATTGCTTGTTCCCACCTCAGAAAAACTCAATCTCAGGCCAATCTCACTCCATTCCACAGCCACCAGGGTGAGATGGGGTTGGAAGGGGATTGGGAGCAGTGGGATCCCAATTGGGAGCGGTGGGATGGGGATTGTGTGGGGCTGGCTGGGTGGCATGTATGTAATATAAAAATCCCATTTTTTAAATCATCTGACCCAAACAATCAGAAATCAATATCCAGATAAAACCACTCACCCACAATTAAATTTAAAAAACATAATTTGAATTGTTTTAGAGTAGTTAAGGTTGTTATTAAAGTTTAATTGTTTGGTTAAAATGTAGGAGAAATTCTAGTGGTGCTGGGTTTTGTGTTTAGTATGTTTGTAATATGAATTGTTCTACTAAGGTTTGTTAGATTGTGTGTTAGTTTTCTTAGATATTTTTTATCTAAAGTCTATTAACTGCTGAGTTAAAACTTTCAACAGGTATTTCCTGGCATATAATTTGCTTATTTATATTTATGGATAATGGTATATTACTAGTTGTTGTTTTAGGTTGACTCATTATTGGAGTATTGTAATTAAGAGTCAAAATTATTATATTTCATTTTTATTATAATTCATTACATTTTAATTATAATTTCTTGATTTCTTATTTTATTATCATTTCTTGAGAGTATAGGAAGGAAGTTCGAGGACAGGAAAATGTTTTCCTTGCTGGGATATGGAATTCCAGATGCTGGGTGTGTGTGCAGGACCACACAGACTGGGGTCAAATATGGACTGGGATCAAACATGGACTGGGATCATATGGATTGGGATGGCACAGGCTGGGGTTGCACACGCTGGGGTTGCACACACCGGGGTTGCACAGGCTGGGGTTGCACACGCTGGGGTTGCACACACCGGGGTTGCACACACCGGGGTTGCACAGGCTGGGATCAGACGGGCTGGAAAAGCATTGGCTGCCTTTGGCTGCCTTTGGCTCCATCCACGTCTAAAGGCGGCCACATCAAGTTGGCTTCATCCTGTTTGGGGCTCCCATCCCCCTCTTTGCCCTGCTCTCCCGCCCCTTCCCCATCGTTCCCCCATCCCCAATCCCCTCCCCCGTGTTTGGGTTTGGGGGTTCCAGCCCCTCCTGCTCCGTTTGGGGGTCCCGACCCCCCTTTGGTTTAATTTGGGGCCCCGCCCCCCTTCTCCCCGCGCCCCCCGCTCCCCCCGCGGCCGGGGGCGCTGCCAGCACCACCAGTGCCACCAGTGCGGCCCCGGCTGCCCCCGCACGCCCCATCCCCATGCCCAGGGTCACCTCCCCCCTCCCCAAATTCCGCTGCCGGCGAGCGCTGGGCGCTGCGGCTCTGCCCGGCAACCGATGAGTCACAGCCGCGCCGGGCGCTGATTGGCTGCACATCGCCGGGCGGGGCCCAAGCGCCGAGCTCCCGCCCGGCAACTGGATCGGCACCAGCGCCGCGCGCTCTGATTGGCCAGCATCTCTTTTGGGCTGGGGGCGGCAGGAGCTGGGCACCCCCAGGAGCCCCTCGGCTTTGGGGCTCTCGATCCCCGCTCGGCCCTCGGGCCGGCCCTGGGGCCACCCCAACACCCCCGCCATGGGCAGGCTCCCCGCAGCCCTTCGGAACCGCCAGCAATGGGCTGCGAGCGGCAGCAGCCGCCCCGAAAAGGGATTGAAGGGGCCGGGCCGGCGATGGGGGAGGCTCTGGCCATGGCTCCGCTCCGGCCTGCGCCGGGCTGCCATTGAGGGAGGCTCCGTTCAGCGCCTGCCGAGGGGCTGGCACTGCGCCAGGGGCTGGCACTGCGGAGGGGCCGCGGTTGTGGCCATGGGGCCGTGCCGGGACTGCGGCGGGGTCTCTCCCTGCCACTGGGCTCCGCGACTGGCTCACGGTCTCTCCCCTTCCCCATCCCGATCCCATTCCTGTTCCCCATCCCGATCCCGCCGCTGTTTCCAGGGAATGGCTCCGATCTCAGCCCCGACCCCAAAGCCGGGGGGTCAAACATTGGGGTCAAACACCCCAAATCCTGGGGTCAACTGCCCCCGACCCCAAATCCTGGGGGTTCAAACACTGGGGGGATCAAACACCCCCAAAAGCAAACTCTGGGATCTCAGCCTCCCCCCCCCCCCAGCCCGAACCCCAAATTTTAGGATCAAACCCTCCAAATCCCAGATCCTGGGGTGTCAAACACTCCCCAGTTCCCAAACGCTGGGGTTAAATCCCCCTGACCCCAAATCCTGGGGTTTGAAACATCCGGGGTGTCCAACTGCCCTGATCCTGAATCCTGGGGTCAGTCCCCCCAAATCCCAAACCCTGGAGTGTCAAACCGCCCCAAACTCCAAATTTTAGGATCAAACCTCCCCCAGTGCCCATCGTTTGGAGTTATGACCCCCCCAACTCCTACCTCCCCCAAACCCACTCCAGTCCCGAGGCACAGTGGGGTTTGTTTGGGGTTATTTGGGGTTTATCTGGGGCAGCTCCAGGTGCAATGTCTGCAGAGAGACCCTGGGTACAATGCTGGGAAGAAAAGGGGGGCTGGGGTGGGAATTGGGGGATTCAGGATGGGGAAAGATTCTGGGTGGGAAAAGGGGATTTGGGTGGGCAGGGAAGGAGTTGGGGCGGTGGGACAGAGTGTAGATGTTGCAGAGCAGGAATCCATTTCGGTGCAGGGGCAATGCACATCTCGGGGTGCAGGCTGCAGCCCGCACACACAGCTGTGTGCTCCGAGCGCCGCTCTCGCACCGAGCCTTTGCTCGGAGAAACTGCTGCAGCCAGGGACAGAGATACGGGGCTGAACTCTGCAGCAGCGGAGAGGCTGCTGCGGGAAAACAGAGCAGAACAACCCGGGAACCCCTGCTAATAAAAAACACGAGCAGCAAACGTCAGGCGAAATCCGTGGAATGAATATGTACGAACCCGCGGCGCCATTGCACACACGCGCATTCGAGAGGGAGACAGAAAGGGCTCTGGGGCTGCCGGAGGCACGCGTGTCACTCCCAGGGAGCGGCTCCCGGCGGCGCTGTCACAAACCCAGCGGCGGTGCAGCTTTCCCGAAGCGCGGAGTTTGTTCGTGCCGCGGATCCCCCGCGCTCCCCGCGCCGCCCGCGGGACCCGCCCGGCCCCGGCCCGGCCCCGGCCCGGAGGGGCTCGCTGCTCATTGGCTGCCGCGGCGCGGGGAGGCGGGCGGCGCTGAGGGGAGCCGCGCCCTCATTGGCTGGGGCGGGGCGGGGCGCGCCGCTATTGGCTGGGGGAGCCGGCGCGCGCGGCGGAGGCGGGAGATGGTGAGGGGAGGGCGGGGCAGGAGGGAGCTGAGGGGGGGCCGGGGGAAACCGGGGGGGTTTGGGGCGGGTCTGAGGCGGGCCTGGGGCGGCCTGAGGAGAAACGGGGGATTTGGGGGGATGGACGGGAAACAGGGGCTGTGCGGGGGGTTTGGGGGCGTGAGGGGGTCTGAGGGGGCTTTGGTGGGTCTGAGGGGGCTTTAGGGAGCTTTGGGGGGGCTTGAGAGGGTCTGGAGCGTTCTCAGGTGGGTTTTGAGGGGAATTGCAGGAGTCTGAGGAGATTCTAGGGGATTGTGAGAAAAACTGGGGTGTTCTGAGGGGATCTGGGAGGTTCTGAGGTGGGTCTGGAGAGAATTTGGGGGAGTCTGAGGGGATTTCCCAGGGTCTGGGGGGGATTGAGGGGTCTGAGGGGGATTTGGGGCAGTCTGATGGGATTTGGGGGGTTTCAGGTGGGTCTGGGTTCAATTTTGTGGGGAACTGGGGGCTCTGAGGGTAATTGGGGGGGTTCAGGTGGGTCTGGGGTGATTTGGGCTCTGGGGGCACCTGAAGGGGGTGCCAGGGGGTGAAGGGGTCGCAGCCCCCCCGGCGCCCCCTGAAGCCCCCCTGTCCCCACAGAGGGGTCCCGGCCATGGCGGGGCAGGACCCCCGGCCCGACCACAGCATCTGCACCAACAGCCTGGGGGAGAAGAGCCTGAAGGACGCTGGGGGGCTGAGAGTGTCCCTGGGTGTCCCCAGGGGCTCAGGCTGTGCCCTGTGTGTCCCCAGAGCTGCAGCGCTCTCTGTCCCCATTGTCACCTGTCCCTGTGCCAGCTGTCCCTGTGTCCCCAGAGCTGGAGCTGTTCCTGTTCCCGCTGGCACCTGTCCCTGTGTCCCCTGTGTCCCCAGAGCTGGAGCAGTGTCTGTCTGTGTTGTCACCTGTCCCTGTGTCCCCAGAGCTGGAGCAGTGTCTGTCTGTGTTGTCACCTGTCCCTGTGTCCCCAGAGCTGGAGCAGTGTCTGTGTTGTCACCTGTCCCTGTCCCCAGAGCTGGAGCAGTGTCTGTCTGTGTTGTCACCTGTCCCTGTGTCCCCAGAGCTGGAGCAGTGTCTGTCTGTGTTGTCACCTGTCCCTGTCCCCAGAGCTGGAGCAGTGTCTGTCTGTGTTGTCACCTGTCCCTGTGTCCCCAGAGCTGGAGCAGTGTCTGTCTGTGTTGTCACCTGTCCCTGTGTCCCCAGAGCTGGAGCAGTGTCTGTCTGTGTTGTCACCTGTCCTTGTCCCCAGAGCTGGAGCAGTGTCTGTCTGTGTTGTCACCTGTCCCTGTGTCCCCAGAGCTGGAGCAGTGTCTGTCTGTGTTGTCACCTGTCCCTGTCCCCAGAGCTGGAGCAGTGTCTGTCTGTGTTGTCACCTGTCCTTGTCCCCAGAGCTGGAGCAGTGTCTGTCTGTGTTGTCACCTGTCCCTGTGTCCCCAGAGCTGGAGCAGTGTCTGTCCCCTCGCTCTGTCCCTGTGTCCCCAGAGCTGGAGCTGTCCCTGTGCCCGTTGTCACCTGTCCCCGTTGCTGCCAGAGCTGGAGCAGTTCCTGTCCCTGCTGTCCCTGTCGCTGTCCCCATTCTCACGGTGTCCCCAGAGCTGGAGCAGTCCCTCTGGGCCGTGTTCTCCCAGTCTGGGTGGAGTTTGGACATTTTGGCGTGGCTGTCCCCAGTGTCCCTGTGGTGTCCCGTGTCCCCAGTGTCACTGTGTTTCCTCTGTCCCCAGAGCTGGAGCAGTCCCTGGGCGCCATTTTCTGGCCCTTTGGGCAGATTTTGGACATTTTGGTGCGGCGCAGTCTCCGCCTGCGGGGCCAGGCCTTCGTCCCCTCCGAGGAGATGAGCAGCGGCACCAACGCCCCGCGCTCCCTGCAGGGCTTCCCCTTCCACGGCAGCCCACGGGAGACAGAGACTGGGGCAGTTCTGGCATCTTGGGAAAGAACGGGAATTCTGGGGGAAACCGCCCAAATCTGCCCTCAGATATCCCCAAAACCCAACTTGAAATCCCTCCAAACTCACCCTGAACACCCCAAAGCTTTCCCTGCTATGACAAGCCCATGGTGAGACAGAAATCCTGGGAAAATCCTGGAATTCTGGGAAAAACCCAAAGATCCTGAGGGAAAAAACCAACCCAGAATTCCCCCCAAATCCCATCAGGAATCTCTGAAATCTAATTGGGAACACCCCGAAAATCCAATCAGGAACCTCCCAAAGCTTCCCCTTCTATGCCAAGCCCATAGTAAGACAGAAATGCTAGGGGAAATCCTGACATTGTGGGAAAAAAATCCAAAATCCTGAGAGAAAAAAACAAGCAGGAATTCCCCCAAAACCCGATCAGGAATCCCTGAAATCTAATTGGGAACACTCCCAAAATCCAACCAGGAACCCCCCCAAAGCTTCCCCTTCTATGACAAGCCAAATGTGAGACAGGGGCAAAAAACTCAAATTCTGTGAAATAATCCCCAAATCTGGAGAAAAAAACTGAATTTGTGGGGAAAAAACCAAAATCCAGCCTCAGATAACCCCAAATCCAACCAGAAACCACCTGAATTCACCCCAAATCCACCAAAGCTTCCTATTCTACGACAAGCCCACGGTGAGAGAGAAATCCATAGATTTCTATCCGTAGAAGTCCTGTAATTTTGGGGACAATCCTAAAATTCTGGGGGGAAAACCCCCCAGAATCCTTGGAAAAAACCGAAATCCAGTCTCAAGCATCCCTAAAATCCATTCTAGAACCTCCCCCAAAGTTTCCCCTTCTGGGACAAACCCATGGTGAGACCAGAATCCTGGGGAAAGTACCCAAATTTTGGGGAAAATCCTGAAAATTCTGGGGAAAAAAATCCCAAAATTCAATTGGGAACCCACCCAAAACCCCATGGAAAACACCCAAATCCAGCCAGGGACCCCCCAGAATTCACCCTCAATCTAAAAAATGTTCTGCTTCTTCACAATGAGACCCAAACCGAGGGACAAATCCACAGATTCTTGGAAAAACATGAAATTTTGGGCAAAAGCCTGAAATCTGGGGAAGAAATGGAAATGCAGCCAGAAATCCACCCCCAATCCCCTGGGAATGACCCCAGATCCCTGTTGGAACCTCCCTAGTTCCTCTGAATTCCCCCAAATCCTCCTGAAATTCCCCAAATTCCTTCTAGGACTTGCCAAAATCCCTCAGTAACGTCCCTAATTGCTCTTGGGACTGCCCCAAATCCTGTCTGGAACCTCCCCAACTCCCTCAGAAAGCCCCAAATCCTGCCCAGATCCCCTCAGAATTCACCCAAACCTGTCAGAAAGCCCCAAATCCCCTCTGGAACCTCTCCCAGATTCCCCCAAAATCCTCAGGAACAGCCCCAAAACCCCCTGAACCATCCCCAAATCCCCCTGGAGCGATCCCAAATCCCCTGGAACCACCCCCCAGTCCCCTGGAGCCTCCCCAGATCCCCCTGGAGCCTCCCCAGATCCCCTCTGGAGCCTCCTCAAATCCCTCTGGAGCCTCCCCAGATCCCCTCCGGAGCCTCCCCAGGTCCCCCTGGAGCCTCCCCAGATCCCCCTGGAGCCTCCCCAGGTCCCCCTGGAGCCTCCCCAGATCCCCTCTGGAGCCTCCCCAGATCCCCTCTGGAGCCTCCCCAGATCCCCCTGGAGCCTCCCCAGATCCCCCTGGAGCCTCCCCAGATCCCCGGGCACTCCCAGGTCCCCGGGCAGCCCCGCAGAGCCCTGGCAAAGCCCCAAATGCCTCTGGGCAGTGCCCGCAGTCCCTGCTGGAGATGCCCCAAGGGCCTGGCATGGCCCCGATGCCCCGGGCGGGAATGTGCCGTCCCAGCGGATCCAGCACGCCCGGCCGGGCTCGGCCAGCGCGGCCGAGGGGAAGGGAACGTTGGTGGAGCGGGAGCGGGAGCGGGACAAGCGCGGAGCCAAGGGGGGAGAGGCCCCGGCCCCAAAGAGAGCGGGGCCGGAGCGCAGGGGCAGCGCAGGGGAGGGAGGCTCTGCTGGGGCTGGGGCACTTTGAGGGGTCCGGGGGATTGCTGGGGGGGCTGGGGGAGATTCTGTTGGGCTCTGCGGGGATTCTGAGGGAAGTTCCTGTGGGATTTTTGGGTGGATTTCCTCAGACTTTGGGTGGGATTTGAAGGGACTTGGGGGCACTTTGGGGGGATTTGAGAGGGGTTTGGTGGGATTTTGGTGCGGATTTCTTGAGTGGATTTGGGGTGGCTTTTGTGGGTTTTTGGGGAAATTTTTGTGGGCTAATTTGAGCGATTTGGAGGGATTTTTTTGTGTGTATTCCATGGGATTTTGGGAGGATTCTATGGTGGATTTTGGGGCAATTTTTGTATCATTTTTGTGGGGATTTAGGTGAATTTTGGGGTATTTTTGAGGATTTTTTGTGGAATTTTTGCAGGAATTTTGGTGGGATTTTTGTGAGGATTTTGAGGAGATTCTTATTGGATTTTGTTGGGGGGTTTTGGTGGGATTTTTAAAGGGAGATTTTAGTGGGATTTTGGTTAGATTTCTGAGGGGGTTTTTGGAATTTTGGTGGGATCTTGGGCAGATTTTTGTTGGTCCTTTTTGGGATTTTGTTTGGATTATGGGAGATTTTTGTGGTTTTTTTTTAGGGATTTTTGGGGAATTTTTGGTGGGTTTTATTTGGAGGGGGGGATTTTGTGGGGATTGTTGTGGTTTTGTTTTGTTTTGTTTTGTTTTTGGTGGGATTTTTGTGTTTTTTTCCTCAGGATTTTCTCAGGATTTTGGGCAGATTTTTTGGTGTGTATCCAGAGTGACTTTGGGCAGATTTTGGGCCTGACTGGGGCAGGTTTGGGGCAGATTTGTTGCCGATTTTGGGGTTTTTCTGCCGTTTCCCCGGCTGTGGGAAAAGCCCCGAAGCACATCCTGTTCCTGCCCCAGCTCCCTGAGGAGCCCGAGGAGCTGATGCTCTCCGTGCTCTGCACCAGTGAGATCCGGGGCAATCCCGGCATCCCGGGGATTCCGGGGAATCCGGGCGGGCTCTGGGCTTTGGGGGATTTTGGGGCTTGGGGGGTGAGAGGGGTGAGGGGGGCTTGGGGCTGGATTGTTTTGGGAAAGGAGCGGGATTCTGGGGGGAATGTCTGAGTGTATTAGGGGGAATTTGTGGGTTTTTGGGGGAAAATACCAGGATTTGGGGGGAGGAAATTTCTGATTTTTTGGGGGGAATTTCTGAATTTTTGCAGGGGGACATCTGGATTATTTAGAGATAATCCAGATACCCAAATCTGGAAATTTTTTTGAGGGGGGATTTGGGGATTTTTTGAGGAATGTTTCTGGATATTTTTTGCGGGGGGGGGGGTGGTGTTTCTGGATTTTTGGGAATGTTTCTGGACCTTTTTTTTTTTTTTTTTTGCCCCCTGGATTTGGAACAGGTTGGGTTTGGATTTTTGGGGGGAGGAATGTTTCTGGATTTTCCGGAGAAAGTTTCTCATTTTTGGGGGAATGTACCAGGATTTTTGGGGGAACATTTCTGGATTTCTTTGGGAGGAATGTCTGAATTTTTGGGGGAATAGTTCAGGATTTCTTTTTGAGAATGTCTCTGGACATTTTTTGGAGAACACTTCTGAATTTTTGGGGGAGCAATTCTGGATTTTTTGGGGAACATTCTCAGGTTTCTGGGGAAGATTCCCAGGTGTCTGGGGAACATTCCCGGGATTCTCAGGAACGTTCCCGGGTTTCTCAGGGAACATTCCCGGGTTTCTCAGGAACATTCCCGGGTTCCTCAGGAACATTCCCGGGTTTCTCAGGGAACATTCCCGGGTTTCTCAGGAACGTTCCCGGGTTTCTCATGAACATTCCTGGGTTTCTCAGGGAACATTCCCAGGTTTCTCAGGGAACATTCCCGGGTTTCTCAGGGAGCGTTCCCGGGTTTCTCAGGAACGTTCCCGGTGTCTGGGGCTCTCCTGGCCCCGTGCCCATCCCAGGTTCCCGGTTCCAGGAGCTGCGCTGGTGCCCGGGCGCCGCGACATCGCCTGGCTGCAGTTGGACACCGAGGTGCAGGCGGGCGCCGCCCGCGAGGCCCTGCAGGGCTCCAGCATCACCCAGAGCCGCGCCAGGAAGATCTCCTGCGCCAAAAGGTGACCCACGGCACCCCAAACCCCACCTAAACACCCCCAAATCCCATTGAAACACCCAAAAATCCTATAGAAACCACCCCAAAACACCCTAAACCCTATAAAACTGCTCCCAAATGCCATAGAAATACCTCCAAATAAAACTGCCCCAAAAACGGTCCTGACCTTCCCCAAACCTCCCGCCCTGCTCCCCCAGGTACATTCAGCTCACCCCAAATCCTCCTCTTTTATCCTTAATCCTCCTTCTTTTATCCCAAGTCATCCCTTTTTTGTCCCAAGTCTTCCTTTTTTTCAACCACAAAATCTCTTTTCATCCCAAATCTCTTTTTTTGACACCAAATCCTCTTTTTTCAACCCCAAATACTTTCTGTGTTCTCAAGTCCCTTTTCCAATCCCAAAATTTCCCTTTCCCACCACAGTTCCCCTCCCCAAATCCCATTTTCCATCCCAAATAATTATTTTTGCATCCCACATCTACTTTCCCTCCCCAAATCCCCTTTTCCATTCCAAATCCTTCTTTGTTTGTCCCAAATTCTCTTTTTTCCATCCTAAATCCTCTTTCTTCACCACAATCCTACCCCAAATGTCCTTTTCCTCACCCAATTCCCCTTTTCCCACCATAAATCTTTCCCCATCCTGAATCCCCCAATTCCCACCGCAATCCCCCATTTTTGTCCCCAGCATTGTACCCAGGGTCTCTCTGCAGACATTGCACCTGGAGCTGCCCCAAATAAACCCCAAACAAACCCCAAATAACCCCAAACAAACCCCAAACAAACCCCACTGTGCCCCCAGGGCTGGAGTGGCTTTGGGGGGCGTTTGGGATTGGGGGGGTCATGACCCCAAGCTTTGGGGATTGGGGAAGGGTTTGGTACTAAAATTTGGGGGTTGGGAGGGTTGAACACCTCAGGGTTTGGGGGTTTTTGACCCCAAACATTGGGAATTGGGGGTGTTTGATTTGGGATTTGGGGGTTTTTATCCCCAGGATTTGGGGATCAGGGGGTTTGACCCTCAAACTTTGGGGTCATGGCAGTTGGACACCCCAGATGTTTCAAACCCCAGGATTTGGGGTCAGGGGGTTTTATCCCCAAACTTTGGGGGGTGGGGGTGTTTGACACCTCCAGAGTGGGGATTTGGGGGTATTTGACCGCAGACTTTGGTAACTGGGGGTCTTGGACACCCCAAATGTTTCAAACCCCAGGATTTGGGGTCAGGGGCATTTAATCCCAACTTTTGGGAACTGGGCGGATTTAACCCATGATTATGGGGGATTTAACCCCAAAGTTGAATCAGGGATCAGGGGGATTTGACACTGCAGTGTTTGGGATCGGGGGGGCTTTGACCCCAAAGTTTGGGGATTGGTGGTTTTAACCCCAAACTTTGCGGGTTGGGGGTGTTTGACACACCAGGATCTGGGATTTGGGGAGTTTGATCCTAAAATTCAGGGTTTGGGCGGGGGGGGAGGCTGAGATCCCCGAGTTTGGGTTTGGGGGTGTTTCACCCCCCCAGTGTTTGGACCCCAAGGATTTGGGGTCGGGGGCAGTTGACCCCAGGATTTGGGGTGTTTGACCCCAATGTTTGACCCCCCGGCTTTGGGGTCGGGGTTGAGATCGGAGCCATTCCCTGGAAACAGCGGCGGGATCGGGATGGGGAACAGGAATGGGATCGGGATGGGGAAGGGGAGAGACCGTGAGCCAGTGGCGGAGCCCAGTGGCAGGGAGAGACCCCGCCGCAGTCCCGGCCCGGCCCCATGGCCACAACCGCGGCCCCTGCCGCAGTGCCAGCCCCTCGGCAGGCGCTGAACGGAGCCTCCCTCAATGGCAGCCCGGCGCAGGCCGGAGCGGAGCCATGGCCAGAGCCTCCCCCATCGCCGGCCCGGCCCCTTCACTCCCTTTTCGGGGCGGCTGCTGCCGCTCGCAGCCCATTGCTGGCGGTTCCGAAGGGCTGCGGGGACCCTGCCCATGGCGGGGGTGTTGGGGTGGCCCCAGGGCCGGCCCGAGGGCCGAGCGGGGATCGAGAGCCCCAAAGCCGAGGGGCTCCTGGGGGTGCCCAGCTCCTGCCGCCCCCAGCCCAAAAGAGATGCTGGCCAATCAGAGCGCGCGGCGCTGGTGCCGATCCAGTTGCCGGGCGGGAGCTCGGCGCTTGGGCCCCGCCCGGCGATGTGCAGCCAATCAGCGCCCGGCGCGGCTGTGACTCATCGGTTGCCGGGCAGAGCCGCAGCGCCCAGCGCTCGCCGGCAGCGGAATTTGGGGAGGGGGGAGGTGACCCTGGGCATGGGGATGGGGCGTGCGGGGGCAGCCGGGGCCGCACTGGTGGCACTGGTGGTGCTGGCAGCGCCCCCGGCCGCGGGGGGAGCGGGGGGCGCGGGGAGAAGGGGGGCGGGGCCCCAAATTAAACCAAAGGGGGGTCGGGACCCCCAAACGGAGCAGGAGGGGCTGGAACCCCCAAACCCAAACACGGGGGAGGGGATTGGGGATGGGGGGAACGATGGGGAAGGGGCGGGAGAGCGGGGCAAAGAGGGGGATGGGAGCCCCAAACAGGATGAAGCCAACTTGATGTGGCCGCCTTTAGACGTGGATGGAGCCAAAGGCAGCCAAAGGCAGCCAATGCTTTTCCAGCCCGTCTGATCCCAGCGTGTGCAACCCCAGCGTGTGCAACCCCAGTGTGTGCAACCCCAGCGTGTGCAACCCCAGCGTGTGCAACCCCGGTGTGTGCAACCCCAGCGTGTGCAACCCCAGCCTGTGCAACCCCAGCCTGTGCAACCCCAGCCTGTGCAACCCCAGTCCATGTAATCTCAATCCAGTTTATCCCAGTCTGTATCATCCTGATCTCTATGGTCCCATTCCATACGGTCCCAGTCCATATTTGATCCCAGTCCATGTTTGATCCCAGTCTGTGTGGTCCTGCACCCACTCCCAGTGTCTGGAATTCCAATTCCCAGCTAAGAAAAACTGTTCCTGTCCTTGAATCTCCTTCCTATCCTATCAATAAATTAGATTAAAATTAGAAATCAACAAAATATCATTAAAATGAAATAAATTGTAATAAAAATTAAATATAAGAATTTTGACTCTTACTTACAATATTTCAATAATGAGTCAACCTAAAACAACAACTATTAGTATACCATTATCCAGAAATATAAATAAGCAAATTGTATACCAGGAAATACCTGTTGAAAGTTTTAACTCAATAACTAATATACTTTAGATAAAAAATATCTAAGAAAACTAACATACAATCTAACACACCTTAATAAAACTATTCATATTACAAACATACTAAACACGAAACCAAGCACCACTAGAATTTCTCACACATTTTAACCAAACAATTAAACTTCTAACACCCTTAACTACTCTAAAACAATTCAAATTTTTTTTTAATTTAATTGTGGGTGAGTGGTTTTATCTAGATATTGGTTTTTGATTGTTTGGGTCAGATGATTTAAAAAATGGGATTTTTATATTACATACATCCCACCCAGCCCCACACAATTCCCATCCCACCGCTCAAACTGGGATCCCAATCCCCTTCCAACCCCATCTCATCCTGCTGGCTGTGGAATGGAGTGAGTTTGGCCTGGGATTGAGTTTTTCTGAGGTGGGAACAAGCAATTTGAGGAGGGATTGAGCCTTTATGGGTTAAAATTCAGTTGTTTTCAGTGGGATTTGAGTGGTTTTGAGGTGACAGATCCATCCCTCTTGGCTTTTGGATGGCAAAGAGAGGAAGAACAGAAAAAAATTAAAGCCAAACCAAAAGGAGAAGCAGCCAGGTGTGTTCCCAGCATGCATCACAGGGAATGTGGGTCACCAGGGCTGTGCCCAGCGTGGCTCCTGCAGTGGGGGATGGAGCTGGAGCAGCGCACGAAGCTCTTCCCGCACTCGGGGCACTCGCAGGGCTTCCCTCACCGGTGCCTCCGTTGGTGTTGGGTCAAGTGAGAGCTGCTGGAGAAGCTCTTCCCACACTGGGGACACTCGTAGGGCCTCTCCCTAGTGTGGATGCGCCGGTGGGTGACGAGGTTGGAGTTGTGCCTGAATCCCTTCCCGCAGTCGGGGCAGCAGAAGGGCCTCTCCTCTGTGTGACTCTGATAGTGCTGGAGGAGATGGGAGTGGATCCGAAACCTCTTCCCACACTTGGAACATTCGTAGGGCCTCTCCCCAGTGTGGATCTTTTGGTGGACAATCAGGCTGGAGCGATGTCTGAATCTCTTCCCACACTCCCCACACTCGTGGGGCCGTTCCCCAGTGTGGGTCCTCTGGTGCTGGATCAGGTGGGAGCTCTGCCTGAAGCTGTTCCCACACTCCCCACACTCGTGGGGCCTCTCCCCAGTGTGGATGCGCCGGTGCACGACAAGATTGCAGTTGTGCCTGAAGCCCTGCCTGCAGTCGGGGCAGCAGAAGGGCCACTCCTCTGTGTGCGTGCGCTGGTGCAGGAGGAGATCAGAGCTGGTCTGAAACCTCTTCCTGCACTGATCACACTCGTAGGGCCGTTCCCCAGTGTGGCTCCTCTGGTGGATGATCAGGTGGGAGTTCCACTTGAAGCTCTTCCCACACTCCAAGCACTTGTGGGGCTTCTCCCCATCAGGAACCTCCTCATGGACCACCAGCTGCGAGCTCTGGCTCCATCTCCGGCCGCCTTCCTGGCCCAGGCTGGCTCTTTCCCCCTCAGATCCCCGCCATCTGCGTTTGCAGCCCCTCCTCGTGCGGCATCTCCGGGGCTTTTCCTCCCCGTTGGGTTCCTGCGCCGTGGAGCCGCTCAAAACGGCCTCTGCCACGAGGTTCTGCCGCGGGGATTTGTCCTCCCTGCTCTCCATGCTCAGCTCCTGCTCTGGGGGAGGAAGGACAAGGACAGGATGGCATTTGCCTCCGGGCCACAGGCAAGGGCAAGGAGATGCCCCCAGGCTGTCCTGCAGCCGGGGCCCTGCTGGGCTGGGAGATGGAGCAGGAGAGAGGGGGAAAGGGGCACTGACTTCCTCCTCACCTGCCTCAGTGTCCAGGGACATCGTCCTCTTCCTCACTACCTCACAAGAACTGGCAATGGGAAATCCTGGTTTGGTAAAAACAAGGGATGAGCACAATGAGTCTGAAGGTCCCTCTGCCCAAGTCCCTCTCTAAAAGTCACCAGCCATCTGGGCTCCAGAAAAACCTCCCAAACACCAAGATTCAGCCTTGAAAAAGCCTCCCAGGAATTCCCCGTCCCTGCTCCCTCCCCTCTGCTCTTTGGGAGTTCCCCCTGTCCCAGCTGCTGGGGTCACGCTTGCATTGGGGTCCCCCTTCTCCTCGGTGCCCGCCCTCCCCAGCCTGCTGGCAGTCCCAGCAATCCCAAAAGCTGCCCCCTCTTCGCTCCCCATTCAGGGATGCCGGGGCGTTTTGGGCTCCCTTTTGGGCTCCCTTCTCCCCTCATGCTCTGCTCCGGGCTGCAGGGGCTCCAAGGAGTCCCCCCTGCCCCTCTCCAGCCTCTGCAGGCTCCCGCCCATGGCGGCGCTCCCCCCTCTCTGGGCTCCCCACTTTGGGCTCCTGGGGGACACAGGGCTCTGCTCCTCCAGGCTGCCTCTGCCGCCAGCCGCCACCGCCACCCCCCCGATGTCCCCCCGAGGGGCTTTTTCTGCCCTGCCTTGGAGTTCTTCATTCTCCAAACATCCCCCAAAAAAATCCCAACCCAGGCACGCCCCAGAATATTTGGGCTGAGCTCCAAATCCCTGGGCACCTCCAGATTCCCGTGTGCCTGACCCTGGGATGACCTGGAACACCTTGGACCCCCATTCCAGCCTTTCCCTGCCCCCAGCCCCACCCTTCTGCAAAACCAGAGATATCCGGAACTCCCCCTTCCCGAACATTCCGGGTGTCCCCATGCTGTTTCCCACCTTTTATGGGAAAGCCTGGACTCCCCTTTCCTGGGCTCCATGTACCCTGGAACTCCCTTCTACCTCTCCTAGTCCCTGACCCACCATTTCTGTGACCCTGAGCCTCCCCTGCACCCCCATTCCTGAGACCCCAGACCCCCTTTTACCCCATTGCCCAGCAATGAGACCCCCCGGCACCCCCTTATCCAGCAGCAACTCAACCTTTTCCCGGCCCCCCCCTCTCCCAGTACCCAGCCCCACCCTTTTCCCTGACCAGAGCCCCCATTCCTGCATTTCCCAGTCCCCAGACCCTCCTTTTTTCACTCCCAGTACACCCTGGCACCCCCTTTCCTGGGCACAGGATTCCCTGCACACCCCATCCCAGCTCTCCCAGGCCCTGCACCCCCTTTCCTTGACTCTGAGCCCCTGAACCTCCTTCCCAGCTCGGCCAGCCCTTCAAGTCCCCCTTTCCTTGGCCTCTTGACCCCCCTGGATCCCCAGTCTCTCACGTCCAGCCCCCCAGCTCCCCGATCTCGCTGTCCCCCCAGTTCTGCACTCCCTGCAGTACCTGGCAGCGGCGCTGTCGCAGCCCGGCCCTGTCGCCGCGTCCTCTCAGTGCCCGTTTGGGTCCTGCCCGCCCAGCCCGACACGCTCGACTGCGGGGGACACTCCCCTGTGCCCGGGCTACAGGAGAGCGGCCGGGGCTGCCAGCCCTAAACCACAGGAGCAGCTGGCAGACGCTGCCGCAGGAAGAAAGGGCCCACTCTGGGCAGGGGAAAGCCAAGGTTTATTTCAGGGCTCAGGGCAGCTCTGACCCTCAGGGCAACCTGCTGCACACAGCACACACTCAGCCCCTGCACCAGCTTGGAAAGGGGGGCGCAAACAAGGCAAAGATACATCCAACAACCAATGGGGGAAACGGGGCTGTGCAAACCGGGCAGATGGACATGAAGGAGCACAAATGAGGAAGCACCTTAAGGGAGGGCCCTGACCTCTGCCCAATCACTCCACGCCCCTGGGGGAAGATTCTGGAAAGAGGGGAAGGGAGGCCGAGGGATTGACAGGGGCCCAGGGAGGAGACTGGGGAATGGCTCTGCAGCCACAGGGAGGATTGACATGGGGGAGGAGGGAAGGCACTTGGGGCAAAGCATTTTCAGGAAAGAAGCAGGGCTACATCAGGGAAACCGTTGCAAACTGAGAACAAGGAGAATAAACCACAATACAACACGGCCCGGGGTCCCCAGTCCTTGATTGTGGGGGATATGGATGGGACCCCTGCGAGCGCTGGGGCAGCGAGCGGGGCCGGATGGCGCCGCAGAGAGCGGGGATGGTGGGGGGAGCTGAGCTGGGATATTGGGATATCCAGGGCTGGGATATTGGGATAGCCAGAGCTGGGATATTGGGATAGCCAGGGCTGGGATATTGGGATAGCCAGGGATGGGACATTGGGATAGCCAGGGCTGGGATATTGGGATAGCCAGGGCTGGGATATTGGGATAGCCAGTGCTGGGATATTGGGATAGGCAGGGCTGTGATACTGGGATAGCCAGGGCTGGGATATTGGAATAGCCAGGGATGGGACATTGGGATAGCAAGGGCTGGGATATTGGGATAGCCAGGGCTGGGATACTGGGATAGCCAGGGCTGTGATACTGGGATAGCCAGGGCTGGGATATTGGGATAGCCAGCCCCGGCTCAAGGACAGGAACCGGCCCGTGGCCGACAGTGCCCTGGAGACGGGGCCGGTACAACCAGAGCGGGGGGGACTGGGCTGGGATCTGTGGGAATGGAGGACTCTGAGGGGCTGGGCTGGGATCTCTACGGCTTCAAGGGGTGGGATTTCATCTCCTTCCAGCTGGGACCCGGGAGCTTTGCAGTGTCCAACGGTGCCACCTGGATCAGCCAGAGGTGCTGGGAATGCAAAGGGATCATGGTGGAGCAGAT
Source organism: Passer domesticus (assembly GCF_036417665.1). Taxonomy (NCBI): domain Eukaryota; kingdom Metazoa; phylum Chordata; class Aves; order Passeriformes; family Passeridae; genus Passer; species Passer domesticus. Next base: position 893,536 of record NW_026990160.1, on the reverse strand, counting down.
GAAGCATTCCCTGAGACACAGATATGGGGAAGAGCTCCCAAAATCCATCAGACATGGTCGGGAGGCTCTGGAGCACAAAGGAGAGGAGGGGAGTTCCTGTGGAAATGTGGGATTCAGGAATAAGGGCCTTGGGTATGCAGAAATTGCCATGGAATTTCCATGGCCGGATCTCTCTCATCCCAGCCAGGTGAGACTTCCATGCATGGATCTCCCACTAACCCATCGCCCTGGGAATTCCATGGGGAAATGATTTGAATGGATGACCAATGCCATGCCAGCAGTGCAATTGTGAAATACAAAGCTGTGTTTCGTGTCAGGTTCATAGAGGCAACATCTCTATTTGTGATTGTGATACGTGTGGAAACTGACCATGGGACAGTCATAAAGACGAATTCTAATAAATAACTGAGGAGGTAAAGCATGGAAGAAGGCCTTTGAACCAATCCTTTGTTCGCAATTACCCTTTGTAAGTCTTGAGTTGATTTAGGATCATTTGAATTAAAGCTTTAAGGATGTTGCTGTTTGACAGGAACTTTCTGCTTTAGCTAAGCCTTAAAGAGTTTTGCAATAATAACCTCTTGAAGTATAATTTTAGAATATTGCTTGTAGTAAGGATCTTTGAAACGATAGGTTTAGAATATATAAAAAGGAAACATGCTTATCTTGATACATTAAAAAAAACAGTGAAAAGCAGGTTAAGAAAGGAAGATGAACATCTACTCAAGGATTGATAGTGTCGACCAAGGGAAGCTGGACATCACTGTTATGGGATTTGCAATTAAAAGGTGGACCCACGTCTGGAATCGGGACCTCACCAGCTGGGAGACTTCTTTCTTCTTTCGGAAGCCGGACCCCACCATCTGGGGATACTCCTTTCTGGGATACATCCTGAGAAAAACTAAATCATAATAGTGTATAGAATTGTGATGTAAAAATTGGGAATAGAAACTGCTGAGAAAGCTTATGAGTACCTCTATCAATGCCTGTAAGCCTCAACTCTGGGTGTTGTCGTGGTTTGGCCCGGAAATGTGTTTCTGGAAAGGTCTAAGTCGGGCCAATCAGTGGCCAAATTCAAAATTGGCATGTGATGTGGCCATTGAGGATCTGGATACGCCTCTGAGAACACACGGGGGTTAAAAGCAGGAGATTCCCAGAGAACTTCCTCTTTGGGAATCCGGCGTTGGTGAGTAGAGTCTGACCTCTCCCCTGGCCAGCTGCGCCTGGGTGGGGGAGGCCATGACAGGGAGGAGGCCGGGAGCCCCAAAAGGTGCAGAGGTGGAGGAGAACATGCAGGGGTTGATGAGACTTGAGATGTCTGGGCAGCCCCCCCGGAGAGAGGGACAGAGATTGTGCTGGCAGCTCAGCCGGCCAGAAGCGGGGGATGCGGCAGAGAGGTGCCTGGCAGCTGTGGGAGTTCTGGACAGGCAGAAGTGAAGATTTTAACCCCTTTGTAGACTAATAGAAACCTTACAAATACTGAATCCTCTTGAATCAGGTTGAGGTGAGAGAGAGATGAGAGATGGGCAAGCGTGAGGAAAGCTGGAAGAGGAGAGAAGAATCCTGAGTGGAAGAGATGATGGAGTGGCCTTGGGCTGGACTCTTTCTTGTATGGCCATGGACAGACCCGTGTTTTTTCCCTGTGACCCAGAGACTGTATTTAGGGGGAGACAACACCTGGGAGTCAAGAGTGAAGCAGCAGCGTGAACAGAGACGGCTGAAGGGGGTGTGAGATGCCCTCTGTCTCCACAGAGAGGAAGATCTCTGTTTACAAGGCCCCTCGGCCCCAGGGGGTGAAATGTGGGGGGGACTGGTGTCCCAAAGTTGACACTGTTCACGAGGCCCCTCGGCCCCAGGGGGTGAAATGTGGGGGGGACTGGTGTCCCAGAGTTGAGAGACTGCTGTTTCTGGAAGTGAGTGGAGCATCTTTAAACGGGGAGCCCTAAAAGCAGTCCTGGCCTGTGTCCAGTGGTGAGAGCACTGGACATGGGGGGGAGAAGTCACGAGGGCTGATGTTCTCTGGGTGGGGCCATGGGTGACGCGGAAGCACAGGAGGTTTTAATTGTGCTTCCGGGGGAGGCCTATGAGGCAAGGGGGGACTCCTCTCTCCCTGATGGATTTGAGGGTTGATAATTTGAGGGGTGGTGAATCTGTGGAGAAAAGGGAGGGGGAGGAGGAAGGTATTTGGAAGGTTTTCATTCTTAGCTTGGTATGTGTTCCTTTCTAGATTTGTAATAAATAAAGTGTTGTGTTTTTCCCTCCATCCCCGAATGGGAGCCTGCTTTGTTCTGTTCCCGGGTCACATCTCACAGCAACCATTTAGGAAATATACCCTTCATGGGGGCCCTGGCATGGTGCCAGGGTCAAACCATGACAGCCACCAACTGCAGCTTTCCACACTGTGGGTGCAGCACAACACTTGCAGCAAAGCAGGACAAATATTTGAAGAATTTGGCAGCTTGTTCTTTTCTTTTCCTTGTGGGCTTGGCAGTTGTGCCATTGGTAAGGTTTTCATTGTTACTGTTCTACCCTAAAACATGACAGGCTACCAAGAACTCTTAGGGAATGCAAGCCTGACTGAATGCAGAGAAACAATCTCTAGAGCCTGCAGCCAGAAGTGGAGAGCTGTGTGATAATCATTCCAACACCCCCAAGGACATCTTGAAAATGATCTAGAAGATGAAAATGGGCTGACAGAAGGAGTTTGTTTCTGTGTTCAGTTCAGATTCTTCTACATCTGAAATCAATTCTACAGTCTCCATCTAAATCAAGAGTACAATCAGTTCATGAAAAGCCCCAGAACAAACAGTAACTCTCAAGAGATGACTGAAAGAATCTGAAAAGGAAAAATGCAGGAGAAATGCATTTCTCAGCACTGCAGTACTTGCCTACCTGAAACCCTCCTCCATTTCCTCTGCATGCCTGGATCTGTTGGTGTCAGTTCTGTATTCGGTGGTGCCTCCAGCCCTGAATCCCCTCATCTACAGCCTGAGGAACCAGGAGCTCAAGGCTGCAGTGAGGAGACTGATGAATGGACATCTTAGGAAGCATTAAACTGCTGGGCAATTTCTGCAATTCACTTGTAACAAAATCAATCTTTGATAGTTCTGTTGGTTTGGTTCTTTGATTTCCCTGTCTTTTTTTTTTTTTTAATATTCTTCCTAAAGCTAGATCATTGTTTCTGCTATTTCTGACTTTGTTTCTCTCCACATTCAGTGGCCGCAGACTGTGACAATGAGGAGCTGTGCTCTCAGTGGCTTTAGACGAATTTAGAATCTCCCAGCAGAGTTTTCTGCAGAGATGCCCTTTTGTTGCCTTCTCTGGAGCTGCAGCAGCAATGTCTGTGTGCAGAGCTGGGGCAGATCAGTGCTGGCCCAGCAGCTGTGCCCAGCAGCAGCAGCAGCACTTGGTGTTGCCAGTGCTGCTGCCGTGGCCCTGCCCCGCTGCCCTGGTGGCCCTGGTGTTGCTGCAGGGCCTGAGTGCTCTCGGGGCCGGGCACAGTCCTGGGGGTGGCAGTGCCGGGGCTGCAGCAGGGACAGGCCATGGGCACTGCTGGGGCAGTGCTGACGCCTCAGGCCAGGCCCTGGGGGCTCCAGGCTCCTTGCCCAGGCTCTCTCAAGAACACGGCCAGGCCAATGCTCAGCACAGAAAAGCCCCAGGGTGAGCAGCCCCAGGCTGGCCGTGGGCAGGCTGGGGGCAAACAGCATGGCTGGGGCTCTGCAAGGGCCCTGGGGGAGACGGGAAGGAGCAGCAGAGCAGGGGCTGATCCATCCCCAGTGCACTGCACAGCCCAGGGCAGCGTCCCAGAGCATCCTCATGGAGCTGCCAACAACATCCCCCCCCTGCAGCCCTGGCCTCTCCCCCAGCTCACAGAGGTGCCGCATCCTTGCAGGCACAGCCACGGCAGCACTGGCTCAGGAGCCCCTGTTTGCATTGCACAGAGCAGGCAGGAGCACCCCCATGCTGCTGCTGTGGGGACATGAACCTGAGGGAGCACAAATGCCATCAGCCCTTGGGGCCAGCAAGGGCTGGGGGACACCAGGGAAACCACTCAGCTTTGTCCTGGCCTCTGCAGTCAGCCAGAAAATTTGTTCCCATCAGCTGGGAGATTCCTGTCCCACTGCAGACGCTGTTGCTCAGAGCCAGGGCTGCCTGGTAGCCACCCCCAAACTGCCCTGAGCATTTCCTTTGCTTCAACTTTGCTTTCTGTACTCTTCCTTCTACAATTTTCTTACTGTTGCCCAGCCCTGTTCCCTCCCCTGCAAACACCCCATCCCTGTTTGCCCTTTCCTCTCTGGCCCCACTCCCCATTCCAGTTCCTGACTTGGCACCATGGGAACGTCCCTTGGGTAGCAGGATCATCCTCCAAGTGCTGCAGGAATTGTCTGCAGGCTCCTGCAGTGCCTGGTGCTCCTCCCTTGCCAGAGGCACCCCAGGCCAGGGGGGCACATCTGGGCTGCTGTGTCTGCCTGTGGGGCTCCCTGTTCTGGGCAATGAGGAGGAGCTGCAGAGGCTCTGCAGGACTGACAGGATGGCTTTGGGGCTGGGAGGAGAAGTTGAGGCACCTGAGCTGCTGGAGCTTCTGAAGAGGAGGCCCAGGGCTCATTGTGGAACTGCTCCAAGGGTGGTTTCAGAGAATCCCAGAATCAGCAAGGCTGGAAAAGACCTTGGAGATCATCAAGGCCAACCTGTGCCCTGAAACCACTTTGTGTCCCCGAGCGTCCTGTTCTCCAGGATAAATGAACTCAGTTCCCTCACCTGCTTCTCACAGGACTTGTGCTGCAGACCCCTCATCAGCCTTGTTGCCCTTCTCTGGACACACTCCATGTCCTTCCTAAATTGGAGGTCCAGAACTGACACAGTACTCGAGGTGTGGCCTCACCAGCACCCAGCACAGGGGAAGAATCACTGCCCTGCTCCTGCTAGCCACAACATTCCTGACCCAGGCCAGGAGCCACTGCCCTTCTTGGCCACCTGGGCACACTGCTGGCTCATGTCCAGCCTGCTGTCCCTCAGTCCCTGCAGGTCCCTTTCTGCCTGGCTGCTGTCCAGCCTGGCTGCTGTCCCCAGCCTGTAGCACTGCAGGGGTTGTTGTGGCCAAAGTGCAGGACCCGGCACTTGGACTTGCTCAACCTCACCTTATTGGATTTGGGCCCTGGATCCAGCCTGTCCAGGTCCCTTTGCAGAGCCCTCCTGCCCTCCAGCACATCCACACTCACACCCAGATGGTGTCATCTGCAAATGTACTGATGCTGGACTCAGTCCCCTCATGCAGATCATCAGTGCAGATACTGAAATCCACGCTGGCTGGCTCTGATCCCTCAGCCATCCTGTGGGTGCCCTGTGATGGCTCCCATGGTGATCTGTTCCATAACCTTGCCAGGCACCAAGGTCAGGCTGACAGGCCTGGAGTTCCCCAGATCCTTCTTCCAGCCCTTCTTGGGGATGGGCTCACATTGGCACCTCCACTCCTCTGGCATCTCCCTGCTGAGCCAAGTCTGATAGTAAATGATGGAGAGCAGTTTGGGGAGCTCATCCACCAGATCCCATCTGCTCCCAGAGACACCTGTGAGCACCTGAGTGGCTCAGCAGGTCCCCATCTGCTTCCTCCTGGATTCCAGGGGGCTGTTCTGCTCCCTGTGCCCATCTACCAGCTCAGGAGAACACTTGTCCTGAGGATGGCCTGTCTTATTGTTGAAAACTGAGGCAAAGAAGGGGTGAAGTAGCTCAGCCCATTCTTCATCTTTGGTAACCATATCCTTCACAATAAGAAATGCAGGTTGTCCTTACCCCTCCTTTTGCCATTAATGTGCTTATAAAAACATAATCATTATCCTTCACAGAAGTATCCATATTAAGTCCTAACTGAGCTTTCACCTCTCTCATTTTCTATCTGCTCAACCTATCAACATCCTTAAACCTTTCTTGATTTACCTGCCTCTATGTCCAAAGGTGATGCACCCTCTTTTTAACCCCTAAATTCCTTGAAAAGCTCCATGCCCAGCCAGGCCAGTCATTTCCCCCTCTGGGTCATCTTTCTGCACAAAGGGACAGCCTACTCTTGCTCCTTCAAGATTTCTTTTTTGAAGTGTTTCCTTCAAAACAAAATCCTTCCTGGAACTCATTGTTTTTAGGGGCTGTTTCTCTTTAAAAAATCAATACCCCAAATCTGCATCCTCAGTAGGCCAAACTCTGCTCTTATAAGTCCAGGGCAGAAAAATTTTTGATGCCCCTCCTTCTTTCACGGAATATTGAAACAACTCAATAATTTCATGGTCACTGTGCCCCAAACAGCCTCTGACCAGCACTTCTCCCACCAGCCCTTCTCTGTTTGTGAGCAGCAGGAGACAGAGCTTTCCTTGGGAGTGGGAATTGCAGGAAACCTCCCCAAAGCACAGCTTGGAAGGTTGAGCCTGGAGCTGAGGAGAAAGCAAAGTCCCTGCCAGGGTGGAATTGTGGTGCTCGAGGTGTGGCAGCGTGAGGCTGGGCCATGGCCGGCTCTGTGTGCCAGGAGCCGGCAGCGCTGGGTGCAGGGAGCCCAGGGAGGGCACAGAAACGCTGGCTGAGAAATGCTGGGGCACAGCGAGATGGGCGAGTGCAGCCGGCCAGGGCACAGGAGCAGCACGCACAGGGGGCACAGCCTGCAGGACAGATGGCCGAGGGCTGGGCAGGGCTGGCAGGGCCACAGGCACCCAGGCCTTTGTGCCCTGGGCTCGGGCAGCGCCTCTGGAGGCCCCACAGCAGGAACTTTCCTGGCAGGGGCTGCACTTTGGCTCTCCCTCGGCCTCCCTGGCCAGGCTGGCAGGGGCTGCAGGTTGATGGCATTTGTCCTTGCTGCCCCTCACATCCCCCTGCCCCACAGAGAGCCCCGAGCCACCCGTGAGGGACAGGCCCTGCTGGCCCAGGCTGGGCTCAGGGCTTGGCCTTTCTGCTTCCCCCAGCCAGCCCAGGCCTTGCTCAGCATTGCAGTTCCCTGCCCAGAGCCCTGGGCTCCCTGCACTCCTGGCCTCAAGGATCTGCTCTCATCATCCCTGGGGAGCCTTTGGCACTCCCTGCCCTCAGTGGGGCCCAGCCATGCTCCAAGGCACTTGGAGTTTTGCTGCTGACTCCTTGAGCAGCTTCTTCATCCTTCTCTCAGTACCTGAGGCTCCTGGACCCAGCCCCAAATCCACCATGGGGCTGATTAAAACACAGAAAGCCCTGGGGGGCTCTTTCTCTTCCTTCAATTTTCCTCCAAGTCTCCAGGGCTTGTGAAGCTGCTTGGAGTCAGTCTGGAGTTCTGTTAAGGAGGGAGATTTCAAAGTGCACCGACAACACGATGTTTGGTTTTAATCGCGTGTGTGGTTTTTTATTTTTCAGTTCAGAAAAGAGGTGAAAGAACGATTCCCCAGGTGATCTTGATGCTGAATGTCTCCCTAGGAGATCTGGGCATGGAGAGGAACAAGCCCCTTGCAGGCTGACCCATTTTGGACAACCTGCTCCTCACCCCAGCCTCACCATGTCTGACATGGCCCACCTGGAACTGACATCCCAAAACATAAAAAAGTATGAATTTTTAAAATAAATAAGATTGATTAATTTATAAAATTATAATTATAGTTTTTTAATTTATATTAGTATTACTGTATATTTCTATTACCTTTGATATTTATGTGAAAAATTGAATACATTTTTAGCAATCAAAAAATTATTTGTCATTGGTTTTAAATAAAACAATTCCTTTCATTAAATCATTGACCACTACTGGCCATTTATTTCTCCTTCTTAATGCTAATTAGTGCTATTTTTAGATCTTTTGACATATTTTTTTATTATTTTCACGGACAGGGTAAAAGGGTCCACTTTGGGGTCCCTGGAGACATTTCTGGGGCACATTTGGGCCAGTTTTGGGTCTGGGCAGTATGATAAACAAGTCCACTGAATTTAAGAATCAAATAATTATCTTTATTATTTTGCAAGCAAGAATAAGCAAGGACAGCGCTGGGCGGCCCGGAGTCTCCGCTCCACTTTGGCTCACAAAACTCCTATCCCCTGAGTCCACCCTTTATTGCCTTCTTCTCCGGGTTTAGGGATGATGTGATCTGTCTTCTGCGCTTGCTCGTTCAGTTGCTAGGGGGTCTTTTTCTGCCTTCTGGTGGTCGTGGGATGAAGGCTTAGTCCCCCTTAGTCTTCCTCTTTGTGAACGCTGGGTGAACTTATGCCTTATAAGGCATATCTATACAGAACACTATACACTTTCTGCAAGCTAAGCAAATCTTGCTGGTTTAAGGATTGTTATTACAGCTGCTTCTCATTACTTTCCTTTCACAATGCATAACTTTACAATGGAATTCCCAAAGCACTATAGTAAACCAGCAACCATATGTATCTGCACGAGAAGTTTTTTTGGCTATTTAACTATTGTTTTATATTGTATAGTTATTTAGCTATTGATTTAATTAATGAACAAACGTATTACTACTTATCATAAATCCCCCATTTATTTTTTTACCAGTTTTGTTCATTAAATCTTTCTAGTTCTTTCCTAGCAAGCATTAAATGAGCTGCCTCATCAATTAAGCTATGTGCACTAATTATAGGTGCTAACTTGCTTAGTTTCTTCATCATATTCCAATTCATAATGAATAGAACTGCTGACAAAATAAAACCAAGCACAGTCAATATCAACAGCACAACAATGGGATGGCATATACTGTTTAGGACCCCTGTGGCACTAGGAGACCAACCGAAAAGGGTATCCCACTGGATGTCACTCTGGAAATGCCAGTGGCTCAGCTGAGAGCTCTGGCAGTGACTGACACTGCACTGAGAGGGGCCACAGTCCTGCAAGGGTCTTTCATCAGGAGCAAAGAGCAGCCTGGAGGGTGGGCAATGCTGGATCTGTACCACTGCGTGCTCATCCTTCACCTGAATGTGGAGCTGCCCCCAAAGTTGCCATGCATCACTTTTTCTTTTTCTCCTCTTGGGTATATTTTGGAGCAGCTGTTCTATGTGGCTTTTGATGGTGATCCTGTGGCAAGCAGCCATTTGCCTGCTGTGCTATCCTCACAACTAATACTAACTCCTCATTCCCTGTAGTTTTATTTGGGGTTTTTGATCTATTTGTTGGACTGGTTTGCGTGGGTTTGTTTGTTTGTATGGGTTTTTGTCTGATTTGGTTTGAGGATTTTGTTTGCTTATTTAGAAATGACTGGTGAAGTTTTCCAAACTCAAGAAAATGTAAAGCAGACTTGACTTTGCAGAAATTCCTTTGGGCTGGGTTTAGCTGCATCCCCCAGGCTCAGGATCACTAGTATATTTTCAGGTTTTGCTCTGCATATCAGCCTGCCCAGAAGCTGCTTGGTGTTTCACAAATGGAGAAGACAATGGACATTGTTCCAAGCTTCCTTTCCAACAGAAAAACCTGGGTCAGCATGACAGAAAAGAAGAAACAAAAAATCACCAGTTAGAAGAGAACCAGTGTCCCACCATCTTCCTCTCCACTGTTATTAATTTTGTACATTTAGAGGCAAACGTGGGTCTAAAGCTTGCATCTCTCAGTTCCTGATGCTATTTGCTACCCTGCAGCCTTGACTGGCCCTGATGTGACTGACTGCTGGGCAAGTGGGGCTGGGGATGCTCAGCCTGGAGAGAGGAGACACTGGGAGGCCTCCCTGTGGCTCTGCAGGACTGGAAGGGTCCCGCAGGAAAGAAGGGGACAGAGTGTTCAGCAGGGCCTGTGCTGACAGGACAAGGGGGGATGGCTTTCAACTGCAGCACGTTGATTGAAGCTGCATCTAAGGAAGCTGATCTTTTCCACTGCGGGTGGTGGGGCACTGGCCCAGGCTGTGCACAGAGGCTGTGCATGCCCCATCCTTGGCAACAGGGCTCTGAGCAGCATGCTCTGGGGGAAGACTGCTCAGCTGGGAACAAGATGTTGTTCTTCAGGCTCCCTTGCAAGCCCAACCCTTCAGGGACTCCATCATTCCATGGTCTCCACTGTCCACTTCAGATGGAGCCTGGGAACTGTGATGTCACAGCCCACGCTCCAGCTGGAACGTCCAGCGCCCAGCAAAGAGCACAACACAACCCTTGGCCGCTGTGTTTGCACACTCTTCACCTCGCTCCTGCCCACTCTGCTTGTCACCTGCCCCCTGATAACCTCATCACTCCTGAAAGATCCTTAGTGCCTGGATTTTGTCATCCAGCCCTGCAGGATGCTCCCATTTGTCCTGAGGAAGGTATGGTGCCATTCCATGGAGGTGGACACTCCCACCTGCCTGGGTGGGCTGGAGCTCTGTAGGCATGGAGTGGGACAGGGACCCCACTCTGAGGTTTTGCTACCTCTGCAGGCTGTCCCAGACAGAGAGGAGGAGATGGAGGTAGATGCAAAGATTGATATGGAGGAGGAGATGGAGGTGGATGTGGAGGTGGAAGAAGAGATGGAGGTGGATGTGGAAGAGTCCATTGAGGACATAGACATTGATTAAAAGAGTTAAGGAAGAGGCCATGATCTTGGCATGAAGAGCAATGCCAGCAGCAGGACAGGCAGAGTGGGTCTCCTGCTGCCAGGCTGGGGCTGGGCTGGGTGCTCCCTGCTCAGGGACATTGTACCCAGGGCACTGGATTCTGGTGGCCATCCACAGCCGGTCCTCTGCCTGCTTTGCTCCACACAAGCTCCATGCCAGACCCAGCCAGGCTCAGTTCTGCTAGCAGAGTCCTGCTGCTGGGCCAGCTGTGCCAGCCTAGGGGCACATGCAAGAGCCCTCTGTGCCTGACTGGAGTGACCGTGGCATTTGCTTTTCTTCTAGGTGCGATGGACATCACAGAGACACCACCCTTTTGTATATATGTTCTTCAGTTTGTTGTTTTTCTTTAGAATATAGAGTTTAGGGCAATTTTTGACTTCTGTAAATACGTTTCCCATAGTTTTGCTAGGTAGGTTTTTATGTATATATGTTCTATCGATTGTTGTTGTTACAAATATTCTTACAATGTAAATATCTTCTGTATTTTTGCTGCTGTTCTTCTGTAATAAACAAATTTTATTTTTCACACCCCAGTTCTCCTTGCATTTGCTTCAGGCACAGGCAGCATTTTGCAAAGTTGTAGTTTCCACTTGCTCCAGGTTCCCAGGGCTGGAGGTCAGAAGTAGATGAAGGGGAAAAAATCCACAATTAAGAGTGTCCATGACACCCAGAGCCAAAAGAAGCCCAGGGGATCAGGAAAGAGGGAAGCACGTGCTCCAAACAACAGCAGAAATGAAGTGAGAGCTCTGGAGGGAACAAAAGAAAGAGGCAGCCTGAAGAAAGGAAAAAACGTCTCCCCACAGGGTGTTTTGCTTTTTTTCATTGAGAGTCTCTTCTAGCATGTGGTGGAAACCCAGAAAAATAAAGGTCAGGAGAAGCATGGTTTATGGGGAACATTGCTGCATAGTAGACAATCCTTGTGCAAATCAGTCCATGCAGCACTCACATATTGAATTGCTTCTCTTCCTGGGGATGCAGAGTTGCTTTATTTACTCCAAGCAAGATTTTCTCCCTCCTCCCTGGAAAAGAACAAGCTCCCATCCTGGCAAGCGCTCGCTGCTTTCCTTAACACTCATCACAGCCATGCTAAGGAGAGTGGAGCAGGTTACTTTATCACTTGTTGCAAGTTCTAAGTCCTTCTTAGATAAGGACCATGCTCAGCTGAGTGACAGTGAAGCAAAATGGCAAGCCAGGAATACATTGCCCTGCACATAACATCCTCCATTCCCATGGATGATTTCTCACTGGCACACAGGAGGAAGGAAGGAACCCAAATGCATCATTGTACATCAAGTCATACGTGTTGAGGGATGAACAGATCTCACGGGGATATGGAAACCCCCCCTGAAAACCAGTTCAGAGAAATCCTGAGCTGTTTTGTGGTCCTAGGCATGAAGATTTAGGCTCAGGATCTTCCGCAGGTGCTCAGCAGGCAGTAGGATTGCGGCTGGATGTCACTCTGCAAATGCCAGTGGCTCAGCTGAGAGCTCTGGCAGTGAGTGACACTGCACTGAGAGGGGCCACAGTCCTGCAAGGGTCTTTCATCAGGAGCAAAGAGCAGCCTGGAGGGTGGGCAAGGCTGGATCTGTACCACTGCGTGCTCATCCTTCACCTGAATGTGGAGCTGCCCCCAAAGTTGCCATGGATCACTTTTTCTTTTTCTCCTCTTGGGTATATTTTGGAGCAGCTGTTCTATGTGGCTTTTGATGGTGATCCTGTGGCAAGCAGCCATTTGCCTGCTGTGCTATCCTCAAAATTAATCCTAACTCCTCATTCCCTGTAGTTTTATTTGGGGTTTTTGATCTATTTGTTGGACTGGTTTGCGTGGGTTTGTTTGTTTGTATGGGTTTTTGTCTGATTTGGTTTGAGGATTTTGTTTGCTTTTTTAGAAATGACTGGTTGCAGCGGCTACTGCTGACCTCTTGGTCTCTGACTCGCCCGGCTGCACAGGCCAGCACCGCCGGCAGCAGTGAGGGGGGAAGGGCACTCTCCCGCTAGGAGACTTCCTAGGGAGAGTATTTAAGGCGGAATGCCTTCAGAAGGGCGAGAAACCCCCAGAGCCGTGAGGAGAGAAGCTGGGCTGCGTCCTGCAGGAGAAAAGGCTTGGACCGCGTCGACAGGGAAAAAGGAGGTGTTTTATTGAATGTGCGTCGGGCGCGGACAAAAAAGCTTGTCCGGCAAGGTCTTATAACTAGAACACAGCGACCAATCTAAAATTTTGAGAGGAGGGAATAACTCGTAACAAACAGCACGGATGTCCAGTGTAAATAAATTAGGGGTTGAACCCTGACCTCTAGTCCAATCATTCAATGTCCAGGTCAGAATGTTCTGGATGAGTGGGCAAGGACCATGAAGAACAGACAGACAGTCAGGGAGGAATTTAGGAAAGATAAGAGTGTAAACTGACGGGACAGTTCAGAAGAGGGAGAGAGAGAGAGCCCGGGCAAAACCATAAACAGGAATGGGGGGTACAGGAATAAACCAACTTAAAACTAATGCACCCCAACAACTGGTGAAGTTTTCCAAACTCAAGAAAATGTAAAGCAGGCTCGAATTTGCAGAAATTACTTTGGGCTGGGTTTAGCTGCATCCCCCAGGCTCAGGATCACTAGTATATTTTCAGGTTTTCCTCTGCATATCAGCCTGCCCAGAATCTGCTTGGTGTTTCACAAATGGAGAAGACAAGGGACATTGTGCCAAGCTTCCTTTCCAACAGAAAAACCTGGGTCAGCATGACAGAAAAGAAGAAACAAAAAATCACCAGTTAGAAGAGAACCAGTGTCCCACCATCTTCCTCTCCACTGTTATTAATTTTGTACGTTTAGAGGCAAACGTGGGTCTAAAGCTTGCATCTCTCAGTTCCTGATGCTATTTGCTACCCTGCAGCCTTGACTGGCCCTGATGTGACTGACTGCTGGGCAAGTGGGACTGGGGATGCTCAGCCTGGAGAGAGGAGACACTGGGAGGCCTCACTGTGGCTGTGCAGGACTGGAAAGGTCCCGCAGGAAAGAAGGGGACAGAGTGTTCAGCAGGGCCTGTGCTGACAGGATAAGGGGGGATGGCTTTCAACTGCAGCAGGTTGATTGAAGCTGCATCTAGGGAAGCTGCTCTTTTCCACTGGGGGTGGTGGGGCACTGGCCCAGGCTGTGCACAGAGGCTGTGCATGCCCCATCCTTGGCAACAGGGCTCTGAGCAGCCTGCTCTGGGGGAAAACTGCTCAGCTGGGAACAAGATGTTGTTCTTCAGGCTCCCTTGCAAGCCCAACCGTTCAGGGACTCCATCATTCCATGGTCTCCACTGTCCACTTCAGATGGAGCCTGGGAACTGTGATGTCACAGCCCACGCTCCAGCTGGAACGTCCAGCGCCCAGCAAAGAGCACAACACAACCATTGGCGGTTGTGTTTGCACACTCTTCACCCTGCTCCAGCCCACTCTGCTTGTCACCTGCCCCCTGATAACCCCATCACTCCTGAAAGATCCTGAGTGCCTGGATTTTGTCATCCAGCCCTGCAGGATGCTCCCATTTGTCCGGAGGAAGGTCTGGTGCCATTCCATGGAGGTGGACACTCCCCACCTGCCTGGGTGGGCTGGAGCTCTGTGGGCATGGAGTGGGACAGGGACCCCACTCTGAGGTTTTGCTACCTCTGCAGGCTGTCCCAGACAGAGAGGAGGAGATGGAGGTAGATGCCAAGATTGATATGGAGGAGGAGATGGAGGTGGATGTGGATGTGGAAGAAGAGATGGAAGTGGATGTGGAAGAGTCCATTGAGGACATGGACATTGATTAAGAAGGTGAGGAAGAGGCCATGATCTTGGCATGAAGAGCAATGCCAGCAGCAGGACAGGCAGAGTGGGTCTCCTGCTGCCAGGCTGGGGCTGGGCTGGGAGCTCCCTGCTCAGGGACATTGTAGCCAGGGCACTGGATTCTGGTGGCCATCCACAGCCTGTCCTCTGCCCGCTTTGCTCCACACAAGCTCCATGCCAGACCCGGCCAGGCTCAGTTCTGCTAGCAGAGTCCTGCTGCTGGGCCAGCTGTGCCAGCCTAGGGGCACATGCAAGAGCCCTCTGTGCCTGACTGGAGTGACCGTGGCATTTGCTTTTCTTCCAGGTGCGATGGACATCACAGAGACACCACCCTTTTGTATATATGTTCTGCAGTTTGTTGTTTTTCTTTAGAATATAGAGTTTAGGGCAATTTTTGACTTCTGTAATACGTTTCACATAGTTTTGCTAGGTAGGTTTTTCTGTATATATGTTCTATCGATTGTTGTTGTCACAAATATTCTTACAATGTAAATATCTTCTGTATTTTTGCTGCTGTTTTTCTGTAATAAACAAATTTTATTTTTCACACCCCAGTTCTCCTTGTATTTGCTTCAGGCACAGGCAGCATTTTGCAAAGTTGTAGTTTCCACTTGCTCCAGGTTCCCAGGGCTGGAGGTCCCTTCCATAGCCACCCCAGGAGTGGGGGTCCCTGTGCACAGAGGGGTCCCAGTGACAGAGGTGAGCCTCTCCTTGCAGTTTCTCTGGACACACTTGGGAGCTGTAGGGGCAAAGCCCAGCCTGCCCTGGCCCACGGATCCCATGTTGGAGCAGGGCTGAGCCTGTGTGCTCCTGCAGAGCCTCAGCCATGGCTCTTCCCTGGGCAGCCCCAGGGCTCAGGAGGGTGCACTGGGCTGTGGGCAAGCCCTGCTCCTGGGCACCCTGAGGGGCTGGAGCCAGCCTGGAGGGAGCCTCAGCCCTACATGGACCAAGATTTCCTTTGGAAACCCCCTCTGTCCACAGACTGGTGAGCACAAGAATTGATCCTCCTAGTTCAAGGTGTGACGTTCATTGGCACAAATGTGTCCCTTGCACTTTCTAGCACAGCAAATGTCAGTGCTTGTAATCCCTGTTCTGCACACTCTGCTCAGGCAGCAAAACATCTGAACCTGAGGGAACATCTTGAATTAGCACCAACCTGCAGAGAGCTCCAGGGGGAGAACCTACCCCCAAGAACCCAGAGAAATACTTGACTCTGATAGTCTGGGGCAGAGCTGAAACTAAAGTATTTTAATGCCAAGAGAGAGGATTTCTTATTGCTGAATTCCTTCAGCAAGAACAAGAATGGGAGCTTTTGGTCTCCTCACCTGCCACAGATGTGTATTGCCAAGGTTTGCTTCTGCCTTATGACTGATTTTGATGAATCTGTTCAGAACTCTGATGCTGTTCCTGGCTAAGGTGCAGAGATGATATTTCAGAGCCAGTTGAGCTCAGCACATCTTGTGCAATGCAGAATGTCCAGAGCCAGACATTCAGGCCATGCAAACTGATAAGTTTTCATCTCTGTGCAAAGATCAGTATTAGGACATCAATGATGTACCACACACTTCTCAGAGCTGTCCCTTTCATCCAGCTCTCCCCAGTCACTTCACAGACTTCACTCCAAGCAGTTTCTGATAGAGCTCAGTAGCAGATGGGATTTAATCCTAGTTTTTCTTCATCTTCTCCAGAGCTACCTCCAGACACGGTGTGTGGGCACTGTCTGACAGCAGCAGCATTAACGTGTCACCTCCCTGACACTGAGGTTCATGTCACAACTTTTCATCAAAAGCAGCAAATCAATGATTCCCACTGGGTCCCACACAGCTCCATGGGGAGTTTGTGTGGCTGCAATACCAGCACCATCCCTGGTCCTCAGGAATTTCAGGAGGAGATAGAGAAGGAACCAGCCATTCACAGGGAAGAACATCCGTTTGCAGGGCCCAGATCCCCACAACAGAGTCCCCAGACTCTTCATTTACACTTTGGCCTCTGTGCCTTACTTTTCCTCTCACTAAAGTCCTGCCACTTTCCCTCATGCTCAGGTTCCTAAGATAATTCAAAGCAGCTTTAGGAGCAGGGATAGGTGATGGGAACTGTCCCAAGGCTTGACAGATTCTCAGGCCTCACAGTTCCAGCCAAGGAGAGAGGAAAATCATGCATGAAAGAGGTGTGAAATCAAAGCAGTAATCAAATTGAGGTATAATGAGAGCAGCTGAAGAGGTTTCCAATGTTCAGAACAAGATTAGCAGCTCCCGGCACAGGAGGGATGTGACATTTTCCCCGCTGTAACAACTCTGTGATGCAAATTGCATCTCAAATCCTCCTCCCCAGCTCTGGGACCTGTTCAGCCACAAACGTGGTGCTGAAGTTTTAAAGCAAAGTGGAAGCTGGTCAGAGAGCTGGTTTGCAAATAAAAATCAGAGGGCAGTTTGGAAGCACCAGCTGGAGCAGAGAGAGGCAGAGCCTGGCCCCGAGGTGCAGCACAGCCAAACATGCCTGAAACTCTAAGAAATTAAAGAACTTGCCACTTGTTTTCCCTCAGGAGCTACAGAAGGTGCTTTATGGAATCCCTGCCTCCTTCACACTGTATCAGCATGCAGGAGAGTGCAGGGATGAAGATTACAGCACCTTCTGCTGCTGCTTTCATCTCCTGACTCAAATCTCACCAAAATCTGTCACTACTGGGCCTTCCCAAAGTCTCAGATTCACTTGGTCCTTTCAGGATTTTGGTTCTGAGGAGCATGAAGGGAGATAAAGGCACTTGCAGACACCAGAGATGCAATTGGTGCCTGAGGTGCATTTCACTGCCCAGGTTAGTGCCTCTAGAACCATCAAAAGCAGCCCCTTGGACAGCACCAAGCCAAGAGCAGAACACCAGGGCCTGCACATGGCTTGAAATGCCATTGCATAATATTCCTCTCCCAGTCTCTCATTTCATGGTGCCATTGCAGGGGTTAATCCCATCACTCAGCAGCAATTCTTGGCAATCAGCTTCAGATGGATTTTTAGTGCTGAGCAAATAAGAGGCAATTTTACTTTGTCTCCACTGAATGAAATTTCACCTAAATCAGACAAACTCTGTGTTCTGAGGCTGGTCAGGCACTAACCACTGCCAGGTCCCCAAGCCTGGATGTCAAACTGCTCTGATATTGAAAAGTTCAATTTATTTATCTTTGTGTACAAGGTTATTCTTTCTCAAAGCAATTGGGATCCATAGAATTGTATTTCCAAGCACTAAACTCAGACCAGCCACAAAGAGCACAAGAGACAAGAAAAGAAATAAAGATTTCCAAGGAGATGGAAATTGAATGCTGAGGTTTTCCCATTCTAGAGTTCCATAAATTATCACCTGCCAGTTCCTTGCCTTCACTTGTGTGGCCACCACTGAATACACTCACAGATAAGAAAATGTTTGTCCTCCTGAAAACTGGGACCAGAAGTAGAAAAAGGCTCAGATATCTGAATTAAAAGGCAACATAATGAAAAGAGCTGCCTTATAATAGCAAGATATGATGGACAGCAGGAATGGCTGAAGCCAGCAGAGATAAGTCCATGAACTATTCGTGCTACAAAGATTTCTGACAAAACCTCCAATAACCCAAAAGCAATGTTTTGTCGGGCAAAGCTGATAGGAACCCTGTGCATTTAATTCAGTCATTGACAGCAAATGGAGATCAGCTTGAAGCTCCTTTGGTCCACTACTACTTATTTTTTTTCACCCAGCAAATGAAATTACATCTACTCTTTGGGAAGAAATTACTGCTTTGAGAGGTTCAAGGCAAAGAGTTTCTTCCCATACCCACTTGTAATCAGTCACCAAGAGAAATATTTTCTAAAAAGGTCTCTTCAAAATTTTGGAGTGACTTTCAACATAAATAACTTGGTTATTTTGCTGAAAATGATAAGGGAATTGAATTGGGCTCCCTCAGCTTAAAAAGAAGTGTTTCTTCCTAGTTCTTCACAAAGAGGAACAAAACACTGTTGCAGCAAACTGAAGGGAGGAAGAGGTTCCTTTCCCCCTGAGCTGCACAATAGGAGACAATTTTGTTGCCAAGAGGGAATAAACCCCAGCCAATTTCCAGTTCTTTTAGTGTAAGGGAAAAGCTCTGATGATCACAGCTGTGGGAGACACAGAGAGGGAGGAGCAGGGATCTGCTGGGGGTTTTTGGGCTGGGGGACAGATGAAAGACATGTTCAAGCAAAACCTGTGAGAGCTCAAGACTCCATCCCTCAGAGGAGAAACTCAGTTTGACCCAAATGCCATTCAAATCCAACAAGCATTGAGGCATTTCTCGAAACTCTGCTGGGCCAGCAGGTACCCCCCAAATCACTCTGTGGGACCAGGGCAGCAGGTCCCTGGCACGGGACAGAGATGCTCCCCTGGGAAGCTGCCTGCATTGCCCGTGGGACTCAAGATCTACTTCTGAAGACCCCAACATCCAAAAAACTCCACACTAAAAGCCTTTAATTTGGGCTTTCACTTCTCCACTTGTCTGTTGTCACTAGGCAGCTGCTCCAGTTCAACACCCTTCTGATGGGTACAAATGTTCTCCTAATTTCCAGCCTAAACAGGAAGTTACTTCCATTCATTCATAAGTACTGGGAGCTTGTACCTGATTTGCTCTTCCTCTCCTAGTGTGCATTTGTGCAGATAAAATGCCTAAGCCAGGAGCATTTCCTTCTTTAAATCATGTCATTTATTTCATTCCCATATAGTTGCACGGATTTAGCACTGGCTCAACACTCAGAATGTTGACAGCACAAAGTCCAGTTCTCACACCAACTCCTCCAAGTTTTGGACCAATTCTGCAAAGAAGGAAATACAGCAAAGAAATTCCAAACAGGAGCCCTAATAAAGATAATAAAATGCCACATGCCTATGTTTGCTGCAGGGAAGAACAGCGCTATTTATTAAATCATTACAAACAATTAAAGCAGCAGAGGGGAGGAAGACAGTGCTATCGTTGGCAGCTCCCCAGTCCTCTGCCCCTGGCATGAATTTCATAAAGCACAAATCTCCCAGCAGAAATCCCTCAGCAATTGATTTCCTCCTCGTGGAACACAGCAGGCACACACCCTGGCTTTCCTGGCCAGAAGAGAAGAATTTGCCTCGACGTTTTTCCCAGGCACGCAGCTGTGATGTCAAATCCCCCTCCCTGCCCTGCCAGGAGATTCCTCAAGTGACAAGTTTCTGTAGGGTGACAACCCTCTGGAGAGGCACAGAGAGCTTTGTGTCAGTGTAAGGCACCCCCACAAGGGCACATCCCTCATTCAGGCTCCATCTTTGTTCACAAGCAGTTCCTAGCAGAAAATTTGCAGTGATTGCATTTCCCCAGAACAGATAATTTCAAGCACATTTTTCTCTTGAGCTGTTCTGCCTTTCACAAAAGCAGCGTGCCAGGGATTGCTTTGGAGCATCAGGAAACACAGCAACACCCAACAGCCAAGACCATCCAAAGCCACTTATCAACTCATCCCTACATCTCCTGGACTCACTTGAATGCCCGGGAGAGTCTGAAAAGCCAACTGTTTTCCAAGAAACTTGTTGTTTGTTGTGCAATTGAAAGGTAAATGACAGGGACAACCAGCCCCACACAGGTGCCTCAGGCAGGGGAAGGAGCAGGAGGGATCCATCCCTAACTGGCAGAGGTGCAGCTCAAGTGATGCTCACTCACTATTTGGGTTGCTTTTTGTTGCTTTTACATTAACAACGCATCTCCACACCACAACTGTTCTCCCTCCCTGCAGCCACATGGAAAAAATTCAGTGGTCTCTCACCTCTTTCTGTCCTCTCTCTGCCTGAAATAATTTTTTCCCTCATACAACCAGCAAAACAGGGTTTGTTCTCATGCTGGAAATAAGTCCACAAACTCTTGACTGATTTCAATAAGGAGAACATCACTACAAACCACCCATTACGCAGATGCCCCAAGGCAGCAAGGGAGGGAAATTTGACAACAGAGGTGGCAACACCAGCCGTGGGTAACAGCATCACATTCTGCCTCTCTCACGGATGCTTTTCTTTCCAGTCCAGAAAATTCCCTGTCCTTTTTAGGGCTGTAGAAGGCTGCTGTCTGCCCCACAAAATGAGGAGCAAACCAAGCAGCAATGCTGCAGAACATCTAAATTTGCAGAAGAATGGGCACTGCCAACTCCTGATTGCAGAGGAGGGAGTTCGCCACATGCTCCTTGTAAATTAGGATTTATCAGAGATGGAGAATTGATTGCCAAGTAACCTGCAGAGACACAAAACTGCTCTGCAGTTTTCCAGGACTCCTTGAGCAGTACAAAAAGGTTATTGATGCAGTTGGGGAGTGTTTCTGTACAGGATGTGCACCTCCTGACATCCCAGGCAGGGAAAAATTTACTTAACAGTTGCAAGGAGAAAGCAATTCTTCTTATTAAAAAAAAAAAAAAAAGGAAAAAAATAAATAGAAAATTGACTTCATGGCAAAGAGCCTCAGTAAGAGTTTGCAGAATTTGGTGAAAACAGGTCATTTACAAGGAAATCATTTTCATCTGCCTTCAAGTGGAGTTGTGAAGCAGGTGGAGATGGAGATGTCTCAGGCACTGAGTGTGCTCCTTACTGACAAAATGACACTGATATTACCAAGTATCAGAAGTGAAAAACTTCAGTGATAACTCAGCCCTCCAACACAAAACACCTTCTCCCACGCAGTCAGCACTTGTCTGAAATCATTCCCCTTGGCAGGAGGCCCTGCATGGCCTGGCTGCAGCCATCGTGCTGCTCCTACTCCCTCCCAGCATGATCCCAGTATGGTCCCAGTACAGCCCAGTCACTCCTACTCCTGGCATCCCCTCTCTGCATTCCGCCCTGTCCCGGCTCCATCTCCGCTCCTCCCGCGGGCTGCGGGGGCTTCGGAAACGGGGGAGGAGGAGGAGGGAGGGAGGAAGAGGTTGAGCGGGAGAGGAGAGAGGGAACCACGCCGCTCCGGTGCTTCCTGAACCTGCAGCGCCCTCCTGCCAGGGAGCTGTGCAGAGCCACAAGGTCCCCCCGAGCCTCCTCCTCTCCAGGCTGAGCCCCTTTCCCAGCTCGCTCAGCCCCTCCGGCTGTTCCAGCCGGGACAGAACACTAGTGCTACACAGAGAGCAAGGGACAGACCTGACAGAGGTGCCTCTAGCACCACATTTTAGGCTTTCGCTAATACTTACAGAAAGACTCTTGAGAAAGTTACGGCAGTAGTTCAAGTGACAATT
The DNA here is from genome assembly GCF_036417665.1 of Passer domesticus. Lineage (NCBI taxonomy): Eukaryota > Metazoa > Chordata > Aves > Passeriformes > Passeridae > Passer > Passer domesticus. The sequence goes on along the minus strand of NW_026990160.1, from coordinate 872,008 downwards.
TCCTTTGAAAAGCACTGCGGCCCGGGCCCAGCCTGGCCCAGGCCCAAACCCGCCCGGCCCCACCGGAACCCGGCCCGGCCCCCCCTGAACCCGCCCGGCCCCGCTGGAACCTGCCCGGCCCTGCCGGAACCCACCTGGCCCCGCCGGAACCCGGCCTGGCCACGAGGTTCGGGCGCCGCGGTTGCCTGGTAACCGCGCGGGCGGCAGCGTCTGTGACAGCGGCGCGGCCTCAGTTGCCCGAGAACGCGGCCCTGGCTGGGTGTGCGCAGCCTGGGCTTGTACAGGCAGCTACACTGGGCCATTCGCCAAGTGAATTGTTCGCCCAGCATTGGTCTCTGCCAGCGAGTCCTTTGAATTCGCGGAGCATTGTGCCCCGCTGAGAATTCCTGCACGTGCAGAGCATTGGCCTCTGCAAACAACATCCTGCACGTGCAGAGCATTGGCCTCTGCTAGGAGTCCTCAATTCGCGGAGCATTGGTCTCTGCTGAGGATTCCTCAACGTGCAGAGCATTGGCCTCTGGAAAAGAGCGTGAATTTCCTTTGAAGGTAAAGATTGACTAAAGTTGAACTGTTTGGTTTTGTCTCATGTGCACTCTGAGAGAGAAGGCCAAAGGGAAATACAGGATGGGATAATGCCAGTCTTCTGGTGCAGCAGTTCAGTGGCATGCACAGCTGAGTGGATGAACAATAGTTCGTCTGCTGATTGTGCTTTTTTTTTTGCACTGAAGAAATGCAACATTTTCTAAATGTACTCATCTATACTTTTTTTTCCCTATAGTGATTGCTTAAACTGCTTCAAGGTGAATGAGTTCTGTTCAAGTTTCCGTGGGTTGTTATCATCTGGTTATTAAAATTATTAGGGAAAGGCCTCTGAATTGAGGTGCAAACGAGGCAATTTGCCAAAGTCAGTAGTCTGGATTTTATGGAACAGTAAATGTGAGGAAGAGAGAGAAAGGAATAGAAAAAGGTGGGGGGGGGGGGGGGGTGAAGGGGGTGGAGATAGGGTTGGGAAGAGGGGGAAGAAAGAGAATGACAGAGACAGATTAAGTAAAAAATATCACCATTCCATGGATCCCATTGGCATACCATAAAATCCTCTTCTGGTCTTCTCTGTGGTGAGGTATTGCAAAATGTAAGATTCCAATGGATGAATGCAGATTTGGGCAAGGTGGGACCTCCCAGGTACCTCCCTGGGGTGGGGCAAGTTTGACTGTCTATTGCTACTTTCAAATAATAGAAAATCTTCAGCACCAGTATATCCTTTGAGTCTGCCATGAATTGGGTTGTAGATTTTTGGATCTGTTGTGTTACTTTGCATGCCCTGCAATCATCTGGTGCAAGGGCTCAGGAATGGCTCTGGGGGCACTTTGGGGGTCTTTGATGGGCTATGACACCCCCTGAGCTGCCCCTGATGGGAATGTCCCCTGGATGTGGCCTTCTGGGGGTGGGAGGTTTAGAGCTGAGCCAGTTTGTGGGAGGGAGGATGGGTGTCCACTGCCCCTTACCAGAGGTTGCGCCACAGACCCTAAATTTCCTCCTCCCCCTCTGTTGATGGGAGGTTTGTGTGCAAACCTGGCCTCAGCAGAGGAGTCTGTGGCTATGACCTGCCCAGCCTGAAGGCAGACAGAGCTGATTTTCAGGAGAGCTGCTGGCTTTGGCTTTGTTGTGGATCTATTTTTCTCCCTTGGCCTTGTTCACTTCTGCCCAGACCTGAGCTAATGGGACAATAGTGTCACCTTTATCTTGTCTCAAGTTCCCTTGTGGGGCTGAACTCCCAGTCCCAAGTTCCAGTCAGGAGGCATTTTCAGGGAAGGGTGGGCTTGGGTGCTCTCAGCTTCTTTAGAGAGTTTTGTCACAGTGGGCAAAACGTCCTTTATAGCAATATTTAAGCCATGAGCCATAACATTCCAGTCTCTCCCAAGTCCAGTGAGGAGCAGCTGAGAGAGCAGGGGGTGTTTAGCCTAAAGAAGAGGAGGCCCACTCAAGCTGATTTTAAGTAATATTTAAGCTACAGCTGTGTCTGCTCTAAGCATTATTAATGTTCAGCTTTTTAGCTCCAGGTTTCAGTATGATCCATCTTTGAATTGCACAAGGTGGCCATCTAGTCCAAATAAAGTCCAACTAGAGTCCTAACAATACTAGCTACTTATGCCAAGCAAGCACTTAGCTACTTTCAAATGATATAAAATGTTTAGCAGCAGTGTATGCCTTGAGTGTGTCATGAATTGGGTTCTGGATTTTCAGAGTTCCATTGTTCTCCTTCCAGTTTTGCTGAGGCCTTGTCGCTCCTCTGTGACATCCTCCCTTCAAAATGGCTTCTGGGTTCCCAAAAAAGACACCAACACCTCGTCTTTTGCTGAGGGAAAGACTGCAGCCTAACACTGTGAGTAGCCAGTGGGGCTGTGCTCAGGCTGGCAAGTGCCCTGGTGTCCCTGGTGTCCCTGCCCCTGTTGTCCAGCAGCACTGGGAAGCTGCAGAGCCCCTGCCCAGCTCTTTGTGCCGTGCTGCTGTTGGTGGGGGCTGTCCTGGTGCAGGAGGGAACACTGTGTGATGTTTCAGGGACAGCCCAGCGCCTTGCCTGGCTGTGCCACGGGAGCCAAGTGAAAGCAATGTGCAGCTGAAGCCCTCAGCATGTGCTTCTGTGCCTGCCCTTTGCCACAGGAATTCCTTCTGTCAGGCTGGGCACTGCCCTGTGCTGCTGTGACCAACCTGCCCTTGGGCACCTGGGCATGTGGGGGGAGAGCTCAAACTCTGCCCAAAGCCTTGAGAGCCACGGCTGGTCCCAGCCAGAAGAGCTCCCAAAGCAGCAGTTCTCTCTGAGCTCCTGGCTGGGCACAGCTCCAGCCCTGCAGGCAGCACTGCAGTCAGGGCCACCAAGGTCCCTTGCTGTCTGGAGCTCACTTGGCTGAAGATGCCCCAGTGCTGAGGCTCTGCCAAGGAGATGCCTCTGTTTTCTTCTCTGGAGGGCTCTGTCAGCCCAGACAGAGGAAACAAATGCTCATTAACAGAGAGAGCTAAAACTTGGACACATTCCTGTGCACCTCCCTCTTGGTACAGCTTTTCTTTCTTGCTTCTCTTGGACTCAGCCAGCAGTGCTGTCTCCTGCTGTGAGTTGTGAGTGTTGTGCAGGGATGGAGTTGGGGCAGTTCTGAGAGCTCCTCCCCACTCTCTGTAAAGGTCACTGCGTCAATCCAATGAAATGTAAGAGAAAACAAATGGCCAAAGAGCAGAAATCCCCAAACATGTCAGATCAGATCACAGAGAGACTAATGGGCCACAGCCATGTGGTTGGAGTATCTGTATTGCACCCTGTATTATTAATTTATTCTTGCTATGCATTTCAGCAAGTAACTTCCAGGGCTTCCTGAACTATCCTAGTGGCTGTGATCACAAATTATTCACCAGTGCCACTTGCTCAAGAAATGCCTTTCTGAACAAGCACATCTCTGAGCTTCTTGCTCATTTGGTTTTTTGGGGTTTGTTTTGCCTTTCAGCTGCTTCCCTCTAAGTTCCAGCAGGACAAGTTTGCCAACACGAAGAAGAAGGAGGCCAGCACTGGGGGGAGGATTCTGCCCAGAATTGGCCCATGGATAGACCTGAGCAAGACTGGTCCAAAGGTAGCCTTTTCCTGCTCTTTTCCTTTCTGTTTGATGGCAAGTTTGAAGAGGGTGTGTGCTTGTGACAGGCTTGCCTCCAGCAAAACACCTCCGTGTCCAGGTGCTGTTGTCATTGCAAGCTGCTGGCAGTGGTGGACTGGGAGTCCTGATGTGCACTGAGGCAACACAAATAACCTCTGCTGCAGCTGCTGGGCTGTGCTGGAGTGTGGCTGCCATTGCTAAAACAATGGGGGAAGGCTGGGGACACAAAGGCACAGCATTGCCATGTGCCATTCCCCTGCTGAAGGAGCCACCTCTTGCTTTGGTGTGGTCACCATCAAACGCTCGGGGTCACAGGATTCCCTCCACAGTGGCAGCATTGGCCTTGGAAGGCCCAGGACCTGCAGGAATTCCTTCAGATTTAGCAAAACCAATTGCATTCCTGCTTTGGGTTGGAACAATGTGTTGGACCCTGACGGGGTGTTAGATTTTGCAGGCTGCCAGATGTGCAGGGGACTCAGCCTGGGCAGAGGGGAATGGATGTGCTTTCTGTGGATCAGTGCCTGCTCAGAGGTGTGTTTCAAGCTGCTTTTGTGACAGAACTGGCTCAGTAGAAAGCACAGTCCAAAAGGGTAGGTGACCAAGGTGGGCTGTTGTTATGAATGAGGTCCTATATGTCTAATTTAATAAACCACAAAATTAGAATTTAGCAGCAATTTTAATTGAGCAGCAATTTTATATAAAATTATGCAATCAAATGTAATCAAATAGATTCAAAATAATTTGGCAGTGGTTAGGATAAAGCACAAGCAAAACTGATTGGGGTACAATCAGGGTATGGGGGGGGTTCTCACCCTGCCTCCCGTACAAAAGAGAAAAGAACCCAAACACAACTTATATACTGTATGCTAATACATGTTCATCAACAATTTTTTGTAAATCTCCTATTTTCAATTCTTGAAATCTATGTCACTGTACTGCACAGTGCATGCTCAGCTTGTTTCCAAGGGGTCTTTTGGCTTTTCACTGGTTGCTTCCGACGAAGGCTTCTCCTCATCGTCACTGTCCTTTGAACAACCCCACAGGCTGCACATGCGTCCCAGGTCTTGTGTTATAGAAGCCAGCATTATATTCCAAAAATAAGCCATATTATTTCATTAACACCTAGAATCATCCTAATTTTGTCCATTTCAAGGCCAATTCTTTAATTATCCCGAGGCCTATTCCGTTTTGGGATTTTACTTATCTCACACTACATCCTGTCTCCTATTTTCTCATGAGCATCTGAAAACATTTGTTTTGTGACACTAATTACATATCCTTTTCCTCTAGGACTTTTTAACATATATTTTCTAAAATATCGATATAGTTCCAATTGTTAGCACGAATCCCATTCATTTATCACACTGTTGAGCAGTGAATTGGCAGCAAGAGACATTGAACACACTGGTTAAGGATTGCCTTGGAGAGGGGCGTTGGGAACACCTCAGGGAAGGGCACAAGTGGGGGACAGTGTGCTGCAGGCACTCCCTTCAGCAGACTGTGTCTGCCCTGGAGTCACACAGGAGAGCTGCTGGTGTCTCTGCAGTGACAGCAGTGTGGCTGCAGAAGGGGAGAATTTTCTCCAAGTAATGTCTCTGCTCCAGAAGCATTTGCTGCTGTTGTGTCATTCCAGACATGCCTCTACAATGGTATCAAGTAAGGTAGCAATAATGACAAGAAAGCACCTATTTAAAGCTCATGGAAAAAGGAGATACCAACTCTACTTTTACCCAAGTTGCTGAGAAAATAACTGAACCTTATCCTCATTCAGCATTCACTTCATTTGTCTTTTTCCTAACTTCTGTGGTACTTTATTTTTGCCTTTACCTCTGTTAGAAATGCACTCACTTTTAAATACAATGAAAGGGGACAAAATCATTGAAGCAAAAGGAAACTGTTTATTAGTAAGGACTCAGCTGAGCCGGGCGTGTCTCCCTCCTCCTGGAGATGAACAAACACACCCTCTGAGAAAATGGCAATCTTTCTATCCCCTTTATACCCGGTGAGGGCTGTTCTGTCCCCTTGCCCTTTGGATGGGTACTTGGGAACTTCCATTCCCTCCAAACGCCAGTTTTTCTGTCCCCTCCCCTCTCACCCTGCTTCCTTTTGGTCAGGTCTTCAACCCTGTTCCTCTCACAGCAACACCCAACAAACTAACCTGAACAAATCCAAACCCCAAACACCACAGAGAATCAACAACTTTCATTCTTTAACTTGATAACCTTTTGGCTTCAGCCAAATAGCACCTCATCTCTCACACCTCCTCTGCTACTGGTGCCTAAGTTCTAGATCAAAAAAGGTATTTGCAGTTGTGTGGGCCTCGGTTTCCCTGTGTCAGAGTGAAGGACATCGCAAAATCGTTTGCCATGGAATCTGATGTAAATGTATGGGTTTTACTTACTCCATGAGTGCTCAGGCAGTGCCCCAGAGCTCTGTGACCGCATGGGCACAGGGCTGTGCTTAAGGTAAGTGCTGCCTGGCATTGTGGAGGATGAAAGCTGGAGAAATACATGTCAAAAGAGCAGCTTGGCTCGAGCCTGCTCTGTGTGGCCAGCAGCTCTCCATCAACTCAGAGCAGAGGTGGGTGAGCCACAGTTTGCCCAGTGTGGGCTGGGCAGATGTGCTCCCCCCGAGTCTGCACTTCACTGGGGTCAGTGTAAGATTGTCCTTCATGAGCCTTCCTCCCAACAGCTGAAGCTGTCCCTGCTCTCTCTCGCCTCTCCAGCTGCCGTCAGCTGCCCCAAAGCAGAACTTGTTGCAGATTTCCCCACCAGAGGTGATATTTCAGAACTTCAACACTCATGATGTCTCTGAAATGACAGTGTCTCTCATGAATGTGGACAAGGTAAGTGCTGGGATATGGAGCTTTATCAGTTTCTCTGGGTCGGGATTGAAGGCACTCGAGATGGTAGTTCACGTTCAGACTCAGGTGTTTATTATTTCTTATCAGTAAAACAGTCTCACAACCATGAGTTCGGCAGCTTGTCATTAGCAAGGCACAAAATGGCTAACAATCTCTTGTTACAAAGTCTTTTAAGACTAAGCTATCCAATTCAGAAAGGACACCTGGATTATTTTCCCTTTTAAGCCAATAACTGATCCCTGGAAGCATGCAATGCGGACTTTTCTGCCCAATTACACAATGCCACCCAAACCCATGAAGAAGAAGGAAGAAGAAGCATGAAGAAGAAACTCAGGATGACACTCTGTGCCCTCCATCTTGCTTCTATCCACAAAAATCCCAAAACCTAAATTTCTCAGCAAGTGATACACCTACACTACTCTCTATAATCTATTTCACGCTTTTGTGGATTCTAGCCTATATTGACGTCTAGGAAAGTTTCTCCATGAATGAGGGTCAAAGTCAGTGCTCCCCCGGGGGTCAGGACAGCCCAGAGCAGACAGAGAAATATTCCCAGTGCCCTGGCCTAGGTTTCTACAGAGCTTTAACACTGTGCTGGAAGAGGAGAGAGCTGTAATTCCCAAAGTGTACAGCAAAGCAGGGTATCTGCTGCAGCACGTCCAGAAGAAAATGTCTCAGCACCTTTGTTCTGCAAGATGGTGGAAACCTTCCTGTGCTGGGAATTCTCCCCTGACTTTGGCCATGTGTTGACGGTATCTGTCCCAAAGGAGGTGCCTTCTCTTGAAAGCTCTGGATTGGTAGGAGTGTTGAGGCCTGTACAGTTCTTATCTGCTCTCGTGCTTTGCCTTGAGTGTTTACCACCTCCTGTGTCTCCTTGGTTAATCTTGGCTCCTCTGCCTCTCTCAGCCTGTTGGGCTCCCTTTGTGCAGCTCACAGTCAAAGCTCAGGGGCTGAGTCTTCTGCACTTTATGCTGGAATAACTTTTCATTAATGGTATTAGCACTGCAGGAGGTGTGTTCTGAAGCAGCCCTGGAATCAGACTGACGTAGCAGAAGCAGCGGGAGCCCTTTAGGTGCCACTTGAGGCTCCTGCTAAGCTTCATCCAGCTCTGCTCAGCTTTTCCAAAAGCAACACTGTGCTCTGCTTTCCCTTTGGAGAACCACAGCACATCCAAAGCCATGTGCTCCTGGAGGTTTTCACCTTCACTTGTAGAAATTGTGGTTGTTTTGCAGCTTGCCAAGAGAGCTTTGAGGGGAAAAGTTGAAAAATGTCAGCAGTTGTGTTCCACTGTAAAGAGGAAAACGGAGACCATTGGAATTTCAGTCAGGGGAAACATTTTCTAAAAAGAGGCTTGTGCCAAGAGTGGGCTGGTGAGAAGAGACAGGAGGGAGTCAAAGTCATCTGGTTTAGACTTGTTGAGAGCATTTTGGTGCTCATTGGTTGATGATATCAGTGTGCTAGAAAATGCTTGTTTGCTGTGTCTGTGTATCCCAGAGGGCAGAACCTGGCATGATGGCTGCAGGCAGGAATGCCCAGCAACCCAGCTTGCCTGCACAGGCAGCAAGAATCCCTGGAGAGCCAAAATTGTCTTTCAGTATTGGAACCACACTGCTGGTCCTGTTTCTCCAGGCAGAAAATGCCTTTGAAGCCCATAGTGATAGGCACAGCCTGTCTGTGTTTCTGTCACTTTTGACAAGCTGCTTGCTCTCATGGTTTTATGATTCTTCCTTGCTGCTTTACTGCCCATTTAAATTCTCTTTGCCATCTCCTTGTTTTAGGGGTTGTCCTGCTGTGTTCCTTCTTTGGCTTTTCAGGTTTGCATTTATTCCCAGTAAGGCCACAGTGTTTGGTCTCCTTTCTTGCTGGTCTGCCTGCATGACTGTATCCCCAGAACATCCCTACCCAAACCTGATGTGCTAGAAGGGAATTTCTTCCTTCCCCCAGGACAACGTGCTGGTTTGCTTTCAGGGAGCACATTCCCCCTCTGGAACACGACTGCATGGCTGTGTGCAGGCAGGAGCCAGCAGGTTTTTTGGCCTTGTTGAATGTGCAGATGACTTGGTTCAGGTGCTCTGTCTCCATCCTGCTGCTGCTGACCTGCTCGGCCCTTCCTTCCCACCAGGCACCGCCCTACTGGGCCTGGCCAGAATGCTGGAGCCAGACAGAAGGAATTTGAGTTCACCCTCATGAATTGTGTGCCTGTACATGCACAGCTGAAAGTGCTTTGGAAAAGGGGTCAAGGAGGGATGACACCAGGGCATGGACAGGTCTCCTCTCATCCTGTTTCCACAAGTGACAAAATCATTGTTTCATGTCTTTGCTGCAGTTTCCTCATGTGGTGAAGGTCTCCATGGAGAGATCACCTTACTTCCAGGTCATGGGCTCCAACGATGCCTATCGTCTCCTGGTGCCGGCCGTGTCTGTCCCTGTGCGCATCCGCTTCAGCCCCGGCGAGAACAAGGTGAGCCTGGAGGAGCCAAAACACAGAATGCTCTCCAAAGCCACTGTTTTCCCTGCACTCTGGGTGCAGCCCATTCCGTGCTGGGAGCTTGGCTCCAGGCCGTGGGCAGGCAGCCTGCAGCCAGTCCCAGCTTGGCACGGGCTGCCAGGCACTGCAGCCAGGCCTGACAGGCTCTGCTTCCCCTCCCTGCACATCCCTGAGCATTGCCAAGGGAAGATGCACAGGGAAAAGGATGAAAATGACAGAGGGCTGTTGATAGATGTTGGGCCATCTCTAGGTACAGTGGAAGGGGTTTGATGATGATGGCAAACACTGGAGGAACAAAGAGGTCTGAGAGCTTTCCTCCTTCCTGCCTGGCAACAGCTTCCCTGCCTCCCCCTGGGCTGGAGCAAGGACGGTGCTTTTTCCCAGCCCCTGTTCTGCAGCCTTGCAGCTGTGCTGTGCCAGAGCACAAGTGAGCATGGTGCAGCTGCAGGGCCAGGGCAGAGGATGTGCTGTGCCCGTGAGCCCGGCCTGGCACAGGCACCCTGGGCTCTGGGTGCCCTTGGTCAGCAGGAGGTTGCTGAGCTGCAGGGACTTGGACAGCTGCCTGCAGGAGCTGGTGTAGGGCAGGTGCAAGCTGCAGGCAGAGCTGTGAGCCCAGAGCCCGTGGCAGTGACGCTGCTGTGCCTCTGTCTTCATGCCTGTGCCTGTGCTTGCTCTGTCAGCTGGCACCCATTCTGTGCCAAAGGTGCTTTTGCCTGGAGGTTTGAACAGCAGTGCTGAGGCCCTGGCAAGTCTGATCTCAGTGCTGGGATCTGGGGGTTCAGTGTTGTGATGTGGGGGCTTGTTCATACCGAAGGGTTGAGGACATGGCATGGAAGGGAGGAAGCCTTGCAGGGAAACAAAGAGAGGCTCTTTCCAGCAGCATCCTGCTGCCTCTTAGCACTGTTCTCCTCCTGACTTGGTTGGAGAGGCAAAGTTGGAGAGGAGTTCTGAGGCAGCTGATGTTTCTACACCAAGCCAGAGGTGCAGGATCTCTTTGGGTGCAGCTGTTTTCTCATCTTTTTTTTGCTGCTTCGAGTCAGTTGAACACTTTGTCCTATTCTCAAACAGTGGGAATATAGAAACCTAAAGAGGAATGTCCTGTGTTCCCTAGCTCCATGTTCCTTAGAAGGGACTTAGGAATTCTTTAACATCATTAAAATGTAGAGTAAAAATGATGGTGGCCTAGGGCAGTTCTCTGGATGACCAAGTGACAGAAGAGCTTAATGCCACCGAGATAGGTTTTGCAAAGTGCTCTAGTGCCTCTAAAATGTGACATATCAGTAGAGCTTAGTGTTCATTTAGGGTGGGATAGGTAAATTGATGCCCTTGAAGGGTTATAGGAAATGGTTTTTCTTCTGCCATGGGGACAGCACTAAATGCCCTGTGCTGAGGCAGTTTCTTTTCCTGCAGGATTATTCCCACGAGCTGCTCTGTGTCACTGAAAGGGAAAGGATAGTGGTGCCAATTCGGGCCATTGCTGCCCGAGCTATCCTGGACTTCCCTGACCAGCTGGACTTCTCCACATGTCCAGTGAAGTGCAGCAGCCAGAAGACTCTGCTGCTCCGCAACACCGGGAACCTGGAAGCTCGTTTCCAGCTGAGCACCCAGAGGTGAGGATCTGTCCTTGTGCAAAACACCTTTGGATGATAACAGGGCTGGGAAAGAGCAACAAAAGGAGCCTGAGCATCCCTGCAGCCCTGGCTGGAAGGGAGCAGGATGGATGGCAGCTGCTCTTGCCTTCAGTGTTCTTAGCAGGATGCAGCCTTTGAGCTTTCTCTGTCCCAGCTTTCCTGGAGGCTGCTGCAACATGTTGGCAGCTGGCTTGCACCCTGCTGAGCACAAGCAGCTCCTGAAATGCTTTCTCAGCACTGTCAGCCAAACAGAGCCATTCTCTGGGAGGCCACAGGCACGTGGCTTTGGAGGGGTCCCTGCATCAGATGCCCAACATGAGCTGTGCTGCAGGCAGCCAGTGCAGTCCTGTTCCTGAAGCTGATCTGCTTTCCCTTGTCAGCTGAGGGCATCAGTCACCTCTTGTGTTCCATGATGAACCTTTGAAAGCCAGTTTAAAATTTCATACCAGATGATTTAAATCTCTGAATAAGGTTGTGCCCTCTTTTCATTGAGATTTCTTTTTGAATACTCTGAAGTTCCTGTGTTTCTGCTGGTTTTTTTCTTTTTGGTTTAAGTGTTTGCCAAAAGATCATGAATTCTTCCTTGGGAACTTTCATGAAGGTCGAGCTCCTCTAATACCTATCAATATACCACATGCCCATGGGTACTTGCAGAGGTGTGTAGGAAATATGAGACATTTAGTGAATATTTGAAAAGCAATTGGCCTGATTTAGAAGAGAAAAGTGTAGAATAACTTTTGGACGGGAGCTCTGGCAATCATCTGAGCAGACACACTGCTCAAAGCAAGAGCAGTGTCTGGGGATTGCCAGGTGCCATTGGGAGATCTGGACCTGCCTTTAGATGCCATGCAAGGAAACAAACATCCAAAGGGCCCTAGTTAAAAAGCAGAAGAAAACAACCTATTCAAACCCTCTCCATACCTTATCTTTTCTGCCTGTCAGTAGTGCGGTAGTGCCTGTCAGGGTGCAGTAGTGATTCATTGAAAGGGTAGCTCTAACAGGATGAGAACTATCTTAAGGAACAGCTCACAATTCACAGATAAAAGGCCAAAAATTTAGCTTGCCAGCCCCATCTATTGGCACTGGTATTTTCATTTGGTTATTACAATGTCAGGGATGTCTCCTTCACATCTCTTCTGTCTGTGGGCTCAGGGAACAGCTTAGTGATGTTGGCTGAAATTCAGAGGAGTTAAGTTCAGCTGTAGAGCTTGTGTCCTTGGGTCTTGGGGAGCCAGGTCTGTGTGAGAGATGACTGCTCCAGCAGGAACAGAGGAGTCTGGTGGGTACAGCCCGGGGTGGGATGTAGGAGATGCAGGGGCTGATTTGCACTTGGTTTTTCAGTCCTGAAAACTGAGTCCTGAATTTGGCTGGATCCTCTTCTCCTGATAATTTGAAAAGAAGAAGATCCCTTCTTTCTCAGGCAAGCCCTGAAGTCTCCCCCAGGAGTGTTATTGCCATCCTGCCATCTGAGGGCAGGAGCATGTAACATGGGGCAGCAGTGGGAATGGAATGGAATGGGATGGAATGGGATGGAATGGAATGGAATGGAATGGAATGGAATGGATTAGAATGTAGTGCTGAAGTGTGGCCAAGGATTCCCTTAACTGGCAGCTTCTCTGTTCCAGTGAAATTTTTGGCAGAAGAATAAGAACAAAATGTTGTGCCTTGCCCAGAGCAGGCACTGATCCCCGAGCCCCAGCAGAGAGCTGCAGCAGCCCTGGCATCAGCCCTGGAGCACATGCAGGAGCTCTGGGGCTGCTGGGGCCTTGTCTTTCCTCCCCTCTCTCCAAAGCCTCACATCCAGCACATAAGCACTGCTGTCCTAAGGCTTCTCCCTCAGCCAGCAGGGATGTTCTCACCAGTGGTAATGGGAACTGGTCAGGCCCATCATTGCAGCAATAGGTCCTTCATGAGCTGAACCTGAAGCAAGTTCATCACTGCTGACATGAACAAAGTTCAGCTGGGCAGATGTTCTCTTTATTTTTGTGTGTGATGCATTCATCACCAAAGTCCCCAGAAGACACTTGGAAGTGACAGATTGAGCAGCAGCAAAGCACCAAGGCCAGGAACTTTTGTTTCCTCAGTGAGGCTGTACAAAAGCACAAAGGCCAGCAGCTGCTGGGCAGAAGCACATTTCCCCTGAGCTCTCCCTGAGCATCAAAGCAGAGAGTCTTGTGTTTGTCAGGCAAGAGCTGTTCACCTGGTGAGCAATCCTGATTGCTGCTGTTAAATCCAAAGTGCACCAACACATCTGCATAATTATTTCCAACACATTGCACAGAGTTTCTCTGCTGGGCCAAGCAAACAGTTACCAGCATGGGTGACAACCCACAGTCCCAGACTGCATTGCTGGTAAATACACAGAAACCTCCTGTTCTGCTTCCTTGATGTGCTCCTGTTCATGGTGCTTCATTGAGCTGGGATTGGATCCTTCAGACTGGAAATGGCATCCTCCTTTTGGGTTTCCATGTCACTGTATTGCTCTAATGTGCATTTGCACTCTTTCAGAGTTTTGACTGCTCCCTTTCTTAGCGTAGCTTTCATTGAAGTACTGCTAAAATGTGCCCTTTTTAGGCTCAATCAGGATGTTTTCAAAGTAAAACACACCAAAGAAACACACTGAAAATTCAACAGTTATTATTCCTTGGTCTGTAAAAAAGGATTAATACAACATCACTTTCCAACATCACACATATAGTATTCATTTTAATATTTGCAAAAAGCCAATAATATAATAGGCATTTTTCACAGTGCTGGTAACATGGAGCTGCAACCCAGCTCTGTCTCCCCTTCCCAGGGAAGTCCTGCTCCATAATCTTTATCTGCCTCCCCCAGCAGCAGCTCAGTGGGAGGAAAAGCCACTTGAAGTGGCTGGTGGATTGTCCCTCAGTTTTGGCAGAGGCTTTGAGCCAGGAGGTTCCCTTGAGGGATTCTGGCTTTGGAAAGCTCTCCTGAGCCTGCAGGTGTGGAGTAAAACTACGTGCTGTGCCAGTGAACAGCAAGTTATCCTGTGATCCCTCTGAGACCCCCAGGGCTTGGGGTTAGCCCTTGCTGGGGAGCGGCTGCTTGTGAGAAATAGCCACTCACTTTTCCTCAGTTTAGAAAGGTTGATTAAACCTTATCAAAAATACAACAGAAGACTGGATAGAGAAGATGTTACGGAAGGATTTTCCCCAGGTGTGCTCGCCCACACAATGGAGGTTTTGCCTTTTAACCCTTTAGCCTCTCCCAAAATTCTGACCATTGACCCCTTCTTCGCTGTCCTGTGGTGGAGTTCACTTCCTCCAATCTTGATTGGAGGTCAGATGTCACCATGGTGACAAGCTGACCCTCCCAAATATCCCAACCCCGTCTGTCCCTTGATAACAACTCAGGGGGTAAAAAACCCTTTTCTTAACCTATAGACATGGTATTTGCCTGTTAATGGTGAGAGCCAGTCGTGGCATTGCTCATCTGTCACACTGCTGCTCCTCCCCAGGTGCTTTGCTCTCCTGCACTCGCACTTCTCTCTGCAAATCTGTGGCTTATTAAACGACCTGCTGGCTTTGTCTCTCCTCTGGCTGCAGGCAGAGTCTTTTTGGGCAGTCACAGAGAGAGCTGTGGCTGGAAAAATTAATGGAGGAGAAAGAAACAGGGAAGGAGAAGGGCTCTTGTGAAGATCGTGCTGCCCTCCTGAGAGCCCCAGGGGAGATGGCAAAGGTGCACCAGGACCCCATGTTCTCTGATGACGTTTCTGTCATTGAGCCAATGGTAAGTGATAGCTGAGAACCTCATTTTCCTCCTCCTCCTCTCCTCCCCCTCTTCCTCCTCCCACCCACTGCAACCCTGGCTGTGGTCACTGGGCAGATCCTCAGCTGGCCCCACATGCTGGGAGGGAGGGCATTGAGTTTCTGGTGCAGCTGCAGAGCTCACCTAAAAATGCTAAAATGCTCAAAGCATTTCTGGCCTGGAGGGTCAAGGCAGGGCTGGGAGCCTGACAAAGCCGAGCTCTGCTGCCAGGGCTGGAGCTCAGGGCACTCCGTGCGTGTCCTTGCAGTGTCACAGGGAGCAGTTCTTGTAGGCAGGGGCTGCCCCCACACGTGGGGCTCAGCAGAGGCTGTTGCAGCACTGCCAGCTCACACACTGACCTGAAGCTGGCAATGGCTGGCTGGGAAAAGGAGGCCAAACTCAGCCCAAGATTAATTCCAGAAATGCCAATGGCCTCCTGTAACCAGCCTTGCACTATTTCTGAGTCTGCTTTCCAGTGTCATCTGTGAGCCTGGACACAAGGCTGGAAGGTTTCACTGGGCCTTTTGAGTTCTCCTGCACACAGGGACAGAAAACCTTTTCCTTTTCTGTTTCTGCAAGCCAACTGCCACGTGCTGCCATCAGCCAGAGCCCTGATTCTGAGCACTGGCATTGTGAGAGATGATGAATGCCTGGTGTGTGCACAGTGCAAAATCCCTTCTCCCCTTGGAGTAAAGCCCAGAATAATCCCAACCTCTGCTTTCTTTCAAAACAGGTTAAACTAATATTTTTATTTCTGGGGGAGGGGATCATGATCTCTCCTTGTGAAGAGCCACCAGTGCACATTGGCAGTTACATCCCACTGCAGCTGACAGCAGCATGGTGTGAGCGAGAGCTTGTGTCAGAGCAGTAGGAAATTGTGGAGAGTGGGAGCTGACCAGCATTGAGAGCTTCCAGCGCTGTGTTGAGCTGCCTTTGGAGGGTTTCCTTGGGCTCCTTGTGTTGTTCACTCATCACTGATGCTCTAAACAAAGGCTGACAGGCCTGTGGTTGAAAACAAGAAATGTGAAGTTTGAAGAGAAATGTTTTGCTGTTTCTGTTTTAGGAGGGAGAAATCGAGCCGGATGGTTTGGCCAAAATCAAGATGACTTTCAAACCCCAGGAAGCAGTGGAGTGTCAAAGTATGGCTTACTGCAGCATCTCAGGTGCAGCTCCTTTGCCCTGCTTCTCTCCCCCTCAGTGCAGCCATGGTGCAAGCCTGAGCCCACTGGGCTGCCCTGGCAGTGCTGGGAAGAGTCCCTGGCCAGCAGGGCAGTGCTGGCACATCCCCAGTGGCCCTGCAGCTCCCAGGGAGTGTCCCGTGCAAGGCCAGGGCTCAGAGTGCTGTGTCTGGGTTCCTGATCCCAGCACAGCCCAGGCAGTGCAGGGAGAGGTTTTCATGCCATGCCTTTGCTGGCATTTCCTCAAAGGCCAGAGAGCTGCAGAGCAGAGCAGCTTCAGTGAACAAGCACTAAGCCCCTGCAGGCCCCTGGCCTCCAGGATGGCTCCACTGGACATGGATCCATCATCAGGTGGCAGGAGCTGGGTTAGAAATGTGCTCCCTGAGCCTGGATCAGCTCCACTGGCCAGACAGCACCAGAGCAGAGGGGGCTGAGCCCCACTGAGCCCAGGCTGTTGGTAGAAGGAGCAGCCTTGGCCAGCAGCTGCTTCTCTCCCTGTGTGGGAGCTGTCACCTTGCAGCTCTCAGTCTGTGGAAACAGAGCCAGTGCTGAGGGTCAGAAGGTGAGGACTTGGGCAACAAAGTCCTGTGCTGCTGGGCCAGGTAGTTTGGTAATTGCCAAGCTCTGGATGAGCTTTGTGCCTTCCCTGAATGGATTTCCAAGCTCCTCTAGGTGCAGGGGAAGGAAAGCACAGAGTCCTAGGATGTTAAGGATGGAGTGGACCTTAAAGATCATCTAGTGCCAAGGCCCCTGCCATGGGCAGGGACACCTCCCCCTAGAGCAGGTAGCTGCAAGCCCCATCCAGCCTGGCTTTGAACACTTGCAGGGCTGGGACCTGCACAACTTCCCTGGGGAACCTGCTCCAGTGTCTCACCACCCTCACAGGAAAAAATATCATCCCAAATATCTAACCTAAATTTCCTTTCCTTCAATTTCTACGCATTACTCCTTGGTCTGCCACTCCAGGACCCCAGAGACGTTTGAAACTCAGCAAACTGGTGGCTCCAATTGGAAACCAGCCCGAGGAATGGGTTAGGAATTAGAAGTCAGCCCCAAGGGATATCTGCTGAGGGAAGAGAAGGGTCCATATCTTGTCCTGCAGCATCAGCAGCTGGTGGCATCCAGCTCAGAGTCAGGGACTAGCACTGAGGCAGCCTGGAAAAGACAGTGTGACAGAGGGAATGCTTGTACTGAAATGGACATCTCTCCCCAGGCCGTGAGAGCAGGCTGCCCCTGCAGCTCAGAGGGGAAGGCCAAGGACCCTTGGTTGAGCTCAGCTCTGACACTCTGGAGCTTGGGGACATTTTTGTCAACACCCCCCATGTCTGTGAGGTGAGCAGCAGGGCTGGGGATGGATGCTGATGGCTCCTGAGGCAGCAGCAAGCCTGGTGGAGCTGTGGAATTCCTGCCAAGCTGGGCAGTTGTGAGCAGGGAATATTTGATGTGCTGGTCCAATCTGGGGGGTCAGAAAGGTGTGTCTGTTGTTCATGAAGCCCCAGCCCCTGCTTTTGGGCAGCCTTCCTTAGGGATCAGCTGGGAGGCTTCCTGCAAAACAAGGCCTTGGCTGGTGAATCCAGCACTGGGTGCAAAAGCTGCATGTTCAGAGGCTTTTGTGGCAGTGCCAGACACAAGGCACCTTTGGACTGGGCTCTGCAGAAGCAGCTGGAACCAACTGGCTGCCTTTGAGCTTCAGTCCACTGCCAACAGCTTCCAGTCAAGGGTCTCCTGCTCCTTCCTGGAAGTCCCAGCAAAGCCTTGGGAGTTCTGTCCCTTGCTGACCAGTGCCACACTTCAGCCTTGGTGCATCTCTGGCTCTAGAAAGAGAAAAGTGTTCCTGGGAATAAAGCAAAGGATTTTTCTTCCTATTTGCCTCCCCCACAATAGAGCTAACTTGCAAAAAAACCACAAGAGAGCAACTGAAAGAGGTAGAAAATGAGGCACTACATCATGGCAGACACTTTCAAAATCTCGGCTGGGGAAGAGAAAGACACCCTGAGTTCTCTCACCAAAAGATGGTGCTGTGTGTACATTTTGCTGCTGATGCCTCATTAGCAATGTCTTGTTTTCATGGTGTGGGAAAAGGTGACTGAGGTGATGGTGCTGTTGGAGCTGTGCAGGCTGGGGCAGCAGCAGCTCAGTGCTGATTCACCAGGCAGCTGCAATCACCCCACGTTGCTCTCAGGGCCAGGTCTCCATGAGCTGGGTGATGCTGCCCAGAGGTGCACTGCTCTGTGTCCATGGGATAACCCCAGGGTGACTGCAGGTCTGTGCAGCTGCCACTGCTTTGCATGAAAACCCAAAGGCAGAACTTGTCCTCTTGTATCTTTTGACTTCTGCCATTCAGCAGCACTAAGCATCTTCTGCCTTTTCTGGCTGTTCATTGCATCCTTAGACAATAACTCCCAAGAAGGGAAGATTCCACACGGATTTCCACTTTGCTTTCTTGCTGCTGCAGGTGAACCTGATCAACCAAGGAGCTCTTGATGCTCCCTTCAGATACATCCCTGCAGCCACAAAGGTGGGCTTGGGCTTCAAGTTGGCACCCCAGGAGGGCATCATTGCAGCAGGTGGGAGCCAGACTCTCCAGATCTCCTTCAGTGCCACCGTGTTGGGGAGGTTTGAGGAAGAATTGCGGTTCAGTGTGGCTGGATCTCCTACGCCTGCCATCCTGACCATCAGGTAAGGACCCTGGGAGCTTGGTGGGCACATCTGCAGCTGTCTCTGGGACATGCCCCACCTACCCCCTGTTGGGGTGGAGCAGAGAGAAAAGGTGTTTGCTGAGGTCTTCATCTCTGCTCTGATGCTGGCATTGCCTTAGTGGGAGGATGCCTCCTGCCCTGTGTGGTACCTGGAGCTGGAATGACTCCTCCCTGCAGGGATCTCCCTCTGCCCTGGGCCATGGCAGGCGGTGGGATGGATCAGCTTTGGGCAGCAGCTGCTCTGGGATGTCCCAGCTGAACAGCCAGCAAGGCCCCCAGGGCTTTGGAGATGGGCCAGCCTGGGGCATTCTGCAGCAGCAGCAGTGCTTGTAAAAACTTCTGTCAATAATCCATGCCAGATGGGCAGCAGCAGCCTCACCTCCCCTCTCATGGCCATGCTGTGGGGGGCAAGCTGTGCTCCCTGCTGCTGTGCCCAGAGGGCTCTGGTGCCTCCTGTGCACAGCCAGGCAAGGGCTGATGTGGGAGTCAGGGAACTGTGCAGCAGGAACTGTGCCAAGGACTTGGGCACCATCCCCTGGGCTGGTGCCATGGCAAGAGATCATCCTGGCCCAGCACAAGGGACAAGGGGTGATGATAGGGGAGGCAGAGCTCAGTGCTCAGCACCACAGCAGCACGAGGTCCTGTCCCTGCCAGCCTGAGCCATGGGCTGCTAGGATAATGCAGTGGGAGCAGGAGAGCTGATGCTGGCTGCTCTGCAGCTTTGGAGCTAGGCTGCTGCTCTTGGGAGGCACTGGGTCAAGGCAGTGAAGAAATGAAAGCAATCTACACTGGATTATGGCAGTAAGATAAGGTAGATGCATGAAAAAGAACAAGGAAGTTATTACTTAGCAAGGGAAAAGTGGTGAGTAGGTCTGCCCCTAGTGGAGAAAGAATGATGATGGCTTTGTTCTTGGAGGAAAAGTGCTGCTTTTTTATTTTGGAGATCAAGAGGGAACCTTCCACCATCCAATAAGTGATTCTCCTCTGTCCCTCCCCCAAACTGGTGATGGGATGTTTGTGCATCAGCAGCTTTCTCCTTGAGCAAGGGCAGGTGTCTCTTGTTGAGATGTGTGGAGCAGAGCCAGGGGCAGTGCTGTGAATCCAACAGAAGGCACAGGTCACTGGGCCTGGATTTTTAACCACAAGGCAGGGTGGGCATGGATTGGCATCAGCCATGAAATCAACTGTGTTGTGCAGCTCCAAGTGCTGCTTTCAGTGGGCGTTGGTGACTTTTGCAGTGTGTCTGCTGAGTTCAAGGACAGGTGAGGTGCTGTGCTAGATTCAGGACCCCCTTGTTTGGTTGTTGAAGCTGTTGCTCTTGGCTGTGCCAGCTGCTGCACTGCTGACAAGCTGCTCCTTTCCTCTAGGATTCATCTGTGCCCTGTGTAGAAGTGTTGCTGCTCTTTTCAGAGGATGTTTGGGGCTGCCCTGGGTTCATGGCTCACAACTGTGTCTGTAATGATGGTGTGGGTCAAACCCTGCTGAGAAAGCTCCTCCATGGGAACAGCAGTTCCAGCTAAGAAGTAGCAAAGCAGGGAACCTGTGTCTGGAAGGGCTGGTCACGGAAGTTTGTGGGGACACCTTGATGCCCATCCCATTGCAGATGGGGAAACTGAGGCCCGGAGCCATGTCTGGCTGTGTGTTCAGGGTCCTTCATGGGACCAGCAGCATCCCGGGGGCTTTTCCTGCCTGCCCTGTGCCCAGAGCCCATCAGTGGCTGCTGGCTGCTGGCCACTTGGCTTTAGCTGCCTCCTGTGCCCCGGGGCACTGTGCTGAGCACATGGTGTGTGCTGGTTTGAAAGGCACGGTGCCCTGACACCAGGTTTGTGCCCCTGAGCCACGACAGCCGGAGCTTTGCAATTCCTTGAACCAAGGCATTTCCTGCTCTGTCCTCGCCATGCAGGGGCAGCGTCACTGGACCCAGTTTGCACTTCGACCTCCCTGAGCTCGACTTCGGGGACATCTCCTTTGGTGAGTGCTGCCTGGGCTGGGACACAGCGGGAGGGATCTGTGCCTTCCAAGGGAAAAGCATCCCTCCCTCCTGCTCTGCCCCAGCAGCCTCTTCAGGGTGGGAACTGCAGGGCTGCTGGTGCCGCAGGGAGCATTTGGCCATTGTCAGATCAAACAGAAGCAAGGCAGAGAAAGTCAGGATTTTCTGGTGTCTCTGTCCTGCTTGAAAAGACAGATGTCTGCCAAGGAAGGTGGGGATCTTCCTGGAATGGAAAGATGAGCCCCTCCCTCCAAATTATTACAGCTTTGAAATTACAGGGCTCAAACGATGGGGAAAGGAATAACAGTTCTTTCCTAGACTATATCAGGAGAGCCCAGAGAACAAGAGCAGACGTTTGCCAGCTCCCAAGTCCCGTTTTTGCCCTTTGGTGCAGTGAGGATCCCAGCAGGAGGAGCTGTGGGCTCTGGCAGGGCAGTGATCCCCTGCCAGCCAGCAGCGGCAGGGAAGGAGGGAAGGAGGGAAATGCTCCTTTTGCAGAGGGACAGAGGGCAGGGGGATGTGGGCAGTGGCTCAGAGCAGCAGGCAGCAGCGGGGAAGGCAGGCAGGGTGGGTGCCAGGCTGAGCTGCAGCCAGGGCAGTGCCGGGGCCAAGCACACAACCTCCCGCAGCAGCACGCGGCCGAGCTCCCAGCCCCGAGCGGGAGGAAGGGAAGCTCCGCTCCCTGCCCAGCCTCAGCTCCCACTGCACAGCGCCCACGGCATCACGCCACAGCTGCCAAAAACCCCCAAGGGAAAAGCCCACCCCCAGGGCCAAATCCCCCAAAACCCCTATACCCCTTCCCAGACCAAGGGGAGCATTCACTACCAAGCCTGAACCCAGAACAAGGAAGGTCATGAACTTTTTAAGGAAACTACTTGCCTTTCCTGAGCTGCTTCTTCCCCACCCTGCATCACCATGGAGGCACTTGTCAAGTTGCCTTTTTGAAGAAATGAAACAAGAAAGGCAACCAATGGAACTATGGTTCTGAACCAGGAGATTGATCCTGCTGGATCTGCTTTCATTCCTAAGGTCTCTTCAGCTGAAGGCAGCTGTTGTATCTTTGCTTCTTTGGAACTGTTGACTGTTGTCTGCGTGCGGTGAGCTCAGTCTCATTGCAGGTTTTGCCATCTGTGTTTGTCCTTGTTGTGCCTCTCTTGCCTCCCTGCTGGAGTCACTGCTGGAGCTGGCAGTGCTCACTGGGATGGGCACAGAGAAGCTCTGGGCTGCAGCTGCAGTTGTTTTTTCTCCCCATCTGTGTTCCAGTGCCTCTTGGTGAGCAGGCCCGGGGAGAAGTCTCCTCCCCACAGAGCTGGCCAGCCCAGCCAGATGTCCACTGCAGAGCAGCTTGTGGCTGCTCTCTGGGCTCTGCAGGACATCCCCACCATGAGTGGCTGCATCTCTGGCTTTCCAGCATGGAAAGCAAATCCCAGAGCTCCAGTGGGGTAAAGCCTTGCAGGCAGCAATCCCAGTGAGCAGCATGGGTGTGATGTCCCCGTTTGTTGGGTGAGGTGGGACCTGGTTCCTCATTGCCAATCTCCAAGCAAGGCTTGGTGTGCCCCCAGTTGAGTGGGCTCTGAGCTGTCTCGTGCTCAGTCTGCTTGGCCCAAACCAAGAGATGCCTTAAGGATCCTGCAGAGAGAAGCTGCATTGGGCTTCTTTGCCTCACGTTCTAGTTCCTGATTCCATCCTCACTTTCTTTTGCTGTAGCTTCTTCTCAATGCTGACTCACTGTTTATCTATCTTGAAAAGGGTGGGAGTGTTGGCAGGCTGAACAGGGAATTTGACAGCTTGAATTCTCAGAGGAAATGCTCGGTCTGGGTGCACACTCATCACTGGGAGATCACTGGTGCTGGTTTGGGGCAGGTGAGACAGCTCCTCCCCATCGCCAAGAGAGAAGCTTGCAGTGTTCAGCAGGGCTAGGAGTGGGCATTTTCAAGGCTGCAGTCTGCAATGTGTGTCAAAGGGAACTGAGTGACGATTCATTCCTCATGCAGCTTCTGGCTGAGCTGTAGTTCAGATAATCCAGAGCTGAACTCCAGTGCCACTTTCATCGTGCCAGGCCATTCCCAGCAGGAGTCATGCCACGATGGGAGCCTCAATGGATGTTGGTGTCCTTTCCTAGGCTTTCCCTACACCCAGCGCTGCCGGCTCACTAACAGCTCCCCGGTGCCCGTGACGTTCCAGCTCCGCATGTCGTTCGATGGCACGCAGCCGGCCGTGGACAGCGTCGATCAGATCCGCTGCCACAGTGACCCAGCCTGGAGGAAGGGCATTCACTTCTATGTGGAGCCCCGGGAGTTTACAATCACTCCCAGCCAAGGGACCATCCTGCCCCAGGGACACCAGGACATCCAGGTACGGGCAGAGTCCAGCCAGAGACGCTTCAGCACCAGGGCTGCAGCTGCACTGCAGTGTGGGAGGGCTTTAGCTCTGCTGCAGCTTTGAGCATGGTGTGAGTGAGAGATCTGCACTGCTCTGAGGCCTCTGCCAGCTGCCTTACTCGGGGTGTTCCTCAAGGAGCACTGTTTTCTTTCCAAAATCATATGCTGAGGTCACATACCGTATGGTCAAGGCCAGAAGTCACTCTTGTGTTCTTGAGAGCCATTTATTTGATTGCAAGTGGGCAGAGCAAAGATGAGGGCAGAAGGTGGCTGTTAGAGAGATGTCATTGTAGAAAGCAGTTAGCTTTTCTTCTTGGTCTCATTTCCCTCTCCTGGGGAGCAGAAGGATTTGTGTTCACTGCAGGAATCTCCAGTGGAGACAAAAAACTCTGCAGCCATGAACTGCCCAGCACCTGCTGGGCCACACTTTGCCCTCAGCTTCCTGCTGTAAAGCTGAACTCATTGTGTTCAAGTCAGATTTCTTCTGCATTTATGTCATTGTAGTCAGATGAGAAATTGGGGCCTTAATTTGAATACAGTGGTTCATAGAGCTTTAGTCTAATGTTTTAATGTAGCTGAGCTATGCCCTGATAGCAAGGTGTGTTTAACACATCTGCTATTGCCAGAAGGCTTTTGTTCCTTTGAGACTGTGCTCTACACATGGAGCAGCAGCAGAATTAAGACAAAATCTTCCCTCAAGGACTGGAGGATATCACATGTGGATAATGAGCTTTTGTAAGGAAGAATTTCCTGTTCTTCTCTTCCACCAGGTGACCCTGTGTTCCAACTCGGTGATGGAGTTCTACAGGAAAATGCTGGTGGATCTGGAGGGTTTTGGCAAGGGAGTGGCATCATTGGTCATCACAGCCAGGTACCAGCCCTTGCCTGGCCTCCCCCAGCCCCTGCCTTGCCCAGGCTTTGCTGGCTGCAGCTGCCAAGGAGAAGTGCTGGTTCACGAGCTCATGTTGTGCCAGCTGGGCATGAGAAGAGCAGAGCTTGGACAGCAGCCTGTGGTGAAAAGCAGCCCTGCTCCCAGCCCAGCAGGGTCCTGGGCCCTTTTCTGAAGGCACCAGGAATGAGATCATTTCTTGGCCTGGCTTTTGGTGCTTGAGGTGGAACAAATTTCCCCAGGGCCTCCTCTCCTTCTTGCTGCAAGAGGTGGAGTTGTGCTGGGTGCGAGCACCGTGCATTGGTTTGGGACACAGCAAGCAGCCTGCTGAGAGCCAGGCTCTGGTTCTGTTCATGAGGGCACGTGGCAGGGGGGAAGTGGCTGCCAGCAAGAGTGCTGAGGGCAAGGTCTCAGGAGGGGAAAGCAGCCCTTGATGTGGCAGCTCAGCTCTAGATTTTCTCCTTCCCTCTGCTTCCCACTCTGAGCTTGAATGTTCTCAGAGCTGAGAGCAAAAGTGGTTGTTGCTGCAGCAGAATTCCATCCTGCTGTGCTGCTGTGGGTGTCAGTGGAATGCCAGGAGGGATGCAGTTCCCTGGGGCTGTTCCCTCTCCCAGGCAGAGCCATCCAGGCAGTGCCTGGGCTGGCATTTTGTCAAGCAGGTGGGGCTGGGGACAGTCAGTGCCTGGAGCTGTGGAGGGAAGGAGCCAGGGAGCTGTAGGGCCTGGGAGGGGCTGATCAGCCACTCTGGAGGGCAGCTGGTGTCTCGTGCCCTCCAAGGCTGGGGCTAGCAGCTGAGTTCCCAGGCAGGGCAACAGCACCATGGCAGAGAAGGGAGTCATTTTTCCTGGGCACTGGAGTTGTGTGTTCCTTGAGCATTAGTGAGCTCTGTTCCTTGTTGGGATGGCTCCCCCTGAGCTCGTGAATCACTGTGAGTGTTACAGGAGTCCTTGCAAGCCTTCCTGGGGAAAGGAGGGGCTGAGGCAGCTGTGGGACAAAGTGCTCTGCCTGGGGCACTTGGCAGCCTCTGGGTGCTGCCTCTCAGGGTTTGCCCCTCCTTGACAAGACCTGTTGGAGTGGGAAGACGTAGAAGGCAATTGATCACTGCAGGGCTGTTCAATGTCCATTTGACAGTGACCAATGTGTTATGCTCCATTTCACAATCTTTGGGGGTAAATGTTCTCCATTCTCTCAGTATCTCTAATTCCCCTGGGCTCATCTCTTTGGCCAGATGTCTCGTTCCAAAGCTGCAAGTGTCCCCCCATGTGCTGCAATATGATGAGTGCCTCCTGAAGGTGCCATATGAGAAGAAGTTCCTGATTAGGAATCCCAGCCACCTGCCTGGCTGCTACGGGCTCATTGAACAGGTTTGGCATCCCATCCACCTCCCCCTCTCAAATATTATTGAGGAGCTTATTAGGGGAAAAAAGGATTTGGACATGACCTTGCTGGTTTCTATTCAGTCTTAAAGATCTGCTGAGAACAGGATCCTACCCGAATGTAAACTTGAGGATGCAGTTTAACCTGCTGAGGGAACAGTTGATGTTCTAGTCTTCAGGGTGTTTTCTTGTGGGAGATCTTAGAGGGTTGTGAAAGCTGCTGCATCCACAGACACCAGTGCCTGTGCTGGCAGCCTCCTTGCAGGATGCCCTGGGAATGCTAAGCCTACAATTCTTGCATCTTGTTTGTGCCTTTTACCTTTGTCCTGGGCATTTTTAAACACGTGTGTCAGTTGCTGTTGCGGTGGATGTTAGGGAGTGTAAAGTTTCTTCAGAGGTGCCTCTGAAGCTGCATTTCATTGTGTCTCTTGCAGAAACGCAAGGAGGACGCTGCTGTGCTCTACTCCAGCCCCAAGCCCTGTGGGATTGTCCAGCCTCACAGCACTGCAGAGATCCCAGTGCTGGTGGAAGTGCAGGCGCTGGGCACGCATCGCACCAATGTTCTCATCGGCGTGTTCGGGGATGAGAGAAACCCACTGGTGAGTGCAGGGGAGATGTGTGCCTCTGTGCAGCTGCTCCTGGCAGGCTGCAAAGGGCACAGGGATTCTGCCGGGGAAAACAGGCACAGGCTGCTGTGGAGAAGGCCAGGAGGGATGGGTGGCACAAACAGCTCGTGCCTCACGGGTGGTAATCTCAGTGTCTGGCACAGAATGTCGTTGGTCTGAGCTGGAATCCAGGGCCACTTTAGTGCATTACTCTTGAAAATGCTGTTAACTTTGGAAACATCTGTTTGGAAATGGCATCTCTCTGAGCACAAAAGGGGATGTCAGAAGACTTCTGGGAACCTTGAGCTTTCTGTCAAGGAAAGGAAAGCTGGCATTTGAAGAGTGGTTGCAAGGATTGAAACTTACATTAAAACATAAGGAAATGACAATGCCAAATTCCCTGAATGGCACCAAACATCTGAACCTGGGCCATTGTGGCACTGCATGTAAATCAGTGAAGAGGAAGGACAGGCAAGGCAGGCTGTGCCAGGGAGCCTGAGGTTTGACAGAACAGTTGCTTTCAACTCTCAGACTGCTTACCTTAAAGAGGAGGGCTTCTCCCCACCAGAGGAACCAGTTGTTTAACTGTC
Organism: Passer domesticus; assembly: GCF_036417665.1. NCBI lineage: Eukaryota > Metazoa > Chordata > Aves > Passeriformes > Passeridae > Passer > Passer domesticus. The sequence continues at coordinate 845,912 of NW_026990160.1, read as the reverse complement.
AGCCTGGTCTGAACTAGAGATTTCTTGCAAAGCTTTTACCTTTGGGGCAATCCTTTGTGGTTTGAAAGGTTCTCTTACCTTGATCCTTTTAAATTTGGAAGTGAACATGTAATTTGCTTTTTCTTTTTTCTCCAAAAGCCCAGCATTTCAGCTGGAGAGTGGTAGCTGTCCCTAAAGAAATAACTAGAGCAGGGTTGAGCTGTTGAAGGATTTTTAGGTTTCCCTGTTGTGGTTTGCTTTGGGTTTTTTTAAAAATGTTTCTTGCCTGCTTCCTGGGACAGAGAAAACAGTTATGGAGCTCTGGACGGCTGGCAGAAACCTCTCCAAGCCCAAGGCTGATGGAGTCTGGCAGGATCCCAGCACTACAGCCTATGTATGTATGTCTGGATGCATGGGGAATGCCACCTGAGTCCCCTGGGAGTGTTGGAAAATGTCAGCCAAGCCCCCAGCAGTGTCAGGGAAACATTCCTGATAAATACCTGGTGGAGCTGCAGAGTTTCTGCTGTTGGGCCCTGGGGGGGCTGTGCTGGCTGTCACTGCCTGGGTCTGCCCCTGGATGTCTCAAATCTGCCCTTTTTGCTTGCCTTCTCTGTCTTTTCCTCTCCCACTGTGCTTTTTGCATGCCCACAGGGTGTTCATCCCTGTCCTCTGCAGTTCCTCAGTGCAAGCAGTTGCAGCTGCTGCAGCAGCTCAGTGTCATCCCTGGGCTGCCTTTAGAGCAGACCTGCTCCAGCCTGGATTGGGAAGGGCTGGATCAAAGCATTTCTCAGTTCAAGGTGCCAGCAGCCAGCCAGGGGCTGCATCCTGAGCAGGAGCTGCTGGTGCAGGTGTCCCTCCCTCCCACTGCAGGTCCCTGTTCACAGTTATCTTCTTTTCCAGAGATGAGCTTCACCCACCTCAATTCACTCCCCATCCACCAAAGGAGATGAGAACATGTTTGCATTGCCCAGCGTCTCGATGGAGGCACTTCAAGGCTGGAAAGCAGGAGGCAGCCACAGCCCTGACTGAAGAGCAGGATTTGACCCAGTCTTCAGGAGCAGAGGTAGATTTTCTTGTACACCTACTGCTTGTGCTGCCTCCCCAGCCTGCCACCAGCAAGTCATGCTCCTGCTGAGCTCCCTTTTTGCTGCCCTGCTGTCCTGTGCCCTGACAGTGGCTGGGCAGCAGGGCCAGTGGCTGGACATGGGGCAGTGGGAGGGAGAAATAGGAGAGTTTTCCTTGGAGAAGCTCACTCAGATCCTACAGGCCTGTGCTGAGTGTGGCATTTTTTGCCTTGTTGCCTTCCCAATGCAAGATGAGGCCTTCATCTGCATCATGATGGGAAGAGCTGCAGCTTCCTTGGCAGAGCAAGCTGGGATGAGTCCTGATCTCCATGTGCCCTCTTCCCAGCCCAGCCAGACTCCCTGTTTGCAGCTCTCTGCTGTCACCCGAGAGCTGCTCTTGCACTGCTGGCCCTGAAGCTGTCTTACAAACTGGGACTTGGCAAAGTGGCTGTCTCTTCCTGCAGGCGTAGGGAATGGCTTGTTTTTCAGGTGCCACCACAAGCTCCTGCAAGCCCTCACCTCCCAGCAGGCCTGGAGGGATTCAGGTGCTGCATGGACGCACCGCACACTGCCCTGGGAGCGGAGAAGGGAAGAGGGAATCTGTCTCCCTTGCACACTGTCAGTGTGGCAAGCAGGGCTGGAGCTGCCAGTGCCACTGGTGGCCCTGAGCATTGGCCACAGAGGGGCCTCCCATCCCTGCAGGCCCAGCACAAAGTGCTGCTGGAGCAGCTGGGTGTTGGAGAGGCCGTGCAGGACACGTTGTGGGGCTGCCCAAGGACGCTGTGCAGCACCTATGGAGGGCACTGCTCCCCCTGCAACTCCTCAGGTGGTCCAGAGGAAGGTTTTGCAGGAGCTTTTGCTGCAGCACCTTGAGGGAGCAGCATTTAAATCAGAGAGAGAAGGGAAGAGCCTCAGGAGTCAGATGAGCTGGGCTGGGAGTCCTTTGCTCAGCTCCAAGAGCTCTCACTCTGAGTCTCCTCCTTTTCTAAAAGCAGTAAGTTTTGAAACTTTTTCAAGGCAAGTTGTGCATCAGAGAGAATTTCTAGTGCCAGGAGACATCCCAGTTCACTTTCATGTAAGGTACTCATGAATGCATTGACCCGTGAGGATGGGAGGAGATTTTCCCCATGGTCCCTGCACTGGTCAGTGGCATGGATGCAGGATGAGATCAGGGTGATTCTGGCAGTGTTTGGGGAATAGGCCCCTCTGGCTGCAGCTGCACTTTGCTCCAAGCTGCTCTTCTGCATCCATTTCCATGCTCAACACCTCCATCTCTCCTGTCTTCCATGCAGGCTTCCAGTATCCTGCCAGTGTCAGGTGTGCTGCAGCCAGGAGAGAGCCAGCAGGTCTCCTTGCCCTTCTCTGGCCACCTCAACAGCATCTCCAGTGCCACGGCGCTGTGCCACGTGGAGGAAGGCCCCAGCTCCGAGGTGCTGGTGCCCGGGGAGGCCTCACGTGTCAGCTGCTCCCCGAGCCCCCAGGAGATCAACTGTGGCTCTGGGGCACCTCTCAGGGAGAGGTGAGTAAGCCTTCCATGGGTTCCTGCTCTCCATGGCTTACTGTCCCTGCAGGGCTTCCCTGCTCCAAGGACTCTGAGCTCAGAGGTGCTGCATAGCAAAGGCCAGAAGCAGCACAGGGATGGCCACTCTTAGCTCCCTGGCTCCCAAGAGAGGAAGCACCTTCTTCTGTTGGGACAGAGCATCTTCTTCTCTAGTTTAGTGGTGAGCCCTCCTGGCTCAGATGCTGCCTTCAGGGAGCTGGGCTCTGGCCCTGCCTTGGCACTGCCTCTAGAGGTGTCTTTAGCTCCATGGTGTTGAGTTGCATCTTCTTCATCATCTCCCTTCTTCACCAAAACAGTGGGATTGTGGTGTGGGCAGGCGTGGGGCACAGACCAAACCTTGGTTTGGGTGCTGGTGCTGCCACAGATGATGTCCTTGCAGTGCTGATCTGCCAGGGTTCTCCTGATGGTGGGGCAGCAGCCATAAAAGCTCCTGTCCTTGGGGCTCCCCTTCAGCTGCAGCAGTGGGCAAGCACAGGAGAAGCTCTGCTCCAGCAAGGCAGCCCAGCTCAGGACACACAGGCAAAGTGTGAGCTGGGAGTGGAGGCTGCTTAAAGCAAGCCTGTGCATCAAGACTTCCTTCAGGCCAGGCTGAAGTTGGTTTCATGGGGAGGAGAGGGACGAGGCTGCTTCAGATGGTTTCCATGGCAGACAGCAGCAGCTGGCTTGGTCACAGCTGGCTTCCAGCAGGAAATCTGGCTGACAAGAGCCTGTCTTGCAGGACAGCAGTTCCTGCAGCCTTTGCTTTCTGACTGATGGGATTATTCTCATTTAGGATCAGGCTATGAGTTGTTAAAACCGAGGCTCACGGACAGAGACTCTCTAACCCATTAAAGTTAGAAAGTGGTATGTTTATTAACCCGGGTGGGTGGCACCAGAGTCGTCCCTACAAGGCGTGACTGCGCTGTACAAGGTTCTTTGCCCTCTCTTTATTTCCCAAGATCTTACACACAATACATGTGCACAACCCCAGCACCTTCCCTCCCCGCTCTGTATTAAAATGAGGTCATTAGTCCTTCACACCTGTGCAATTCTTCTCTGGAATTGGGTCGGTGGTCTCCAGTTGGGTCAGTGGTCTCAAGAGATGAAGTCAGGAATGTCTTCATCAGGTCTCTGTGACCCTCTGGCACCATCCAAGGTCCCCTGCTTAGTGACTGATTGACATAAAGCCCAGGTGCTAGCCATTGTTCTGCTGGTTTCAAGATGTTCTTCTAACAGTTCACTTACTCCACTTCCTTCTATAGAGAAGCTCATCATGGTAAACAATACAACAATCAGCTCTGGCTGAAGCATCTAATCATCATTAACCTATGGTTAATTAGACATTAACCTGTCTAATTGACATCCTGATCAATGTGAATTGCTTCTAAGCCTCAGGTGAAATCCGAACTCATTGAAATCCTGCTTCAGCTCTGCCCAGGGAGAAGGGAGCTGAATGAGCTGAGTAAGAATTGCAGGAGAGATCAGCAGACGTTGGCAGTCTGTGCTCTGCTTGAAACTGGGAAGTCAAGAGACAAAGGGCGTTCTCAGGCACAGCGCAGAGAGCTGGTGGATCAGCCTTTGGCAGGGGGCTGGAGGTGTCTGGCTGTGCCTGGAGAGGGAGCTTGCACAGTCAAGCCCTTCTGATGGCAAGGCTCAGGCTTGGCTGGTCCTGGAGGTGCCCTTCCACCACTGCCCTCCCTTGGGATGTTCCCAACCTCTGTGGGTTGAGGAGAATTCACGGAAATGGTCTGGCGCTGCTGCCTGGCCTCAGGGTCAAGGAATGAAGTGCAGGGCCAGCCAGGACGAGTGAGCCCAAGGTTCTGGTGCTGACTCTCAGCCATGTTTTCTGTTTTGTCTGCAGAAGGGAGCTGAAGTGGCCGGCTCCAAAGCTTGAGGAGAAGACAAAAGCCTTGGAGGAGGAAGAGAGGCAGAAGGAGAAAGAGAAGCAGAAGAAAAAAAAGAAGAGTGTGTCTGTGGGGAAGGAACCTCCAAAAGCAGAGAAGGGGAAAACCAAACCCACAGAGAAGAAGGAAAGCAAGGCCCCAGAGAAGAAGGACACCAAAATCCCAGAGCGGATGGAAACCAAAGCCCCAGACAAGATAGAAACCAAACTCCCAGAAAAGAAAAACAAACATCCAGAAAAGAAGGAAACTAAATTCCCAGAGAGGAAGGAAAGCAAGGCCCCAGAGAAGAAGGACACCAAAGCATTATTAGAGAAGAAGGAAACCAAAGCTCCAGAGAAGATTGAAAACAAACTCCCAGAAAAGAAATACAAACCTCCAGATAAGAGGGAATCCAAATTCCCAGCAAAGAAGGAAACCAAAGCTCCAGAGAAGATTGAAAATAAACTCCCAGAAAAGAAATACAAACCTCCAGAAAAGAGGGAAATCAAAATCCCAGAGAGGAAGGAAAGCAAAGCACCAGAGAGGAAGGAATTGAAAATCCTAAAGAAGGAAACCAAATCTCCAGAGAAGAGAAGCAAAGCTCCAGAAAAGAAGGAAACCAAATGCCCTGAGAGGAAGGAAATCAAAATCCCAGAGAAGGAAACCAAGGCACCAAAAAAGAAGGAACCCAAAGCCCCAAAGAAGGGGGAAGCCAAAGTGCCAGAGAAGAGAGAGACCAAAGCCCCAAAGAAGAAGGAACCCAAAGCCCCAAAGAAGGGGGAAGCCAAAGTGCCAGAGAAGAGAGAGACCAAAGCCCCAAAGAAGAAGGAACCCAAAGCCCCAAAGAAGGGGGAAGCCAAAGCCTGAAAGAAGGGAGGAACCAAAATCCCAGAGAACCCAGCTGAGCTGGAGAAGAACTCTTTATTTTATTCACACAACTTATTTTATACAGTTTGACAAACCTAATGTGCAACTTTAGTTAGTTAATAGATTTCTTATTATTAGTTATGCCAGTTATTCTCTTGGATAATAAAATATATTTTACTTGTGCATCAAATCTCTCTGTTGTATTGTTTGTATTGTTACCTATTCTCTTCACTGATTCTCATGGGACAAATCCCTTGTTCTTGCAGGTGCATTTGTTTTTCACCCTCAGATCAGATTGTTCACCAAGTCTCATTCTCAAAATAACTTCACATGGGAACTTGTGACTGCGTAGCTGCACTTAGAAGAGATGACAGGCCAGCTGTTAATATAGCAGAACAAGGCCTGGTTTCATAAGGCCTTTCTTTTATCATTATTCTACCTGTCTATGACATCTCCCCCTTTTTGTTCATTTAAAAAAGGCTCCTATGTTGTGATGTTGAAACAGCTCACTCTTGGGAGGGTATGATCTCATGAAGGTTATCACTGGTTATCTGTTAGATGTGGGGTAAGATACATAAAAGACCAATTACAATCAACAAAACTTACCCAATTCTGTCAAGTCATTGACACAGGGTTTTGCAGCATGAGCAAACAAAAGAATAATGTCCAATATCTCTTAGGGAAATGGAAAGAAATGACCATTGTTTCCAATTAGCTGAGAAGTAGGAGAAGGTCCATTAGCTGGAAATGTTGATCTTGGACATCACTGAATGTCCTCCTGGAGCTGGAACAGGGAAGGACTGAAGAAGGTTGGGAGGAGCACTGTCCCATGATGATGCCATGAGGCTTTTGTTGGCCAATTGCCTCTGTCAGTTTCCAGGCACAGCTGTGTCTTGGCAGTCCTACTCCTGTTCCTGTTCTGGCCACAAAGGCTGCAAGGGGATGAGGTTATTTCTCTTTCCACTGGGCCTCATTTCTTCAGAGCTGATCAGTATCTGATGGAATGAACAGGTGACTGCTTTGAGCTGTTGGTGATAAAACACAGGCATCTCTTCTCCTGAAGTTAATGAATCAGTTAGGCTTCCCTGTGGGACACTCCATTGGGATTTAGATGGGATGATCTTTTTTCCAAATTTCTAATGTAAATATTGCATGATTCAAAATGATTAGTCGTCCAAATTTCTCATGTACATATTGCATTATTTGAATGTTCTTAAGGCATTCATTCCTCTTCTTTTTTGTGTTATAAGAATGAGATGCATGTCTTTTGTTATGAGTATAAAGAAACATCGTAGCGAAATAATACATGTAGTGGACAAGAAACTTAGAGCAATTAGGAATAATTTGGATATAACGATCAGGAATATTTCTAATAGCAGAGAAAACTAACAACATAGGTGGAATGAAATAAACAGCAATCTCTGAAATAATGTACCATCATCCCAGAGTCTGCAAACAGCTGACAAACCTCGATTCAGTGGGGACTTGGATAATTATTTCCAGATAATAATTCCCAAGCTCCCTTTAAAAATAGTTCAACTGCCATGTACAGAGGGTCAAATTGCAAAGTCAAAGCAACTCAAATCTAGTTTTGATGCAGAAAACATCTGGGTCTGTTGGCTAATTCCTGTCCAGGCAGAGCTAAGGCCTGGCCACCACCCAAGCTCTAAGTGGGAGAGAATTCCCTAAATGTAATTTTAAACAAGGCTCCTAAGAATAGCACTGAGGAGTAAAGGTCTAGGGGTGAAAGACTGATGAACCATCCAATAGCTGCCTCCTCCAGAATTTCCTCAGCATGGAGATGCTTTAAACACAGCAAACTGTTGGAGTGGTTCTGTAATAACAATTGGGACTGCATCTGATTGCTTAGAGTAGATGTCACAATACCATCAGTTTAGAGAAGACTTCTGACAAAGCTGAGCTATCATTTCCTGGAACTCTGAAAAATACTTGAAAATCATGAGGCAGCACTGGGTCAAACCATGGAGCCCCAGTGCAGAGCCCAGCCAGAGGGGTAGTCTGGTCTAAGAGATACATGAGTAGCTAGAGAACAAAAGAAGGATCCTGAAATGACATGTGTCTTGTAGATAATTACACCAAAAGATGGTAAAACATATGAAAAGCTGGCTATAAAAACAGGAATACAAACATGAATATATTTATGACACAAAAAATGCAACAACGGAAACACTGAACAGCTCACTCATAAAATTTATGATACCTCAGATTAAATAACACTCAAACCTGATATAAATTCCTTTTGACATCAATAGAGCTTAACAAGATGAATTCAATAAAACCCAGCCCTAAAAGGATTTCAAATTAATAAACATAATTTCATTATCTCCTTAGTAGAACAAAAAGCACTCTCAAGAGAACTCAATTACTATTACTACCGAACATAACTGGATCCATAAAAAGCTGGAATAGATCATTGCTGAAATTACGTAAAACTGAAACTTAACATTTATAAAATATACCAAAATTTACTTAATGAAACTTAACCTTATTCAAGAAGGTAACTGAACGTTACAATATTTGGCCTTAATTTAACAGAATTCAAATGAACATTCTTAAAAGTTATAGATATGACATGATGTAACTCAGTCTAAGGTTATTAACCCAAAAAGACAACTTAAAGGTGAACAAGCTGTAAGTGAAATAACAGCATGGTGGTGTACTGGAGGCATTAAAGTTGTAACAAGCATATTAGAATTAGAAGTAAATCAGTTATGAGTAAAACCAATGGTAACTGCAAATTCCATGGAAACAGAAATTCAGTAAGACTTTTCAAAGTGCAGGGTTACTGGGAAATAAATATAATAATGTGCAATTTAGCATATTGCTGAACAACCCAACAGCTTTTAGTGACAGTATCTGGCATGATTTTATATGGCAAATGTGTTAGCATTCTTGTTAAAGAGATCGGACCATGTTAAAATTTGATAGGTAATAAGGCGCTGCATTTACCGCTTTTCAATCTCTCCAGTAACTGTAAAACTACATAAAACAATCAGAATTTAGTCAGAAACTAAAATAAACTTTTAAAAACCCTAGAGAACCACGTTTTCAAGGCACACAAACACAGCTCTGGGCCAGAGCGGGGCCTGTGCCGCCCACAGGGCAGAGGGAAGGCGCTGCCCACAGGGAAACTATGGGGAGAACAGAGGACATCTAAACTGCAATAACATAACTGTACACCAATAAAGCTTCTCTCAACATTCACACAATATTCATCCCTTAATTGCCAGGGCCAATCATCCCATTTTCCATCTCCCAGCAGGGCCCTGCGGCCATGAATCCAGCCCGCCGGGGCTGGCCCGGCTCGGCTGCCACAGCCCTCCCGGGGCCGCTGCACCTCTGCTCCCCAAACACTGCCGGAAAAGAGCAGGGGAAAAGCAGCAACACACAACAAACCCTACAACCCGCACACAAAACATAAACACAGAAGAGGCACAAGCTGCATTTTATTGCACCTTCTGCCAACAAGGTCACTGACTGAGAGTTGCATTTCCAAGGCCAAGATCTGTCTTTTGAGAAACTTCAAACTCAGAAATACCACTTTTACTAGATGTGTACAAGGCCAGGCCTCATTGGAGGCACAGCTTTTCTCGCAACTCTGCATCATCTTGAACTGAAAAAGAATTAAGCAGTGTGCTCATGAGTTTGGCATCTCAGCCAGAAAGGCCAGGTATTAGAGGGAAGAAGTCAGCCTACAAAATCTGATTATTTTTTCTCTTTCATTGGTCTGTCAATAATGATAATCAGAATATATTTCCACATATTAACATGAAGGTGTTTGTATTTACATAAGCAGTAATGAATCTGTAAAGGCTTTTGAATTTTCTTCAAGGGCAAGGACATTTGAACCGATAACCCTTTCTTAATAGAGAGGCCCAGTTTAACTTTTCACTGAAGATGTTAAACCCAAGGGCAGTTCATGCAATACTGTCTTTACATGTCATTGTAGAGATGGGCAAGACACCTATTTCTTCATGCACAACAGCCCATCTTTATTCTTCACAGCTCATATTTATATGCCTTTCTGAAGGCATTGTGTTTCATTTTAATTGTTTAGTAACTTACTGCAACCCAGTTCATTGGTTAGTAGTTGCTCATGTAGGTGTCAGTCAAAACCTTTCCTCTCTAATCATGTTTCCATTCTTGTCTCCTGCATAGAAGATGTGGGTAGAAGTCTTTCTTCTCCCAGGTGCAAATTCCTTTCTCACAGGAGCTTGTCAGGCTAGCTGTTAGCTGTACTTAGCCCAAGCAGCAGGCCTGAGCCATCATTTTACAAGGGTAACAAGGCTCTGCTTTTATATGGTATTGCCTCTATGCAGTGCTGATATATGATTCTTTCAGTCTTAAAGAATAATCATAAATTCCTTTCATGTGAATTTTGACCTCTGTAATATTTGTGTATGGTAGATTTGGAGTTCAACTCTGTTTTGACTCATGCCTTCATAGAATCCCAGACTCATGGAATCATTCAGGCTGGGAAAGCTGTGTGAGACCATGGAGTCCCAGCTGTGCCCGATGCCCACCTTGTCCCTGAGGCCACTCCGGCGTTTCGGGGTCTCCCCGGCCCCGGCTGCCGTGGGTGCCCAAGACAGAGAAGTCCAATTCAGCACGACCTGTCCAGGCCCCTCAGGCAGGCTCCAGAGCTGCAGGCAGTCTTAGCAAGCTCAGCTCTTTAGTGATTCTCAGCTCATTTGTGATTTCAGCTCTTGGCTTGCTGAGTGCCTTTGGCAGATGCTGGGAGAGAGAGGAGAAGGCTGTGTGAGGTTCCACAGAGATGTCTTTATTGATGTCTTCTGACAAGGTCTCAGGGACAGCTCTTCTGCAGAACAGGGCAGAAGTAGGGCTTTATATAGGGTGCAGGAGTTTTAGAAACAATCCAATAGTGAGGGTCAAGGCAAAAGTGACCTGTGGGCTTACAGAGAGATAAGCAAGGCTCCGAGGGTGGAAGAGGGGATTCTTAGGTCCAGTCATCATGACCAGACATTTCCTGTCTTAGGCTGCTGAATGCCATGGAGGCATTGCAGGCCCTGGGCCTGCTACAACTCCACTTTCTGTATTTAGAAAAAGGCATTCCCTATAGTTCTTTTAAACCTATGGAAAAGGCATGAGAACATAGCTAATACAATGAAAATTACAAGGAAAATCCACAACATTCCCTTAACCAAAGATGCAACCCATCCTGTTAATCCCCATTGACTGAAAAGGTCATTGACCCAGTCTGGGTTGTTTTCTACTTTTCAGTCCTTCACCAGTTCCTTCAGTGTCTGGATGTTTGCTTGGATTGGATTCTGAGCATGAAGAGAGATTGAAGCAGCACATCCCTTCCAAGTCTTGGCAGCTGTGTCCATGGGCAAGCAGCAGGAAGTTAATTGCTGCTCGATTTTGGAGTGATGTCTTGCTGGAGAGAGAGTAGGGGTAGGAGGAAAAAGGAAGAGGGGCCTCCAGAGTCAAAGATCGTGTCTTCATAGAAGTATGATCAATGCTCTCTTTATTGTTAGTTTCAGGGTACATTTATATGGTGCCAGGGTTCAAGCGACATGGGAAAGTATCTGATTGGTTAACAAAGCACTTATACATAAAACAAAGACTATTTCTTAAACATATCTTGGTCACGTAGCTCAGCTTGTCAGCAATACCAGCAGAACATCTTCTCATCCTCTGCTAGAATCTTCAGACCATGTTCTTTCACATCTTCTTCAGCTGGCAAATTTTCTCATGCTGGCTGTCAAAGGGCAGCATGCTTCTGCTATCAGGCATGTACCCAAAGTGTTGGCAAGCATGCTTCTAAATCCACAGAATGTCCATTGTTTTTTTGTCTGCAGGGTTATGCACATAGGCCACAGTGTCTGCCCAAAATGCTCTCTAACAGTGGTGCATGTCTTGTGGTTTCTTCTTCCTTTCAAAGATCGCTCAGGGCAGCCGATGTAGCGCTGGCTTGCTTACTGAGCCAGCACCCGAGGTGATTCACTTCACCAAGGGCTTTAGCTGCAGCTACCCATGGTAGGAATAGGGAGACAGCAATCCTTTTCGGTTTGTTCCAATCGTATAATTTGGGATTGCAATTTTCATCAAATTCTGTGTAGGATCTTTTGTGCCATTTTCATTCACTTTCTTTTTTTCAGTTATGTAGCAAAGTGATATTTGACGTGAGGGTAGAAAGTTTTCCAAGGGTACAGGGACCTCCCTGTAGCCATGAGGGGATCCCAGCCCATACTCGGTCACCACAGATGAGAATCGTTCCCTTGGGTAGTACTTTGGGGTGGAGAGAGGATACAGAGATCACACGAGCAGTGTAATTACACCAGTCAGGAGGGTTATAGGCTTTGTTAATTGGTGATGTGTCTTTCCAGTATCTAGTTTTGGTCTGGTCAATTTCTGGCCAATTATTTTTTGGATGTCTAAAGTAAATTTGACACAGTATGTTGCCTTGGAGGATCCCAACAGGTCAAATTCTTGGGGTTCCTCGAGAGCATTGGGCAGCACTTTTGTCCACTGGTCCCAGGTGCCCACCAGGTTGGGTCTCTTACCTGTGGTGAGGAGGAGCTCTGAGTTATAGACGGGCCAGGCATCGGCTGTGAAGGGAATTCCTACCAGACATGTGGGAAGTGGGTTATCCATGCTTCCCATGGATAAGCACATGTTATCCTGTTTTAATGTCCTTGCTGAGGTTACCCAGACATTGTGGCCAGGCTGTGGGCTGATCCAGCCAATGGCACACGGCACATGAGGAACATCCAGGCAGCAGTGAGGACAGCACCAATGGAGACATTTTTCATCTCTGGACAGGAATGGGGCTTCTGATAGGGAATATAAGCAAAATTTGTTATCTTGATGGTGGGAGGGGAGGGTTAGGGTTTTCTCCCTTGTTCCTTTCCTCCGTTCCTTCCCCTCCCCTTTTTTCTTTTTCTTTTCTTTTTTTTTTTTTTTTTTTTTGCGTTTTCCATAAGCTAAGGATGGGGGAGTGTGTATAAGGTTAGGGGTTTTTGGTAGGAGTTGAGAAAGGGGAATAATAGGGTTTTTTAGGGTAAAAAGGAGTAATAACATATAACTCAGAGAACAATTTTGTGTTCAGGCTGTGTCTGGCAGTAAACATGTTACAGCAGAATGTTGTTCAGCTTTCTGTTTTGTCTGCTGTCCCATGATGGGATGGTCTTTTCTTCTGTATGTGGACATTTGGCAACGTCTTCGTCTCCAGGCAGAACTGGTCTGGTTTTGAGGAGGTCTTGTGTTTGACTCAGGGGAATTCTTGTCAGTGTTTTTGGTAGTGGCTTTTGCAGTGCCTAGATAGGGTTTTATGTTTTTTCCTGGGTACCATCCAGGAGCAGATGGGAGTAGAACACAGGCATCCCCTCTTCCCCAGGTAATCAACTGGAAAGGCCCAGAAATTTGATGTGTTTCTGGGTCCTTCCCCAGCACAGGTGGTTTCTCAGTGAGCTTTGCTTGGGTGGTACTTGCAAAGTGGTGAAGTATTGGGGGGTCAGACTCTGTTGTACAATTTAGGAAGCTGATGACGTAGAGAGCCTTGCAAAGTCTTTCACCTGGAGATTTGATTTTTGTTTCTCTTTGCTGCTGATTGAGGACTCTTTTGAGGGTTTGATGTGTCCTTTCTACGATGGATTGTCCTGTGGGATTTGCAGGTATGCCCTTCTTGTGTTCTGTTCCCCACTCACTGAAGAACTCTTTTAACTTACAAGAGGTATAGGCAGGTCCATTATCAGTCTTGATCTCCTTTGGTGCTCCCAGGGTAGCGGAGGCAAGGAGGAAATGTTTAAGGGTGTGCTGTGTGGTCTCTCCTGGATGAGCTGGTGCAAATACTGCTCCTGAAAACGTATCGACCGATATGTGCACGTATTTTGACCTCCCAAAAGGTGGGAAGTGGGTCACATCTGTCTGGCACAGCTGGCAGCTGTTCAGGCCTCAGGGATTGACTCCAGTGCCCATAGTTGGTATCTGGTAGTTTTGGCAGTTCAGACATGTGGCAACAATAGCTTTTGCTTGATCTTTTGAAAGCTTGAACATTCTGATAAGGGCAGGCACATTTTGATGAAAAATGTGTGTGACAACTTTGCGTGGGCAAAGATCTCAGGGACATTAGCAGTCTCTATTGCCATGGCCAATGCATGTAATTCCCTGTTTCCTTCTGTGATGATACCTGGGAGGTCGGTGTGTGACCTCACGTGCATGATATGGTAAGGTTGCTTTCTGTGGGAGATTAAGCATGTTAATGCACAAATCAGTTGGTGTAACTTTGGATTGGAAACTCTTTGAGAAGAGCATGTTCTGCTCTCATACTACACCACTCAGCTAAGAGCACCCTGTTACCTTCGGGGACACCCCTTAAATACCTTTTCCCTTACATCAGCCTGTTGCATATTCATACACCCTCATGCACAGCAAACTTTCCCCCAAACTAGTTTACATGTTCCAAGAACTGTTTGGCATGGCTCCTCCTTGGATCCGCCTTTTTAGAGCATGCAGATTCCTTGGCTGTGGTTTCAGTCCTACTTACCACCTCCAGTTTTTGGGCCTTGCTCCACTCTGCCTTCAGACGCTGAGTGCTGACAGTTGGCAGATCTGTACAGGTGTCCTCATCCTGTGTTCATTGGATGTTATCCCGTCCAAGCAGGCATTTTAACACAACCAGCCATTTCACTAAGCTTAATGAACAACAGAAATAAAAACTATGTCTTTAGAACAAATTTACTTTAGCACCACACATATAAAATCCATTTTAATATTTGAGAAAAGCCAATATTCTAATACGTATCTATAACAGGGTGAAGGAGCCCTGGCCCAGGCTCTGGCCCTGGGGGACACACAGACACTGCTGGGGGGTCCCTGTGCCCCTGTCCCACCCCCACAGCCCCAGCGCCCCGGCCCCGTGCCAGGCTCTGGGGTCGATCCCGTGGAACATCCTCTGGGGGAGGCTGCGGCGCCGGGGGCGGGGGGACCTGGGGGGACAGGGGACCCTGCTGTGCACGAGCAGGGTTGGACTGCTCTGGGGGAGCTGTGAGGGGGGCTGGGGCAGAGTGACCTCCCCAGTGACCTCACACTGCCCCTGTGATGTCACACAGCCCCTGTGATGTCACATAACCCCTGTGATGTCACACAGCCCCTGTGATGTCACACAGCCCCAGTGATGTCACACAGCCCCCTGTGATGTCACACAGCCCCTTTGTGATGTCACATAGGCACTGTGATGTCACACAGACACTCTGATGTCACAGAGACATTGTGACCTCACACAGCCCCTGTGATGTCACACAGCCCCTGTGATGTCACACAGCCCCCTGTGATGTCACACAGCCACCTGTGATGTCACACAGCCCCAGTGATGTCACACAATCACCTGTGATGTCACACAGCCCCAGTGATGTCACACAGCCCCCTGTGATGTCACACAGACACTGTGATGTCACACAGACACTGTAATGTCACAGACTACCTGTGGTTTCATACAGCCTCCTGTGATGTCACACAGCCTCCATATGTTATCATTCAGCTGCTATGTGATGTCACAGAGCAGCTTTGTGATATCACAGTCACCCTGTAATGTCACAGCCTTCTCTGCGACATCACGCAGCTGCTCTGTGATGTCACACTCTTTGTCACAACCCTCATTCTGATGTCACACAGCTGCCATCTGTGATGTCACAGCTAGCTCTGTGATGTCTCAACCCCCTCGGTGATGTCACACAGCCCACTCTGTGATTTCACACAGCCCCTTGCTGACATCACAGCTGCTCTGTGCCTCCATGACACAGCCACAGAGGTGCTGCTGTGACACAGCCCCCTCTGGGACATCCCCCAGCCCCTGCCAGTGCTGAGCCCCTGTCAGCTCTGTCTGTGCCCTGCTGGTGTCCCTGAGCTGCCCTGGCAGTGCCCCAGCCCTGCTGGGCTGTGCCCAGGAGCTGCTCCTGGCCAGAGCTGTCTCTCTGCAGCGCTGCCCTTGCCAGGAGCTGCCTCTGGGCCAGGAGCCCGGCCCAGCTCAGCAGCACAGACACAGCACCAGGACTTTAATCACCCTCTGGGGCTTTGCTGCTCTTTGCATCACACCCAGTCCCTCTGAGTGTGCTCAAAGAACTTCTCAAGAGCTCAAAGTGAGATTGAACTACTGAAGGTTCTTGTACTTTAAATAGATCCTGTGAGGGACAGGACTGAGAGAGTGTCCCCAGGTTCCAGGGAGAGCAGAACACTGGAGGCAGTCATGACAGCTGGGGACAAGCAAGGCAAAGGTGTCTCTGGTGCTGAACAAACCTGGATGTGTTTCAGGAATGCAAAGGCCCAAGGCCTGAGCCCCAGCCCCTGGCCAGGCAGATCCTGTCCCTCCCTCCTCGCTCAGGGCTCTTCCCGGGATGGGCTCTGGGATGTGGGGATGGGCAATGCCAAGGGCAGGACCATGGGGCGGCCCCTGCCAAGCTGCTGAGCAGGACAAGGAGGCCATGAGGCCCCAGGCCTGCCAGGGTCACTTGTCCCCTCCTGGCTCAGGCCCAGGGCCAGCAGCCATGGCCAAAGTGCTGCCCAAGGTGGCTCTGTCAGGGCCTGGCAGCTGCTGCCCATCCCTGTGCCCTGTGCAGCCCAGGCTGTCCTACGGTGTCCCTGCCCTGGCCTCTGTCCCTGCAGGCTGTCCTCATCCCCCGCTGCCCCACCTGGCTGGCCCCTTCTTTGCTGACAGCTCTGCCTCCTGCCTGCCTCTGCCTGCCACACAAAGCCTTGGGCTGCTCCAGGCTCCTTCTGGGGGATGTGTTGCACCACAGCCCTGCCCTGGCAGGGAAATTCCTTTCTCATGGCATTCAGTCTGGGCCTCCCCAGCTGCCCTTGGTGCCATTATTGCCTTCTCATGCTTATATTCTCTATGAAGAAAAGCTCCAGCCTCTCTGAAACCACCCTTCACTCCCTCCCAGGCTATTCCTGTTCTGTCCTCAGTCTCCACACCACTGAGCCCAGAGCCATCAGCCTCTCCCTGCTGGTTATGTGAAGAGGCCTCCAAACCCCATCTTGGGAGATTTTTCAGTCTTCTCCAAGGTCTGTGAAAATGGAAAAATAGTAGTCAAAGTTATTTTCTCCCAAATCTTGCAGTGACAGGACAAGGGCCAACATCTTTCAACTGAATGAGGGTGGATTTACATTTGTTAAAAGAAGAAAATATTTTACAATTATGAGAGTGGCCCAAAACTGCAACTGTTTTTCCAGAGAATTGTCCAAGAGCAGGAGCTTTGTGCAGCCTGACATAGCGAAACCCTTTCCCCTCCCCAAGCACAGAATTCCTGTTGTGTGGGTTCTCTGATGTGCTGGGTGCCCTCACAAAGCTTCTGGCCAGAATATCTGCTGAGGGCAGCCAGGCTGCTGCAGGGGCAGTGACCTCACAGCCATCACCATGGCAGCCCTGTCCCCTGGGCCTGGCTCTGCCCTTTCCTCTGCCCCTGCCTTGTCTCTGCTGGCATGAAGAGTTTTGTCATTCATATCTTGTCCCCAAGGTGCTGGGGCCAATGGCTTCCCAGGCAGGCTCCTGGAGCAGAAGTGGCTTTTCAGAGCCCAGGCAGAAAGGAGCCCTGAGGCAGCAGCTCTGCAGTGCTGGCCACCAGGCCAGGCTGCCAAGGGAGGCTTCTGGCCATGCCCTGCAAGCAGCTGCTGCTGCCAAGGTGCCTTTGGTGCCTCAGGCTCTGCCTGGCACAGCTCCCAGCACGGCACTCTGCCCTTGTGCCCGAGCCCTTCCCTGTGCTGGGGCTGGCCTGGGGCTTTTCCTGCAGCGGGACCTGCCCTGCTCCTGGCACAGGAAAGGCAGTTCCTGCTGGAGCAGGAGGCTCTGCCTGCAGTGGGCTCCAGCAAGGCCCTGTTTGCAAAGCCCCCAGTGGGAAATGAAGGAGGGGGGTCATGGTGCTTTTGGGGTGAATAATGCTGAAACCAGCCTGACTGCTCCATTCCAAAGTTCCACATCCTCAGAGGGAGCTGAAGCTGTGGCAGAACTGAAAAAATCCCCAAAGAAAGGAACAACCAAGCAACACCACTGAGAGCTTCTGCAGAGCTGCTGAGCTGGCCCAGCCTGGGCACATCTGAGTGACAGGGCAGCACTTGAGACGAGAAAAGCCCCGTCCCAAATTTTAATGGCAGCATCTCCTGACATTTCCCTTCTTGGGCGTGTGGAGATTCCTCCCTGCAGTGGGGACACCACTCAAGGTCATTGCTGCAGACTGAGCCAAAGGGATTTGCCCCTGGTCATTGGTCTGGGGGAGTGACATCAATCTCTGCTTAATTACTGGTTTTGTTTTAAGCACTATTGACCATGGCGTGGCAGCTTAGTGCATATTTATTTGCCAGAAGAGCTGCTCGGCTAAAAGGCCAGCAGTGTTACCTGATATCTGCAGCAACCAAGACATTTGTGTGTGTCCCGTGGCGGTGCCTGATGGTGTCCGAGGACAAGGCAGAGGGATCTCAGGGGCTCTGGATGACTGCTTGAGGGATCTGGGGCGCATGTGGTATTTACTTCCGCCACGTGCAGTGAGCCAGACCCAGGAAGGCTCTAGAGGTGAAAAGGCGGCAGCCTGGTGTTCCCAGCAACAGTGTGGGAGTTTGACCGTGGGTTACTCTACAGGACAGCAGGCCTGATGGTGGCACATGGGCTACATCTGCCTGAAAGGGAAAAAGGCTCTTGGCTCCAGAGTTAGCAGGGCTCCTTGAGAGAGCTTTAAGTAGCATTGGAAGTGATAAAGGGAGTAAACCAGGCTGACTGGGGAGATGCGTCAGCACTGCACAGCCATGTTTGGGTGACAGTGGAGGATGGAAGCAGTGCTGCCGTCAAAGGTCATGAAAGTGTAGCAGAAGTCATGGGAAAAGCAGGTTTTTGCCACAATTCTTTCAGACAAAAATACTACCAAAGAAACACTCTTGAATTTGGGCTTTTTACAGCAGCCTTCATCCAGGTCTTCTTCTAGGGAATTTCTGAGGAATAAGACATGAATGCCTCTGCATTCCCATGCACAATGCTGCCTCCAAAATACTCCAGCCCTTCTCCATTTGGCTCCTTCCATTCCTGTGCAGAATAAGGAAATTCAGTAGAGGGGAGGTGCAGGAATTCACAGGCAACGTGGGTGTACATTGGGGCCTTCACAGCCATCACTTTGTTCTGAGGTCACAGAGCTCTGTTTGATGTCAGGTTCCAGAGCCCCACTGTGCTCTTCAGTGCTCGCTCTGGGCAACACTGCAGCAGCAGCAGCAGCAGCAGCAGCAGCAGCAGCAGCAGCAGCAGCAGCAGGGTGTTGCTAGCAGGGGGGATCATGGTCCTGAGCCGCTACCTCCTGCTGCTCTTTCTCGTGGCCCTGCCAGCCCAGAATGCCCAGAGTGCTCCAGCAGCTGGGCAGGGAGCAGGTAGGCAGGCAGGGGCCAGCACACAGCCCTGGCTGGCAGCAGCGGGGCCGGGAGCAGGGATGGCTGAGCCAGGAAGGCAGCACGGGGCAGGCAGAGGGGCAGAGGCTCCAGGGGAGGTGTGAGGGGCTGCAGCTGCTTTAGGGTGCAGCATGGAGAGAGCTTCCTAAGGAGCAAGGATGTGGGGAGGGTCGGGTCAGGCCCGGAAGCTCAGCACCAGTTCTCCATCACTCAGCAGTGGCTGTCCGTCCCTCCGCTCTGGTTGTCCAGCCTTCTGGCCCGGCTCCAGGGCTGACCCGCACACAGATTGTGTGGGCACGCCACGGCTTTTCCCTTCATGTGGGAGCTACCAGCTCAGTGTCCCAAGGGCAGCCAGACCCCCCTGCAGCTGTGAGGATGCAGACCTGCTTGAGCGTGCCCTATCAGTGCCTTCCACATCCAGGCCTTGAGGTGTGCCCATGAGGGCAGTGCACATGATGGTAACTTCTTGTGGGTGTTTGGTTGTAGTTGTGGACACAGAGAGTGCTCTTTCAGCCCCTGAGCGAGGGACAGATACCGTGCTGACTCCGAGCTGGTACCTCAAGCGTGAGTAGTCAGTCTGTCCTGCCTTCACAAAAAGGAGCGCCCCTTTTCCCTGTTTTATTCACGAGAAAAATACCGTCATGGGTTAACGTGCTTTTGTAAATCTAACAATAGGGATGAACGATGACAAGGTTCCTGAAGAGTTCCCTGAAGGATTGCCGGATGTTCCAGAGGAGCTCCTGGCAGCCTTGCATGAAGCCCCGTCTGGTTAGTATATCCCACTCTGTTAACCCTGGCAGCCGGGAAGCTGAGCTTTTGCTTCCTGTAGGCATGTGCTGTATCCTGGACAGGCAGAAGCACTCAGTCAGAGTCTTGCTGCAGGCCCACTCCATTTCACAGCTCCTGCAGGGAGCCCTAGAGATGGTCCAGCACAGCCTCCGCTCGCAGCTGTGCTTCCAGATGACTGCCAGGGGCTTCTCCAGCTGCTGCTGCAGTTGCAGCATTCCTGGCCAGGGCTGCTCTGTGCAGACATTGGCATCCAGATGTTGGGCAAAGGCCAGTGCTGAATTTGGGTTTGCCACATGCTCAGCACAGCATGGAGGCAGCAATGACATCAGAGCAAGCCTTGGCTGCCCCTTGCAAAGCTCAGGCTCAGGGACGGGTTGAAGCTGGAGTCCAAGGGTGAGGGGGAACCTGAAGGTACTCCTTCTGTGGGTCATTTGGTTAAGTCTTGGCTGGTTTGGGTCTGCACTTCTTGTTGCACTGCAGAAAATCCAGCTGTCGATTCCTCCTGTCTTGGGGGGGACAGCGGCCTCGTCAGCGCCGCTTGCCGGAATGCCCAGGCCATGGTACCGTGCTTGTGCTGAGGGGCAGTGGCTTCTGGTTAATGTGTGCAATGTTTTGTTTTTCTGAAGAGACAGATTCTGAGACTGTGCCGGAGACCTTAGCTGTGGAAGAAAGTGACATTGTGCCAGGCTCACATGAAAAAAGAGAACCAATAGAGGACACCAGGACACTTGCTGAGCCTGAGGAATATTCAGGTGAGTGCTTGCTAGATGCTGTCTTGGGCAAAGAGCAGCATTTCTGCTGTATCCCTGCAGTGCTCTCCATGGGTGAATTGCAGGTGCCCAGCACGCAGCCCGGGCCTGCAGCCCGGAGGAGTAGATGGGGCAGTGCTGCTCCCTGGCACACACTGGGCTCTTGTGCATGAGAGCTTGATGGGATCCCTCTTGGTCCCTGATGCTAAGACACCAGAGCCAGAGGAAGCCATCTCTGAAGACATCAGATGTCAGTTCTGATCCACTAGCAGTGCCAGTCCTTGGGCATCTGAAGCACACTGTGGGGTTATGCCTAGTGCAGAGCACAAACGCTGACTCTTGCATTGTCTCTTCTCCTGCCAGGGTCATCCGGTGGGCAAAAAGCCGAGACTGCTGGACACTGTGACCCGAGCAAGTACTACATCCTAGTAGGGACAGTAGCAGCCTCAGCTTTGCTTCTGCTTGGGGCAGTGTCTGGCTATCTAGTCATGCATCAGCTGCTGAAGAGAGACAGGTGAGTTATTAATTGCTGCCATTGGCAAGGAAGTCTTTGCAGCATGCAGGAGCGCCCAGGCGGCTCCTAGCAGGGCTCTGAGGAAACTGTGCTCCAAATTCCTATCTGTGAGGAGTCTTCTTGGAAATCTGTTTCTACAGGAGGAGCCAGGAGGACAAAGAGGCAACAGGACAGGACTGGGACTCTTCCTGGGAAAGCAGTGGTCAGCCTAGAGGTGAAGCAGAGTCAGGAGAAGGAGCCGGAAGCTGCGAGAGAGCCCAAGGCAACGGGTTCAGGGACAGCTGCCGCCTGTTTCCTGAGCTCTTTGCAGCAGAGCTCGCCCAGCTGTACAAGAACATGAGCGCAGACCCGTCACCTCTGCCCACCTGCTCCTTCTGTGCTCTGGCTGATAACACCTCTTCACGGGACCACTGGATTTCCCTGGAGTCACCTCAGCCCACAGCATCCTCTTGCCCCTCCTACCAATACCAGCAGGACTACTATCTCTTAGAGGATGATGATTAGTGATAGTGATAGATGATTAGTGATAGTGATAGCCATAAATAGTGATAGTGGTAGTGATTCTTTTAGTGATAGTGATAGGGACACTTGATATTAGAGGGTGGTGGTTGTTTTAATGATAGTGATAGTTAATATTAGAGGATAGTGATGGTTTTAATGATAGCGTTATTTGATATTAGGGGATAGTGATTGTATTAGCGATAGTGATAGTTAATATTGGAGGATGGTGATTGTTTTTGTGATAGTGGTACATTTAGTGATAGTGATACTTGGTATTAGCAGATAATGATTGTTTTCTTGATCTTGATAAATAAATATTTTTCCAAAAGCAGTAAATTCTTGCCTGGTGTGGCTGTTTCTGTTGGGGCAGAATGCACAGAGCTGGGAGCAGGGCTGGGGCTGTGACAGGAGCTCTGAGAAGCTTGCACTGCAGTGCAGGAGCTGCTTGTGCCACCTCAGCCTGCTTTCCCAGCAGTGGCCGTTCACAAAGCTTTCCTGCACCAGCACGGGGACACGCTGGCTAGCAGTGACATGCAGAAACTTCTCTGGGAGCTCATTTGGGATGCTGCCCTGAATCAGGAAGGTCTGGGCAGAGAGGGAAAGATGTTCTGCGAGGGATGGCTGTCCAGCAGTGAGCACATCAAGGAGACCTGAGGTGGTGACTTAGGTCGTGGCAGTCCCTCCCTGAAGAGCTTCAAGAGAGGAGCATCAAGGAGCGGAAAGCTGGAGCCGGGCTGTGTGAGAGGGGAAGGAATGTCCTATCAATCACAGGAGCCTTCTTAAAAATTAGATGGATAACAGCGACTATAATTATAATAAAAATTACAGTCTTGTCGCACGCAGTATGGGAAAAAAGCCCAGAGCTGGAATAGAACAGAGAACTTTTGTGGAGGATTTTGTGAACAGCTAGCCAGTTGACAAAGGTCACACTGATATAATACTGTTAGTTAAGCAAGAAGGAGATGAGGATAGGAGTCAGCAGTCAGTGTCCCAACCTGGCAAGGGCACTGTGCCCTTGGTGCAACATCAGGATGGGGGAGAGGATCGTTAGTTAGAAATATGAAGAAAAGATGTGGACAGCTGCAACATAGTAGCCACAAGAATGCTAAGGTAGGCGTAGTTAGCTGATAAGTAACTAACCAATAATGAGCTCGCCTTTTGCAATATGTATTGGCCTCATTAGCACCAATATAAATGTATGTGCCTATCAATAAAGTTTTGAGATTTGCTGATCACTCATATTGAGTGCCGCATTTCTTCTGCCGATTACCTCAAATGGTGACCCCGGACGTGAAACCGGTAACAGCAACCACGGTGGATTGGTGAACGAGTTCGGGTCCTATAGCAGCAAGGACGGCGAATAAGCACCGTTGAAAAAGCGAAAGGTGCCGCGCCCTGGGTGACCTTATAGAAGAGCCCGGCCAATATGTGCTGCCGAGACCTTGAAGGGCTGCAAAAACGTCGATATTCTCGAAAATGGAAATGGAAATGGAAATGGAAAGGCAAGCAGAATATGATTTATTTGTTTGCTTTTTAAAAAAGCATCAGTTTAAGAACATAGACTTGCAGAAAGAGCTCCCACAGTTGTTAGCTTATGGGTATTCACAAGGAGTTTCTCAAAATCCTTATACAGTACATGAATTAACAGAGTGGCGTAAGTTCGGGACCAGGAGGGCGACAGGGGCTGCAGGAGAGCCCGGGGCAGACGCGGCGGCGAGAACGCTTGTGGCAGTGGTGGCATGCTTGGTGCCGGCGGCGGGCACGCGCACCGCGGGTCCAGTGACACGCACGGTGACAAAAACTCGCACGGCAGCTGTCCGTGGGGAAAGCACACAGATCGCAAGGGAAGTGCCAGCCAGGGCCCGGACCAGCCAAAGTGAGACGTGGGGGCCAAATACGTGGCAGCGACAAGCGCAGTGCCAGTGATAGCGGCGGCGGACGCGCACCAGTAACGCGAAACCCGAAAGCTGGAGCTGGGAGGGCTTTTTCACCTTTCTCAAGCGCACAAGAACACCAGCGGTGTGGGACATTCTCCTGCTGGCTGCGGGTGTTGGCGCAGAGCCAGGGGGAACCAGCCCGAGCGGAGACCCAGGCGGAGCGGAGCCCAAAGGAGATCGGGGCTGCGCGGGTCCGGGCGAGAGCGTTCCTTTCCGCACCCCCGAGGTAGCGCAGACTGAGGCTGTGCCGGAGCAGGCCAGAGACGGGTGCGGGCAGACATTCCTCAGGGCACCGCCCTGTCACAGCTGCCTAGCAACCACAGCAGACAGCCCATCGCAACAATTCAAACAAGTGTCTGAGAAAAAAACAGGTCAGGAATTTTTTCCTTCAAGATCAGGATAGAAAACTTCTGAAAATTCACACAGTGCTTCATCCAGATGTTATACGGGGCATTTCACCCAACTGTTCCACAGGCTTTACAGTTTGTTTACCGGTTTGTTTTTTTTTTTTTTTTTTTTGTAAATGTGTTTGCTTTTTTAAAAGTGATTGAGTATTTGGGTTTGATGGCTTAAAGTTTGATGACTTAATTGCCTTTCCCTTACCTGAGGGAGGAACAACCTTTTAAGGGAACAGAATCTAAATAAACTTCCTAGTTTCTGTTTGGACTACATGTGAGAAGATTTAAACTGTAATATTTCTGTATACTATGGTCTTTATGGTCTTTGCTCTCTTTTATTCATTAAGAGATGGCATTAGATAAATGGATGTAAATGTGCTAATTGTTTTTGTAATGTCCTTATTTTAAGTGAAATTATTTGTGTTTGAAATTATCTGTCATCTTTCTCAGTTTTGTTTTAAAATATCTATGCAAACTGTCCAGCCTTACCAGCCTGTTATCCTTCAGTTAATGATTGTTGTCCATCAGTAAGAAATCTCAGTGTAACAAAATGCCAGCTGGATTCATCAAAAAAACAAAACAAAACAAAACAAAACAAAACAAAAAAAAAAAAAAAAAAAAAAAAGAAAAAAGGGAACTGCTTCTATTGTAAAAAATTGTTCCCAGGGAAACAAAATGTCATGTAAAGATGAAAGTATTAGTAAAGATTTAATTACTCAAGGTGTCTTGGAAGACAAAGCATTTGGGAAAAGTGAATCAGACCCTGTTGTGGGGTCATCAGTCAATTCCCCAATGATTCAAAGTTTTAAGAATTATTTATATTAAGTTTATAACCTTTGTTATTTTCGGTTTTTGTAAGTAATGCTGATAGATAGTGATTGTTGTTAATACTAGATGAATACTTTGGGAAGGTTGTCTTAACCCCTTCAAGCACTTCTTGTTAGGGAGTTTTCAGATTTTTGTGATGAGAGTTGTTGTTGGTGTGTTGTTGTGGTGTTTGCAGCCGGCTTTCATGTGTTTTTCTATTTTTTTTGTGTGATCACCTGCAAGACACGTGTCTCTTCAAAATCCTGTCTTTTTATTTCCTAACTATTTTGATGTTTCTGAGGGTTTTTATCCAAATTGCCAGTTTTGTAGTTCTTTTAGTTATTATTACAGGAATACTCCGGCAGAGAATTCAAGAAGTTTGCTGTGTTTGGAAAATCTCTGTCTTGACAGAAACTTCAGAAGGATTCAATTATTTGCTGGTTTGATTGATTTGTAACCCTAAGGTTTCTTGTTTATAACAGTTGTTTTTAAAAGTCCTGTTTAAAAGGTATGTTAAGTGACACTCACCAATTAGAGTTCGAGCTCTGGCCAAGTTCTAACTCTATTTGGATGGAGTGACTGACAATCCACCCAGATGTTTTCTGCATCAAAAAGTATTCAAGTCCTTTTGACTTGGCGATTTGACCATCTATGATGGCTGAGCCATTTTCAGAGGTAATTTGGAGAAACATGAATCCGGACATGATTTCTCCAATTCTCTGTCATTTTAAGATTTATCAGCTGTCGCAGACTCTGGGATAAGAGTTCAGTGTTGTAGTGTTTAGTAATTTTCTGATCTTGTATGTGTTGTTGATTGTGTGTATTATCTAAATTAATTCCTAATTACTTTTATTTTAACATTTCTTTATGTAACATTGCAAAATGAAACCAGGACCCATTCTTCACCTCCAGGATTTTGAGAAGATTCTTCAGTCCTGCAGGGATGTGGGATTTGTTTCTGTTTTAACAGGTGCCCTGTCTCAGCTTGAAAAGAAAACGGGGGAGCTCAGGGTATTGGACTGGCTCTCTCCACCGCTACAGCAACAGAGAACTGTGAGACTGAAAATTGAAATGATTGCATCCCTCATACAGAAAGGACGTTTTAGGGCAATCCAAGTTACAGGAGCGGAGCCTTCCACAATACCATTGCCCATCAAAAAGGACATGCTTGACTGGTATTTGGTGAACTCTGGGGAGCTCCAAGAAGCCCTTTTAGGAGCTGGAGCTGTCGTGGAGACTGGGAAACTGCATCCTAGTCCTCTCCAGTGGATGACAGAATGGGACTGGATAACAAAGCCCATTCGGAGTCTGTCACCATTAAGGGGGGCTATCACGGCCTTTACGGATGCTGGTAAAAACTCCAGGAGAGCAGCCGTGACATGAAAACAGCAAGGACAGTGGCGACAACATTTGTTGGATGCAGATGCCAGGGACAGTCTACAGACATTGGAACTTTTAGCTGTAGTATGGGCAATGATGAATTTAAAAGGTCCTTTGAATATTGTGACTGACTCCCTTTATGTAGCAGGAGTAGCTGCCAGGGTACTATACTGGGGGAGGGGATATCTTTGTGTTTCCTCTCCAACAGGACCCTTGTGGATCCCTGTGAAGTGGACTCGAGCTGATGTTCAGGACCATTGCGGCCTTGTCACCGGAGGACAAAGAGAGGGTGCACAACAAACTGACGCTGATATTGCGGCCCTATTTGCAACGCCTCCAGCCCTACTCTAACGACGTGCGATGTGCCTGTGTTCATCTTCCTGACAATTGGATCGAGTGGTGTCAGGACGTTACGGTAGAAGTAAAAGCCCCTCAATCACAGCCATGCTTGGACTGTGGGGACAATAAATGCGCTGCATGGATTGTGCTAGACTGTGGAGGCTGTAATAAGGTGTTTTGGTTGGAGCAATCAACCGTTCGGCAAAACTGGTGCCCAAGCTGCCGATTCTCCTGGAACTTGCAGAACTCGTGGCAGCGAGCACTAAGGGATTTTACAGGGCTTGATTTGAGAGGATCGTTAGACTTATATGAAGCCCCGGAGCAAATTATTTTGGCATATGTTACTTGGCAACTTAAGACCTTGTGTGAGCGAGTAGAAAAGCAAGTGCGTACTCACATAATAGCTTCGCGCTGTCGAAAGCTTGTGCCCCTCACACAGACATCCACTGTAGGACCGATTAAAAAAGACTGTGGGGTTGAGGAGGCACTAGACGACTGCATCAAGCAACTTAAGTCCTGTTCTCTTCGCTCCAGAGGGACTGCCAAATAGGGCAACCCACATTCTGGAGCAAGCTGAAACAGGTAGTAGTAGCTACACTTTTACCTGGAAGGGCAGCTAATAAGGCCATGAATTTGGCCAAGCAATTAGGCTGCTGGGCCAAAGACGAACTGAACGCCACCTCCCAGGTATTGGACATGCTGTCTCAAGATGTACAAAGTGTAAATCATGCAGTATTGCAGAATAGAGCAGCAATCGATTTCTTATTATTAGCTCAAGGCCATGGTTGTGAAGAATTTGAGAGTATGTGTTCTATGAATTTATCAGATCATTCTGTATCAATATGCTATAGAGATATTGTGTGATAGTATTGTTAATGCTTGTATTACCATGCTTGCTTAATTGCATACAAAGAATGGTGAGTTAGATGATGGAAAGGGCTTGGAAAACAACACTTCTGGCCCAAAAAGAAAACGGGGGAAATGTTGAGAGCTTTGTAACAAGCTGGCTCCGAGCTAAAGCTCACAGTGAGATTAATTTGACCGAGATAGAGAATGAGGGGAGTTGCCATTCCAATTAAACTGTGTGTCCTTGGCCTACGGATGAAGAAATGCACAGACACAGGTGGTGGAGCGGGATAGCCTGGGAAAGTGGTGATAGTTATACCAAAAAAAGCACGTAGTTAGCTGATAGCTAGTTAGCCAATGGTGAGCTGGGATTTTGCACTATGCATGAGCTAATTAAAAGGTGTATAATAAACGGTGATTCGGGAATAAAGACGAGACTTGTCGATCATCATATTGTGAGCGAGTCTTCCTTCTCCATCAGGCACGCGTTGTTTCCTGTGGTGGTCACACTGGGGTCTTTGGTGGTCTCTGAGGCTGAAGGCTGTGGTCTTCCTCATGACTGAACTTTTGAACTTTTCTCCTTTGTGTGTGCACTGTGGTCCCTTGGTGCTTATCTGAGTACGTCTGTTGGTTTGGATCAGCTTGGAGACAGAGGAGCTCCTTAGTCTAGGCTTCCTGCATTCCCTGGTCTTCTCCTGGTGTTATGAGTAAAACATTCATCTGTAGCTATGATATTTTATTAAAAATCCTTTCCTAGGATTTTTCCCCTCCTGAGGAGCTGAGGGCCTCAGGAAAGAAATGTAAACAATAACTAGCTGCTGCTGTGGAATGCAACAGGTGCATCTTCCATTGGTCCATGTGGATTGTTTTCACTTGATGACCAATCACAGCCAACTGTGTTGAGCCTGTGAGCAGTCACAAGATTTTTGTTATGCATTCCATTCTATTCTTCTTCTTTGTAGCCTTCTGGTCATTTTTTCCTCTCTGTTCTTTTAGTATAGTTTTAATGTACTATTTTAATAGAATATAAAATAAATCAGCCTTCTGAAATGGAGTCAAGCCTCGTGTCTCCACACCTGGGGTGTTCGCCCCAACAGATTATCCATTTTTTTAAGGCTACAAAGTTAAACAGGTTGGGCCAGTTGTTGCGAGTTGAAATGTTGACTATTTGTTGTTGCTAGCTTCATGTTGCACTCACCTCTTGTTAATAGTTTTTCTTCAATTACCTGTTCATGGTTAGAAATCAAGCGCAATTGCCCCCCTGCTGCTTCACCAGAGCCTGCAGGTAGCAGGGTAGAGGGGGTGACGTCAGAGCTAGTATGCAGATGAGAATGCATTTCACCACAGTTTGCAATTTTCCAGGAAAAAAACCCTAAAAACATTGAGCCGACATAAAATTAAGAAACCTAAGTAAGGTCTAAAGGTGAGGAACTTAATCCAGTATCTGCTAAGATCCTTTTTACTCCTCACCCTAACCTGAAAGGATGTCAGCTAGAAAGAGGATCTGGAATGTTAGTCCAAAAAAGCAGAATTCCCACTACTCCCTCGAGGACGGAAGCCCCAGCTCTGCCTGCATACCAGCGGACACAGCTGCATCATCCTCCTCCTTCGTGCCACTCCTGGGAGCAGCGGGGGTGCGGGCGACCTGTCGTTTCTCCCCAACCTGAGCTGAATTTTTTTAATAAAGGCATTAAAAAGGAGAAAGATCTCCTGTCCTATTTATGACACTGGTATTGTCCTTCATAGCAAGAAGCTTCAGAAATTTGCATTTTCCTATGCCCTTTGTACCTTGGCAGAGGTTTCTTAAGTAAAAGGTTAAAATTCAACACATAATTCTACAATTTAAAATTTAAATGCTTAGTCCATATTGCTAACTTAATTGAACCCCCCCAAAACCTCCATTTCAACAGCAGCCCCGGCCTGGCTTCTGCCTGCCCACACCGTGGCCATCCACGGCTCCTCCTGGGCATGGAGCTCAGTCAGTGCTGGGGCTGGGTGGGCTTTGCTGCTGCTGCCACCTGGACACTGGGGTGACCGCTTGTCCTGGGTTGCAGTGCAAAGATGTATTCTAATGCCATCCTCAACAGCTGCTGAAACCAGGAGGGGCATTGTTTCTTCCTTATCTCCTGTTAATGGGCCCATCAATGTCTTGCCACATGACTCAGAAATAACTCCCTCCCAGAGCCATTTCTGTTTCATGGCTAATCAAGGACCCACAGCATGAGGCAGAATGATATCAGCCAACTGTGAGATGCTCTGCCCATGGGGGAGGAGCTAAGCACCCCCAGCTGGATATAATCTGGGTTTTGGGACACAACAAGCTGTCTTTCCACTGGATTTCCAGAGGAACCACTGCCCTTACCCACTGCTTTTCCAGAGGATGAGAGCTACCAGATTGTTTCTATAGGATCACCACTTCCACAAGTCCATTTCATCTGGACTGCTACCACCACCCTAACTAGCAGGGTGTCAGCAGGCTGTATTCTGAGCCTGTCAGTGGTTTTTCTTTTGTATTATTGCATGTATTTTGGGTTTTTTTTCCCTTTTCCTAAAAAATTCTATTTCTGACTTGGAGCCTCTCACTGGTTTTGCTTTCAAACTAGGACACAAATCCATCTCTTTATTTGAACACAGGAATGGGCCATTGCCTACCCTGCAAGTGGGAGTTGGAGGGGGGGGGAGGGTGGGGTGGGGTGGGGTGTCACCTTCAGTGTTGCCTAGAGGGAAAGGCCAGGGGGCTCAGGGGCAGAGGAAGGGATGTGTTGCTCTCAGGAGGTGCTGGAAGGTGCTGGGCTGGTCCTGGGGTCCCTAGAGGAACTCGGTTTGGCTGGGATGGGACAGACGGAGAGAAAAAAAGGGATGAAGGCAGCTTGGGGAGGCCCATGGGGAGAGCAGGTGGCAGTGGGATCTATGGGGCAATAAGAGGCTTCCTTGTCGACGGTGGTTCTGGGGTCCTCTTCACAGAACACTTGAGAGGGCTGTCCAGGCCGTTCCTGCTGCTGGAGGAGCTGCTCACGCTGTCTGGGTGTGAGGTGCAGCCACCATCTTCCAACTCGTGTCCCGAGGTGCTCCTGTGCAGAGAGGAGGTGGCTGAGGCCCCAGCTGCCAGTGGCACACAGGGACCCTCGTGCACAGCAGGGCCCAGAGCTGGCAAGGCTCCCCAGCACGGCTGGAGCTGCTGGCACAGCTGGGCCCAACTGGACAGCTGCCCCTCAAGGCCCCGGCCAGCAGGGCACGGCTCTGGGCAGGGTCCCTGGCCAGGAGCGGGCCCCAGAGCGCCTCTGCCTTTCAAGGGCAATCTCGGCCCTGCTCTTTCTCCTCCCCACCTCCCTCTGCCTCTGCCCCGTGCCCCTGGGGCTGCTCTTGGCCAGGCAGCCTCAGTGGGAGCCAGCTCTGGCTGCAGCCCCAGCGGGGCCCCCAGGACAAGGCCCAGCAATTGAGAGGCCAATGGAAGCACTGGGCAGCAGCCGAAACCTCAGCAGAGTTCTTTGGACAATCATGGACTGGCCACAACCCCACTGCAGCCTCAATGGGAATGTTCCCTAACCACGTTAGACTTTCAAAAGAAGCTGTTGGAGGGGGAGAGCACAAAACACTCACTGTTTTCTGTTCCAGGAATACCCGATTCCAAAGCAGCACAACATGAAGACAAGCTCCAAACAAAGCACGCCTGCCAGTAACCCTAGCCAGCAGCTTGTTCCCTGACAGAAACCCCTTCCGAGGCCATCCTGGGCATTGGGAACAGGTCTTGTGGTGCCGGATGCATCTGTGGGAGCAATGGGGAGCGTGAGCGCGTGCTGTGCTGCACTGCTGAGCTGGCAGCACGGTGGATACGGGCAGGACGTTCTCTGTTTCCCCCAGAGCTGGGGCCTGCAGGCACCTTGCCGGCCCTTGGCACAGGCTGTGCCAGCCAACAAAGCCCAGCAGGCCGGGAGGAGAGCCCGGGGGCAGCGCAGCTGCTTGGGCAGTGGCGGCTGCCAGGGACACGGGCCAAAGCCATCCCTGAGCAGCCACTGCCACCCCTGGCCCTCCCTGCCCCGTCACAGCTCCCCCAGCCCCAGGGGACAGGCTGTCAAAAAGTCCACAGCCAGCAAAGAGATTGTCCCAGGAATTGTGTGCTGCTTTTCCTTCCTGCAGTTGGTCCCAGAAACATCCATCAGACTGCTGTAAATGCCCACACATGGTCTGATCAACCCCTATGCTTTTCCAGTCTGCTCTCTGAAATTCTGCAACAAATCCACCAATAAATTCCAGGTTACCTCTGTTTATTGCACACTACAGTTTCCTTCATTTTTTACGAATAGCTGGAAGTTTCTATATATAGCAATGCCCTTGAGGATCTCTGATTCTTTTCAGTATTTTTTTTTTCTATTCAGACATATGAAACAGCCTTATTGGTTTTTATTTTGGCAGGTCTGTTTTTTTCTTAGCATGATGGTTTATGTGATGGGAATGTGCCCTTTTTGTTCACTAAAAACAGGAGAGAGCATAAGGTTGTGATGGGAATGTGACCTTCTTGTTCACTGAAAACAGGAGGAAACATAATGTAAATAAGTAACCGCCAACTAGCATGCGATAACATATGAGACTAAACATTGCTGAGCTAATCAAAATACAAGTTGTTCCCAGTCCCAGGTTCCCAGAGAGGGGGGCGCCGAGGAAAAGTACCAGAGGCCCTATTCGACGACCACCAGGAGGCAGAAAGAGACCCTCTAACAACCGGGCGGACATGCGCGGAGAAGCACCGGAAATGCGACGGGGCTAAGAAAGCGGGAGGGTACAAAAGGGGGAACGGAACAATTTTCGGCGCGGCAGTTGGTGGAGCGAGGACTCCCCTGCCGCCCAGCGCTGCGATTTGCTTTCTCTTTTCTGTATTAATAAATTGGCTATATAATTGACCCGACTGGCCCATTGCGCTCATTTTATAACAGTTTACTTATTACCTATATGTAAACTTGTTATTATTTATGGTTATTCATTCCCCAAGTAATTATTTTCACAATCTGTCATTCACTTCCTAGTTAATGTTCCATACATGAACAACTTGGACTCTCTTTTTATAGGAATATAAAGATCTCAGAAAGCTGAATTTTTTATTTTGATGACACTCTTTCTGCCCACTCCCACCTATAACGGTGATTCCTTTTGAAACATATCTGAGGACATGTGGAGTTTTTGGGAAATGCTTAGCTTAACCTGGGTATTGGATTATTATTTTCAGTGCTATAAACCTACATTGCTTCAAGGTTCACACCACGGTCCTGATTTGTGGCTCACTGCATGGATGACTGTCTGAATTAAAACAATGTTTGTGAGGCAGCTGAAGAGCTTAGACCTCAGAGATTAAAATTCCTAGGAGGAGGAGGAGAAAGAAGAAAGGATAAAATCCAGATTCAAAGGGTTTTTTCTCACTTCTAGTATGCCAGAAGTATGGTAGACTACACCTGTCTTCGGATGTCATTTACTTACAGAACAACTCTCTACAGTGCCAGATTCCAGGAGAAATGTCTCAACACTTTGCCTCCCAATGCATCAGCTTTAATTCTAGTGAGAGGTAGCCTTAATTACAGTCCAATTAGAGCAAATCAACAAAGCAGTCTTGCCATTGTGTGAGTGGCAAGAGGAATTTGCTTGTGAACACATGAATATGTCCCACACAGTAATGAACAAAATTTGCCTTGACTTGGAAGAAAGTAGACAAGGAGCAATGCAGTATTTGGGTTTTATCCAGGGATAAATGTGGCAAGAAGCTGTAACAACTTAACCTGTTTTACAGAACACAAGTACTGATACGGCCAATAATGAACCCACATGAAGGGATCTTCAGGACATTCCTTTATTTCTCTAACCAGGAATGGGCAGCAAAATGCTGGCATTTATCTGAACTGGAAGCCGTGTTGCTCTCCTTTTTCTCCTTGAGCACACTGTTATTTGCAGACTTCACTGCCCAGCCCATCAATCCTCTCGTGGCCAATTGCTAAATGGCACAAGTACCAAAATACAGGTGCCAGCATAATCAGCCCAGCACTAATGCAGCACTGCTTTGATGGTGCACAGGAGCACAGAATGGCTTGGGTTGGAAGGGACATTTAAAGGCCATCTAGTCCCAATGGCCTGCAGTGAGCAGGGACACCTTGAACTAGGTCAGGTTGCTCTGAGCAGGAGTTTGAATGTCTGCAGGGATGGATGTCCAGCTCTCTGGGCAACCTGTGCCAGGTTTTCATAACAAACAGTGTAAAAAATGTGTTTCTTTCATCTAGTCTGAATTTACCATCTTTTAGATTAAAACCATTCCCCCTCGGTTTGGTCACAAAAGACTCTACTAAAAATTCTGTCCCATCTCTTTACAAGCGCTCAGAAGGCCCTGAAAGGCAGCAATCAGGTGTCCCTGGAGTCTTCTCTCTTCCAGGCTGAACACTGTCAGCTCTCCCAGCCTGTCTCCAAAGCAGAAGGGCTCCAGCCCTCAGAGCATTTTGCCCCTCCTCTGGACTAGATCCAACATGTCCATGTCCTTCCTGCCTTGGGGACCCAGAGCAGGATGCAGTACTCTGTCGTGGTAGAGACCGAGACACTACAAAGCAACACAGTCCATTTCCAGAAGGCTTCAAACCCTGTTTTTATTCTAGCCTGCATGCTTTTTCTGCATTCTTACAAAGCTCTTATGTTTACACTTTATTCATTGGTCACAAGAGACAAGCAAAATGCTCAATGGAATAGGGAGTTGCAGGTTTCTCTTATTTATCTTTCTTTCTTGGTTTTCATGTCAAAAACATTGGTAGGAAATTCTTTCAGGGGTAAACATGGATCTTGTTATCAAACTTCTTGATGGCTCACAGAAATCACTATAAAACCCCTTCCAGAGTACTCCCAGTAGGGTCTTACCTGAGCAGAGAGGTGGAATCACCTCCTTCAACCTGCTGGGCACTCTCCTTTGGAAGCACATGGCTGGCTCATCTCCAGCCTCTCATCTGGCTGCAACATCAAGTCCTTCTCGGCAGGGCTGCTCTGCATCTCTTCATGCCCCAACCAGTGAGATCAGCTGAGGTGGGACTGTGTCACAGCCCTTGGGCAGAGCAGCTGGGCAGGATGAGCTCCCTTCCGAAGAAGGCAGATCCAGCTCCAAAAACAATTCCACCCTGGCCTTGAGGTCACAGAAGGCTCTGAGATCACAGAGGCGCCAGAGCCCCGTGGTTGCACAGCAGCACAGGGAGCCAGCAGTCAGTCCCTGAGCACAACTGTTGCGGCTGCAGCAGCGGTGGCAGCAGCGGTGCTGACATTGGGACAGCGGTGTCGGGACAGCGGTGGCAGCAAGAGCTGCGGGACTGGCAGAGGGCAAGGCAGCATGGCCCTTGCTCTGCGCCTCTTCCTCCTGCTCCTCCTGGCCGTGGCCCTGTCTACCAGGGCTGCCCAGGCTGCTCCACTCCAAGCGCGGCGAGCAGGTGAGCCGGCAGCCTGGCTGCTCTTTCCCGGGACAGCGCTCCCTGCTCCCCGGGAAGCGCTGGGGATGGTTTTGCCCAGGGCTTTAGGGAGGGTTTCCTGTGTGGGAGTGAGAGAGCCCCCATGGTCCCTGGGCTCCTCCAGCCACCCATCCAGGGATGTTGCACAGGGCCTGCAAAGAGGGTGGAGAGTGACCAGAGCCAGTCCAGAGCTCCCCAGGCCCCTGTGCAGCTTTGGCCTTGTCCACTGACATCTGGCAGCCAAGGCCTTACCCGACCCCCTTACAGTGCCCAGTTCTCTAAGGGAGAGGGGAATCCCAGCACACCATGGAAATGGGTCTGATCAGATCTGTGCTCCCCTCTAGATGAGCATACTAGGAAGGCTTCTTCAGCAGCTTGGCTTAATGAAGATTTCCAGGCTCTTAACCCTCCAGCAGGTATGTTGTCAATGTTGCTAAAATAATAATCATTGAGAACCTGGCAGGAAGCAGGTGACAGGAGCTTCTGTGGCTGTTGAATTACAGGTGTGTCTGCAGGAAAGACTTTTCAGGCTCCTTTCCTGGTTGCTGCACACAAGCCCCGCTCCCATGGCAGGGGTGAGTAGTGTGTGCCTGCTGACCCCACAGGCTGAGCCCTGGTTCTGTGGGATCCATTCACCTGAAATGCAAATGCTTTTCTTAAGGTCCTCCGAGAGGGAGGAACAAACCTAGAGGAGACAGCAAGTCCCTGGAGGCATCCAAACAGATGGACAGGATCTGGAGTGACCTGGAGAGACAACGTGGTGGGTGCATTTCCCTCATGCTTCCCCTGGGACTCAGCAGCCAGGGGCTTTGGCTGCACATCTGGACACGCCGTGCCCGGCACAGCGGGAAGGGATCCATGGCAGCCTCGCTGCCCCATGCTGCTGCTGCTGCTTTGACGCGCTGCAGGGCTGTTTCCCAGTCTGGCCTGGCTGCAGCTTCTGCCCAGCCTCTGCAGGAAGGCATTTGGCATCAGCTGCCAGGGAGCCCAAACTGCACCATGGCCCACCCTGAGATCCCCTGCACTTTCCCAGTCTGTGAGCGCATCTGGAGGGGCAGCTCTTTGGAGGAGGCAGGGCCCTGGTCTTTCTCCTTAATCTTATCCATTACTTAGACAAGCATTGCCTCCTGAGGATGCCACATTTCCATTGGGAAACAACCCCACCTAATTCACCTGTCCTTTTTCCTTTCTGCAGACATGGAAGGAGAGCCTGTGCTGAAGGCTGAGTTTCCCAGAGGAAGCAGTGGCTCCATGGTAGCCTCTGCTGCAGGAAGGGAGGCGATGCCAGGCACAGGCCCAGGAGGTAATTGCTGTGCCTCTGGGCCTGAGCCCTGCTGAGGCTTCAGCTGCCCTCTCTGCTGCTTGGCAGTGCAGGCACACAGCATTACCTGACCCCCTTGCAGTGCTCGGTTCCCTATACAAGGGGATCCCAGCACAGCATGGAACAGTTCCCATCTCTGCTCCTTTCTAGATTGGGAACGTGACTTCCATCACTGGGAAACGCTGTTAAAGCACAGTTTAAGGATGTTGGAGCTTGGTGATGGTAGGTTTTCAGCAACACTTTGCTAACATAGCAATCATTGTCCAAGTGTAATCATTGTCCAGAGTAATATTCCTCTGTCATTTCCCTTGAGATCCTCTGAAGTTTGATGGATTGTGGAAATCCTAGCCTCCAAATTTCTACTCTTGTACCCTACAGTGATCCCACAGGATTGCTGGCAGTGGGAGGAAGGAGCATTTATCTGTCCATCTTCCTCCCGTGTGCAATGCCAGTGTGTCCTTCCATGTGCTCTGTGCAGCCAGGGAGAAGAGCAGAGAGGGAAGGGGCCGGGCCCAGGGCTGTGCCCCGGGGCTGAGCCTTTGGCAGCTCCTTTGCCAGCCCCAAGGAGCCTGAGCTGCTCCTGCTGCCACTGCCAAGCCCTGGCCCTTCCCAGGTCTGGGTTTAGAGCTGCTGGCAGCTCCAGGGAGTCCTTTCTGCCCACACAGCCCCCCAAGGGGCCCCTTCCATCCCAGTGTGGGGCCACTGCAGGCACGAGGTCCCCCTGCTCCTGAGTGGGAGGCAGAGCTGAGGGAGTGCTTTGGAGGGCACCAGTCACCCAAGTGCCCTCACTGCCACTCAGGCCTGAAGGAGAATCTTCAGCAGGGTCACAGCAGCTCTTCTGTCCTGCCGTTCTTTGCAGCTAACCCGGTTGGTGAAAGTGATCTGGCTTCCCAACCCACGTTCAGGATTGAGTCTCTGGGCCATGCTGAGGGTAGGTCAAGACCTTTCCCCTGGAAGAGTTGCCAGCTCAAGAGCCCAAAGCTTGGCCACAGAGGCAGCGCTGCAGGTGCCAGCACAGAACCATGCACGTGTGTCCTCTTGCCCTGCACGATCCCCTCATGATTTCTGCTCATCACTGGCAGCTGTCTGGGGAAGGGAGGGCCCTGGCCCAGACACAAAAGCCCAGATACTTTGTAAATCATTTCCCAATTTTTGATAAGCATGCTGCCTTGAAGATGCCAGCAAAGGAATGGGGAATGGTTCCACCTGATCCAACTGTCCTTTTTTGTTTCTCAAGTGATGGACCAAAAGGCAGGGCTGAAGGAGGTGTTTCCCCAAGGAAGCAGGGGCTCATTGGCAGCCCCTGCTGCAGGGAGGAAGGCAATGACAGACACGGGCACAGGCACAGCAGGTAATTGCTGTGCCGGGCTCAGCCCTGGCTGGGGCTGTGTGGCAGCAGCTCTTCCCCCAGGGCCTGCCCTTGCCCGGCCCGGCAGCAGCCACAGCTGGAGGCGCCTCGGCTTCCAGGCCTCTGGAGCTGGTTCAGAGCCCTGGGGAAACGGGACTGGTGCAGCAACGTCCCTGGCGCTGCAGCTGCTGCGGAGCTGGCCCTGAGTGCCCAGAGGCCCAAGGCACAGGAGCAGCCCCGAGCGGGAGCCCTGCCGCCAGCCCAGGGCCAGAGCCAGCCCTGGCTCCCGACTGGGCAGGGGCTGCGCTGGGTCCTGACAGGGCCTGAGCCTGTCCCCTGGGGCTGGGGGAGCTGTCACGGGGCAGGGAGGGCCAGGGCTGGCAGTGGCTGCTCAGGGATGGCTTTGGCCCCTGTCCCTGGCAGCAGCCACTGCCCAAGCAGCTGCGCTGCCCCCGGGCTCTCCTCCCGGCCTGCTGGGCTTTGTTGGCTGGCACAGCCTGTGCCAAGGGCTGGCAAGGTGCCTGCAGGCCCCAGCTCTGGGGGAAACAGAGAACATCCTGCCCGTATCCACCATGCTGCCAGCTCAGCAGTGCAGCACAGCACGCGCTCACGCTCCCCATTTCTCCCACAGATGCAGCCAGCACCACAACACGTGTTCCCGATGCCCAGAAGGGCCTCAGAAGGGGCTTCTATATTGGAACAGGCTGCTGGGCAGGCTTAATGGCAGGCCTGCTGTTTTTGGACCTTATTCTCATGTTGTGCTGTGTCAAAATCTGGTGTAACTGGAAGAAGAAATGGTGAGTGGTCATCTTTCCCTGAAAGAGATTCTTTTGAAAGTCTAATGTAGACAGGAACCATTCCCAATGAGGCTGCATTGGAGCTGTGGCCAGTCCATGGTTCTCCAAACAACTCTGCTGAGGGTTCTGCTGCTGCCCAGTGCTTCCACTGGCCTCTCAATTGCTGGGCCTTGTCCTGCGGGCCCCGCTGGGGCTGCAGCCAGTGCTGGCTCCCACTGAGGCTGCCTGGCCAAGAGCAGCCCCAGGGGCACGGGGCAGAGGCAGAGGGAGGTGGGGAGGAGAAAGAGCAGGGCCGAGATTGTCCTTGAAAGGCAGAGGCGCTCTGGGGCCCGCTCCTGGCCAGGGACCCTGCCCAGAGCCGTGCCCTGCTGGCCGGGGCCTTGAGGGGCAGCTGTCCAGCTGGGCCCAGCTGTGCCAGCAGCTCCAGCCGTGCTGGGGAGCCTTGCCAGCTCTGGGCCCTGCTGTGCACGAGGGTCCCTGTGTGCCACTGGCAGCTGGGGCCTCAGACACCTCCTCTCTCCACAGGAGCACCTCTGGAACTTCCCTAGTCCAGCCATATACCTCAGTCATGGGGAACTTGGCCTGTCATCATGCATCTCCGTGCTAGTATCCGTTGTCCCTTCCACAGGTGTATTACCAGCTCATAGCTGGAAGTATGCTACAACCACTGCCTAGAACAGATCCATCTCTCCCTGAAGGGACTGGCCTAGCTGCCCATCCAGGACAGGAGGTGCAGCCCTCTAGCCAGGGAATGGATTATTCGAAAAGTTATATTTACTTGTAAAAATTTTAGATGTTTATTAAAAACCTTATTAGAAATATAACAGGACACTGAATAAAGACAATGTTACTGTGCCGGGAGTAGAGGATTTTTCCCACCACATTCTCATCCACACAATGGAGGTCTCACCTTTTAACTCTTTTGCCCTTCTTAAAGTTCTGTCCATCGACTCCTTCTTTGATGCCCAGTGCTGGAGTTTACTTCCTTACATCTCGCTTGGAGGTCAGGTGCTGCTGTCGTAGCAAGGTGACCCTCTTAAATGTCTCAAACTCAGGTAATCCCAAGATAACAACAAAACAAGGGGTAAAACATATCTATCTATATATAAAACTTCTCTTAACAAATATACATGATATTTCTCCTTTATTGTGAGAGTCAACTGTCGCATTATTCATCTATCACAGGCTCGAGCCCAGCTTCAGCTCAGGTGTCTGTGTGCTACCACCAGCACTGGCGGAGCTGCTCGTCTGGGCACAGCCAGGCATGGGCAGGCAGCAGCTGGGCATGGGGCTCATCAGACCAACAGCACCCTCATGTTATCTTTGTCTTTCATTTTAAAACATTTAGATATATTTTTCCTTTGTAGCATTGAGGAGAGTTTTTCATAGAATACGGACACCAGATATTTGTTCCCCTTTCCTCCAACAGTTCTGTAATTGATAAAGTAGCTTTACAGTCAGGGAAACCTAGAATCTTCTGACACTTTGGCAATAAAAAGTAAAATTGCTTTTAATTCTTAATGTTTAGTCTTACACAGCCCAGGCATGACCGGCATATCTCAGGGGAATTATCCCAAGCAGGCTCAGGGCACTCAGGTTCTGAGCAGTCCTGCTGGGGTCCCTCCATGGGAGACACATCCTGAAACCTGGGAGTGACTGCATGGGGTGACCATGGTGAGGACAGGACAGAGGGGGAGAGCAAGGCTCCAGTGTGTCCTTAGTCGGCCTGAGCCTGTCCCCTGGGGCTGGGGGAGCTGTCACGGGGCAGGGAGGGCCAGGGGTGGCAGTGGCTGCTCAGGGATGGCTTTGGCCCCTGTCCCTGGCAGCAGCCACTGCCCAAGCAGCTGCGCTGCCCCCGGGCTCTCCTCCCGGCCTGCTGGGCTTTGTTGGCTGGCACAGCCTGTGCCAAGGGCCGGCAAGGTGCCTGCAGGCCCCAGCTCTGGGGGAAACAGAGAACGTCCTGCCTGTATCCACTGTGCTGCCAGCTCAGCAGTGCAGCACAGCACGGGCTCACTCTCCCCACGGATCTTGTAGAGGTTCAAAGCAAGACAGGAACAAATGCCCTGATTCCACTTTGATGAATCCCAATGATTTTCTGCTTGCAGGATGGGCACAAGCAGTGCATGATAGGTATAGCAGAGCCTCTGTTCACTGTGTCACTTGCCATGGCCTCTTTCACAGTTGTATCTTTCTCCCTTCATATGTCCTGCCAAACACCTAAGGGAGAACTGGACCTCTAATTGCATCGCACATCTCCATGCCCATGCCCGATGTCCCTGTCCCAGCTGCTTTAACAGCTTGTTGCTGTGCAGATGCTGCCTCCAGCCAGACAAGGTCCTCTCCCCCTGAAGGCACTGGCCCTGCTCTCTGGCCCCTACTGAAGGTGGGCAGGGCTTGGCCCAGCTCTTCTCTTGCACTAAAGAGATGGAGCTGTCACCCCAGTGTCCGAGTGGTAGCAGCAGCAAAGCCCAGCCAGGATTAGCACTGGCTGAGTTCCGTGCCCAGGAACAGCTGTGGATGGCCACGGTGTGGGCAGGCAGGAGCCAGGCAGGGGCTGCTGTGACCAGTGGCGGGTCCCCGGGGAGGATGGGGCAGCCCATGCTGAGCGTCCCTGGGCTGAGGGACATTTCCTTCCCTGGGACCATCTGGGCCTGGACCTCCTCCAGTGGCATGCCCAGGAAAAGAGGGAAGCCATCAAGAGCCTGTGAGTTACGCAGGGATGGGGTGCAGCTTCCTCCCTCCTTGGTTAGCCAGCGGATTAAAAGAGGCCTCTAGGGTTTACGGCAAACAGGAGTGGGCAAACAGGGCCATGGCATGTCTCTGAGGGACAATTCACGAGGCAGCTTGCACAGGCAGGGCAAGCAGGCAGGGTTGCAGGTTTTCTTGCTAGGGAGGTTTACTGTGTGTTGTTTGCAGTGTTTCTGTTGGTTGCTTGGCTTTGGACTTTCTGGTAGTAATGGCTTTTACGCAATCGAAAACTGTAGTTAGTACAAGTGCATGTAACTAGGTGGAACCCTCCAAAAAGGATGTATCTGTCCTGACCCATTCCTATGCAGAGTGTTTGAGCTTAGCAGTGGTTTCAGGGGGCAGTGCGGAGAAAAGCTGCCTGCGGTGTGAACAGGTGAATGATCTCCTTTCACTGGTGGCTGAGCTTAGGGAGGAAGTTTAAAGACTAAGGAGTATCAGGGAAAGTGAAAGGGAAATAGATTGGTGGAGTTCAGCCCTTCCATCCTTACGGAAGGCCCAGCAAGAGTCACAGGACTCCTATGCCGCACACTGTCAGGCAAGAGAAAGACACCTGGTAGATGAAGGGGAGTGGAAATGGTCCCTGCAAAGGGAGGTTATGATAAAAATTCGTCCCAACCCCCGTCCCCTAGCCAGGGGCCCCTTCAGAAAAGGTATGAGCCCCTGGATCTAGAGAGTCAGCCAAATGATCAAGAAGAAAATTATCTGTCCGGAGAGCCTCCTAATTATGATTAATCTGTAACTTGGATTGCCAGCTCTAACATCAAAAAGGAGAGAAGGGTAATCGTGGTGGGTGACTCCCTTCTGAGGGGAACAGAGGGCCCCATGTCAACTGGACCCACCCCACAGAGAGGTCTGCTGCCTCCCTGGGGCCCAGGTGCAGGATATTCCTGAGGGACTTCCTGGGCTGATTCAGTCCTCTGATTATTATCCACTGTTGAAACTCCCGGCTGGCAGTGATGAGATTGAGAAGAGGAGTGTCAGGACCATTGAAAGGGACTTTAGGGCACAGGGACAAGTGGTTGATAGGACAGGGACACAGGTAGTTTTTTCCTCAGTCCCTTTGGTGGCTGAGAAAAATGGTGAAAGCAATAGGAGAGCTCATATCATCAACAAGTGGCTCAAGGGCTGGTGTCATTGGCAGAATTTTGGATTCTTTGATCATGGTGCAGCTTTGATGGCACCTGGCCTGCTGGAACCAGATGGGCTCCAGCTCTCTGTTAAGGGCAGAAGGTTTTTAGCTGATGAGCTTGCAGAACTTGTTGAGAGGGCTTTAAAGTAGGTTTGAAGAGGGAACGGGATGCGGCTGGGCTGTCTGGAAGCAGGCCCAAGGGTGGTAAGCCTGAGTTAGGGATGAAATCAGCAGCCCAGCTGAGGTGCATGGATAGCAGTGCACACAGCATGGGTAACAAACAGCAAGAGCTGAAGGCCATGGTCCAGCAGCAGAGCTGTGATGTCATTGCCATCACAGAAACGTGGTGGGATGCCTCACATGGCTGGAGCACTACACTGGCTGGCTACAAGCTCTTCAGGAGAGACAGGAAAGGGAGAAGAGGTGGAGGCGTGGCTCTTTATATTAGGGAGGCTTTGGACACCATGGATATTGAAATTAATGATGATGAGGTGAAATGCCTATGGGTGAGCATTAGGGGGAAGGCCAACAAGGCTGACATCCTACTGGGAGTCTGCTATCATCCACCCAACCTGGAAGAAGTGGTGGACAGCTCATTCTATAAACAGCTAGAGGATGTTTCAGGATCATCAGCCCTTGTTCTTGTAGGTGACTTCAACTTGCCAGACATCTGCTGGGAACTTAATACAACAGAAAAAAAGCAGCCCAGGAAATTTGTGGAGTGTGTGGAGGACAAGTGTTGGTTGCAGCTGGTGGGTGAGCCCAGCAGGGGAGGGACTATGTTAGATCTGCTGTTTGCAGATAGAGGTGGGCTGGGGGGACATGTGGTGGCTGGAGGACGCTTGGGGCACAGTGATCATGAAATGATAGAATTTGTTGCATTGCAAGCTGATCTGTAGTCAGCATTAATCAAGTTCTAAGAAGCAGTCCAGCTCAGCTCCATGAACTAGCCTCTGTGTCTGACTGACAGAAGCTCACATGCAGTGGGAACTCTCCTAGGATGCAGACATTGTCTTGGTTCAGAGTCTGGGGGCACACAGATAGACCAATGAGCTGTCTCGGCCCAGGAGATTTGAATGGGCTATAAAAGAACACTCCAGACAATAAACAAGGCTGTTTTTCTGAGGAAACACGAGTGGTCTGTTGTATGTTATGTCTCAGACAGGGGAACACCAATGCATCAAGAATTCTTGGTATTTTGTGAAAACAGGAGGAACATCAATAAGACTTTTACACATGACTTTCAGAGGGCAGACTTTGGCCTGTTTAGGAGACTTCTTCAGAGAGTTCCTTGGCAAGCAGCCCTTAAAAACCAAGGAGTCCAGGAAAGGTGGGCATGCTTCAAAACAGAGATCTTGAGGGCACAGGAACAGTCTGTCCCTGGGTGCCAAAGGATGAGTCAATGAGGCAAACGCCCAGCCTGGATGGGCAAGGAGGCTTTGGAGGAATTTAGGAATAAAAAGAGGATGTGTCATCTTTGGAAGGAGGGTCAAGTCTCTCAGGAAGTTTTTAAAGGAGCTGCTAGAGCACGTAGGAAAAAAAAAAATTAGGGAGGCCAAAGCTCAGTTTGAAATTTAAATGGCGACTTCTGTAAATGGCGACTTCTGTTCTGATAATAAAAAAATGTATTTACAAATATATCACCGATAAAAGGAAGGGTTAGACCAACCTTTGTTCTTTGTTTGATGTGGGAGGGAACTTAGGAACTGCAGATGAGGACAAGGCAGAGGCGCTGAACACCTTCTTTGCCTCAGTCTTTAGTAGGAAGACAACTTGTCCTCAGGACAAGTGTCCTGCTGGGCTGGTAGATGGTGTCAGGGAGCAGAATGGGCCCCCTGTTAGCCAAGAGGAGGCAGCCAGAGAACTGCTGAGCTGCTTGGATGTTCCTAAATCTATGGGGCCAGATGGGATCCACCCCAGGGTGATGAGGGAGCTGGCAGATGAGCTGGTGAAGCCGCTCTCCATCATTTATCAGCAGTCCTGGCTCACTGGTGAGGTTCCAGATGACTGGAAGCTGCCCAATGTGACACCCACGTACAACAAGGGTGGGAAGGAGGATCCTGGTAATCATAGGCCAGTCAGTCTGACCTCAGTACCCAGTAAGGTGATGGAACAGTTTATACTGAGTGCCATCACACAGCACTTACAGGATGGCCAGGATATCAGACCCAGCCAGCAGGGGTTTAGGAGGGGTAGGTCGTGTCCGACCAACCTGATCTCCTTTCATGAGCAAGTGACCTGCCTGGTGGATGCAGGAAAGGCTGTGGATGTGTCTATTTGGACTGCAGAAAGGCCTTTGCACTGTCTTCCACAGCACGCTCCTGGAAAAGCTGCAGCCCAGGGCCGGGAGAGGAACACTCTTTGCTGGACTCAGAACTGGCTGGATGGCTGGCCCAGAGAGGGCTGGTGAACGGTGCTGCACCCAGCTGGCAGCCAGTCACCAGTGGTGTCCCTGCGGGCTCTGTGCTGGGGCCAGCTCTGGTCAATGCTTTTATTGACAACATGGATGAGGGGATTGAGTCTTTCATTAGCAAATCTGCAGACAACACTAAGCTGGGAGAGTGTGTTGATCTGTCGGAAGGTAGGAGGGCTCTGCAGGGAGACCTGGAATGGTTGGAGCGATGGGCAGAGTCCAGTGGGATGAAGCTCAGTAGGTGCAAGTGCCCAGTGCTGCACTTTGGCCACAAGAAGCACCTGCAGTGTTCTAGGCTGGGGATAGTGTGGCTGGACAGTGGCCAGGCAGAAAGGGACCTGGGGGCACCGGTCACAGCCAGCTGAACATGAGCCAGCAGTGTGGCCTGGTGGCCAAGGAGGCCAATGGCTCATGGCCTGTGTCAGGAACAGCGTGGCCAGCAGGAGCAGGGAGGTCATTCTG
The DNA here is from genome assembly GCF_036417665.1 of Passer domesticus. Taxonomy (NCBI): domain Eukaryota; kingdom Metazoa; phylum Chordata; class Aves; order Passeriformes; family Passeridae; genus Passer; species Passer domesticus. The sequence goes on along the minus strand of NW_026990160.1, from coordinate 801,240 downwards.
TCCCTGTTCTTGGCACTGGTGAGGCCGCACCTCGAGTGCTGTGTCCAGTTCTGGGCCATCAGATTGGGAAGGACATTGAGTCGCTCGAGCACATCCAGAGGGGGCAACGAGGATGGTGAGGGGCTGGGAGCACAAGCCCTGGTGAGGAATGACTGAGAGAGCTGGGGGTGTTTACCCTGGAGAAAAGGAGAGTCCGAGGTGACCTTATCACTCCACAGCTCCCTGAAGGGTAGTTGTAGTCAAGTGGGGTTGGTTTCTTTCTCCAGGCAGCTCTGACAGAACCAGAGGACACAGTCTCAAGCTGCATCAAGGGAAATGTAGGTTGGATATTAGGAAAATGTTTTCCACAGAAAGAGTGATAAAATTCTGGAATGGCCTGCCAGGGGAGGTGGTGGAGTCACCATCCCTGGATGGGTTTAAAAGAAAGACTGAATGTGACACTCAGTGCCATGGTTTAGTTGTGGTGTTGGGACATGGGTTGGACTGGATGATATTGAAGGTCTCTTCCAACCTGGTCATTCTGTGAATTCTGTATGAATTCTGAGCTCCTCCAGAGACACAGCCTGACCAGCAATGTCAGTAGGTGAAAAATAAGGTTTCACTGAGGAATGGCCCTTTGATGAAGCACAACATTTACAATCAGGGCAGTCCATTCATGCAGACAGGCGCACACTCTGGGGGTACAGCTGAGGCCATGAGGTCACAGCAGGGCTCTGGGGTCACAGCAGGCTGAGCTCTCAGCAGGCCCTGAGGTCACAGAGGTGCCAGAGGTGCCAGAGACCCGTGGTTGCACAGCAGCACAAGGAGCCAGCAGTCAGTCCCTGAGCACAACTGTTGCGGCAGCAGCGGCGGTGGCAGCTGCGGTGCTGACGTTGGGACAGCGGTGTCGGGACAGCGGTGGCAGCAAGAGCTGTGGGACTGGCAGAGGGCAAGGCAGCATGGCCCTTGCTCTGCGCCTCCTACTCCTGCTGCTCCTGGCCGTGGCCCTGCCTGCCAGGGCTGCCCAGGCTGCTCCGCTGCAAGCGCAGGGAACAGGTGAGCCGGCAGCCTGGCTGCCCTTTCCCGGCACAGCGCTCCCTGCTCCCTGGGAAGCGCTGGGGATGGTTTTCTCTGTGTGTGAGGGAGAGAGTCCCAATAGGCCCTGGGCAACCCCATATTCCTCTCCTGGAATGTTGCACAGGATAGGGAAAGAGTGTGGAGAGTGACCAGGAGCCAGCCCAGAGCTCCCCAGGCCCCTGTGCAGCTTTGGCCATGTCCATTCACATCTGACTCCCATGGCCTTACCCAGCCCCCTGCAGTGCCCAGTTCCCTAAGACGGAAGGGGATCCCAGCACACTATGAATTACAGAATCACGGAATCACTGGGTTCGAAGAGACCATCAAGATCATCAAGTCCAACCCATCCCTAAAACCTCAACTACACTATGGCATGGAGTGCCACTTCCAGTCTTTTTTAAAACACATCCAGGAATGATAACTCCACCACCTCCCCGGGCAAACTGTTCCAGTACTTCACCACGCTTTCTGTAAAATGCTTTTTCCTAATATCCAGCGTATATTTCTCTTGGCAAGCTTAGGACTGTGTCCTCTCATTCTGTCAGTTGATACCACAGAAATGATTCTGATCTGTGCTCCCTTGTAGATTGGGATGCTAGAAATGTTTTTCTGGCACCTTGGCTGGAAGATAGATTGGATCCAGGTAAGATATCTATATTTACCATAGAATAGTAATTGACAATCTGGCAAGAACCAGGTGACAGAAGCTTCTGTGGCTGTTGTGTTACAGATGTGTCTGCCGAGGGGAATTTTCCAGCTCCTGGGCTGGATGAAGCACACAAGCCCGATTACCATGGCAGGGGTGAGTAGTGTGTCCCTGCTGACCCCACAGGCTGAGCCCTGCTTTTGTGGGATCCATTCCTGGGAAATCAAAGTGCTTTCTCTTAAGGTCCTCCAACAGGACAGACCCACGCTAAAGGAGAAAATGAGTCCCTGACGCCTTCTGAACTTGTGGACCAGATGCTGAATGATCTGGAGAGACGCCGTGGTGGGTGCATTTCCCTCATGCTTCCCCTGGCACACAGCAGCCAGGGGCTTTGGCTGCACATCTGGACACTCCGTGCCCGGCACAGCGGGAAGGGATCCATGGCAGCCTCGCTGCCCCGGTGCTGCTTTCACGCCCTGCAGGGCTGCTTCCCAGCCTGGCCTGGCTGCAGCTTCTGCCCAGCCCCTGCAGGAAGGCATTGGGCATTAGCTCACAGGCAGCTCCAATTGCACAACAGGACATGCTCACCCTGAGATTCCCCACAATTTCCTGGTGTCCAGGGAGATCAGGAGGCACAACTGTTTGGAGGAGGAAGGGTTTTAGGGAGAGACCCCAAAGCCCATCTGATTTCCTGAAGCCTATCCATGACTTCGACAAGCATTCCCACCTGAAGATGACACCTATCCAATGGGGAGTACCTCCATCTGATCCAGCTGTCCCTCTTCCTTTCCCCAGAAATGAAAGTAGAGCCTGTGCAGATGGAAGCACTCCCCAGAGGAAGCAGTGGTTCCGTGCCAGTCTCGGCTGCAGAAAGGGATGCCATGCCAGGCACAGGCACAGGAGGTAATTGCTGTGCCTCTGGGCCTGAGCCCTGCTGAAGCTTGAGCTGCCCTCTCTGCTGCTTGGCAGTGCGGGCACAGCCTGGACTAGAGCGGCACAGCCCAGGGGAATTATCCCGAGCAGGCTCAGGGCACTTGGGTCCTGAGCAGTCCTGCTGGGGTCCCTCCATCGGAGACATGTCCTGAAACCTGGCAGCGACTGCACGGGGTGCCCACGGTGGGGAAAGGACAGAGAGGGAGAGCAAGGTTCCAGTGTGTCCTGAGAGGGCCTGGCTTGTTGCCCTTGGGATCTGGGAGCTGTCCCCACAGAAGGAGGGCAGGAGGGACAGAGGGAGGGAGGTAGGGATGGATAGCTGTGGCACTGCCTGCTGCAGTTTTCCCCAGGGCTTTAGGGAGGATTTCCTCTGTGTGTGAGGGAGAGAGCCTCGGGGCCCTGTGCTGCTCCAGCCACCCCTCCCTGGGATGTTGCTGAGGGCAGGGAAAGAGTGTGGAGGGTAATCAGGAGCCAGTCCAGAGCTCCCCAGGCCCCTGTGCAGCTTTGGCCATGTCCATTCACATCTGGCTCCCACGGTCTTACCCGACCCCCTTGTAGTGCCCAGTCTTCTGTGGCAGAAGGGGATCCCAGCATGCAACTGATATCGTTCTGATCTCTGCTCCCTTCTAGATTGGGATCCTGATATGGATTATTTGGAAGTCCTGGTGCATAACCATTTTAAGTCCTTGGAGGATGCCGAAGGCAAGTTCAATGTGACTTTCCTGACAGAATAATCAATGTCCATGTGCAAGAGCTTGCTCATGCTACATTTCCCTTTCACATAATCTCAGGGTTAAAGTAATCTGGAAATCTTCCCCTGCTCCCTTCTGGAGCTCTGAGGGATCCCACAGGATCACTGTCAGTGGGAGGAAGGAGCATTTAGCTTTCAATCTTCCTCCTGTGTGCAATGCCAGTGTGTCCTTCCATGTGCTCTGTGCAGCCAGGGAGAAGAGCAGAGAGGGAAGGGGCCGGGCCCAGGGCTGTGCCCCAGGGCTGAGCCTTTGGCAGCTCCTTTGCCAGCCCCACGGAGCCTGAGCTGCTCCTGCTGCCACTGCCAAGCCCTGGCCCTTCCCGGTTCTGGGTTTAGAGCTGCTGGCAGCTCCAGGGAGTCCTTTCTGCCCCAACTGCCCTGCAAGGGGCTCCTTCCATCCCAGTGTGGGGCCACTGCAGGCACGAGGTCCCCCTGCCCCTGCTCCAGAGTGGAAGGCAGAGCTGAGGGAGTGCTTTGGAGGGCACCAATCACCCAGGTGCCCTCACTGCCACTCAGGCCTGAAGGAGAATCTTCAGCAGGGTCACAGGAGCTGTTGCCTCCTGGCTTTCTTTGCAGCTAACTCGGTTGGTGAAAATGATCTGGCTTCCCAACCCATGTCCAGGACTGAGCCTCTGGGAGATGGTGAAGGTAAGTCAAGGCTTTCCTCCCTAGGAGAGCTGCCAGCTCATGAGCCCAAAACTTGGCCAGCGAGACAGAGCTGCAGGTGACAGCACAAAACAATGCACGTGTTTGACTCATCCTACGCTTGCCCCTCACAATTTATGCTCAGCACTACCAGTTGTTTGGAGGAGGGAGGGCCCTGGCCCAGCCCCAAAAGCCCAGATATTTTGTGAATCTTATCCCCATTTTTGATTATCAGGCTGCCCTGAAGATGGCACCAAAGAAATGGTGAATTGTTCCATCTGATCCAGCTGTTGTTTTATGTTTCTCAAGTGATGGACCAAAAGGCTGTGCAGATAGAGGAACACCTAGGGAGAAGCAGTGGCTCATTGGCAGCCCCTGCTGCAGGAAAGAAGGCAAAGCCAGACACGGGCACAGGCACAGCAGGTAATTGCTGTGCCAGGCTCAGCCCTGGCCGGGGCTGTGTGGCAGCACCTCTTCCCCCAGGGCCTGCCCTTGCCCAGCCTGGCAGCAGCCAAAGCTGGAGGCGCCTCGGCTTCCAGGCCTCTGGAACTCGTTCAGAGCCCCGGGGAAACGGGACTGGTGCAGCAACATCCCTGGCGCTGCAGCTGCTGCGGAGCTGGCCCTGAGTGCCCAGAGGCCCAAGGCACAGGAGCAGCCCCGAGCGGGAGCCCTGCCGCCAGCCCAGGGCCAGAGCCAGCCCTGGCTCCCGACTGAGCAGGGGCTGTGCTGGGTCCTGACAGGGCCTGAGCCTGTCCCCTGGGGCTGGGGGAGCTGTCACGGGGCAGGGAGGGCCAGGGCTGGCAGTGGCTGCTCAGGGATGGCTTTGGCCCGTGTCCCTGGCAGCCGCCACTGCCCAAGCAGCTGCGCTGCCCCCGGGCTCTCCTCCCGGCCTGCTGGGCTTTGTTGGCTGGCACAGCCTGTGCCAAGGGCCGGCAAGGTGCCTGCAGGCCCCAGCTCTGGGGGAAACAGAGAATGTCCTGCCCGTATCCACCGTGCTGCCAGCTCAGCAGTGCAGCACAGCACGGGCTCACGCTCCCCATTGCTCCCACAGATATAGCTGGCAGCACAACACGTGTTCCCGATGCCCAGAAGGGCCTCAGAAGCGGTTTGTGTCAGGGAACTCGCTGTTTGTTGGAGTTAATGGCCATTGTGGCTGGTGGGGAGCTTGTCTTCACGTTGTGCTGCATTGGAATCTGGTATTCCTGGAAGAGAAGACGGTGAATGTTTTGTTGCTCTCCCCCTCAAACAGCTTCTTTTGAAAGTCTACTGCAGACAGGGAACATTCCCAGCGAGATTGCAGTGGAGTTGTGGCCAGTCCATGGTTCTCCAAATAACTCTACTGAGGGTTCTGCTGCTGCCCAGTGCTTCCACTGGCCTCTCAATTGCTGGGCCTTGTCCTGCGGGCCCTGCTGGGGCTGCAGCAAGAGCTGGCTCCCACTGAGGCTGCCTGGCCAAGAGCAGCCCCAGGGGCACGGGGCAGAGGCAGAGGGAGGTGGGGAGGAGAAAGAGCAGGGCCGAGGTTGCCCTTGAAAGGAAGAGGCGCTCTGGGGCCCGCTCCTGGCCAGGGACCCTGCCCAGAGCCGTGCCCTGCTGGCCGGGGCTTTGAGGGGCAGCTGTCCAGCTGGGCCCAGCTGTGCCAGCAGCTCCAGCCATGCTGGGGAGCCTTGCCAGCTCTGGGCCCTGCTGTGCACGAGGGTCCCTGTGTGCCACTGGCAGTTGGGGCCTCAGCCACCTCCTCTCTTCACAGGCACCACCTTGAAGAAAAGCTGAAAGCTAGTGGCTGGTCACGAGACCTCTACAGCCAGAAGAGCAATAGCAGCAGCTCTGAGTCTGATGATGAGTCTGATGAGTGTATATTTGCCCCTCCAACCCCTGTGGTGCTTTGAGGCGACAGGCCCAGCACTCCTTGCAGGGCTGAAGGTGAAAGCCCTAGAACAGGATTTAGAAGTGCTCAAGTTAGCACTGTCTGAGAGCTTCCAAAATCACCTCTTCCCTTGTAATAAAGAGATGGAGCTGTCACCCCAGTCTCTGATGGCAGTAGCAGCAAAGCCCACCTGGCACCAGCACTGGCTGAGCTCCGTGCCCAGGGGCAGCTGGGGATGGGCATGGTGTGGGCAGGCAGGAGCCAGGCAGGGGCTGCTGCGACCAGCGGTGGGGCCCCGAGGGGATGGGGCAGCCCATGCTGAGCGTCCCTGGGCTGAGGGACATTTCCTTCCATGGGATCATCTGGGCCCAGACCTCCTCCAGTGCCATGCCCAGGAAAAGAGGGAAGCCATCAAGAGTATCTCCAGGGACACAGCCTGACCAGCAATGTCAGCAGGCAAAACAAAGCTTCTCCCTAATTAACACACTTGATAGGACCTAATTGATGGGCCATCACCAATGCAGGGTGCTGCACAGGGTCTGCTGCTCTCAGCCAGGGCCAGAAGGAAGGGAAGGGAAGGGAAGGGAAGGGAAGGGAAGGGAAGGGAAGGGAAGGGAAGGGAAGGGAAGGGAAGGGAAGGGAAGGGAAGGGAAGGGAAGGGAAGGGAAGGGAAGGGAAGGGAAGGGAAGGGAAGGGAAGGGAAGGGAAGGGAAGGGAAGGGAAGGGAAGGGAAGGGAAGGGAAGGGAAGGGAAGGGAAGGGAAGGGCTGTGTGGCCTCAGGGTCCGACAGGGCTGGCGAGCAGCCCCAGAGACACAACAACCCAGGTGCAACCAGACTTTATTTCCAGGTCAAAACACTCGGCGTAGCTGGCTTGGACTTTCCTGTAGGGCACGTGGGGGCTTTGGAGTCCCCCTAAGGTGCACAAGGGGCTGGGGTCCCTTGTGGCACACCCAGGGATATTTTAGGTTTCCTCTGAGGCATGGAGGGCACTGGGGTCCACTTCAAGTCATGCAAGGGATTTGGAATCCTGTGTGAGGCATGGAGAGGGTTTGGGATCTCTCCCAAGGTGTGCAGTGAAATAAATGGGCAGGAGATCTTTCTCCTTTTTAATGTCTTTATTAATAAGAATCAGCTCAGGTGGGGAGAAATTGACAGGTCGCACCCACACCGCCGTTGCTCCCAGGCGTGGCACGAAGGAGGAGGATGATGCAGCTTTGTCCGCTGGTCTGCAGACAGAGCTGGGGACTCTGTCCTCACGGGAGAGTCATAGAGTCCTAGCTTGTTTGTTTAAAAACCCAGGGTGTCTCTTTAATCAGTATCTTTTTAGGTTAGGGTGAGAAACAAAAAGGTCCAAGCAGGTACGGGACTATGCTCCCATCCTTAGACTCCACTTAAGTCACTTGTTGGCTCGTGATTTTAGGGGTTTTTCTTGTAAAAATTGTAAAACTGTAAAAACCCAGGGTGCAAGGCATTTCTCATTTGCATGCTGGCTCTGGTGTCACTGTCCATTCTCTTTACCAGGCTGACGGGGCCATATCCTTAATAACCTCATTAATTTTTCAAAGGTCTTGGAGTAGACATCAGCTGTCTTTGCCATGCTTTCCGATGACAAAACTGGGGTATTCCACGGGCTAGTTGATGGAACTAAATGCCCGTGTTGTTCTTGCTCCTCGACTGATTCGATGAGCGCATTTAATTTGTTTAATGGGAGGGGCCACTGATCCATCCACATCGGAACATTGGTTTTCCAATTCAGTGAAATTCAGGAAGTTCACTCTGCAGTGGCCCATGCTAAAAATCCCACTTGGGGTCAGGGATATCAAGGCGGGCACCTCACTGGGATAAAACATCCCTGCCTAATAGGGAGATATTGGATGACACAACAAACGGTCAGATGGTGGAGACTTGCCCCTCAGGCCCCTCTATGCTTACCAGATGAGATCTTCTCATGGAATTGACAGCTCCACCAACACTGGAGATTGTGCCACAAGGGGACACCAGCGCCCAGTCACGGGGCCACTTTGCCCTGGGGAGGATAGTAACATCCACTCCTGTGTCAGCCATGAGACGAAGTTCAATGGATTTCCCATTTTTGGAAATACAAGAATCAATCAGGGGTTTGTCTTTACAAATCAAGTGACATGCAAACACATCAAAATTGGAATCAGGGTCAACCTCTGAATCCTGGTGGGGTAAAATTAACATTTGTGGAAAAGGTGAGAATTTGAACAGTGTAAATGGTGGATTGTAACAAACAACTGACACAGTAATTTCATTGCCTGGATTTACAGTCACAGCTTCTGGTAATATACTTATCTGATCTGGAGTGTGTTCACTGTCCCCAAACAGCAGGACTGTAGTTGGTTGATGGTGGACAGGGGGCTCAAGGTACCCAGCTGGAACTCAAACTAGATGTTCGTCGGGGAAAAGCAGATGGACAGAACTTACTAACACTGGTCGGAGGCTTTGGGAAAAGTTCTGGGTTCTGCGGAACAACCGGAGTCTGTCCTCATGACTGCGGTCCTCTGCGAGGAGCCTGTTGGGGCGGGGGACTCCTGGATGGCTGGCAGCTGAGGTGGGCTTTGCAGGCAAGGCCGGTAATTTGCTGTTGTCGCGCAGTGTGGCCCCGCGCTCTGCCAAGCGTTTCCCTGGATCGGCTGATAATATTGCTGCTGAAAGTTGTATGTGGGCCGATAGGGCTGTTGGAAAGGAGGAGGCCTAGGAGGTTAATAGTTAATAAATAGTTAATAAATTGCCCAAAAGGAAGATGAGAACAGTCTTTCTGGAAATGTCCAAGTTGGCCGCAGTAAAAGCAACGGACATTGCTAATGTTTGTCATGGCTTCTCCCACTCCCTTGCTCACTGCAAAGGCAAGTGTAGTCTCTAGGGATGATGCTTTTGTGCATGCGTCAACCATTTGGGCTATGGTTGACTCAGGATCCTGAGGTGATGCTCTTAAATCTTTTTTTTTCTGCATTAGCATTTGTCATTGCCATTTTGCGTATTGATTCGTCTCTGGCTTGTTTGTTGTCAGTTTGTCTCTCGATAGCTTCATGCAATTGATCTACAAATTTTATTAAGTATTCAACCACTCCCTGCACAATGGCAGAGAAATTATGCAAAGGGCTGCTCCCATCTCGGATTCTCGGCAATGCAGATTTGCCAGCAGCTTTTACGTCATTTAAGATTTCAGCAGGGAGTTCTGCTTGTACTGCAGGCTTAGAATATTCACCCTCCCCTGCCAATGCCTTTAAAATGTCATCCTCTTCGAAAATCTGTGCTAGGTGGTAGTGTTTTTTAATCAAAGGTTTAAGTAATTTTTTCCAGCTCTTTTAACTCTGTGTATGGAATAGATTCCCACCGCGCTTGGTCATTGGTGTCATAGACGAATGGCGCGGCTAACAAATCTAAATCTCTCACTAACTCCAGGTCTCCATCCCTTACTGCTTCTTCCCAGATCCTGCCCCAGTTCTCATGCGGCTGGAGGTTTTTACCGGGGCTGCTTCTGTCCTCATCCTCACCGGATGAAGCAGAGTGAGAGAGCGCGTGGATTTTTGCTTTGGCTGTCGGGGACCGATGGCTGGAATTTTTGCCGACCAAGGTGACTGCCTTCCCGTCACGGGCACCGTGGGAAAGGGAAGGAGTAGGAGGGGTTGAAGGGGTGGGTTCTGCCGACGCGCAATCTGTCCCTTCCCCCGAGGTGTGGCCCGATGACGAATGGCTAGATCCACCCCATGGGGTGTGACTATCTGAAGAAACTGAGCTGCCCCCGAAGGCTTTCCCAGTAACACGTCAGAGAGGGGAGGGGCAGAGGGGGCAAATCCCGACAATGCGAGTGAAGGGGGGAACCCGACGCAGGGAAGGAGCACACAACTGGAAAAGCCTCAGAGGTGGTGGCTGGGACTGAGGACAAAACTGGAAAAGATGAGCCATCATTTTTCACCCTTAAATCAGGGAGGGCAGCCATTTTGTGACCCCAAATCGGGACAACTATAAACATTACAACAGGAATCCAAACCGGAATCAGGGGATTTAGGAGCGAGGGTAAGGGCAGGATCCAAACTGACGTGGCCAGCATCAGCTGGACGAGGGATTTGAGCCAGGCAGGAGCCAGCAGGGAGCAGGTTACCACCTTGTGCAAGCTTTGGGCAAGATCTGAGTCCTGTCTGGTCCTTGGGGGAAGAGGGAATAGGATCGGAAGGGGAGGAACACAGGGAAGGCAAACTAGGGTTCTTAACTCCTTCCTTCCTTTTCACAAACTCATATATGACGTCGAAAACAGGGTAAAAGTTTGCCACTCCCAAGTCCCTCGACACTTGCCATTGATAAATGCAATGCCCCACCTTTCCCCAAAAGGCAACTGATAACACTTCCTCTCTACCCGCATTTGGAAAATGCATGAACAACAACTTAACAAAGGCTTTCAGCTCTCTCTTCTTAACAGAAATATTTTCTAACAAAACAGAAGCTCTAATTTGGGTATAAAACTTCTTCTCAGAAGGAGAAAGTTTGTTTCCCATTGTTCTCACCGCTTAAATTGCTCTTTTCTGAGGTAAAACACAAAACAGAAAGTAAAAAACACACGAGCAGTGCTCATCCCCACCCCCCCAGGATAACATGCAGCACCCTGCTGCAAACTCACCACACCGGAACAATAGTAACACGCTGCTTGCGAAAAGTCCTCAGAAAAGGCTGGTGAAGCACAGTGATCCATCAGCTTGTAGAATACCTGCTCTCTCAAGTCGATGTGGAAACTCACAAACGTCCAGTCGTCACTGCAGCCTCGGGGAGATGGCTTCCTTTAACGAAAGCTTCACTCCTGAAGGGCTGGCTCGGAACGGCGCTTATTTCCCAAAAATCGCTTCTCGCAGAATTTCGGTTTTCAGGAGACGCTCTCCAGGACAAAGGAGACAGAGTCCAGAGTCCCTGTTCCAGGGCGCCAACTGCCGGGGTCAGGATTTTGACCCGCTGGAACCCGGCTAGATGTTTCTCTTCACCAGATAGAAGGAGGGCAGCTCGAGTCCTGGATAATTTCAACTGATTTATTGCAGGGTCCAAAAAGGATAGGAATACATGGAGGGTAGGCTGAGGGACAGACGGTGGACCGGAGAGACAGCAGGTTCGGGTAACCACCAGCAGAGGGACACCAGGGCTAGTGCGAGATCTCTGGGGAAAGTTACACTTTTTGTGCACAGCTACATGGAGAGGGATGGGAGGGGAAAAGTTTTCACAGGAGTAAATAGTGAAAGATACAAAGTGCACAGAATGAGTGGGGTGGGAAATGGAGTAACTTTGGTACTTTCCTGCAACCCTTTCCCATGCTTCCAAACCAAGGGTGGAGAAGGGCACCTTAACTAATATCATTTCTCTGCCTGGTTTTACTGGCTCCTGCAAAGGGGCCTGCAGTATTTGTCCTCTGGTTCGGGATGCTATTGGGATGCCTGGGGGGGTTGGAGCTGGTGTCCTCTCCAAAGGAGGAGGAGTAGGAGTAGGAGTAGGAGTAGTAGTGGAAGAGGTTGACTAGGTGGTGGAGGTGGTGGAGGTGGTGGAGGTGGTGTAGATGGAGCCCCTCCCAAGTCTCTACCCCTTCCCCTCTGCCCTCCCAAGTGAGGGCTAAATAGGTCAGCTAGATCTTGTTCTTGTTCCTCTAGTGCTGTGCGATAAACTTTATCTGTCCTGCTGCATCTCTGTCTTATGCTACAGGCCGAGCAGCCCCATTTCAGTTCTCCCATTTTGCTTCTGTTTTCTCTTTCAAGAGCCAAAACGAGGGGGTCAGAGGGGGCTCTGAGGCCACAGTCCCTTTGCCAATCAGGGTTATTTTGGAGGGAGAAAAGCATATCACAATAAGAAACCTCCTCCCATTTCCCTTCCCTCCATAGAAACAACATTAGCTGTAACAGGGTATTCTATTCCAATGTACCTGTAGGAGGCCACCTTGCCCCATCCTCCAGGTGATAGAATGGCCACCAATGGGAGCAATATATAATTAGGCTTTTTAAAAATTTGGTCTGCCCCCTTTGCCTGCTATTTCTCTCCAATGTGCTAAGACACACCCGAATGGGCTGGCTTTAGGTACTTCCTAACTCTGCCTTGTTCCCATGATGTCTTTTTAGAGCAAGCTTTAGCTTACTCAGTTCCGAATGTCCAGATGTGAGTCTCAAATCAAAATTCCTTTTTTTCCCCTTCTTCAGAGTTATTTTTAAAAAGTAATAATTAATCAAATAATCAATGTATAAAAATATTAATAACCAATTTAACAATCAAGAATACTTTAATTAATTAAGTGTTATTAACATTAAATACAAATTACTTTCATAATTAATATATAACAATCCACCATTAACTTTTACTTGTTTGTTGTTTGCTCAGTCCCACACAAAGTTACAAACTCCTATGGGTACAATCCAAACCACTGGGGAGAAAAGAAAAGAAAAAAATTCCTCAATCCTTCCTTTTGATGCGGCTGTGCCACTCCTTTATCCTTTCCCAACCCTCTTCAAAGATGTCTTCCCATGTCTCAGGGTCTAGGTGACTTTTTCCACAGATTAAATTCACTATTTCACACCTTGCATGTACCTCTTGGTTATGGTATCTTGGGAGTTCAGGGGTACATGCACGGCATGCAGGTCTCTGTCTATATGAAACACAATACCACCTCCTCTGACACTTTCTGCACTGAAGGAGAACCCAAGCTGTGTGCCAGTCTGGCTCCCAGTGAAAAGCTGTCAGTCTGCACTCAAGACAGGGAATCACCCCTTCAAGCCCCCAGGTCAAGGCATTTCTAAGCACTCTTTCAGCTGCGGGGTGTTCCCAGTCAAAGGCTCGATAGCAACGTGTTGAACTGTGGTATATCCCTCCCAAGAACACTCTGTCTCTCCCTCCATCCTCCCATTCTATGACTACCCAGCCCCTGATGGATGAAGAGACTGACTCGGTTCAAGCTGAAACCAGCTGTGTAGAGCATGTCTCGGAGGCCGGGCTTTCCCAGCCCAGGCTTGAAGTTAGGCAGCAACCATGGGCAAATCACCTCTCGCTTGTGTTATGAATAAATTGTTATCTATTTTTTTTCAGATTGCAGAGTTAAAACAAGTTGGACCAGTTGCTGTTAAGTTAGCTTCATTGTTAAGAGTTCTTCTTCAATTACCTGTTAATGGTTACCGTTTAACCCTTGTCCCCCTGAGGCTTGCCAGGGAGGGATGCCGGGACCCTGCAAGTACCAGGAGAATGGGAGTGGCATCAGAGCGAGTATGCAGATGACAAATGCATTGCACCAAATTTTGCAGTGTTCCAGGGAAACCCCTAAAAACAACGAGCCAACATAGAACTATGGGTACGTAGGTCATGTCTAAGGATGGGAGCATAGTCCAATGCCTGCTTGGATCCTTTTTGCTTCTCACCCTCACCTGAAAGAATCTTGACTAGAGAGAGGAACCAAGGTGATGGACCAAAAAGGTGGAATCTCCTAATCTCTCAAGAGGATGGAATCCCCAGCTCTGCCTGCAGACCAGCGGACAAAGCTGCATCACCCTCCTCCTCTGTGCCACTCCTGGGAGCAGCAGCGGCGTGGGCACAACCTGTCGATTGCTCTCCACCTGAGCTCATCCTTTTAAATAAAGGCATTAAAGAGGAGAAAGATCTCCTGCCCATTTATTTCAGCTTGTACCAAAAAAAAAAAAAAAAAAAAAGCAGCAGCAAAACCCTTAATGCAAAGGCTCTCCTAGTAACAGCTGTCAAGACTGAAGGGCAGTGTTATCGCACAGCAAACACTTAACTCTTAGTCCAGGTGGGCTTGCTGGCTGCCTGCAGGTGGTTCCTGCCCCTTACCAACCAGCGGTGCTTGCTTGCAAATGCCAATTTGTACCGTGCTCTTGCTAGCTGTGCTATCAGCTAGCGGTGTTCAAAGCAACCCTACAAACCGCGGCTTATGCCCCGAGTGCCCGCTGCGCTGAGAGCAATTTGGCAAGCCCCGGCTCATGCCCCTGCACCGCGCTGGCCCCGCTCGTTAGAGCCGCCCTGCACCACGCATGTGCTGCCGGCCAGGGGCTGCCTGCGCTGGGCATGCGCTGCTTGCTCTCCCAGGCGCTGCCGGCTGGCCGCCGCTGCCCCGGCTTTGCGCCGCCTCTGCCCGCCGCGCCGACCGGCGCCACGCTCACGGCGACCCGGCGCCCTTGAAATGTTCTTTGAAAAACCACAGTTACCAGAGAAACTAAACCAAGACTTCATTCCCGCAGCATGTTTCACCGTTCACTCACACCCACGCACACACACAAGCACGCACGTCCGGACGTGATAACCATACACAATCACAGTTCAAACCAACGCTCCGCCAGCTGCTCTGTCAGCTGGGGACGCCCGCCACCGGCTTCTCCCCGGCAGATGATTGCTTGCAAACTGCTTGTGCAAAACTGCACACAAAGACGTCTCTTATGCGACTTATCGGTAGCCAACCCTATAAAAAATAAAGGAATACATACCACTTCTGTCCACAGTCTCAATGCGCTGTGGTCTGCTCCCCGCAGTGTACAGCCAAGGCACAGAGTCTCTCCCGGGGAAGAGTCCCGTGGCACACCTGAGAGGGTCTGTGCCCAGCCGGAACAGCAGGTGAGCAGAGTTAGTCCCATCTGGGTCGCCAAATGAAGCGATATGCGGAATAAATGGACTCCACAATTTGATGTAGTTATGAAGTGGGTATGCGTGTCAGGGCCTGGCACAAGCGAGATGGCTCTCGTGAAAACTTGTGCCCCGAGCCCTGGTCCGAGCCACATCTTTGTTCACAAACATGTTCCATATGCAATGCATTACACAATCTCTTCATGCATATTCAACCCCTGGCCCCACCTGTCCTCCCCTCACATGGCGATTAGATCCACGCCCTTCTGGGCACGCATTGTTTCCTGTGGTGGTCACACTGGGGTCTTTGGTGGTCTCTGAGGCCGAAGGCTGTGGTCTTGCTCATGACTGAACTTTTGAACTTTTCTCCTTTGTGCATGCACTGTGGTCCCTTGGTGCTTATCTGAGTACGTCTGTTGGTTTGGATCAGCTTGGAGACAGAGGAGCTCCTTAGTCTATGGTTCCTGCATTCCCTGGTCTTCTCCTGGTGTTATGAGTAAAACATTCATCTGTAGCTATGATATTTTATTAAATAAATATCATATTTTTCCCCTCCTGAGGAGCTGAGGGCCTCAGGAAAGAAATGTAAACAATAACTCTCTCCTGCTGTGGAATGCAACAGGTGCATCTTCCATTGGTCCATGTGGATTGTTTTCACTTGATGACCAATCACAGCCAACTGTGTTGAGCCTGTGAGCAGTCACAAGATTTTTGTTATGCATTCCATTCTATTCTTCTTCTTTGTAGCCTTCTGGTCATTTTTTCCTCTCTGTTCTTTTAGTATAGTTTTAATGTAGTATTTTAATAGAATATATAATAAATCAGCCTTCTGAAATGGAGTCAAGCCTCGTGTCTCCACACCTGGTGTGTTCACCCCCACAAATTATCCTTTTTTTTTTTAAGGCTGCAAAGTTAAACAGGTTGGGCCAGTTGTTGAGAGTTGAAGTGTTGACTATTTCTTGTTGATAGCTTCATGTTGCAATCACCTCTTATTATTAGTTTTTCTTCAATTACCTGTTAATGGTTAGAAATCAAGCGTAATTGTCCCCCTGCTGCTTCACCAGAGCCTGCAGGTAGCAGGGTAGAGGGGGTGACGTCAGAGCTAGTATGCAGATGAGAATGCATTTCACCAAAGTTTGCAATTTTACAGGAAAAAAAAACCTGAAAAAACAAGCCAACACGGAATTAAGAAACCTAAGTAATGTCTAAAGGTGAGGAACTTAATCCAGTATCTGCTAAGATACTTTTTACTCCTCACCCTAACCTGAATGGATGTCAGCTAGAAAGAGGACCTGGAATGTTAGACCAAAAAAAGCGGAATTCCCACTACTCCCTCGAGGACGGAAGGCCCAGCTCTGCCTGCATACCAGCGGACACAGCTGCATCATCCTCCTCCTCCGTGCCACTCCTGGGAGCAGCGGGGGTGCGGGCGACCTGTCGTTTCTCCCCAACCTGAGCTGAATATTTTAATAAAGGCATTATAAAGGAGAAAGATCTCCTGCCCTATTTATTACGCTGGTATTGTCCTTCATAGCAAGAAGCTTCAGATATCTGCATTTTCCTATGCCCTTTGTACCATGGCAGACGTTTCTTAAGTAAAAGGTTAAAATTCAACACATAATTCTACAATTTAAAATTTAAATGCTTAGTCC
Organism: Passer domesticus; assembly: GCF_036417665.1. Classification (NCBI taxonomy): domain Eukaryota; kingdom Metazoa; phylum Chordata; class Aves; order Passeriformes; family Passeridae; genus Passer; species Passer domesticus. The sequence continues at coordinate 785,082 of NW_026990160.1, read as the reverse complement.
ATATATTGCTAACTTAATTGAACCCCCCAAAACCTCCATTTCAACAGCAACCCCTGCCTGGCTTCTGCCTGCCCACACCGTGGGCATCCACGGCTCCTCCTGGGCATGGAGCTCAGTCAGTGCTGGTGCTGGGTGGGCTTTGCTGCTGCTGCCACCTGGACACTGGGGTGACCGCTTGTCCTAGGCTGCAGTGTAAAGATGTATTCTAATCCCATCCTCAAGAGCTGCTGAAACCAGGAGGGGCATTGTTTCTTCCTTATCTCCTGTTAATGGGCCCATCAATGTCTTGCCACATGAGTCAGAGATAACTCCCTCCCAGAGCCATTTCTGTTTCATGGCTAATCAAGGACCCACAGCATGAGGCAGAATGATATCAGCCAACTGTGAGATGCTCTGCCCATGGGGGAGGAGCTAAGCATCCCCAGCTGGATATAATCTGGGTTTTGGGACACAACAAGCAGTCTTTCCACTGGATTCCCAGAGGAACATCTGCCCTTACCCACTGCTTTTCCAGAGGATGAGAGCTACCAGATGGTTTCTACAGGATCACCACTTCCAAAAGTCCATTTCATCTGGACTGCTACCACCACCCTAACTAGCAGGGTGTCAGGCTGTATTCTGAGCCTGTCAGTGGTTTTTCTTTTGTATTATTGCATGTATTTTGGTTTTTTTCCCTTTTCCTAATAAATTGTATTTCTGACTTGGAGTCTCTCACTGGTTTTGCTTTCAAACCACAACACAGATCCGTCTCTTTATTTGAACAGAGGAATTGGCCATTGCCTACCCTGCAAGCGGTGAGGGGGGAGGGCGGGGTGGGGTGTCACCTTCAGTGTTTCTTAGAGGGCAAGGCCAGAGGGCTCAGGGGCAGAGGAAGGGATGTGTTGGTCTCAGGAAGGGCTGGAAGGTGCTGGGTTGGTCCTGGGGTCTCTAGAGGAACTCGGGTTGGCTGGGATGGGACAGACAGAGAAAAAAAAAGGGATGAAGGCAGCTTGGGGAGGCCCATGGGGAGAGCAGATGGCAGTGGGATCTATGGGGCAATAAGAGGCTTCCTCGTCGACGGTTGTTCTGGGGTCCTCTTCACAGAACACTTGAGAGGGCTGTCCAGGCCGCTCCTGCTGCTGGAGGAGCTGCTCACGCTGTCTGGGTGTGAGGTGCAGCCACCGTCTTCCAACTCGTGTCCCGAGGTGCTCCTGTGCAGAGAGGAGGTGGCTGAGGCCCCAGCTGCCAGTGGCACACAGGGACCCTCGTGCACAGCAGGGCCCAGAGCTGGCAAGGCTCCCCAGCACGGCTGGAGCTGCTGGCACAGCTGGGCCCCGCTGGACAGCTGCCCCTCAAGGCCCCGGCCAGCAGGGCACGGCTCTGGGCAGGGTCCCTGGCCAGGAGCGGGCCCCAGAGCGCCTCTGCCTTTCAAGGGCAATCTCGGCCCTGCTCTTTCTCCGCCCCACCTCCCTTGCCTCTGCCCTGTGCCCTTGGGGCTGCTCTTGGCCAGGCAGCCTCAGTGGGAGCCAGCTCTGGCTGCAGCCCCAGCGGGGCCCCCAGGACAAGGCCCAGCAATTGAGAGGCCAATGGAAGCACTGGGCAGCAGCCGAACCCTCAGCAGAGTTGTTTGGACAATCATGGACTGGCCACAACTCCACTGCAGCCTCAATGGGAATGTTCCCCGTCCAAATTAGACTTCCAAAACATGTTGTTTGAGGGGGAGAGCAACAAAACACTCACTGTTTTCTCTTCCAGGAATACCCGATTCCAAAGCAGTACAACATGAACACAAGACCCAAACAAAGCACACTTGCCAGTAACAGTAGCCAGCAGCCTGTTCCCTGACAGAAACCCCTTCTGAGGCCATCCTGGGCATTGGGAACAGGTCTTGTGGTGCCGGCTGCATCTGTGGGAGCGATGGGGAGTGTGAGCCCGTGCTGTGCTGCACTGCTGAGCTGGCAGCACGGTGGATACGGGCAGGACGTCCTCTGTTTCCCCCAGAGCTGGGGCCTGCAGGCACCTTGCCGGCCCTTGGCACAGGCTGTGCCAGCCAACAAAGCCCAGCAGGCCGGGAGGAGAGCCCGGGGGCAGCGCAGCTGCTTGGGCAGTGGCTGCTGCCAGGGACACGGGCCAAAGCCATCCCTGAGCAGCCACTGCCACCCCTGGCCCTCCCTGCCCCGTGACAGCTCCCCCAGCCCCAGGGGACAGGCTCAGGCCCTGTCAGGACCCAGCGCAGCCCCTGCCCAGTTGGGAGCCAGGGCTGGCTCTGGCCCTGGGCTGGCGGCAGGGCTCCCGCTCGGGGCTGCTCCTGTGCCTTGGGCCTCTGGGCACTCAGGGCCAGCTCCGCAGCAGCTCCAGCGCCAGGGACGTTGCTGCACCAGTCCCGTTTCCCCGGGGCTCTGAACCAGCTCCAGAGGCCTGGAAGCCGAGGCACCTCCAGCTTTGGCTGCTGCCGGGCCGGGCAAGGGCAGGCCCTGGGGGAAGAGCTGCTGCCACACAGCCCTGGCCAGGGCTGAGCCCGGCACAGCAATTACCTGCTGTGCCTGTGCCCGTGTCTGTCATTGCCTTCCTTCCTGCAGCTAGGGCTGCCAATGAGCCACTGCTTCTCCCTGGCTGTTCCTCCTTCTGAACAGCCTTTTAGTCCATCACTTGAAAAAGGAAAAAAGGGACAACAGGAACAAATGGAAATATTCCCCACTGGGGAGGTGGCACCTTCAGGAGGCAATGCTTGTCTAAGTCACAGGTAAAGATCAGGAAAAAGCCCAGGTAATTGGGGCTGGGCCAGTGCACTCCCTTGTGCAAACAGCTGCACCGCCTGATCTTCTCAGAGACTGGGAAATGGCAGGGGATCTCAGGCCCACGGTACAGTTGGGGCACCCTATCAGCTGATGCCAAATTCCATCCTGCAGAGGCTGGGGAGGAATTGCAGCCAGGCCAGGCTGGGAAACAGCCGTGCAGGGCGTGAAAGCAGCAGCGGGGCAGCGAGGCTGCCATGGATCCCTTCCTGCTGTGCCAGGCACGGTGTGTCCTGATGTGCAGCCAAAGCCCCCGGCTGCTGAGTCCCAGGGGAAGCACGAGGGAAATGCACCCACCTTGTCCTCCGGGTGCTTCCTTCTGTGTTTCTCTCAGGAATTCATCTGCCTCATGAGACTTTTTGGCTGCAGTATCTTGGGTCTTTCCTTTTGGAGGACCAAAGAGAAAGTGGTTCCATTTCCCAGGAATGGATTCCACAAGGGGAGGGCTCAGCCTGTGGGGTCAGCAGGGACACACTACTCACCCCTGCCATGGGAGCTGGGTTGGGGCCAAGCATCCAGCCCTGGAGCTGAAGAAGTCCTCCCTGCAGACACACCTGTAACTCAACAGCCACAGAAGCTTCTGCCATCTCTGCTGATCTGCACGGGCACCACTGAGCCGCAGGAGCGGTGAGGGGATCGTGCAGGGCGAGGGCACACACATGCATGGTTCTGTGCTGGCACCTGCAGCAATGCCTCCGTGGCCAAGTTTGGGCTCTGAGCTGGCAGCTCTCCCAGGGGAAAGGCCTTGACCTACCCTCAGCATCTCCCAGAGCCTCCGTCCTGGATGTGGGGCCTTCACCAGCAGGTTCAGCTGCAAAGAAAGGCAGGACAGAAGAGCTCCTGTGGCACTGCAGGAGATCCTCAGGCTGCCCACAAAGCTCAGCCCCGGGGCACAGCCCTGGGCCCGGCCCCTTCCCTCTCTGCTCTTCTCTGTGTCTCCATAGAGCACATGGTAGGACACACTGGCATTGCACACGGGAAGAAGATTGAAAGCTAAATGCTCCTTCCTCCCACTGACAGCAATCCTGTGGGATCCCTCAGGGCTCCAGAAGGGAGCAGGGCAAGATTCTCAGAATCCCTCAGCCCTTCCATAATGTTAAGGGAAATGGCTTATGAGTGAGCTCTTGTCTCATTGACACTGATTATTCTGTCAAGAAAGCCACATGGAGGAATAGACTCCAGCATCCTCCAGGAATTTCAAGCCATTTTCCGGCAAGGCTTCAAAAAAATCAAAGTCATGATTCCAGTCTAGAAGGGAGCAGATATCAGAACGATATCAGTGGCATTCTAGGATCCCCTTCTGCCACAGGGAACTGGGCACTGCCAGGGGGTCGGCTAAGGCCATGGGAGCCAGATGGGAATGGACATGGCCAAAGGTGCACAGGGGCCTAGGGAGCTCTGGGCTGGCTCCTGGTCACTCTCCACACTCTTTCCCTGCCCTCAGCAACATCCCTGCTAGGGGTGGCTGGAGCACCACAGGGCCCCGGGGCTCTCTCCTTCACATACAAAAGAAATCCTCCCTAAAGCCCTGGGGAAAACGGCAGGAGGCATTGCCAGAGCTATCCCTCCCTCCCTCTGTCCCTCCTGCCCTCCTTCTGTGGGGACAGCTCCCACAGCCCAAGGGCAAACAGCCAGGCCCTCTCAGGACACACTGGAACCTTGCTCTCCCCCTCTGTCCTTTCCCCACCGTGGGCACCCCGTGCAGTCACTGCCAGGTTTCAGGACATGTCTCCCATGGAGGGACCCCAGCAGGACTGCTCAGTACCCGAGTGCCCTGAGCCTGCTCGGGATAATTCCCCTGGGCTGTGCTGCTCTAGTCCAGGCTGTGCCCGCACTGCCAAGCAGCAGAGAGGGCAGCTCAAGCCTCAGCAGGGCTCAGGCGCAGAGGCACAGCAATTACCTCCTGTGCCTGTGCCTTGTACAGCCTCCCTTCCTGCAGCAGAGGCTGGCACGGAACCACTGCTTCCTCTGGGAAGTGCTTCCATGTGCACAGGCTCTCCTTTCATTTCTGGAGAATGGGAAAGAGACAGCTGGATCAGATGGAAACATTCCTCACTGGAAATGGGGTAGGGGACAATTTCAGGAGGCATCACTTGTGAAAGGAATGGATAAGGATCAGAAAACACCCAGGATTTTGGGACAACCCAAGGCTGCTTCCTTCATCAAACAGCTCCAACATCTGATCTGCCTGGACACCAGGAAATTGTAGAGGATCTGAGGGTGGGCATGGAGTATGGTGCAATTAGGGCTGCCTATCAGCTGATGCCAAATTCCTTCCTGCAGAGGCTGGGCAGAAGCTGCAGCCAGGCCAGGCTGGGAAACAGCCCTGCAGGGTGTGAAAGCAGCAGCGGGGCAGCGAGGCTGCCATGGATCCCTTCCTGCTGTGCCGGGCACGGCGAGTCCAGATGTGCAGCCAAAGCCCCCGGCTGCTGAGTCCCAGGGACAGCATGAGGGAAATGCACCCACCTTGTCTTGTCTGCAGGAGTTCCTTCAGCTCTTGCCTCATCTGTTTGGATGGTTCCAGGGATATCTTATCTGTTGTATCTTGGATTTTCCCTGTTGGAGTAACTTAGAGTAAAATATTTCCATTTCCCAGGAATGGATCCTACAAAACCAGGGATCAGCATGTGCGGTCAGCAGGACACACTACTCACCACTCTGATGGGAGCTGGGCTTTTGTGCAGCTTCCAAGGTAGGAGCTGGAGAAGTCCTCCCTGTAGACACATCTGTAACACAACAGCCACAGAAGCTTCTGTCACCTGGTTCATGCCCAGTTGTCTACAATTCTTCCTTGGTGGCACACTGAGAACATACCTGCAGGAGGCTCCAAGGGCTTGGAAACTTTATTCATCCAAGCTAATGGAGAAGCCTTCCCGGCAACCTCATCTAGAACGGAGCACAGATGAGAACACTTTCCAGGGTGTGCTGGGATCCCTTTCTGCCACAGGGAACTGGGCACTGCAAGGGTAAAGCTGTGGGAGCCAGATGTGAACAGAGACATGGCCAAAGGTGCACAGGGGCCTGGGGAGCTCTGGGCTGGCTCCTGGTCACTCTCCACACTCTTTCCCTGCCCTCAGCAACATCCCTGGGAGGGGTGGCTGGAGAAATGCAGGGCCCTGGGACTCTCTCCCTCATACACAGAAGAACTCCTCCCTGAAGCCCTCGGGAAAACGGAAGCAGGCAGTGCCACAGCTATGCCTCCCTCCCTCCCTCCCTCCCTCCCTCCCTCCCTCCCTCCCTCCCTCCCTCCCTCCCTCCCTCCCTCCCTCCCTCCCTCCCTCCCTCCCTCCCTCCCTCCCGCCCTCCTTCTGCTGGGACAGCTCCCAGATCCCAAGGGCAAACAGCCAGGTCCTCTCAGGACACACTGGAGCCTTGCTCTCCCCCTCTGTCCTTTCCCCACCGTGGGCACCCCGTGCAGTCGCTGCCAGGTTTCAGGACATGTCTCCCAAGGAGGGACCCCAGCAGGACTGCTCAGTACCCAAGTGCCCTGAGCCTGTTGGGGATAATTCCCCTGGGCTGTGCCGCTCTAGTCCAGGCTGTGCCCGCACTGCCAAGCAGCAGATAGGGCAGCTCAAGCCTCAGCAGGGCTCAATCCCAGAGGCACAGCGATTACCTCCTGGGCCTGGGTCTGGCATGGCCTCCCTTCCTGCAGCAGAGGCTGGCATGGAACCACTGCTTCCTCTGGGTAATGCTTCCATGTGCACAGGCTCTCCTTTCATTTCTGGAAAAAGGAAAAGGCACAGCTGGATCAGATGGAAACATTCCTCATTAGGAATGGGCCATGGATCCCTTCCCGCTGTGCCGGGACAGTCTCATCCAGATGTGTAGCCAAAGCCCCCGGCTGCTGAGTCCCAGGGGAAGCATGAGGAAAATGCACCCACCTTGTCCTCCCTGCCACATTTCCTTCAGCTCTTGCTTCGTCTGTTTGGGGGGTTCCAGGGATATCTGGTCTGTTCTGTCTTGGATCTTCCCTGTCGGAGAACCTTAGAGAAAAATATTTCCATTTCCCAGGAATGGATCCCACAAAAGCAGAGCTCAACTTGTGTGGTCAGCAGGGACACACTACTCACCCCTGCCATGGGAGCTGGGTTGGGGCTGAGCATCCAGCGCTGGAGCTGGAGAAGTCCTCCCTGCAGACACACCTGTAACTCAACAGCCACAGAAGCTTCTGCCATCTCTGCTGATCTGCACGGGCACCACTGAGCTGCAGCAGCGGTGAGGGGATCGTGCAGGGCGAGGGCACACACGTGCATGGTTCTGTGCTGGCACCTGCAGCGCTGCCTCCGTGGCCAAGTTTGGGCTCTGAGCTGGCAGCTCTCCCAGGGGAAAGGCCTTGACCTACCCTCAGCATCTCCCAGAGCCTCAGTCCTGGATGTGGGACCTTCACCGGCAGGTTCAGCTGCAAAGAAAGGCAGGACAGAAGAGCTCCTGTGGCACTGCAGGAGATCCTCAGGCTGCCCACAAGGCTCAGCCCTGGGGCACAGCCCTGGCCCCGGCCCAGCCCCTTCTCTTTCTGCTCTTCTCTGTGGCTGCACAGAGCACACGGAAGGACACACTGGCATTGCACACGGGAGGAAGATTGAAAGCTAAATGCTCCTTCCTCCCACTGACAGTGATCCTGTGGGAGCCCTCAGGCCTCCAGAAGGGAGCAGGGCAAGGTTTCCAGATTCTTTCAACCTTAAGATTATGATAACATTAATGGTTTATAAGTGATCTTTTGTTGCATTGATCCTGATTATTCACTCAGGAAAGGCTGAATGAAAACTTGCCTCCAGCATCCTCTAGGAACTTCAAACCATCATTCATCAGGACTTCCTGAGAACCCATGTCACAATTCCAGTCTAGAAGGGAGCAGAGATCAGAAACATTTCCATGGTGTGCTGGGATCCCCTTCTGCCACAGGGAACTGGGCACTGCAGGGGTCTTGGGTAAGGCTGTGGGAGCCAGATGGGAATGGACATGGCCAAAGCTGCACAGGGGCCTGGGGAGCTCTGGGCTGGCTCCTGGTCACTCTCCAACCTCTTTGCAGGCCCTTTGCAACATCTCTGGAGGGGTGGCTGGAGTAGCCCAGGGCCCGTGGGGTCTCTCTCCCTCCCACAGAGGAAACCCTCCCTAAAGCCCTGGGCAAAACCATTCCCAGCGCTTCCCAGGGAGCAGGGAGCGCTGTGCCGGGAAAGGGCAGCCAGGCTGCCGGCTCACCTGCTCGCCGCGCTTGCAGCGGAGCAGCCTGGGCAGCCCTGGCAGGCAGGGCTACGGCCAGGAGCAGCAGGAGTAGGAGGCGCAGAGCAAGGGCCATGGTGCCTTGTCCTCCGCCAGTCCCGCAGCTCTTGCTGCCACCGCTGTCCCGACACCGCTGTCCCAACGTCAGCACCGCTGCTGCCACCGCCGCTGCTGCCGCAACAGTTGTGCTCAGGGACTGACTGCTGGCTCCTTGTGCTGCTGTGCAACCACGGGTCTCTGGCACCTCTGGCACCTCTGTGACCTCAGGGCCTGCTGAGAGCTCAACCTGCTGTGACCCCAAAGCCCTGCTGTGACCTCATGGCCTCAGCTGTACCCCCAGAGTGTGCGCCCTTCCGCATGAATGGACTGCCCTGATTGTAAATGTTTTGCTTCATCAAAGGGCCATTGCTCAGCAAAAACTTTGTTTTGCCTGCTAACATTGCTGGTCAGGCTGCATCCCTCAAGATGCTCTTGATTGTTGCAGTTCAAATTTATTGTATTGATTCCATTTCAAGTCTTGTTTAAGGGCTCTGTTGTGCCCCCATGTTTTTCCTGAGTTGGTTCACCTGTGGGTTTTTCCCTCGCTCCAAACTGTCCCTCATGCCCTTCCCCACCCCTTGTTCCAGCTCTTTCCCTGCCTGTCAAGGCAACCCAGCCCCTTGGTTCCCAAACCTTTGGGCTAATCCCTGATTGCAACTCCCCTTTGGAATTCCCCTACTCCTGGAAGCCCCATTGGCCCTTGTGACCCATCCTCTCCACCCTCCTACCCCAACTGGCCCCAGACACTTGATGTAATCCCCTCACTCCTCTCCTGAGGATTCCCTATTGGTTCATTGTTTGCATCCACCCCATGACTTGTATGTGTACAAAACCCCTTGGGCAGTACAGCTAGGGGCTTCTCATCCTGTTCTCTTCACCTGGACTAAGCTGTTCCTTGCGGAACCTGAAGACGGGACGCCTCCTCCTTTCTCCTGTGCCTCGTCCCTGTCGTGGCTTGTGTCTGGCACTGGAGAGCAAGTGGCACTAAAGGTTCTGCCTCTGGTAAATCCCCATAGCGAGGCAGTTCCCGACTCCTGCCGTAGTGCCGGAGTTCTAAGAGCTAGCCCAGGTTCCAGCACTCACTTCACTAATGTACCGAATACCCCTTCTTCAGTGCCTGCTCTGGTGCTCTGCCAGCTCACACAGCAGAGTGTGATTCACATACTGCAGCCCAGAGTTAGGTTGTTGCAACATTGAAATGGGTGTGGTTGGCAGGATCCCCGGGCATAAATCACTACAGAACTAAAGCAAATGTGTGCACTGTCCCAGGCTGGACTTGAATAGACACAGGAATTGTGGAAAGATGAGGACAAGATAGCAGAGAACAATGGAAAAACCAGCTGAAAATGAGGACATGCTAAAGGAGTTATTTGTGCACAATTGGGGGTATATTTTTCTTGGGTGCAAAGCAAAATGAAAAGCTCCTAAATGCCCAAAAGATGAGAACTGTGTGTGGTAAATAGGTATGATTCATGCTGACAAAATTGAAACAGTAATCAATATTGATAAAGTAATTAATATTTGGAAACAATAAAACAGTTAAAGGTGTAATATCAAGCAAGAAAGGGAGAGGAGGGTTTCCCCCCTCTCCCCACCGTTCTCCTGCAGATGTTCAGAACAGGAGGAAGCAAGAGATAACTATGACTAAATTTAGTTGGAAGAGAGGAGAATTTGGTTGGACAGCAGGCAAATGTTGATTATACGAGATCCACTGCTTTAATGTTAGAACACAATATTGGCTTATACTGTAGCATCTTGGTGCGCGTGTGTAATCCAAAAGGTGAACTACAGGACATGGAGGAAGAGGAGAGGTCTTCCTCAAAGAAGATCCCCAAAGAGTGGTACAACTTACTTAAAGAAGTGTGGAGCATGCGTGGTAAAGGTGATGATGAGGGCAGTGATACAAGTGTGACGAATCGAAAATGGGAGGAGATGGTAATGACATACAGCATAAAAAGGGGAATTTTGGCTTGACACGCTAGTACGTGAGGTGACAGGGGTCCAAAAGCCCTGCATTCCGTACCTCACGCATACCCCGCATGGTTATTTTTGCTCATACGCTATTATCAGGACCAAATTATTCGCAATTTAAACCAAAATATATAGTCAGTGTTTCGAGTGTATTCAATGGTGTATATATATTAAGTTACATAATTAAAAGTGGTGATACATTTAATTTTTTTGATTGGATAATTGGGCAAATATAACATGTGGAATGTCCTCCACAGCAGAGTGTCAGACCTCTGGATCTTTTTAAACAATTTTATCAAGGTGGAACTGTGGCGGCTTCAGCTGGTGCCTCTGGGGGACCTTGAACAAAGAACCCCTGAGCTTTTCTACCTTCCCAGGTGAAGTGTGATAGTCTGAGGTCTTCCTGCTGTGTCCGAGTGCCGGGCCACTGGCTGGCACCACAGGTCCCCAGACCCTCTGCTGAGGGTCTCCTACAGTCAAGTTTAGTCTGTCACATTTGGCTTTTCTCTCTGATCCACCACCAGGACCAAAGATCACACGGTCGTGAGGATGTAAAAATGCCTGTTCCTTCTGGAACATTGCTGTTGCGTGACAGCCGTGCAGGCAGAGCGGGCAGCTGTAGGGATACTGACTCGCTTCCCTGGTCCCAGCCGTGCTGCATCCATCGAGCTGCTGGGTGTTGGTGCTCGCTGGGACGCGGCCCGGCCCGGCACCACGGGAGTTAGGAAGGGTCTTGAAGGAATTCCCACGCGTTAAAGCAGACGATTTAGCCTGGGATTTTAAGTTGTTTCTCAGTTAACCTTGTAAAAGGCCAAAACAAGTCTCCTATGAATTCTGTCCCTGTCAAGTTCAGTTCTGCCCCAAAAGCCCCTCAGCATTCTCAGGGCAGTGGCAGGAGCCGGGTGCTGGCCCGGAGCCCCGCTGGCCGGGGAGAGCACGGCCCAGAGCGAGCCCCTGCTGCCCGGGATGGCCACAGGCCCGGGGGAGCCGGGCGGGCAACGCCAGGGCCCTGTCCAGGGCTCCTGGGGCTCCTCTGGCATCTGTTCCGTCTCCTCGGGCGCTGAGCGGTGCCCGTCCCGCGGGGCTGTCTGTGCCCGGCCCCAAAAGAGGCAGGGCCGGGGCTGTGGCCCCTGGGCTGGCGGTGCCGCCTGCCCGGCGCTCAGCACCGCCCGTGCCGTGTCAGTGCAGCGTGACCCGGCGGGGCAGCTCCGCCTCGGCGCTTCGCCACCGCCATCCTGGCACGGCGGCTGGCCCTGGGCCGCGGCAGCCCCGAGCCGCACGGGCCCGGGAGGGACTGCCGGAGGTCCCCGTCCCCTGCGTGCCTCAGCAGACACTCCAGCCCCACTGCGTGCAGCAGGAGGGACACAAAGCACCTGCACGCTTACGAGAGTCCACAGCCCTTTCTACATGTGAAATGAGACCCCAGAACCGTGACATGTGCCTCAGGAGAGATCCCAACACCCTGCACACCTTGGGAGAGATCCCAAACCCTCTGCATGCCTCACACAGGATTCCAAATCCCTTGCATGACTTGAAGTGGACCCCAGTGCCCTCCATGCCTCAGAGGAAACCTAAAATATCCCTGGGTGTGTCACAAGGGACCCCAGCCCCTCGTGCAGCTTAGGGGGACTCCAAAGCCCCCACGTGCCCTACAGGGAAGTCCAGGCCAGCTATGCCGTGTGTTTCGACCTGGAAATCAAGCCTGGTTGCACCTGGGTTGTTGTGTCTCTGGGGCTGCTCACCAGCCATGTCGGACCCGGAGGCCACACAGCCCTTCCCTTCCCTTCCCTTCCCTTCCCTTCCCTTCCCTTCCCTTCCCTTCCCTTCCCTTCCCTTCCCTTCCCTTCCCTTCCCTTCCCTTCCCTTCCCTTCCCTTCCCTTCCCTTCCCTTCCCTTCCCTTCCCTTCCCTTCCCTTCCCTTCCCTTCCCTTCCCTTCCCTTCCCTTCCCTTCCCTTCCCTTCCCTTCCCTTCCTTCTGGCCCTCGCTGAGAGCAGCAGACCCTGTGCAGCACCCTGGATTGGTGACAGCCCAACAATTAGGTCCTATCAAGTGTGTGTTAATTAGGGAGGAGCTTTGTTTTGCCTGCTGACATTGCTGGTCAGGCTGTGTCCCTGGAGATACTCTTGATAGCTTCCCTCTTTTCCTGGGCATGGCACTGGAGGAGGTCTGGGCCCAGATGATCCCACGGAAGGAAATGTCCCTCAGCCCAGGGACGCTCAGCATGGGCTGCCCCATCCCCTCGGGGCCCCACCGCTGGTCACAGTGAAGCCATCTGCAGAATAAATAGACTCCACTGTTGCCCTGGTTTTTAATGTTCTGTCCTGGATTAGGGTCAATCTGGGAGAAAACCTCCAAAGGGGCCCCCCAGAAAGGAAACCCACATGGCCCCTTCCCCCCAGCGGTTCGGGAAGGATTCCTTGGAGAGAAGTGGAAAGAACCTGTTTATTTGACAGGCAAAACACCCCCAGCACACAAAATGAACAATACCAGATGACAATGCTTTCACCGATCTGAAAAGGATGACAAATTCAGAAAGTCTTTCCTGGCAGTGGTGGCTCTGTTGTCGCTCCCTCCGGCGCTGGGGATAGCTGCTGCAGCCACAGGATGCAAACTCTCGGTGTTTCCCAGGTCCCAGTCTGGAGCAGGTGTGAGTGGTTCCAAAAAGGGAAAGGAAAAACAGTCCAGGGAAAAATCTGGACTGCTTAGCTAAACTGACTAACAAGCAGAAGCCAAAAAGCAAAAGCAAAGCAGGAGCAGAGCAGAAGCAAGAGCAAAGCAAGCAACAGAAAGCAAAGCAAAAAGCAAAAGCTGCACTATGTACTGCGCCGTCTGTCTGTCCTGCCAGCCGTGGGGGAGCAGGCTGATAACAAACCAAAACAAACCTTGCTCTTCAGAGCCAGTCGTGAAGGCACAGTATGTGATATCCAGCATTAACAGAACACACGACTGGGGATGCAAGCATCATCACCTCACCCTAGGACAAGTTCTTCTTCTAAGCCTTCTGATGTTTACATTCTTGTAACAAACTTTCTCACGCACTTTAGGTAAATAACTTATTGTTATGCATTCTTTTCTGCAGGAGGAGAAATTTGATGGACTGTTGGTTTGTCCAGTGTCATTGGAGAGGTGGCACTTTCACCCTCCAATCCACTGTCACTTTTGGAAATCTGTAAATGTTGGAGTCAGAAATTCAACTGCCCTCTTTTTTACCTTGGAGAGATGCGTGTCTGTGTTGTTTTATTTCATGTCCTATAGTGACACTCCACAACCTGATGTAGTTATAAAGTGGGGATGCATGTCAGGGCCTGGCACAGGCGAGATGGCTCTTGTGAAAACTTGTGCCCCGAGCCCTGGTCCGAGCCACATCTTTGTTCACAAACCTGTTCCATATGCAATGCATTACACAATCTCTTCATGCACATTCAACCCCTGGCCCCGCCTGTCCTCCCCTCACATGGCGATGAGATCCACGCCCTTCTGGGCACACGTTGTTTCCTGTGGTGGTCACACTGGGGTCTTTGGTGGTCTCTGAGGCCGAAGGCTGTGGTCTTGCTCATGACTGAACTTTTGAACTTTTCTCCTGTGTGCGTGCACTGTGGTCCTTTGGTGCTTATCTGAGTACGTCTGTTGGTTTGGATCAGCTTGGAGACAGAGGAGCTCCTTAGTCTAGGCTTCTTGCATTCCCTGGTCTTCTCCTGGTGTTATGAGTAAAAAAGTCATCTGTAGCTATGATATTTTATTAAAAATCCTTTCCTAGGATTTTTCCCCTTCTGAGGAGCTGAGGGCCTCAGGAAAGAAATGTAAACAATAATTATCTGCTGCTGCTGTGGAATGCAACAGGTGCATCTTCCATTGGTCCATGTGCATTGTTTTCACTTGATGACCAATCACAGCCAACTGTGTTGAGCCTGTGAGCAGTCACAAGATTTTTGTTATGCATTCCATTCTATTCTTCTTCTTTGTAGCCTTCTGGTCATTTTTTCCTCTCTGTTCTTTTAGTGTAGTTTTAATGTAGTATTTTAATAGAATATATAATAAATCAACCTTCTGAAATGGAGTCAAGCCTCGTGTCTCCACACCTGGTGTGTTCACCCCCACAAATTATCCATTTTTTTTTTAAGGCTGCAAAGTTAAACAGGTTGGGCCAGTTGTTGAGAGTTGAAGTGTTGACTATTTCTTGTTGATAGCTTCATGTTGCAATCACCTCTTATTAATAGTTTTTCTTCAATTACCTGTTAATGGTTAGAAATCAAGCGTAATTGTCCCCCTGCTGCTTCACCAGAGCCTGCAGGTAGCAGGGTAGAGGGGGTGACGTCAGAGCTAGTATGCAGATGAGAATGCATTTCACCAAAGTTTGCAATTTTACAGGAAAAGAAACCCTAAAAAAACAAGTCAACATGGAATTAAGAAACCTAAGTAATGTCTAAATGTGAGGAACTTAATCCAGTATCTGCTAAGATCCTTTTTACTCCTCACCCTAACCTGAAAGGATGTCAGCTAGAAAGAGGACCTGAAATGTTAGACCAAAAAAGCAGAATTCCCACTACTCCCTCGAGGACGGAAGCCCCAGCTCTGCCTGCATACCAGCGGACACAGCTGCATCATCCTCCTCCTTCGTGCCACTCCTGGGAGCAGCGGGGGTGCGGGCGACCTGTCGTTTCTCCCCAACCTGAGCTGAATATTTTAATAAAGGCATTATAAAGGAGAAAGATCTCCTGCCCTATTTATTACGCTGGTATTGTCCTTCATAGCAAGAAGCTTCAGATATCTGCATTTTCCTATGCCCTTTGTACCATGGCAGACGTTTCTTAAGTAAAAGGTTAAAATTCAACACATAATTCTACAATTTAAAATTTAAATGCTTAGTCCATATATTGCTAACTTAATTGAACCCCCCAAAACCTCCATTTCAACAGCAACCCCTGCCTGGCTTCTGCCTGCCCACACCGTGGGCATCCACGGCTCCTCCTGGGCATGGAGCTCAGTCAGTGCTGGTGCTGGGTGGGCTTTGCTGCTGCTGCCACCTGGACACTGGGGCGACCGCTTGTCCTAGGTTGCAGTGTAAAGATGTATTCTAATCCCATCCTCAACAGCTGCTGAAACCAGGAGGGGCATTGTTTCTTCCTTATCTCCTGTTAATGGGCCCATCAATGTCTTGCCACATGAGTCAGAGATAACTCCCTCCCAGAGCCATTTCTGTTTCATGGCTAATCAAGGACCCACAGCATGAGGCAGAATGATATCAGCCAACTGTGAGATGCTCTGCCCATGGGGGAGGAGCTAAGCATCCCCAGCTGGATATAATCTGGGTTTTGGGACACAACAAGCAGTCTTTCCACTGGATTCCCAGAGGAACATCTGCCCTTACCCACTGCTTTTCCAGAGGATGAGAGCTAAAAGATGGTTTCTACAGGATCACCACTTCCAAAAGTCCATTTCATCTGGACTGCTACCACCACCCTAACTAGCAGGGTGTCAGCAGGCTGTATTCTGAGCCTGTCAGTGGTTTTTCTTTTGTATTATTGCATGTATTTTGGTTTTTTTTCCCTTTTCCTAATAAATTGTATTTCTGACTTGGAGTCTCTCACTGGTTTTGCTTTCAAACCACAACACAGATCCGTCTCTTTATTTGAACAGAGGAATTGGCCATTGCCTACCCTGCAAGCGGGGGGGGGGAGGGCGGGGAGGGTGGGGTGGGGTGTCACCTTCAGTGTTTCTTAGAGGGCAAGGCCAGAGGGCTCAGGGGCAGAGGAAGGGATGTGTTGGTCTCAGGAAGGGCTGGAAGGTGCTGGGTTGGTCCTGGGGTCTCTAGAGGAACTCGGGTTGGCTGGGATGGGACAGACAGAGAAAAAAAAAGGGATGAAGGCAGCTTGGGGAGGCCCATGGGGAGAGCAGGTGGCAGTGGGATCTATGGGGCAATAAGAGGCTTCCTCGTAGACTGTTGTTCTGGGGTCCTCTTCACAGAACACTTGAGAGGGCTGTCCAGGCTGTTCCTGCTGCTGGAGGAGCTGCTCACGCTGTCTGGCTGTGAGGTGCAGCCACCGTCTTCCAACTCCTGTCCCGAGGTGCTCCTGTGCAGAGAGGAGGTGGCGGAGGCCCCAGCTGCCAGTGGCACACAGGGACCCTCGTGCACAGCAGGGCCCAGAGCTGGCAAGGCTCCCCAGCACGGCTGGAGCTGCTGGCACAGCTGGGCCCCACTGGACAGCTGCCCCTCAAGGCCCCGGCCAGCAGGGCACGGCTCTGGGCAGGGTCCCTGGCCAGGAGCGGGCCCCAGAGCGCCTCTGCCTTTCAAGGGCAATCTCGGCCCTGCTCTTTCTCCTCCCCACCACCCTCTGCCTCTGCCCCGTGCCCCTGGGGCTGCTCTTGGCCAGGCAGCCTCAGTGGGAGCCAGCACTGGCTGCAGCCCCAGCGGGGCCCCCAGGACAAGGCCCAGCAATTGAGAGGCCAATGGAAGCACTGGGCAGCAGCCGAACCCTCAGCTGAGTTATTTGGACAATCATGGACTTGCCACAACCCCCTGCAGTCTCAATGGGAATGTTGCCTGACCACGTTAGACTTTCAAAAGAAGCTGTTTGAGGGGGAGAGCAACAAAACACTCACTGTTTTCTCTTCCAGGAATACCCGATTCCAAAGCAGTACAACATGAACGCAAGCCCCAAACAAAGCACGCTTGCCAGTAACAGTAGCCAGCAGCCTGTTCCCTGACAGAAACCCCTTCTGAGGCCATCCTGGGCATTGGGAACAGGTCTTGTGGTGCCGGCTGCATCTGTGGGAGAGATGGGGAGTGTGAGCCCGTGCTGTGCTGCACTGCTGAGATGGCAGCACGGTGGATACGGGCAGGACGTTCTCTGTTTCCCCCAGAGCTGGGGCCTGCAGGCACCTTGCCGGCCCTTGGCACAGGCTGTGCCAGCCAACAAAGCCCAGCAGGCCGGGAGGAGAGCCCGGGGGCAGCGCAGCTGCTTGGGCAGTGGCTGCTGCCAGGGACACGGGCCAAAGCCATCCCTGAGCAGCCACTGCCACCCCTGGCCCTCCCTGCCCCGTGACAGCTCCCCCAGCCCCAGGGGACAGGCTCAGGCCCTGTCAGGACCCAGCGCAGCCCCTGCCCAGTCGGGAGCCAGGGCTGGCTCTGGCCCTGGGCTGGCGGCAGGGCTCCCGCTCGGGGCTGCTCCTGTGCCTTGGGCCTCTGGGCACTCAGGGCCAGCTCCGCAGCAGCTCCAGCGCCAGGGACGTTGCTGCACCAGTCCCGTTTCCCCGGGGCTCTGAACCAGCTCCAGAGGCCTGGAAGCCCAGGCACCTCCAGCTTTGGCTGCTGCCGGGCCGGGCAAGGGCAGGCCCTGGGGGAAGAGCTGCTGCCACACAGCCCCGGCCAGGGCTGAGCCCGGCACAGCAATTACCTGCTGTGCCTGTGCCCGTGTCTGTCATTGCCTTCCTTCCTGCAGCTAGGGCTGCCAATGAGCCACTGCTTCTCCCTGGCTGTTCCTCCTCCTGAACAGCCTTTTGGTCCATCACTTGAAAAAGGAAAAAAGGGACAACAGGAACAAATGGAAATATTCCCCACTGGGGAGGTGGCACCTTCAGGAGGCAATGCTTGTCTAAGTCACAGGTAAAGATCAGGAAAAAGCCCAGGTAATTGGGGCTGGGCCAGTGCACTCCCTTGTGCAAACAGCTGCACCGCCTGATCTTCTCAGAGACTGGGAAATGGCAGGGGATCTCAGGCCCACGGTACAGTTGGGGCACCCTATCAGCTGATGCCAAATTCCATCCTGCAGAGGCTGGGGAGGAATTGCAGCCAGGCCAGGCTGGGAAACAGCCGTGCAGGGCGTGAAAGTAGCAGCGGGGCAGCGAGGCTGCCATGGATCCCTTCCTGCTGTGCCGGGCACGGCGTGTCCTGATGTGCAGCCAAAGCCCCCGGCTGCTGAGTCCCAGGGGAAGCACGAGGGAAATGCACCCACCTTGTCCTCCGGGTGCTTCCTTCTGTGTTTGTCTCAGGAATTCATCTGCCTCATGAGACTTTTTGGCTGCAGTATCTTGGGTCTTTCCTTTTGGAGGACCTTAAGAGAAAGTGGTTCCATTTCCCAGGAATGGATCCCACAAGGGGAGGGCTCAGCCTGTGGGGTCAGCAGGGACACACTACTCACCCTTGCCATGGGAGCTGGGTTGGGGCCAAGCATCCAGCCCTGGAGCTGAAGAAGTCCTCCCTGCAGACACACCTGTAACTCAACAGCCACAGAAGCTTCTGCCATCTCTGCTGATCTGCACGGGCACCACTGAGCCGCAGCAGCGGTGAGGGGATCGTGCAGGGCGAGGGCACACACATGCATGGTTCTGTGCTGGCACCTGCAGCAATGCCTCCGTGGCCAAGTTTGGGCTCTGAGCTGGCAGCTCTCCCAGGGGAAAGGCCTTGACCTACCCTCAGCATCTCCCAGAGCCTCCGTCCTGGATGTGGGGCCTTCACCAGCAGGTTCAGCTGCAAAGAAAGGCAGGACAGAAGAGCTCCTGTGGCACTGCAGGAGATCCTCAGGCTGCCCACAAAGCTCAGCCCCGGGGCACAGCCCTGGGCCCGGCCCCTTCCCTCTCTGCTCTTCTCTGTGTCTCCATAGAGCACATGGTAGGACACACTGGCATTGCACACGGGAAGAAGATTGAAAGCTAAATGCTCCTTCCTCCCACTGACAGCAATCCTGTGGGATCCCTCAGGGCTCCAGAAGGGAGCAGGGCAAGATTCTCAGAATCCCTCAGCCCTTCCATAATGTTAAGGGAAATGGCTTATGAGTGAGCTCTTGTCTCATTGACACTGATTATTCTGTCAAGAAAGCCACATGGAGGAATAGACTCCAGCATCCTCCAGGAATTTCAAGCCATTTTCCGGCAAGGCTTCAAAAAAATCAAAGTCATGATTCCAGTCTAGAAGGGAGCAGATATCAGAACGATATCAGTGGCATTCTAGGATCCCCTTCTGCCACAGGGAACTGGGCACTGCCAGGGGGTCGGCTAAGGCCATGGGAGCCAGATGGGAATGGACATGGCCAAAGGTGCACAGGGGCCTAGGGAGCTCTGGGCTGGCTCCTGGTCACTCTCCACACTCTTTCCCTGCCCTCAGCAACATCCCTGCTAGGGGTGGCTGGAGCACCACACGGCCCCGGGGCTCTCTCCTTCACATACAAAAGAAATCCTCCCTAAAGCCCTGGGGAAAACGGCAGGAGGCATTGCCAGAGCTATCCCTCCCTCCCTCTGTCCCTCCTGCCCTCCTTCTGTGGGGACAGCTCCCCCAGATCCCAAGGGCAAACAGCCAGGCCCTCTCAGGACACACTGGAGCCTTGCTCTCCCCCTCTGTCCTTTCCCCACCGTGGGCACCCCGTGCAGTCGCTGCCAGGTTTCAGGACATGTCTCCCATGGAGGGACCCCAGCAGGACTGCTCAGTACCCGAGTGCCCTGAGCCTGCTCGGGATAATTCCCCTGGGCTGTGCCGCTCTAGTCCAGGCTGTGCCCGCACTGCCAAGCAGCAGAGAGGGCAGCTCAAGCCTCAGCAGGGCTCAGGCGCAAAGGCACAGCAATTACCTCCTATGCCTGTGCCTTGTACAGCCTCCCTTCCTGCAGCAGAGGCTGGCACGGAACCACTGCTTCCTCTGGGAAGTGCTTCCATGTGCACAGGCTCTCCTTTCATTTCTGGAGAATGGAAAAGAGACAGCTGGATCAGATGGAAACATTCCTCACTGGAAATGGGGTAGGGGACAATTTCAGGAGGCATCACTTGTGAAAGGAATGGATAAGGATCAGAAAACACCCAGGATTTTGGGACAACCCAAGGCTGCTTCCTTCATCAAACAGCTCCAACATCTGATCTGCCTGGACACCAGGAAATTGTAGAGGATCTGAGGGTGGGCATGGAGTATGGTGCAATTAGGGCTGCCTATCAGCTGATGCCAAATTCCTTCCTGCAGAGGCTGGGCAGAAGCTGCAGCCAGGCCAGGCTGGGAAACAGCCCTGCAGGGTGTGAAAGCAGCAGCGGGGCAGCGAGGCTGCCATGGATCCCTTCCCGCTGTGCCGGGCACAGCGTGTCCAGATGTGCAGCCAAAGCCCCCGGCTGCTGAGTCCCAGGGACAGCACAAGGGAAATGCACCCACCTTGCTTTCTCTGCAGACGTTCCTTCAGCATTTGCCACATGATTTCTAATGGGTCCTGGAATTTCTTGCCTGCCATGTCTTTGGTCTCTCCTATCGTAGGACCTTAAGAGAAAGTAGTTCAATTTCCCAGGAATGGATCTCACAAAAGCAGGGCTCAGCCTGAGGGGTCAGCAGGGACACACTACTCACTCCTGTGATGGGAGCTGGCCTTTTGTGCAGCATCCAAGGTAGGAGTTGGTGAAGTCGTCCCTGCAGACACATCTGGAACACAACAGCCACAGAAGCTTCTGTCACCTGGTCCTGACCAGTCAGTCAAACATTACGCCTTGGTGGAACAGTGAGAACATACCTGCAGAATGCCCAGAGGGTTTCACAACTTCATAGCGCCAGGCTAACGGAGAATCCTTCCCAGCATCCCAGTCTGGAAGAAAACCAAGATGAGAACTGTTTCCATTGTGTGCCAGGGCTGGCTCTGGCCCTGGGCTGGCAGCAGGGCTCCTGCTCGGGGCTGCTCCTGTGCCTTGGGCCTCTGGGCACTCAGGGCCAGCTCCGCAGCAGCTGCAGCGCGAGGGACGTTGCTGCACCAGTCCCGTTTCCCAGGGCTCTGAACGAGCTCCTGAGGCCTGGAAGCCCAGGCACCTCCAGCTTTGGCTGCTGCCGGGCCGGGCAAGGGCAGGCCCTGGGGGAAGAGCTGCTGCCACACAGCCCCGGCCAGGGCTGAGCCCAGCACAGCAATTACCTGCTGTGCCTGTGCCCGTGTCTGGCATTGCCTTCTTTCCTGCAGCAGAGGCTGGCACTGAAGATGGAGTGCTTCCTTCAAGAAATGCCACCTTCCACTGAAGCACTATGTCCATCTCTTGACAAAGGAAGGGAAACAGCTGCATCAGATGGGGCTGTTCCCAGTTGGGTGGTGGTATCTGAGGTAATATTTGTGAAATTTATGGAGCAGGAAAATGGGCAGGTTACAGTGGCATGATGTGAGCACTTCCACCTCCAAACAGCCACCCTTTCCTAATCTGTAGGGCTGGATATAGTGGGGGATCTCAGGGTGTGTTACAGTTTGGGCTGCCTGTCAGCTGATGCCAAATGCCTTCCTGCAGAGGCTGGGGAGGAAGTGCAGCCAGGCCAGGCTGGGAAACAACCCTGCAGGGTGTGAAAGCAGCAGCGGGGCAGCGAGGCTGCCATGGATCCCTTCCCGCTGTGCCGGGCACGGCGAGTCCAGATGTGCAGCCAAAGCCCCCGGCTGCTGAGTCCCAGGGACAGCATGAGGGAAATGCACCCACCTTGTCTTGTCTGCAGGAGTTCCTTCAGCTCTTGCCTCATCTGTTTGGATGGTTCCAGGGATATCTTATCTGTTGTATCTTGGATTTTCCCTGTTGGAGTAACTTAGAGTAAAATATTTCCATTTCCCAGGAATGGATCCTACAAAACCAGGGATCAGCATGTGCGGTCAGCAGGACACACTACTCACCACTCTGATGGGAGCTGGGCTTTTGTGCAGCTTCCAAGGTAGG
Organism: Passer domesticus; assembly: GCF_036417665.1. Taxonomy (NCBI): domain Eukaryota; kingdom Metazoa; phylum Chordata; class Aves; order Passeriformes; family Passeridae; genus Passer; species Passer domesticus. The sequence continues at coordinate 763,439 of NW_026990160.1, read as the reverse complement.
AGCTGGAGAAGTCCTCCCTGTAGACACATCTGTAACACAACAGCCACAGAAGCTTCTGTCACCTGGTTCATGCCCAGTTGTCTACAATTCTTCCTTGGTGGCACACTGAGAACATACCTGCAGGAGGCTCCAAGGGCTTGGAAACTTTATTCATCCAAGCTAATGGAGAAGCCTTCCCGGCAACCTCATCTAGAATGGAGCACAGATGAGAACACTTTCCAGGGTGTGCTGGGATCCCCTTCTGCCACAGGGAACTGGGCACTGCAAGGGTAAAGCTGTGGGAGCCAGATGTGAACAGAGACATGGCCAAAGGTGCACAGGGGCCTGGGGAGCTCTGGGCTGCCTCCAGATCACTCTCCACACTCTTTCCCTGCCCTCAGCAACATCCCTGGGAGGGGTGGCTGGAGAAATGCAGGGCCCTGGGACTCTCTCCCTCATACACAGAAGAAATCCTCCCTGAAGCCCTGGGGAAAACTGCAGCAGGCAGTGCCACAGCTATGCCTCCCTCCCTCCCTCCCTCCCTCCCTCCCTCCCTCCCTCCCTCCCTCCCTCCCTCCCTCCCTCCCTCCCTCCCTCCCTCCCTCCCTCCCTCCCTCCCGCCCTCCTTCTGCTGGGACAGCTCCCAGATCCCAAGGGCAAACAGCCAGGTCCTCTCAGGACACACTGGAGCCTTGCTCTCCCCCTCTGTCCTTTCCCCACCGTGGGCACCCCGTGCAGTCGCTGCCAGGTTTCAGGACATGTCTCCCAAGGAGGGACCCCAGCAGGACTGCTCAGTACCCGAGTGCCCTGAGCCTGTTGGGGATAATTCCCCTGGGCTGTGCCGCTCTAGTCCAGGCTGTGCCCGCACTGCCAAGCAGCAGAGAGGGCAGCTCAAGCCTCAGCAGGGCTCAATCCCAGAGGCACAGCGATTACCTCCTGGGCCTGGGTCTGTCATGGCCTCCCTTCCTGCAGCAGAGGCTGGCATGGAACCACTGCTTCCTCTGGGTAATGCTTCCATGTGCACAGGCTCTCCTTTCATTTCTGGAAAAAGGAAAAGGCACAGCTGGATCAGATGGAAACATTCCTCATTGGGAATGGGCCATGGATCCCTTCCCGCTGTGCCGGGACAGTCTCATCCAGATGTGTAGCCAAAGCCCCCGGCTGCTGAGTCCCAGGGGAAGCATGAGGAAAATGCACCCACCTTGTCCTCCCTGCCACATTTCCTTCAGCTCTTGCTTCGTCTGTTTGGGGGGTTCCAGGGATATCTGGTCTGTTCTGTCTTGGATCTTCCCTGTCGGAGAACCTTAGAGAAAAATATTTCCATTTCCCAGGAATGGATCCCACAAAAGCAGAGCTCAACTTGTGTGGTCAGCAGGGACACACTACTCACCCCTGCCATGGGAGCTGGGTTGGGGCTGAGCATCCAGCGCTGGAGCTGGAGAAGTCCTCCCTGCAGACACACCTGTAACTCAACAGCCACAGAAGCTTCTGCCATCTCTGCTGATCTGCACGGGCACCACTGAGCTGCAGCAGCGGTGAGGGGATCGTGCAGGGCGAGGGCACACACGTGCATGGTTCTGTGCTGGCACCTGCAGCGCTGCCTCCGTGGCCAAGTTTGGGCTCTGAGCTGGCAGCTCTCCCAGGGGAAAGGCCTTGACCTACCCTCAGCATCTCCCAGAGCCTCAGTCCTGGATGTGGGACCTTCACCGGCAGGTTCAGCTGCAAAGAAAGGCAGGACAGAAGAGCTCCTGTGGCACTGCAGGAGATCCTCAGGCTGCCCACAAGGCTCAGCCCTGGGGCACAGCCCTGGCCCCGGCCCAGCCCCTTCTCTTTCTGCTCTTCTCTGTGGCTGCACAGAGCACACGGAAGGACACACTGGCATTGCACACGGGAGGAAGATTGAAAGCTAAATGCTCCTTCCTCCCACTGACAGTGATCCTGTGGGAGCCCTCAGGCCTCCAGAAGGGAGCAGGGCAAGGTTTCCAGATTCTTTCAACCTTAAGATTATGATAACATTAATGGTTTATAAGTGATCTTTTGTTGCATTGATCCTGATTATTCACTCAGGAAAGGCTGAATGAAAACTTGCCTCCAGCATCCTCTAGGAACTTCAAACCATCATTCATCAGGACTTCCTGAGAACCCATGTCACAATTCCAGTCTAGAAGGGAGCAGAGATCAGAAACATTTCCATGGTGTGCTGGGATCCCCTTCTGCCACAGGGAACTGGGCACTGCAGGGGTCTTGGGTAAGGCTGTGGGAGCCAGATGGGAATGGACATGGCCAAAGCTGCACAGGGGCCTGGGGAGCTCTGGGCTGGCTCCTGGTCACTCTCCAACCTCTTTGCAGGCCCTTTGCAACATCTCTGGAGGGGTGGCTGGAGTAGCCCAGGGCCCGTGGGGTCTCTCTCCCTCCCACAGAGGAAACCCTCCCTAAAGCCCTGGGCAAAACCATTCCCAGCGCTTCCCAGGGAGCAGGGAGCGCTGTGCCGGGAAAGGGCAGCCAGGCTGCCGGCTCACCTGCTCGCCGCGCTTGCAGCGGAGCAGCCTGGGCAGCCCTGGCAGGCAGGGCTACGGCCAGGAGCAGCAGGAGTAGGAGGCGCAGAGCAAGGGCCATGGTGCCTTGTCCTCCGCCAGTCCCGCAGCTCTTGCTGCCACCGCTGTCCCGACACCGCTGTCCCAACGTCAGCACCGCTGCTGCCACCGCCGCTGCTGCCGCAACAGTTGTGCTCAGGGACTGACTGCTGGCTCCTTGTGCTGCTGTGCAACCACGGGTCTCTGGCACCTCTGGCACCTCTGTGACCTCAGGGCCTGCTGAGAGCTCAACCTGCTGTGACCCCAGAGCCCTGCTGTGACCTCATGGCCTCAGCTGTACCCCCAGAGTGTGCGCCCTTCCGCATGAATGGACTGCCCTGATTGTAAATGTTTTGCTTCATCAAAGGGCCATTGCTCAGCAAAAACTTTGTTTTGCCTGCTAACATTGCTGGTCAGGCTGCATCCCTCAAGGTGCTCTTGATTGTTGCAGTTCAAATTTATTTTATTGATTCCATTTCAATCTTGTTTAAGGGCTCTGTTGTGCCCCCATGTTTTTCCTGAGTTGGTTTACCTGTGGGTTTTTCCCTCGCTCCAAACTGTCCCTCGTGCCCTTCCCCACCCCTTGTTCCAGCTCTTTCCCTGCCTGTCAAGGCAACCCAGCCCCTTGGTTCCCAAACCTTTGGGCTAATCCCTGATTGCAACTCCCCTTTGGAATTCCCCTACTCCTGGAAGCCCCATTGGCCCTTGTGACCCATCCTCTCCACCCTCCTACCCCAACTGGCCCCAGACACTTGATGTAATCCCCTCACTCCTCTCCTGAGGATTCCCTATTGGTTCATTGTTTGCATCCACCCCATGACTTGTATGTGTACAAAACCCCTTGGGCAGTACAGCTAGGGGCTTCTCATCCTGTTCTCTTCACCTGGACTAAGCTGTTCCTTGCGGAACCTGAAGACGGGACGCCTCCTCCTTTCTCCTGTGCCTCGTCCCTGTTGTGGCTTGTGTCTGGCACTGGAGAGCAAGTGGCACTAAAGGTTCTGCCTCTGGTAAATCCCCATAGCGAGGCAGTTCCCGACTCCTGCCGTAGTGCCGGAGTTCTAAGAGCTAGCCCAGGTTCCAGCACTCACTTCACTAATGTACCGAATACCCCTTCTTCAGTGCCTGCTCTGGTGCTCTGCCAGCTCACACAGCAGAGTGTGATTCACATACTGCAGCCCAGAGTTAGGTTGTTGCAACATTGAAATGGGTGTGGTTGGCAGGATCCCCGGGCATAAATCACTACAGAACTAAAGCAAATGTGTGCACTGTCCCAGGCTGGACTTGAATAGACACAGGAATTGTGGAAAGATGAGGACAAGATAGCAGAGAACAATGGAAAAACCAGCTGAAAATGAGGACATGCTAAAGGAGTTATTTGTGCACAATTGGGGGTATATTTTTCTTGGGTGCAAAGCAAAATGAAAAGCTCCTAAATGCCCAAAAGATGAGAACTGTGTGTGGTAAATAGGTATGATTCATGCTGACAAAATTGAAACAGTAATCAATATTGATAAAGTAATTAATATTTGGAAACAATAAAACAGTTAAAGGTGTAATATCAAGCAAGAAAGGGAGAGGAGGGGTTCCCCCCTCTCCCCACCGTTCTCCTGCAGATGTTCAGAACAGGAGGAAGCAAGAGATAACTATGACTAAATTTAGTTGGAAGAGAGGAGAATTTGGTTGGACAGCAGGCAAATGTTGATTATACGAGATCCACTGCTTTAATGTTAGAACACAATATTGGCTTATACTGTAGCATCTTGGTGCGCGTGTGTAATCCAAAAGGTGAACTACAGGACATGGAGGAAGAGGAGAGGTCTTCCTCAAAGAAGATCCCCAAAGAGTGGTACAACTTACTTAAAGAAGTGTGGAGCATGCGTGGTAAAGGTGATGATGAGGGCAGTGATACAAGTGTGACGAATCGAAAATGGGAGGAGATGGTAATGACATACAGCATAAAAAGGGGAATTTTGGCTTGACACGCTAGTACGTGAGGTGACAGGGGTCCAAAAGCCCTGCATTCCGTACCTCACGCATACCCCGCATGGTTGTTTTTGCTCATACGCTATTATCAGGACCAAATTATTCGCAATTTAAACCAAAATATATAGTCAGTGTTTCGAGTGTATTCAATGGTGTATATATATTAAGTTACATAATTAAAAGTGGTGATACATTTAATTTTTTTGATTGGATAATTGGGCAAATATAACATGTGGAATGTCCTCCACAGCAGAGTGTCAGACCTCAGGATCTTTTTAAACAATTTTATCAAGGTGGAACTGTGGCGGCTTCAGCTGGTGCCTCTGGGGGACCTTGAACAAAGAACCCCTGAGCTTTTCTACCTTCCCAGGTGAAGTGTGATAGTCTGAGGTCTTCCTGCTGTGTCCGAGTGCCGGGCCACTGGCTGGCACCACAGGTCCCCAGACCCTCTGCTGAGGGTCTCCTACAGTCAAGTTTAGTCTGTCACATTTGGCTTTTCTCTCTGATCCACCACCAGGACCAAAGATCACACGGTCGTGAGGATGTAAAAATGCCTGTTCCTTCTGGAACATTGCTGTTGTGTGACAGCCGTGCAGGCAGAGCGGGCAGCTGTAGGGATACTGACTCGCTTCCCTGGTCCCAGCCGTGCTGCATCCATCGAGCTGCTGGGTGTTGGTGCTCGCTGGGACGCGGCCCGGCCCGGCACCACGGGAGTTAGGAAGGGTCTTGAAGGAATTCCCACGCGTTAAAGCAGACGATTTAGCCTGGGATTTTAAGTTGTTTCTCAGTTAACCTTGTAAAAGGCCAAAACAAGTCTCCTATGAATTCTGTCCCTGTCAAGTTCAGTTCTGCCCCAAAAGCCCCTCAGCATTCTCAGGGCAGTGGCAGGAGCCGGGTGCTGGCCCGGAGCCCCGCTGGCCGGGGAGAGCACGGCCCAGAGCGAGCCCCTGCTGCCCGGGATGGCCACAGGCCCGGGGGAGCCGGGCGGGCAACGCCAGGGCCCTGTCCAGGGCTCCTGGGGCTCCTCTGGCATCTGTTCCGTCCCCTCGGGCGCTGAGCGGTGCCCGTCCCGCGGGGCTGTCTGTGCCCGGCCCCAAAAGAGGCAGGGCCGGGGCTGTGGCCCCTGGGCTGGTGGTGCCGCCTGCCCGGCGCTCAGCACCGCCCGTGCCGTGTCGGTGCAGCGTGACCCGGCGGGGCAGCTCCGCCTCGGCGCTTCGCCACCGCCATCCCGGCACGGCGGCTGGCCCTGGGCCGCGGCAGCCCCGAGCCGCACGGGCCCGGGAGGGACTGCCGGAGGTCCCCGTCCCCTGCGTGCCTCAGCAGACACTCCAGCCCCACTGCGTGCAGCAGGAGGGACACAAAGCACCTGCACGCTTACGAGAGTCCACAGCCCTTTCTACATGTGAAATGAGACCCCAGAACCGTGACATGTGCCTCAGGAGAGATCCCAGCACCCTGCACACCTTGGGAGAGATCCCAAACCCTCTGCATGCCTCACACAGGATTCCAAATCCCTTGCATGACTTGAAGTGGACCCCAGTGCCCTCCATGCCTCAGAGGAAACCTAAAATATCCCTGGGTGTGTCACAAGGGACCCCAGCCCCTCGTGCAGCTTAGGGGGACTCCAAAGCCCCCACGTGCCCTACAGGGAAGTCCAGGCCAGCTATGCCGTGTGTTTCGACCTGGAAATCAAGCCTGGTTGCACCTGGGTTGTTGTGTCTCTGGGGCTGCTCACCAGCCATGTCGGACCCGGAGGCCACACAGCCCTTCCCTTCCCTTCCCTTCCCTTCCCTTCCCTTCCCTTCCCTTCCCTTCCCTTCCCTTCCCTTCCCTTCCCTTCCCTTCCCTTCCCTTCCCTTCCCTTCCCTTCCCTTCCCTTCCCTTCCCTTCCCTTCCCTTCCCTTCCCTTCCCTTCCCTTCCCTTCCCTTCCCTTCCCTTCCCTTCCCTTCCCTTCCCTTCCTTCTGGCCCTCGCTGAGAGCAGCAGACCCTGTGCAGCACCCTGGATTGGTGACAGCCCAACAATTAGGTCCTATCAAGTGTGTGTTAATTAGGGAGGAGCTTTGTTTTGCCTGCTGACATTGCTGGTCAGGCTGTGTCCCTGGAGATACTCTTGATAGCTTCCCTCTTTTCCTGGGCATGGCACTGGAGGAGGTCTGGGCCCAGATGATCCCACGGAAGGAAATGTCCCTCAGCCCAGGGACGCTCAGCATGGGCTGCCCCATCCCCTCGGGGCCCCACCGCTGGTCACAGTGAAGCCATCTGCAGAATAAATAGACTCCACTGTTGCCCTGGTTTTTAATGTTCTGTCCTGGATTAGGGTCAATCTGGGAGAAAACCTCCAAAGGGGCCCCCCAGAAAGGAAACCCACATGGCCCCTTCCCCCCAGCGGTTCGGGAAGGATTCCTTGGAGAGAAGTGGAAAGAACCTGTTTATTTGACAGGCAAAACACCCCCAGCACACAAAATGAACAATACCAGATGACAATGCTTTCACCGATCTGAAAAGGATGACAAATTCAGAAAGTCTTTCCTGGCAGTGGTGGCTCTGTTGTCGCTCCCTCCGGCGCTGGGGATAGCTGCTGCAGCCACAGGATGCAAACTCTCGGTGTTTCCCAGGTCCCAGTCTGGAGCAGGTGTGAGTGGTTCCAAAAAGGGAAAGGAAAAACAGTCCAGGGAAAAATCTGGATTGCTTAGCTAAACTGACTAACAAGCAGAAGCCAAAAAGCAAAAGCAAAACAGGAGCAGAGCAGAAGCAAGAGCAAAGCAAGCAACAGAAAGCAAAGCAAAAAGCAAAAGCTGCACTATGTACTGCGCCGTCTGTCTGTCCTGCCAGCCGTGGGGGAGCAGGCTGATAACAAACCAAAACAAACCTTGCTCTTCAGAGCCAGTCGTGAAGGCACAGTATGTGATATCCAGCATTAACAGAACACACGACTGGGGATGCAAGCATCATCACCTCACCCTAGGACAAGTTCTTCTTCTAAGCCTTCTGATGTTTACATTCTTGTAACAAACTTTCTCACGCACTTTAGGTAAATAACTTATTGTTATGCATTCTTTTCTGCAGGAGGAGAAATTTGATGGACTGTTGGTTTGTCCAGTGTCATTGGAGAGGTGGCACTTTCACCCTCCAATCCACTGTCACTTTTGGAAATCTGTAAATGTTGGAGTCAGAAATTCAACTGCCCTCTTTTTTACCTTGGAGAGATGCGTGTCTGTGTTGTTTTATTTCATGTCCTATAGTGACACTCCACAACCTGATGTAGTTATAAAGTGGGGATGCATGTCAGGGCCTGGCACAGGCGAGATGGCTCTTGTGAAAACTTGTGCCCCGAGCCCTGGTCCGAGCCACATCTTTGTTCACAAACCTGTTCCATATGCAATGCATTACACAATCTCTTCATGCACATTCAACCCCTGGCCCCGCCTGTCCTCCCCTCACATGGCGATGAGATCCACGCCCTTCTGGGCACACGTTGTTTCCTGTGGTGGTCACACTGGGGTCTTTGGTGGTCTCTGAGGCCGAAGGCTGTGGTCTTGCTCATGACTGAACTTTTGAACTTTTCTCCTGTGTGCGTGCACTGTGGTCCTTTGGTGCTTATCTGAGTACGTCTGTTGGTTTGGATCAGCTTGGAGACAGAGGAGCTCCTTAGTCTAGGCTTCTTGCATTCCCTGGTCTTCTCCTGGTGTTATGAGTAAAAAAGTCATCTGTAGCTATGATATTTTATTAAAAATCCTTTCCTAGGATTTTTCCCCTTCTGAGGAGCTGAGGGCCTCAGGAAAGAAATGTAAACAATAATTATCTGCTGCTGCTGTGGAATGCAACAGGTGCATCTTCCATTGGTCCATGTGCATTGTTTTCACTTGATGACCAATCACAGCCAACTGTGTTGAGCCTGTGAGCAGTCACAAGATTTTTGTTATGCATTCCATTCTATTCTTCTTCTTTGTAGCCTTCTGGTCATTTTTTCCTCTCTGTTCTTTTAGTGTAGTTTTAATGTAGTATTTTAATAGAATATATAATAAATCAACCTTCTGAAATGGAGTCAAGCCTCGTGTCTCCACACCTGGTGTGTTCACCCCCACAAATTATCCATTTTTTTTTTAAGGCTGCAAAGTTAAACAGGTTGGGCCAGTTGTTGAGAGTTGAAGTGTTGACTATTTCTTGTTGATAGCTTCATGTTGCAATCACCTCTTATTAATAGTTTTTCTTCAATTACCTGTTAATGGTTAGAAATCAAGCGTAATTGTCCCCCTGCTGCTTCACCAGAGCCTGCAGGTAGCAGGGTAGAGGGGGTGACGTCAGAGCTAGTATGCAGATGAGAATGCATTTCACCAAAGTTTGCAATTTTACAGGAAAAGAAACCCTAAAAAAACAAGTCAACATGGAATTAAGAAACCTAAGTAATGTCTAAATGTGAGGAACTTAATCCAGTATCTGCTAAGATCCTTTTTACTCCTCACCCTAACCTGAAAGGATGTCAGCTAGAAAGAGGACCTGAAATGTTAGACCAAAAAAGCAGAATTCCCACTACTCCCTCGAGGACGGAAGCCCCAGCTCTGCCTGCATACCAGCGGACACAGCTGCATCATCCTCCTCCTTCGTGCCACTCCTGGGAGCAGCGGGGGTGCGGGCGACCTGTCGTTTCTCCCCAACCTGAGCTGAATATTTTAATAAAGGCATTATAAAGGAGAAAGATCTCCTGCCCTATTTATTACGCTGGTATTGTCCTTCATAGCAAGAAGCTTCAGATATCTGCATTTTCCTATGCCCTTTGTACCATGGCAGACGTTTCTTAAGTAAAAGGTTAAAATTCAACACATAATTCTACAATTTAAAATTTAAATGCTTAGTCCATATATCGCTAACTTAATTGAACCCCCCAAAACCTCCATTTCAACAGCAACCCCTGCCTGGCTTCTGCCTGCCCACACCGTGGGCATCCACGGCTCCTCCTGGGCATGGAGCTCAGTCAGTGCTGGTGCTGGGTGGGCTTTGCTGCTGCTGCCACCTGGACACTGGGGCGACCGCTTGTCCTAGGTTGCAGTGTAAAGATGTATTCTAATCCCATCCTCAACAGCTGCTGAAACCAGGAGGGGCATTGTTTCTTCCTTATCTCCTGTTAATGGGCCCATCAATGTCTTGCCACATGAGTCAGAGATAACTCCCTCCCAGAGCCATTTCTGTTTCATGGCTAATCAAGGACCCACAGCATGAGGCAGAATGATATCAGCCAACTGTGAGATGCTCTGCCCATGGGGGAGGAGCTAAGCATCCCCAGCTGGATATAATCTGGGTTTTGGGACACAACAAGCAGTCTTTCCACTGGATTCCCAGAGGAACATCTGCCCTTACCCACTGCTTTTCCAGAGGATGAGAGCTAAAAGATGGTTTCTACAGGATCACCACTTCCAAAAGTCCATTTCATCTGGACTGCTACCACCACCCTAACTAGCAGGGTGTCAGCAGGCTGTATTCTGAGCCTGTCAGTGGTTTTTCTTTTGTATTATTGCATGTATTTTGGTTTTTTTTCCCTTTTCCTAATAAATTGTATTTCTGACTTGGAGTCTCTCACTGGTTTTGCTTTCAAACCACAACACAGATCCGTCTCTTTATTTGAACAGAGGAATTGGCCATTGCCTACCCTGCAAGCGGGGGGGGGGAGGGCGGGGAGGGTGGGGTGGGGTGTCACCTTCAGTGTTTCTTAGAGGGCAAGGCCAGAGGGCTCAGGGGCAGAGGAAGGGATGTGTTGGTCTCAGGAAGGGCTGGAAGGTGCTGGGTTGGTCCTGGGGTCTCTAGAGGAACTCGGGTTGGCTGGGATGGGACAGACAGAGAAAAAAAAAGGGATGAAGGCAGCTTGGGGAGGCCCATGGGGAGAGCAGGTGGCAGTGGGATCTATGGGGCAATAAGAGGCTTCCTCGTAGACTGTTGTTCTGGGGTCCTCTTCACAGAACACTTGAGAGGGCTGTCCAGGCTGTTCCTGCTGCTGGAGGAGCTGCTCACGCTGTCTGGCTGTGAGGTGCAGCCACCGTCTTCCAACTCCTGTCCCGAGGTGCTCCTGTGCAGAGAGGAGGTGGCGGAGGCCCCAGCTGCCAGTGGCACACAGGGACCCTCGTGCACAGCAGGGCCCAGAGCTGGCAAGGCTCCCCAGCACGGCTGGAGCTGCTGGCACAGCTGGGCCCCACTGGACAGCTGCCCCTCAAGGCCCCGGCCAGCAGGGCACGGCTCTGGGCAGGGTCCCTGGCCAGGAGCGGGCCCCAGAGCGCCTCTGCCTTTCAAGGGCAATCTCGGCCCTGCTCTTTCTCCTCCCCACCACCCTCTGCCTCTGCCCCGTGCCCCTGGGGCTGCTCTTGGCCAGGCAGCCTCAGTGGGAGCCAGCACTGGCTGCAGCCCCAGCGGGGCCCCCAGGACAAGGCCCAGCAATTGAGAGGCCAATGGAAGCACTGGGCAGCAGCCGAACCCTCAGCTGAGTTATTTGGACAATCATGGACTTGCCACAACCCCCTGCAGTCTCAATGGGAATGTTGCCTGACCACGTTAGACTTTCAAAAGAAGCTGTTTGAGGGGGAGAGCAACAAAACACTCACTGTTTTCTCTTCCAGGAATACCCGATTCCAAAGCAGTACAACATGAACGCAAGCCCCAAACAAAGCACGCTTGCCAGTAACAGTAGCCAGCAGCCTGTTCCCTGACAGAAACCCCTTCTGAGGCCATCCTGGGCATTGGGAACAGGTCTTGTGGTGCCGGCTGCATCTGTGGGAGAGATGGGGAGTGTGAGCCCGTGCTGTGCTGCACTGCTGAGATGGCAGCACGGTGGATACGGGCAGGACGTTCTCTGTTTCCCCCAGAGCTGGGGCCTGCAGGCACCTTGCCGGCCCTTGGCACAGGCTGTGCCAGCCAACAAAGCCCAGCAGGCCGGGAGGAGAGCCCGGGGGCAGCGCAGCTGCTTGGGCAGTGGCTGCTGCCAGGGACACGGGCCAAAGCCATCCCTGAGCAGCCACTGCCACCCCTGGCCCTCCCTGCCCCGTGACAGCTCCCCCAGCCCCAGGGGACAGGCTCAGGCCCTGTCAGGACCCAGCGCAGCCCCTGCCCAGTCGGGAGCCAGGGCTGGCTCTGGCCCTGGGCTGGCGGCAGGGCTCCCGCTCGGGGCTGCTCCTGTGCCTTGGGCCTCTGGGCACTCAGGGCCAGCTCCGCAGCAGCTGCAGCGCCAGGGACGTTGCTGCACCAGTCCCGTTTCCCCGGGGCTCTGAACCAGCTCCAGAGGCCTGGAAGCCGAGGCACCTCCAGCTTTGGCTGCTGCCGGGCCGGGCAAGGGCAGGCCCTGGGGGAAGAGCTGCTGCCACACAGCCCCGGCCAGGGCTGAGCCCGGCACAGCAATTACCTGCTGTGCCTGTGCCCGTGTCTGTCATTGCCTTCCTTCCTGCAGCTAGGGCTGCCAATGAGCCACTGCTTCTCCCTGGCTGTTCCTCCTCCTGAACAGCCTTTTGGTCCATCACTTGAAAAAGGAAAAAAGGGACAACAGGAACAAATGGAAATATTCCCCACTGGGGAGGTGGCACCTTCAGGAGGCAATGCTTGTCTAAGTCACAGGTAAAGATCAGGAAAAAGCCCAGGTAATTGGGGCTGGGCCAGTGCACTCCCTTGTGCAAACAGCTGCACCACCTGATCTTCTCAGAGACTGGGAAATGGCAGGGGATCTCAGGCCCACGGTACAGTTGGGGCACCCTATCAGCTGATGCCAAATTCCATCCTGCAGAGGCTGGGGAGGAATTGCAGCCAGGCCAGGCTGGGAAACAGCCGTGCAGGGCGTGAAAGTAGCAGCGGGGCAGCGAGGCTGCCATGGATCCCTTCCTGCTGTGCCGGGCACGGCGTGTCCTGATGTGCAGCCAAAGCCCCCGGCTGCTGAGTCCCAGGGGAAGCACGAGGGAAATGCACCCACCTTGTCCTCCGGGTGCTTCCTTCTGTGTTTGTCTCAGGAATTCATCTGCCTCATGAGACTTTTTGGCTGCAGTATCTTGGGTCTTTCCTTTTGGAGGACCTTAAGAGAAAGTGGTTCCATTTCCCAGGAATGGATCCCACAAGGGGAGGGCTCAGCCTGTGGGGTCAGCAGGGACACACTACTCACCCTTGCCATGGGAGCTGGGTTGGGGCCAAGCATCCAGCCCTGGAGCTGAAGAAGTCCTCCCTGCAGACACACCTGTAACTCAACAGCCACAGAAGCTTCTGCCATCTCTGCTGATCTGCACGGGCACCACTGAGCCGCAGCAGCGGTGAGGGGATCGTGCAGGGCGAGGGCACACACATGCATGGTTCTGTGCTGGCACCTGCAGCAATGCCTCCGTGGCCAAGTTTGGGCTCTGAGCTGGCAGCTCTCCCAGGGGAAAGGCCTTGACCTACCCTCAGCATCTCCCAGAGCCTCCGTCCTGGATGTGGGGCCTTCACCAGCAGGTTCAGCTGCAAAGAAAGGCAGGACAGAAGAGCTCCTGTGGCACTGCAGGAGATCCTCAGGCTGCCCACAAAGCTCAGCCCCGGGGCACAGCCCTGGGCCCGGCCCCTTCCCTCTCTGCTCTTCTCTGTGTCTCCATAGAGCACATGGTAGGACACACTGGCATTGCACACGGGAAGAAGATTGAAAGCTAAATGCTCCTTCCTCCCACTGACAGCAATCCTGTGGGATCCCTCAGGGCTCCAGAAGGGAGCAGGGCAAGATTCTCAGAATCCCTCAGCCCTTCCATAATGTTAAGGGAAATGGCTTATGAGTGAGCTCTTGTCTCATTGACACTGATTATTCTGTCAAGAAAGCCACATGGAGGAATAGACTCCAGCATCCTCCAGGAATTTCAAGCCATTTTCCGGCAAGGCTTCAAAAAAATCAAAGTCATGATTCCAGTCTAGAAGGGAGCAGATATCAGAACGATATCAGTGGCATTCTAGGATCCCCTTCTGCCACAGGGAACTGGGCACTGCCAGGGGGTCGGCTAAGGCCATGGGAGCCAGATGGGAATGGACATGGCCAAAGGTGCACAGGGGCCTAGGGAGCTCTGGGCTGGCTCCTGGTCACTCTCCACACTCTTTCCCTGCCCTCAGCAACATCCCTGCTAGGGGTGGCTGGAGCACCACAGGGCCCCGGGGCTCTCTCCTTCACATACAAAAGAAATCCTCCCTAAAGCCCTGGGGAAAACGGCAGGAGGCATTGCCAGAGCTATCCCTCCCTCCCTCTGTCCCTCCTGCCCTCCTTCTGTGGGGACAGCTCCCCCAGATCCCAAGGGCAAACAGCCAGGTCCTCTCAGGACACACTGGAGCCTTGCTCTCCCCCTCTGTCCTTTCCCCACCGTGGGCACCCCGTGCAGTCGCTGCCAGGTTTCAGGACATGTCTCCCATGGAGGGACCCCAGCAGGACTGCTCAGTACCCGAGTGCCCTGAGCCTGCTCGGGATAATTCCCCTGGGCTGTGCCGCTCTAGTCCAGGCTGTGCCCGCACTGCCAAGCAGCAGAGAGGGCAGCTCAAGCCTCAGCAGGGCTCAGGCGCAAAGGCACAGCAATTACCTCCTGTGCCTGTGCCTTGTACAGCCTCCCTTCCTGCAGCAGAGGCTGGCACGGAACCACTGCTTCCTCTGGGAAGTGCTTCCATGTGCACAGGCTCTCCTTTCATTTCTGGAGAATGGAAAAGAGACAGCTGGATCAGATGGAAACATTCCTCACTGGAAATGGGGTAGGGGACAATTTCAGGAGGCATCACTTGTGAAAGGAATGGATAAGGATCAGAAAACACCCAGGATTTTGGGACAACCCAAGGCTGCTTCCTTCATCAAACAGCTCCAACATCTGATCTGCCTGGACACCAGGAAATTGTAGAGGATCTGAGGGTGGGCATGGAGTATGGTGCAATTAGGGCTGCCTATCAGCTGATGCCAAATTCCTTCCTGCAGAGGCTGGGCAGAAGCTGCAGCCAGGCCAGGCTGGGAAACAGCCCTGCAGGGTGTGAAAGCAGCAGCGGGGCAGCGAGGCTGCCATGGATCCCTTCCCGCTGTGCCGGGCACAGCGTGTCCAGATGTGCAGCCAAAGCCCATGGCTGCTGAGTCCCAGGGACAGCACAAGGGAAATGCACCCACCTTGCTTTCTCTGCAGACGTTCCTTCAGCATTTGCCACATGATTTCTAATGGGTCCTGGAATTTCTTGCCTGCCATGTCTTTGGTCTCTCCTATCGTAGGACCTTAAGAGAAAGTAGTTCAATTTCCCAGGAATGGATCTCACAAAAGCAGGGCTCAGCCTGAGGGGTCAGCAGGGACACACTACTCACTCCTGTGATGGGAGCTGGCCTTTTGTGCAGCATCCAAGGTAGGAGTTGGTGAAGTCGTCCCTGCAGACACATCTGGAACACAACAGCCACAGAAGCTTCTGTCACCTGGTCCTGACCAGTCAAACATTACGCCTTGGTGGAACAGTGAGAACATACCTGCAGAATGCCCAGAGGGTTTCACAACTTCATAGCGCCAGGCTAATGGAGAATCCTTCCCAGCATCCCAGTCTGGAAGAAAACCAAGATGAGAACTGTTTCCATTGTGTGCCAGGGCTGGCTCTGGCCCTGGGCTGGCAGCAGGGCTCCTGCTCGGGGCTGCTCCTGTGCCTTGGGCCTCTGGGCACTCAGGGCCAGCTCCGCAGCAGCTGCAGCGCGAGGGACGTTGCTGCACCAGTCCCGTTTCCCAGGGCTCTGAACGAGCTCCTGAGGCCTGGAAGCCCAGGCACCTCCAGCTTTGGCTGCTGCCGGGCCGGGCAAGGGCAGGCCCTGGGGGAAGAGCTGCTGCCACACAGCCCCGGCCAGGGCTGAGCCCAGCACAGCAATTACCTGCTGTGCCTGTGCCCGTGTCTGGCATTGCCTTCTTTCCTGCAGCAGAGGCTGGCACTGAAGATGGAGTGCTTCCTTCAAGAAATGCCACCTTCCACTGAAGCACTATGTCCATCTCTTGACAAAGGAAGGGAAACAGCTGCATCAGATGGGGCTGTTCCCAGTTGGGTGGTGGTATCTGAGGTAATATTTGTGAAATTTATGGAGCAGGAAAATGGGCAGGTTACAGTGGCATGATGTGAGCACTTCCACCTCCAAACAGCCACCCTTTCCTAATCTGTAGGGCTGGATATAGTGGGGGATCTCAGGGTGTGTTACAGTTTGGGCTGCCTGTCAGCTGATGCCAAATTCCTTCCTGCAGAGGCTGGGGAGGAAGTGCAGCCAGGCCAGGCTGGGAAACAACCCTGCAGGGTGTGAAAGCAGCAGCGGGGCAGCGAGGCTGCCATGGATCCCTTCCTGCTGTGCCGGGCACGGCGAGTCCAGATGTGCAGCCAAAGCCCCCGGCTGCTGAGTCCCAGGGACAGCATGAGGGAAATGCACCCACCTTGTCTTGTCTGCAGGAGTTCCTTCAGCTCTTGCCTCATCTGTTTGGATGGTTCCAGGGATATCTTATCTGTTGTATCTTGGATTTTCCCTGTTGGAGTAACTTAGAGTAAAATATTTCCATTTCCCAGGAATGGATCCTACAAAACCAGGGATCAGCATGTGCGGTCAGCAGGACACACTACTCACCACTCTGATGGGAGCTGGGCTTTTGTGCAGCTTCCAAGGTAGGAGCTGGAGAAGTCCTCCCTGTAGACACATCTGTAACACAACAGCCACAGAAGCTTCTGTCACCTGGTTCATGCCCAGTTGTCTACAATTCTTCCTTGGTGGCACACTGAGAACATACCTGCAGGAGGCTCCAAGGGCTTGGAAACTTTATTCATCCAAGCTAATGGAGAAGCCTTCCCGGCAACCTCATCTAGAACGGAGCACAGATGAGAACACTTTCCAGGGTGTGCTGGGATCCCCTTCTGCCACAGGGAACTGGGCACTGCAAGGGTAAAGCTGTGGGAGCCAGATGTGAACAGAGACATGGCCAAAGGTGCACAGGGGCCTGGGGAGCTCTGGGCTGCCTCCAGATCACTCTCCACACTCTTTCCCTGCCCTCAGCAACATCCCTGGGAGGGGTGGCTGGAGAAATGCAGGGCCCTGGGACTCTCTCCCTCATACACAGAAGAAATCCTCCCTAAAGCCCTGGGGAAAACTGCAGCAGGCAGTGCCACAGCTATGCCTCCCTCCCTCCCTCCCTCCCTCCCTCCCTCCCTCCCTCCTGCCCTCCTTCTGCTGGGACAGCTCCCAGATCCCAAGGGCAAACAGCCAGGTCCTCTCAGGACACACTGGAGCCTTGCTCTCCCCCTCTGTCCTTTCCCCACCGTGGGCACCCCGTGCAGTCGCTGCCAGGTTTCAGGACATGTCTCCCAAGGAGGGACCCCAGCAGGACTGCTCAGTACCCGAGTGCCCTGAGCCTGTTGGGGATAATTCCCCTGGGCTGTGCCGCTCTAGTCCAGGCTGTGCCCGCACTGCCAAGCAGCAGAGAGGGCAGCTCAAGCCTCAGCAGGGCTCAATCCCAGAGGCACAGCGATTACCTCCCATGCCTGGGTCTGTCATGGCCTCCCTTCCTGCAGCAGAGGCTGGCATGGAACCACTGCTTCCTCTGGGTAATGCTTCCATGTGCACAGGCTCTCCTTTCATTTCTGGAAAAAGGAAAAGGCACAGCTGGATCAGATGGAAACATTCCTCATTGGGAATGGGCCATGGATCCCTTCCTGCTGTGCCGGGACAGTCTCATCCAGATGTGTAGCCAAAGCCCCCGGCTGCTGAGTCCCAGGGGAAGCATGAGGAAAATGCACCCACCTTGTCCTCCCTGCCACATTTCCTTCAGCTCTTGCTTCGTCTGTTTGGGGGGTTCCAGGGATATCTGGTCTGTTCTGTCTTGGATCTTCCCTGTCGGAGAACCTTAGAGAAAAATATTTCCATTTCCCAGGAATGGATCCCACAAAAGCAGAGCTCAACTTGTGTGGTCAGCAGGGACACACTACTCACCCCTGCCATGGGAGCTGGGTTGGGGCTGAGCATCCAGCGCTGGAGCTGGAGAAGTCCTCCCTGCAGACACACCTGTAACTCAACAGCCACAGAAGCTTCTGCCATCTCTGCTGATCTGCACGGGCACCACTGAGCCGCAGGAGCGGTGAGGGGATCGTGCAGGGCGAGGGCACACACGTGCATGGTTCTGTGCTGGCACCTGCAGCAATGCCTCCGTGGCCAAGTTTGGGCTCTGAGCTGGCAGCTCTCCCAGGGGAAAGGCCTTGACCTACCCTCAGCATCTCCCAGAGCCTCAGTCCTGGATGTGGGACCTTCACCGGCAGGTTCAGCTGCAAAGAAAGGCAGGACAGAAGAGCTCCTGTGGCACTGCAGGAGATCCTCAGGCTGCCCACAAGGCTCAGCCCTGGGGCACAGCCCTGGCCCCGGCCCAGCCCCTTCTCTTTCTGCTCTTCTCTGTGGCTGCACAGAGCACACGGAAGGACACACTGGCATTGCACACGGGAGGAAGATTGAAAGCTAAATGCTCCTTCCTCCCACTGACAGTGATCCTGTGGGAGCCCTCAGGCCTCCAGAAGGGAGCAGGGCAAGGTTTCCAGATTCTTTCAACCTTAAGATTATGATAACATTAATGGTTTATAAGTGATCTTTTGTTGCATTGATCCTGATTATTCACTCAGGAAAGGCTGAATGAAAACTTGCCTCCAGCATCCTCTAGGAACTTCAAACCATCATTCATCAGGACTTCCTGAGAACCCATGTCACAATTCCAGTCTAGAAGGGAGCAGAGATCAGAAACATTTCCATGGTGTGCTGGGATCCCCTTCTGCCACAGGGAACTGGGCACTGCAGGGGTCTTGGGTAAGGCTGTGGGAGCCAGATGGGAATGGACATGGCCAAAGCTGCACAGGGGCCTGGGGAGCTCTGGGCTGGCTCCTGGTCACTCTCCAACCTCTTTGCAGGCCCTTTGCAACATCTCTGGAGGGGTGGCTGGAGTAGCCCAGGGCCCGTGGGGTCTCTCTCCCTCCCACAGAGGAAACCCTCCCTAAAGCCCTGGGCAAAACCATCCCCAGCGCTTCCCAGGGAGCAGGGAGCGCTGTGCCGGGAAAGGGCAGCCAGGCTGCCGGCTCACCTGCTCGCCGCGCTTGCAGCGGAGCAGCCTGGGCAGCCCTGGCAGGCAGGGCTACGGCCAGGAGCAGCAGGAGTAGGAGGCGCAGAGCAAGGGCCATGGTGCCTTGTCCTCCGCCAGTCCCGCAGCTCTTGCTGCCACCGCTGTCCCGACACCGCTGTCCCAACGTCAGCACCGCTGCTGCCACCGCCGCTGCTGCCGCAACAGTTGTGCTCAGGGACTGACTGCTGGCTCCTTGTGCTGCTGTGCAACCACGGGTCTCTGGCACCTCTGGCACCTCTGTGACCTCAGGGCCTGCTGAGAGCTCAACCTGCTGTGACCCCAAAGCCCTGCTGTGACCTCATGGCCTCAGCTGTACCCCCAGAGTGTGCGCCCTTCCGCATGAATGGACTGCCCTGATTGTAAATGTTTTGCTTCATCAAAGGGCCATTGCTCAGCAAAAACTTTGTTTTGCCTGCTAACATTGCTGGTCAGGCTGCATCCCTCAAGATGCTCTTGATTGTTGCAGTTCAAATTTATTGTATTGATTCCATTTCAAGTCTTGTTTAAGGGCTCTGTTGTGCCCCCATGTTTTTCCTGAGTTGGTTTACCTGTGGGTTTTACCCTCGCTCCAAACTGTCCCTCATGCCCTTCCCCACCCCTTGTTCCAGCTCTTTCCCTGCCTGTCAAGGCAACCCAGCCCCTTGGTTCCCAAACCTTTGGGCTAATCCCTGATTGCAACTCCCCTTTGGAATTCCCCTACTCCTGGAAGCCCCATTGGCCCTTGTGACCCATCCTCTCCACCCTCCTACCCCAACTGGCCCCAGACACTTGATGTAATCCCCTCACTCCTCTCCTGAGGATTCCCTATTGGTTCATTGTTTGCATCCACCCCATGACTTGTATGTGTACAAAACCCCTTGGGCAGTACAGCTAGGGGCTTCTCATCCTGTTCTCTTCACCTGGACTAAGCTGTTCCTTGCGGAACCTGAAGACGGGACGCCTCCTCCTTTCTCCTGTGCCTCGTCCCTGTCGTGGCTTGTGTCTGGCACTGGAGAGCAAGTGGCACTAAAGGTTCTGCCTCTGGTAAATCCCCATAGCGAGGCAGTTCCCGACTCCTGCCGTAGTGCCGGAGTTCTAAGAGCTAGCCCAGGTTCCAGCACTCACTTCACTAATGTACCGAATACCCCTTCTTCAGTGCCTGCTCTGGTGCTCTGCCAGCTCACACAGCAGAGTGTGATTCACATACTGCAGCCCAGAGTTAGGTTGTTGCAACATTGAAATGGGTGTGGTTGGCAGGATCCCTGGGCATAAATCACTACAGAACTAAAGCAAATGTGTGCACTGTCCCTGGCTGGACTTGAATAGACACAGGAATTGTGGAAAGATGAGGACAAGATAGCAGAGAACAATGGAAAAACCAGCTGAAAATGAGGACATGCTAAAGGAGTTATTTGTGCACAATTGGGGGTATATTTTTCTTGGGTGCAAAGCAAAATGAAAAGCTCCTAAATGCCCAAAAGATGAGAACTGTGTGTGGTAAATAGGTATGATTCATGCTGACAAAATTGAAACAGTAATCAATATTGATAAAGTAATTAATATTTGGAAACAATAAAACAGTTAAAGGTGTAATATCAAGCAAGAAAGGGAGAGGAGGGTTTCCCCCCTCTCCCCACCGTTCTCCTGCAGATGTTCAGAACAGGAGGAAGCAAGAGATAACTATGACTAAATTTAGTTGGAAGAGAGGAGAATTTGGTTGGACAGCAGGCAAATGTTGATTATACGAGATCCACTGCTTTAATGTTAGAACACAATATTGGCTTATACTGTAGCATCTTGGTGCGCGTGTGTAATCCAAAAGGTGAACTACAGGACATGGAGGAAGAGGAGAGGTCTTCCTCAAAGAAGATCCCCAAAGAGTGGTACAACTTACTTAAAGAAGTGTGGAGCATGCGTGGTAAAGGTGATGATGAGGGCAGTGATACAAGTGTGACGAATCGAAAATGGGAGGAGATGGTAATGACATACAGCATAAAAAGGGGAATTTTGGCTTGACACGCTAGTACGTGAGGTGACAGGGGTCCAAAAGCCCTGCATTCCGTACCTCACGCATACCCCGCATGGTTATTTTTGCTCATACGCTATTATCAGGACCAAATTATTCGCAATTTAAACCAAAATATATAGTCAGTGTTTCGAGTGTATTCAATGGTGTATATATATTAAGTTACATAATTAAAAGTGGTGATACATTTAATTTTTTTGATTGGATAATTGGGCAAATATAACATGTGGAATGTCCTCCACAGCAGAGTGTCAGACCTCAGGATCTTTTTAAACAATTTTATCAAGGTGGAACTGTGGCGGCTTCAGCTGGTGCCTCTGGGGGACCTTGAACAAAGAACCCCTGAGCTTTTCTACCTTCCCAGGTGAAGTGTGATAGTCTGAGGTCTTCCTGCTGTGTCCGAGTACCGGGCCACTGGCTGGCACCACAGGTCCCCAGACCCTCTGCTGAGGGTCTCCTACAGTCAAGTTTAGTCTGTCACATTTGGCTTTTCTCTCTGATCCACCACCAGGACCAAAGATCACACGGTCGTGAGGATGTAAAAATGCCTGTTCCTTCTGGAACATTGCTGTTGTGTGACAGCCGTGCAGGCAGAGCGGGCAGCTGTAGGGATACTGACTCGTTTCCCTGGTCCCAGCCGTGCTGCATCCATCGAGCTGCTGGGTGTTGGTGCTCGCTGGGACGCGGCCCGGCCCGGCACCACGGGAGTTAGGAAGGGTCTTGAAGGAATTCCCACGCGTTAAAGCAGACGATTTAGCCTGGGATTTTAAGTTGTTTCTCAGTTAACCTTGTAAAAGGCCAAAACAAGTCTCCTATGAATTCTGTCCCTGTCAAGTTCAGTTCTGCCCCAAAAGCCCCTCAGCATTCTCAGGGCAGTGGCAGGAGCCGGGTGCTGGCCCGGAGCCCCGCTGGCCGGGGAGAGCACGGCCCAGAGCGAGCCCCTGCTGCCCGGGATGGCCACAGGCCCGGGGGAGCCGGGCGGGCAACGCCAGGGCCCTGTCCAGGGCTCCTGGGGCTCCTCTGGCATCTGTTCCGTCCCCTCGGGCGCTGAGCGGTGCCCGTCCCGCGGGGCTGTCTGTGCCCGGCCCCAAAAGAGGCAGGGCCGGGGCTGTGGCCCCTGGGCTGGTGGTGCCGCCTGCCCGGCGCTCAGCACCGCCCGTGCCGTGTCGGTGCAGCGTGACCCGGCGGGGCAGCTCCGCCTCGGCGCTTCGCCACCACCATCCCGGCACGGCGGCTGGCCCTGGGCCGCGGCAGCCCCGAGCCGCACGGGCCCGGGAGGGACTGCCGGAGGTCCCCGTCCCCTGCGTGCCTCAGCAGACACTCCAGCCCCACTGCGTGCAGCAGGAGGGACACAAAGCACCTGCACGCTTACGAGAGTCCACAGCCCTTTCTACATGTGAAATGAGACCCCAGAACCGTGACATGTGCCTCAGGAGAGATCCCAGCACCCTGCACACCTTGGGAGAGATCCCAAACCCTCTGCATGCCTCACACAGGATTCCAAATCCCTTGCATGACTTGAAGTGGACCCCAGTGCCCTCCATGCCTCAGAGGAAACCTAAAATATCCCTGGGTGTGTCACAAGGGACCCCAGCCCCTCGTGCAGCTTAGGGGGACTCCAAAGCCCCCACGTGCCCTACAGGGAAGTCCAGGCCAGCTATGCCGTGTGTTTCGACCTGGAAATCAAGCCTGGTTGCACCTGGGTTGTTGTGTCTCTGGGGCTGCTCACCAGCCATGTCGGACCCGGAGGCCACACAGCCCTTCCCTTCCCTTCCCTTCCCTTCCCTTCCCTTCCCTTCCCTTCCCTTCCCTTCCCTTCCCTTCCCTTCCCTTCCCTTCCCTTCCCTTCCCTTCCCTTCCCTTCCCTTCCCTTCCCTTCCCTTCCCTTCCCTTCCCTTCCCTTCCCTTCCCTTCCCTTCCCTTCCCTTCCCTTCCCTTCCCTTCCCTTCCCTTCCCTTCCCTTCCCTTCCCTTCCCTTCCCTTCCCTTCCCTTCCCTTCCCTTCCTTCTGGCCCTCGCTGAGAGCAGCAGACCCTGTGCAGCACCCTGGATTGGTGACAGCCCAACAATTAGGTCCTATCAAGTGTGTGTTAATTAGGGAGGAGCTTTGTTTTGCCTGCTGACATTGCTGGTCAGGCTGTGTCCCTGGAGATACTCTTGATAGCTTCCCTCTTTTCCTGGGCATGGCACTGGAGGAGGTCTGGGCCCAGATGATCCCACGGAAGGAAATGTCCCTCAGCCCAGGGACGCTCAGCATGGGCTGCCCCATCCCCTCGGGGCCCCACCGCTGGTCACAGTGAAGCCATCTGCAGAATAAATAGACTCCACTGTTGCCCTGGTTTTTAATGTTCTGTCCTGGATTAGGGTCAATCTGGGAGAAAACCTCCAAAGGGGCCCCCCAGAAAGGAAACCCACATGGCCCCTTCCCCCCAGCGGTTCGGGAAGGATTCCTTGGAGAGAAGTGGAAAGAACCTGTTTATTTGACAGGCAAAACACCCCCAGCACACAAAATGAACAATACCAGATGACAATGCTTTCACCGATCTGAAAAGGATGACAAATTCAGAAAGTCTTTCCTGGCAGTGGTGGCTCTGTTGTCGCTCCCTCCGGCGCTGGGGATAGCTGCTGCAGCCACAGGATGCAAACTCTCGGTGTTTCCCAGGTCCCAGTCTGGAGCAGGTGTGAGTGGTTCCAAAAAGGGAAAGGAAAAACAGTCCAGGGAAAAATCTGGACTGCTTAGCTAAACTGACTAACAAGCAGAAGCCAAAAAGCAAAAGCAAAGCAGGAGCAGAGCAGAAGCAAGAGCAAAGCAAGCAACAGAAAGCAAAGCAAAAAGCAAAAGCTGCACTATGTACTGCGCCGTCTGTCTGTCCTGCCAGCCGTGGGGGAGCAGGCTGATAACAAACCAAAACAAACCTTGCTCTTCAGAGCCAGTCGTGAAGGCACAGTATGTGATATCCAGCATTAACAGAACACACGACTGGGGATGCAAGCATCATCACCTCACCCTAGGACAAGTTCTTCTTCTAAGCCTTCTGATGTTTACATTCTTGTAACAAACTTTCTCACGCACTTTAGGTAAATAACTTATTGTTATGCATTCTTTTCTGCAGGAGGAGAAATTTGATGGACTGTTGGTTTGTCCAGTGTCATTGGAGAGGTGGCACTTTCACCCTCCAATCCACTGTCACTTTTGGAAATCTGTAAATGTTGGAGTCAGAAATTCAACTGCCCTCTTTTTTACCTTGGAGAGATGCGTGTCTGTGTTGTTTTATTTCATGTCCTATAGTGACACTCCACAACCTGATGTAGTTATAAAGTGGGGATGCATGTCAGGGCCTGGCACAAGCGAGATGGCTCTTGTGAAAACTTGTGCCCCGAGCCCTGGTCCGAGCCACATCTTTGTTCACAAACCTGTTCCATATGCAATGCATTACACAATCTCTTCATGCACATTCAACCCCTGGCCCCGCCTGTCCTCCCCTCACATGGCGATGAGATCCACGCCCTTCTGGGCACACGTTGTTTCCTGTGGTGGTCACACTGGGGTCTTTGGTGGTCTCTGAGGCCGAAGGCTGTGGTCTTGCTCATGACTGAACTTTTGAACTTTTCTCCTGTGTGCGTGCACTGTGGTCCTTTGGTGCTTATCTGAGTACGTCTGTTGGTTTGGATCAGCTTGGAGACAGAGGAGCTCCTTAGTCTAGGCTTCTTGCATTCCCTGGTCTTCTCCTGGTGTTATGAGTAAAACATTCATCTGTAGCTATGATATTTTATTAAAAATCCTTTCCTAGGATTTTTCCCCTTCTGAGGAGCTGAGGGCCTCAGGAAAGAAATGTAAACAATAATTATCTGCTGCTGCTGTGGAATGCAACAGGTGCATCTTCCATTGGTCCATGTGCATTGTTTTCACTTGATGACCAATCACAGCCAACTGTGTTGAGCCTGTGAGCAGTCACAAGATTTTTGTTATGCATTCCATTCTATTCTTCTTCTTTGTAGCCTTCTGGTCATTTTTTCCTCTCTGTTCTTTTAGTGTAGTTTTAATGTAGTATTTTAATAGAATATATAATAAATCAACCTTCTGAAATGGAGTCAAGCCTCGTGTCTCCACACCTGGTGTGTTCACCCCCACAAATTATCCATTTTTTTTTTAAGGCTGCAAAGTTAAACAGGTTGGGCCAGTTGTTGAGAGTTGAAGTGTTGACTATTTCTTGTTGATAGCTTCATGTTGCAATCACCTCTTATTAATAGTTTTTCTTCAATTACCTGTTAATGGTTAGAAATCAAGCGTAATTGTCCCCCTGCTGCTTCACCAGAGCCTGCAGGTAGCAGGGTAGAGGGGGTGACGTCAGAGCTAGTATGCAGATGAGAATGCATTTCACCAAAGTTTGCAATTTTACAGGAAAAGAAACCCTAAAAAAACAAGTCAACATGGAATTAAGAAACCTAAGTAATGTCTAAATGTGAGGAACTTAATCCAGTATCTGCTAAGATCCTTTTTACTCCTCACCCTAACCTGAAAGGATGTCAGCTAGAAAGAGGACCTGAAATGTTAGACCAAAAAAGCAGAATTCCCACTACTCCCTCGAGGACGGAAGCCCCAGCTCTGCCTGCATACCAGCGGACACAGCTGCATCATCCTCCTCCTTCGTGCCACTCCTGGGAGCAGCGGGGGTGCGGGCGACCTGTCGTTTCTCCCCAACCTGAGCTGAATATTTTAATAAAGGCATTATAAAGGAGAAAGATCTCCTGCCCTATTTATTACGCTGGTATTGTCCTTCATAGCAAGAAGCTTCAGATATCTGCATTTTCCTATGCCCTTTGTACCATGGCAGACGTTTCTTAAGTAAAAGGTTAAAATTCAACACATAATTCTACAATTTAAAATTTAAATGCTTAGTCCATATATCGCTAACTTAATTGAACCCCCCAAAACCTCCATTTCAACAGCAACCCCTGCCTGGCTTCTGCCTGCCCACACCGTGGGCATCCACGGCTCCTCCTGGGCATGGAGCTCAGTCAGTGCTGGTGCTGGGTGGGCTTTGCTGCTGCTGCCACCTGGACACTGGGGCGACCGCTTGTCCTAGGTTGCAGTGTAAAGATGTATTCTAATCCCATCCTCAACAGCTGCTGAAACCAGGAGGGGCATTGTTTCTTCCTTATCTCCTGTTAATGGGCCCATCAATGTCTTGCCACATGAGTCAGAGATAACTCCCTCCCAGAGCCATTTCTGTTTCATGGCTAATCAAGGACCCACAGCATGAGGCAGAATGATATCAGCCAACTGTGAGATGCTCTGCCCATGGGGGAGGAGCTAAGCATCCCCAGCTGGATATAATCTGGGTTTTGGGACACAACAAGCAGTCTTTCCACTGGATTCCCAGAGGAACATCTGCCCTTACCCACTGCTTTTCCAGAGGATGAGAGCTACCAGATGGTTTCTACAGGATCACCACTTCCAAAAGTCCATTTCATCTGGACTGCTACCACCACCCTAACTAGCAGGGTGTCAGCAGGCTGTATTCTGAGCCTGTCAGTGGTTTTTCTTTTGTATTATTGCATGTATTTTGGTTTTTTTTCCCTTTTCCTAATAAATTGTATTTCTGACTTGGAGTCTCTCACTGGTTTTGCTTTCAAACCACAACACAGATCCGTCTCTTTATTTGAACAGAGGAATTGGCCATTGCCTACCCTGCAAGCGGGGGGGGGGAGGGCGGGGAGGGTGGGGTGGGGTGTCACCTTCAGTGTTTCTTAGAGGGCAAGGCCAGAGGGCTCAGGGGCAGAGGAAGGGATGTGTTGGTCTCAGGAAGGGCTGGAAGGTGCTGGGTTGGTCCTGGGGTCTCTAGAGGAACTCGGGTTGGCTGGGATGGGACAGACAGAGAAAAAAAAAGGGATGAAGGCAGCTTGGGGAGGCCCATGGGGAGAGCAGGTGGCAGTGGGATCTATGGGGCAATAAGAGGCTTCCTCGTAGACTGTTGTTCTGGGGTCCTCTTCACAGAACACTTGAGAGGGCTGTCCAGGCTGTTCCTGCTGCTGGAGGAGCTGCTCACGCTGTCTGGCTGTGAGGTGCAGCCACCGTCTTCCAACTCCTGTCCCGAGGTGCTCCTGTGCAGAGAGGAGGTGGCTGAGGCCCCAGCTGCCAGTGGCACACAGGGACCCTCGTGCACAGCAGGGCCCAGAGCTGGCAAGGCTCCCCAGCACGGCTGGAGCTGCTGGCACAGCTGGGCCCCACTGGACAGCTGCCCCTCAAGGCCCCGGCCAGCAGGGCACGGCTCTGGGCAGGGTCCCTGGCCAGGAGCGGGCCCCAGAGCGCCTCTGCCTTTCAAGGGCAATCTCGGCCCTGCTCTTTCTCCTCCCCACCACCCTCTGCCTCTGCCCCGTGCCCCTGGGGCTGCTCTTGGCCAGGCAGCCTCAGTGGGAGCCAGCACTGGCTGCAGCCCCAGCGGGGCCCCCAGGACAAGGCCCAGCAATTGAGAGGCCAATGGAAGCACTGGGCAGCAGCCGAACCCTCAGCTGAGTTATTTGGACAATCATGGACTTGCCACAACCCCCTGCAGTCTCAATGGGAATGTTGCCTGACCACGTTAGACTTTCAAAAGAAGCTGTTTGAGGGGGAGAGCAACAAAACACTCACTGTTTTCTCTTCCAGGAATACCCGATTCCAAAGCAGTACAACATGAACGCAAGCCCCAAACAAAGCACGCTTGCCAGTAACAGTAGCCAGCAGCCTGTTCCCTGACAGAAACCCCTTCTGAGGCCATCCTGGGCATTGGGAACAGGTCTTGTGGTGCCGGCTGCATCTGTGGGAGAGATGGGGAGTGTGAGCCCGTGCTGTGCTGCACTGCTGAGATGGCAGCACGGTGGATACGGGCAGGACGTTCTCTGTTTCCCCCAGAGCTGGGGCCTGCAGGCACCTTGCCGGCCCTTGGCACAGGCTGTGCCAGCCAACAAAGCCCAGCAGGCCGGGAGGAGAGCCCGGGGGCAGCGCAGCTGCTTGGGCAGTGGCTGCTGCCAGGGACACGGGCCAAAGCCATCCCTGAGCAGCCACTGCCACCCCTGGCCCTCCCTGCCCCGTGACAGCTCCCCCAGCCCCAGGGGACAGGCTCAGGCCCTGTCAGGACCCAGCGCAGCCCCTGCCCAGTCGGGAGCCAGGGCTGGCTCTGGCCCTGGGCTGGCAGCAGGGCTCCCGCTCGGGGCTGCTCCTGTGCCTTGGGCCTCTGGGCACTCAGGGCCAGCTCCGCAGCAGCTCCAGCGCCAGGGACGTTGCTGCACCAGTCCCGTTTCCCCGGGGCTCTGAACCAGCTCCAGAGGCCTGGAAGCCCAGGCACCTCCAGCTTTGGCTGCTGCCGGGCCGGGCAAGGGCAGGCCCTGGGGGAAGAGCTCCTGCCACACAGCCCTGGCCAGGGCTGAGCCCGGCACAGCAATTACCTGCTGTGCCTGTGCCCGTGTCTGTCATTGCCTTCCTTCCTGCAGCTAGGGCTGCCAATGAGCCACTGCTTCTCCCTGGCTGTTCCTCCTCCTGAACAGCCTTTTGGTCCATCACTTGAAAAAGGAAAAAAGGGACAACAGGAACAAATGGAAATATTCCCCACTGGGGAGGTGGCACCTTCAGGAGGCAATGCTTGTCTAAGTCACAGGTAAAGATCAGGAAAAAGCCCAGGTAATTGGGGCTGGGCCAGTGCACTCCCTTGTGCAAACAGCTGCACTGCCTGATCTTCTCAGAGACTGGGAAATGGCAGGGGATCTCAGGCCCACGGTACAGTTGGGGCACCCTATCAGCTGATGCCAAATTCCATCCTGCAGAGGCTGGGGAGGAATTGCAGCCAGGCCAGGCTGGGAAACAGCCCTGCAGGGCGTGAAAGTAGCAGCGGGGCAGCGAGGCTGCCATGGATCCCTTCCTGCTGTGCCGGGCACGGCGTGTCCTGATGTGCAGCCAAAGCCCCCGGCTGCTGAGACCCAAGGGAAGCACGAGGGAAATGCACCCACCTTGTCCTCCGGGTGCTTCCTTCTGTGTTTCTCTCAGGAATTCATCTGCCTCATGAGACTTTTTGGCTGCAGTATCTTGGGTCTTTCCTTTTGGAGGACCTTAAGAGAAAGTGGTTCCATTTCCCAGGAATGGATCCCACAAGGGGAGGGCTCAGCCTGTGGGGTCAGCAGGGACACACTACTCACCCCTGCCATGGGAGCTGTGTTGGGGCCAAGCATCCAGCCCTGGAGCTGAAGAAGTCCTCCCTGCAGACACACCTGTAACTCAACAGCCACAGAACCTTCTGCCATCTCTGCTGATCTGCACGGGCACCACTGAGCCGCAGGAGCGGTGAGGGGATTGTGCAGGGCGAGGGCACACACATGCATGGTTCTGTGCTGGCACCTGCAGCAATGCCTCCGTGGCCAAGTTTGGGCTCTGAGCTGGCAGCTCTCCCAGGGGAAAGGCCTTGACCTACCCTCAGCATCTCCCAGAGCCTCCGTCCTGGATGTGGGGCCTTCACCAGCAGGTTCAGCTGCAAAGAAAGGCAGGACAGAAGAGCTCCTGTGGCACTGCAGGAGATCCTCAGGCTGCCCACAAAGCTCAGCCCCGGGGCACAGCCCTGGGCCCGGCCCCTTCCCTCTCTGCTCTTCTCTGTGTCTCCATAGAGCACATGGTAGGACACACTGGCATTGCACACGGGAAGAAGATTGAAAGCTAAATGCTCCTTCCTCCCACTGACAGCAATCCTGTGGGATCCCTCAGGGCTCCAGAAGGGAGCAGGGCAAGATTCTCAGAATCCCTCAGCCCTTCCATAATGTTAAGGGAAATGGCTTATGAGTGAGCTCTTGTCTCATTGACACTGATTATTCTGTCAAGAAAGCCACATGGAGGAATAGACTCCAGCATCCTCCAGGAATTTCAAGCCATTTTCCGGCAAGGCTTCAAAAAAATCAAAGTCATGATTCCAGTCTAGAAGGGAGCAGATATCAGAACGATATCAGTGGCATTCTAGGATCCCCTTCTGCCACAGGGAACTGGGCACTGCCAGGGGGTCGGCTAAGGCCATGGGAGCCAGATGGGAATGGACATGGCCAAAGGTGCACAGGGGCCTAGGGAGCTCTGGGCTGGCTCCTGGTCACTCTCCACACTCTTTCCCTGCCCTCAGCAACATCCCTGCTAGGGGTGGCTGGAGCACCACAGGGCCCCGGGGCTCTCTCCTTCACATACAAAAGAAATCCTCCCTAAAGCCCTGGGGAAAACGGCAGGAGGCATTGCCAGAGCTATCCCTCCCTCCCTCTGTCCCTCCTGCCCTCCTTCTGTGGGGACAGCTCCCACAGCCCAAGGGCAAACAGCCAGGCCCTCTCAGGACACACTGGAACCTTGCTCTCCCCCTCTGTCCTTTCCCCACCGTGGGCACCCCGTGCAGTCACTGCCAGGTTTCAGGACATGTCTCCCATGGAGGGACCCCAGCAGGACTGCTCAGTACCCGAGTGCCCTGAGCCTGCTCGGGATAATTCCCCTGGGCTGTGCTGCTCTAGTCCAGGCTGTGCCCGCACTGCCAAGCAGCAGAGAGGGCAGCTCAAGCCTCAGCAGGGCTCAGGCGCAGAGGCACAGCAATTACCTCCTGTGCCTGTGCCTTGTACAGCCTCCCTTCCTGCAGCAGAGGCTGGCACGGAACCACTGCTTCCTCTGGGAAGTGCTTCCATGTGCACAGGCTCTCCTTTCATTTCTGGAGAATGGGAAAGAGACAGCTGGATCAGATGGAAACATTCCTCACTGGAAATGGGGTAGGGGACAATTTCAGGAGGCATCACTTGTGAAAGGAATGGATAAGGATCAGAAAACACCCAGGATTTTAGGACAACCCAAGGCTGCTTCCTTCATCAAACAGCTCCAACATCTGATCTGCCTGGACACCAGGAAATTGTAGAGGATCTGAGGGTGGGCATGGAGTATGGTGCAATTAGGGCTGCCTATCAGCTGATGCCAAATTCCTTCCTGCAGAGGCTGGGCAGAAGCTGCAGCCAGGCCAGGCTGGGAAACAGCCCTGCAGGGTGTGAAAGCAGCAGCGGGGCAGCGAGGCTGCCATGGATCCCTTCCCGCTGTGCCGGGCACAGCGTGTCCAGATGTGCAGCCAAAGCCCCCGGCTGCTGAGTCCCAGGGACAGCACAAGGGAAATGCACCCACCTTGCTTTCTCTGCAGACGTTCCTTCAGCATTTGCCACATGATTTCTAATGGGTCCTGGAATTTCTTGCCTGCCATGTCTTTGGTCTCTCCTATCGTAGGACCTTAAGAGAAAGTAGTTCAATTTCCCAGGAATGGATCTCACAAAAGCAGGGCTCAGCCTGAGGGGTCAGCAGGGACACACTACTCACTCCTGTGATGGGAGCTGGCCTTTTGTGCAGCATCCAAGGTAGGAGTTGGTGAAGTCGTCCCTGCAGACACATCTGGAACACAACAGCCACAGAAGCTTCTGTCACCTGGTCCTGACCAGTCAGTCAAACATTACGCCTTGGTGGAACAGTGAGAACATACCTGCAGAATGCCCAGAGGGTTTCACAACTTCATAGCGCCAGGCTAACGGAGAATCCTTCCCAGCATCCCAGTCTGGAAGAAAACCAAGATGAGAACTGTTTCCATTGTGTGCCAGGGCTGGCTCTGGCCCTGGGCTGGCAGCAGGGCTCCTGCTCGGGGCTGCTCCTGTGCCTTGGGCCTCTGGGCACTCAGGGCCAACTCCGCAGCAGCTGCAGCGCGAGGGACGTTGCTGCACCAGTCCCGTTTCCCAGGGCTCTGAACGAGCTCCTGAGGCCTGGAAGCCCAGGCACCTCCAGCTTTGGCTGCTGCCGGGCCGGGCAAGGGCAGGCCCTGGGGGAAGAGCTGCTGCCACACAGCCCCGGCCAGGGCTGAGCCCAGCACAGCAATTACCTGCTGTGCCTGTGCCCGTGTCTGGCATTGCCTTCTTTCCTGCAGCAGAGGCTGGCACTGAAGATGGAGTGCTTCCTTCAAGAAATGCCACCTTCCACTGAAGCACTATGTCCATCTCTTGACAAAGGAAGGGAAACAGCTGCATCAGATGGGGCTGTTCCCAGTTGGGTGGTGGTATCTGAGGTAATATTTGTGAAATTTATGGAGCAGGAAAATGGGCAGGTTACAGTGGCATGATGTGAGCACTTCCACCTCCAAACAGCCACCCTTTCCTAATCTGTAGGGCTGGATATAGTGGGGGATCTCAGGGTGTGTTACAGTTTGGGCTGCCTGTCAGCTGATGCCAAATGCCTTCCTGCAGAGGCTGGGGAGGAAGTGCAGCCAGGCCAGGCTGGGAAACAGCCCTGCAGGGTGTGAAAGCAGCAGCGGGGCAGCGAGGCTGCCATGGATCCCTTCCTGCTGTGCCGGGCACGGCGAGTCCAGATGTGCAGCCAAAGCCCCCGGCTGCTGAGTCCCAGGGACAGCATGAGGGAAATGCACCCACCTTGTCTTGTCTGCAGGAGTTCCTTCAGCTCTTGCCTCATCTGTTTGGATGGTTCCAGGGATATCTTATCTGTTGTATCTTGGATTTTCCCTGTTGGAGTAACTTAGAGTAAAATATTTCCATTTCCCAGGAATGGATCCTACAAAACCAGGGATCAGCATGTGCGGTCAGCAGGACACACTACTCACCACTCTGATGGGAGCTGGGCTTTTGTGCAGCTTCCAAGGTAGGAGCTGGAGAAGTCCTCCCTGTAGACACATCTGTAACACAACAGCCACAGAAGCTTCTGTCACCTGGTTCATGCCCAGTTGTCTACAATTCTTCCTTGGTGGCACACTGAGAACATACCTGCAGGAGGCTCCAAGGGCTTGGAAACTTTATTCATCCAAGCTAATGGAGAAGCCTTCCCGGCAACCTCATCTAGAACGGAGCACAGATGAGAACACTTTCCAGGGTGTGCTGGGATCCCTTTCTGCCACAGGGAACTGGGCACTGCAAGGGTAAAGCTGTGGGAGCCAGATGTGAACAGAGACATGGCCAAAGGTGCACAGGGTCCTGGGGAGCTCTGGGCTGGCTCCTGGTCACTCTCCACACTCTTTCCCTGCCCTCAGCAACATCCCTGGGAGGGGTGGCTGGAGAAATGCAGGGCCCTGGGACTCTCTCCCTCATACACAGAAGAAATCCTCCCTGAAGCCCTCGGGAAAACTGCAGCAGGCAGTGCCACAGCTATGCCTCCCTCCCTCCCTCCCTCCCTCCCTCCCTCCCTCCCTCCCTCCCTCCCTCCCTCCCTCCCTCCCTCCCTCCCTCCCTCCCTCCCTCCCTCCCTCCCTCCCTCCCTCCCGCCCTCCTTCTGCTGGGACAGCTCCCAGATCCCAAGGGCAAACAGCCAGGTCCTCTCAGGACACACTGGAGCCTTGCTCTCCCCCTCTGTCCTTTCCCCACCGTGGGCACCCCGTGCAGTCGCTGCCAGGTTTCAGGACATGTCTCCCAAGGAGGGACCCCAGCAGGACTGCTCAGTACCCAAGTGCCCTGAGCCTGTTGGGGATAATTCCCCTGGGCTGTGCCGCTCTAGTCCAGGCTGTGCCCGCACTGCCAAGCAGCAGAGAGGGCAGCTCAAGCCTCAGCAGGGCTCAATCCCAGAGGCACAGCGATTACCTCCTGGGCCTGGGTCTGGCATGGCCTCTCTTCCTGCAGCAGAGGCTGGCATGGAACCACTGCTTCCTCTGGGTAATGCTTCCATGTGCACAGGCTCTCCTTTCATTTCTGGAAAAAGGAAAAGGCACAGCTGGATCAGATGGAAACATTCCTCATTAGGAATGGGCCATGGATCCCTTCCCGCTGTGCCGGGACAGTCTCATCCAGATGTGTAGCCAAAGCCCCC
The DNA here is from genome assembly GCF_036417665.1 of Passer domesticus. Lineage (NCBI taxonomy): Eukaryota > Metazoa > Chordata > Aves > Passeriformes > Passeridae > Passer > Passer domesticus. The sequence goes on along the minus strand of NW_026990160.1, from coordinate 729,976 downwards.
GGCTGCTGAGTCCCAGGGGAAGCATGAGGAAAATGCACCCACCTTGTCCTCCCTGCCACATTTCCTTCAGCTCTTGCTTCGTCTGTTTGGGGGGTTCCAGGGATATCTGGTCTGTTCTGTCTTGGATCTTCCCTGTTGGAGAACCTTAGAGAAAAATATTTCCATTTCCCAGGAATGGATCCCACAAAAGCAGAGCTCAACTTGTGTGGTCAGCAGGGACACACTACTCACCCCTGCCATGGGAGCTGGGTTGGGGCTGAGCATCCAGCGCTGGAGCTGGAGAAGTCCTCCCTGCAGACACACCTGTAACTCAACAGCCACAGAAGCTTCTGCCATCTCTGCTGATCTGCACGGGCACCACTGAGCTGCAGCAGCGGTGAGGGGATCGTGCAGGGCGAGGGCACACACGTGCATGGTTCTGTGCTGGCACCTGCAGCGCTGCCTCCGTGGCCAAGTTTGGGCTCTGAGCTGGCAGCTCTCCCAGGGGAAAGGCCTTGACCTACCCTCAGCATCTCCCAGAGCCTCAGTCCTGGATGTGGGACCTTCACCGGCAGGTTCAGCTGCAAAGAAAGGCAGGACAGAAGAGCTCCTGTGGCACTGCAGGAGATCCTCAGGCTGCCCACAAGGCTCAGCCCTGGGGCACAGCCCTGGCCCCGGCCCAGCCCCTTCTCTTTCTGCTCTTCTCTGTGGCTGCACAGAGCACACGGAAGGACACACTGGCATTGCACACGGGAGGAAGATTGAAAGCTAAATGCTCCTTCCTCCCACTGACAGTGATCCTGTGGGAGCCCTCAGGCCTCCAGAAGGGAGCAGGGCAAGGTTTCCAGATTCTTTCAACCTTAAGATTATGATAACATTAATGGTTTATAAGTGATCTTTTGTTGCATTGATCCTGATTATTCACTCAGGAAAGGCTGAATGAAAACTTGCCTCCAGCATCCTCTAGGAACTTCAAACCATCATTCATCAGGACTTCCTGAGAACCCATGTCACAATTCCAGTCTAGAAGGGAGCAGAGATCAGAAACATTTCCATGGTGTGCTGGGATCCCCTTCTGCCACAGGGAACTGGGCACTGCAGGGGTCTTGGGTAAGGCTGTGGGAGCCAGATGGGAATGGACATGGCCAAAGCTGCACAGGGGCCTGGGGAGCTCTGGGCTGGCTCCTGGTCACTCTCCAACCTCTTTGCAGGCCCTTTGCAACATCTCTGGAGGGGTGGCTGGAGTAGCCCAGGGCCCGTGGGGTCTCTCTCCCTCCCACAGAGGAAACCCTCCCTAAAGCCCTGGGCAAAACCATTCCCAGCGCTTCCCAGGGAGCAGGGAGCGCTGTGCCGGGAAAGGGCAGCCAGGCTGCCGGCTCACCTGCTCGCCGCGCTTGCAGCGGAGCAGCCTGGGCAGCCCTGGCAGGCAGGGCTACGGCCAGGAGCAGCAGGAGTAGGAGGCGCAGAGCAAGGGCCATGGTGCCTTGTCCTCCGCCAGTCCCGCAGCTCTTGCTGCCACCGCTGTCCCGACACCGCTGTCCCAACGTCAGCACCGCTGCTGCCACCGCCGCTGCTGCCGCAACAGTTGTGCTCAGGGACTGACTGCTGGCTCCTTGTGCTGCTGTGCAACCACGGGTCTCTGGCACCTCTGGCACCTCTGTGACCTCAGGGCCTGCTGAGAGCTCAACCTGCTGTGACCCCAAAGCCCTGCTGTGACCTCATGGCCTCAGCTGTACCCCCAGAGTGTGCGCCCTTCCGCATGAATGGACTGCCCTGATTGTAAATGTTTTGCTTCATCAAAGGGCCATTGCTCAGCAAAAACTTTGTTTTGCCTGCTAACATTGCTGGTCAGGCTGCATCCCTCAAGATGCTCTTGATTGTTGCAGTTCAAATTTATTGTATTGATTCCATTTCAAGTCTTGTTTAAGGGCTCTGTTGTGCCCCCATGTTTTTCCTGAGTTGGTTCACCTGTGGGTTTTTCCCTCGCTCCAAACTGTCCCTCATGCCCTTCCCCACCCCTTGTTCCAGCTCTTTCCCTGCCTGTCAAGGCAACCCAGCCCCTTGGTTCCCAAACCTTTGGGCTAATCCCTGATTGCAACTCCCCTTTGGAATTCCCCTACTCCTGGAAGCCCCATTGGCCCTTGTGACCCATCCTCTCCACCCTCCTACCCCAACTGGCCCCAGACACTTGATGTAATCCCCTCACTCCTCTCCTGAGGATTCCCTATTGGTTCATTGTTTGCATCCACCCCATGACTTGTATGTGTACAAAACCCCTTGGGCAGTACAGCTAGGGGCTTCTCATCCTGTTCTCTTCACCTGGACTAAGCTGTTCCTTGCGGAACCTGAAGACGGGACGCCTCCTCCTTTCTCCTGTGCCTCGTCCCTGTCGTGGCTTGTGTCTGGCACTGGAGAGCAAGTGGCACTAAAGGTTCTGCCTCTGGTAAATCCCCATAGCGAGGCAGTTCCCGACTCCTGCCGTAGTGCCGGAGTTCTAAGAGCTAGCCCAGGTTCCAGCACTCACTTCACTAATGTACCGAATACCCCTTCTTCAGTGCCTGCTCTGGTGCTCTGCCAGCTCACACAGCAGAGTGTGATTCACATACTGCAGCCCAGAGTTAGGTTGTTGCAACATTGAAATGGGTGTGGTTGGCAGGATCCCCGGGCATAAATCACTACAGAACTAAAGCAAATGTGTGCACTGTCCCAGGCTGGACTTGAATAGACACAGGAATTGTGGAAAGATGAGGACAAGATAGCAGAGAACAATGGAAAAACCAGCTGAAAATGAGGACATGCTAAAGGAGTTATTTGTGCACAATTGGGGGTATATTTTTCTTGGGTGCAAAGCAAAATGAAAAGCTCCTAAATGCCCAAAAGATGAGAACTGTGTGTGGTAAATAGGTATGATTCATGCTGACAAAATTGAAACAGTAATCAATATTGATAAAGTAATTAATATTTGGAAACAATAAAACAGTTAAAGGTGTAATATCAAGCAAGAAAGGGAGAGGAGGGGTTCCCCCCTCTCCCCACCGTTCTCCTGCAGATGTTCAGAACAGGAGGAAGCAAGAGATAACTATGACTAAATTTAGTTGGAAGAGAGGAGAATTTGGTTGGACAGCAGGCAAATGTTGATTATACGAGATCCACTGCTTTAATGTTAGAACACAATATTGGCTTATACTGTAGCATCTTGGTGCGCGTGTGTAATCCAAAAGGTGAACTACAGGACATGGAGGAAGAGGAGAGGTCTTCCTCAAAGAAGATCCCCAAAGAGTGGTACAACTTACTTAAAGAAGTGTGGAGCATGCGTGGTAAAGGTGATGATGAGGGCAGTGATACAAGTGTGACGAATCGAAAATGGGAGGAGATGGTAATGACATACAGCATAAAAAGGGGAATTTTGGCTTGACACGCTAGTACGTGAGGTGACAGGGGTCCAAAAGCCCTGCATTCCGTACCTCACGCATACCCCGCATGGTTATTTTTGCTCATACGCTATTATCAGGACCAAATTATTCGCAATTTAAACCAAAATATATAGTCAGTGTTTCGAGTGTATTCAATGGTGTATATATATTAAGTTACATAATTAAAAGTGGTGATACATTTAATTTTTTTGATTGGATAATTGGGCAAATATAACATGTGGAATGTCCTCCACAGCAGAGTGTCAGACCTCAGGATCTTTTTAAACAATTTTATCAAGGTGGAACTGTGGCGGCTTCAGCTGGTGCCTCTGGGGGACCTTGAACAAAGAACCCCTGAGCTTTTCTACCTTCCCAGGTGAAGTGTGATAGTCTGAGGTCTTCCTGCTGTGTCCGAGTACCGGGCCACTGGCTGGCACCACAGGTCCCCAGACCCTCTGCTGAGGGTCTCCTACAGTCAAGTTTAGTCTGTCACATTTGGCTTTTCTCTCTGATCCACCACCAGGACCAAAGATCACACGGTCGTGAGGATGTAAAAATGCCTGTTCCTTCTGGAACATTGCTGTTGTGTGACAGCCGTGCAGGCAGAGCGGGCAGCTGTAGGGATACTGACTCGCTTCCCTGGTCCCAGCCGTGCTGCATCCATCGAGCTGCTGGGTGTTGGTGCTCGCTGGGACGCGGCCCGGCCCGGCACCACGGGAGTTAGGAAGGGTCTTGAAGGAATTCCCACGCGTTAAAGCAGACGATTTAGCCTGGGATTTTAAGTTGTTTCTCAGTTAACCTTGTAAAAGGCCAAAACAAGTCTCCTATGAATTCTGTCCCTGTCAAGTTCAGTTCTGCCCCAAAAGCCCCTCAGCATTCTCAGGGCAGTGGCAGGAGCCGGGTGCTGGCCCGGAGCCCCGCTGGCCGGGGAGAGCACGGCCCAGAGCGAGCCCCTGCTGCCCGGGATGGCCACAGGCCCGGGGGAGCCGGGCGGGCAACGCCAGGGCCCAGTCCAGGGCTCCTGGGGCTCCTCTGGCATCTGTTCCGTCTCCTCGGGCGCTGAGCGGTGCCCGTCCCGCGGGGCTGTCTGTGCCCGGCCCCAAAAGAGGCAGGGCCGGGGCTGTGGCCCCTGGGCTGGCGGTGCCGCCTGCCCGGCGCTCAGCACCGCCCGTGCCGTGTCAGTGCAGCGTGACCCGGCGGGGCAGCTCCGCCTCGGCGCTTCGCCACCGCCATCCCGGCACGGCGGCTGGCCCTGGGCCGCGGCAGCCCCGAGCCGCACGGGCCCGGGAGGGACTGCCGGAGGTCCCCGTCCCCTGCGTGCCTCAGCAGACACTCCAGCCCCACTGCGTGCAGCAGGAGGGACACAAAGCACCTGCACGCTTACGAGAGTCCACAGCCCTTTCTACATGTGAAATGAGACCCCAGAACCGTGACATGTGCCTCAGGAGAGATCCCAACACCCTGCACACCTTGGGAGAGATCCCAAACCCTCTGCATGCCTCACACAGGATTCCAAATCCCTTGCATGACTTGAAGTGGACCCCAGTGCCCTCCATGCCTCAGAGGAAACCTAAAATATCCCTGGGTGTGTCACAAGGGACCCCAGCCCCTCGTGCAGCTTAGGGGGACTCCAAAGCCCCCACGTGCCCTACAGGGAAGTCCAGGCCAGCTATGCCGTGTGTTTCGACCTGGAAATCAAGCCTGGTTGCACCTGGGTTGTTGTGTCTCTGGGGCTGCTCACCAGCCATGTCGGACCCGGAGGCCACACAGCCCTTCCCTTCCCTTCCCTTCCCTTCCCTTCCCTTCCCTTCCCTTCCCTTCCCTTCCCTTCCCTTCCCTTCCCTTCCCTTCCCTTCCCTTCCCTTCCCTTCCCTTCCCTTCCCTTCCCTTCCCTTCCCTTCCCTTCCCTTCCCTTCCCTTCCCTTCCCTTCCCTTCCCTTCCCTTCCCTTCCCTTCCCTTCCCTTCCCTTCCCTTCCCTTCCCTTCCCTTCCCTTCCCTTCCCTTCCCTTCCCTTCCCTTCCCTTCCCTTCCCTTCCCTTCCCTTCCCTTCCCTTCCCTTCCCTTCCCTTCCCTTCCCTTCCCTTCCCTTCCCTTCCCTTCCCTTCCCTTCCCTTCCCTTCCCTTCCCTTCCCTTCCCTTCCCTTCCCTTCCCTTCCCTTCCCTTCCCTTCCCTTCCCTTCCCTTCCCTTCCCTTCCCTTCCTTCTGGCCCTCGCTGAGAGCAGCAGACCCTGTGCAGCACCCTGGATTGGTGACAGCCCAACAATTAGGTCCTATCAAGTGTGTGTTAATTAGGGAGGAGCTTTGTTTTGCCTGCTGACATTGCTGGTCAGGCTGTGTCCCTGGAGATACTCTTGATAGCTTCCCTCTTTTCCTGGGCATGGCACTGGAGGAGGTCTGGGCCCAGATGATCCCACGGAAGGAAATGTCCCTCAGCCCAGGGACGCTCAGCATGGGCTGCCCCATCCCCTCGGGGCCCCACCGCTGGTCACAGTGAAGCCATCTGCAGAATAAATAGACTCCACTGTTGCCCTGGTTTTTAATGTTCTGTCCTGGATTAGGGTCAATCTGGGAGAAAACCTCCAAAGGGGCCCCCCAGAAAGGAAACCCACATGGCCCCTTCCCCCCAGCGGTTCGGGAAGGATTCCTTGGAGAGAAGTGGAAAGAACCTGTTTATTTGACAGGCAAAACACCCCCAGCACACAAAATGAACAATACCAGATGACAATGCTTTCACCGATCTGAAAAGGATGACAAATTCAGAAAGTCTTTCCTGGCAGTGGTGGCTCTGTTGTCGCTCCCTCCGGCGCTGGGGATAGCTGCTGCAGCCACAGGATGCAAACTCTCGGTGTTTCCCAGGTCCCAGTCTGGAGCAGGTGTGAGTGGTTCCAAAAAGGGAAAGGAAAAACAGTCCAGGGAAAAATCTGGACTGCTTAGCTAAACTGACTAACAAGCAGAAGCCAAAAAGCAAAAGCAAAGCAGGAGCAGAGCAGAAGCAAGAGCAAAGCAAGCAACAGAAAGCAAAGCAAAAAGCAAAAGCTGCACTATGTACTGCGCCGTCTGTCTGTCCTGCCAGCCGTGGGGGAGCAGGCTGATAACAAACCAAAACAAACCTTGCTCTTCAGAGCCAGTCGTGAAGGCACAGTATGTGATATCCAGCATTAACAGAACACACGACTGGGGATGCAAGCATCATCACCTCACCCTAGGACAAGTTCTTCTTCTAAGCCTTCTGATGTTTACATTCTTGTAACAAACTTTCTCACGCACTTTAGGTAAATAACTTATTGTTATGCATTCTTTTCTGCAGGAGGAGAAATTTGATGGACTGTTGGTTTGTCCAGTGTCATTGGAGAGGTGGCACTTTCACCCTCCAATCCACTGTCACTTTTGGAAATCTGTAAATGTTGGAGTCAGAAATTCAACTGCCCTCTTTTTTACCTTGGAGAGATGCGTGTCTGTGTTGTTTTATTTCATGTCCTATAGTGACACTCCACAACCTGATGTAGTTATAAAGTGGGGATGCATGTCAGGGCCTGGCACAGGCGAGATGGCTCTTGTGAAAACTTGTGCCCCGAGCCCTGGTCCGAGCCACATCTTTGTTCACAAACCTGTTCCATATGCAATGCATTACACAATCTCTTCATGCACATTCAACCCCTGGCCCCGCCTGTCCTCCCCTCACATGGCGATGAGATCCACGCCCTTCTGGGCACACGTTGTTTCCTGTGGTGGTCACACTGGGGTCTTTGGTGGTCTCTGAGGCCGAAGGCTGTGGTCTTGCTCATGACTGAACTTTTGAACTTTTCTCCTGTGTGCGTGCACTGTGGTCCTTTGGTGCTTATCTGAGTACGTCTGTTGGTTTGGATCAGCTTGGAGACAGAGGAGCTCCTTAGTCTAGGCTTCTTGCATTCCCTGGTCTTCTCCTGGTGTTATGAGTAAAAAAGTCATCTGTAGCTATGATATTTTATTAAAAATCCTTTCCTAGGATTTTTCCCCTTCTGAGGAGCTGAGGGCCTCAGGAAAGAAATGTAAACAATAATTATCTGCTGCTGCTGTGGAATGCAACAGGTGCATCTTCCATTGGTCCATGTGCATTGTTTTCACTTGATGACCAATCACAGCCAACTGTGTTGAGCCTGTGAGCAGTCACAAGATTTTTGTTATGCATTCCATTCTATTCTTCTTCTTTGTAGCCTTCTGGTCATTTTTTCCTCTCTGTTCTTTTAGTGTAGTTTTAATGTAGTATTTTAATAGAATATATAATAAATCAACCTTCTGAAATGGAGTCAAGCCTCGTGTCTCCACACCTGGTGTGTTCACCCCCACAAATTATCCATTTTTTTTTTAAGGCTGCAAAGTTAAACAGGTTGGGCCAGTTGTTGAGAGTTGAAGTGTTGACTATTTCTTGTTGATAGCTTCATGTTGCAATCACCTCTTATTAATAGTTTTTCTTCAATTACCTGTTAATGGTTAGAAATCAAGGGTAATTGTCCCCCTGCTGCTTCACCAGAGCCTGCAGGTAGCAGGGTAGAGGGGGTGACGTCAGAGCTAGTATGCAGATGAGAATGCATTTCACCAAAGTTTGCAATTTTACAGGAAAAGAAACCCTAAAAAAACAAGTCAACATGGAATTAAGAAACCTAAGTAATGTCTAAATGTGAGGAACTTAATCCAGTATCTGCTAAGATCCTTTTTACTCCTCACCCTAACCTGAAAGGATGTCAGCTAGAAAGAGGACCTGAAATGTTAGACCAAAAAAGCAGAATTCCCACTACTCCCTCGAGGACGGAAGCCCCAGCTCTGCCTGCATACCAGCGGACACAGCTGCATCATCCTCCTCCTTCGTGCCACTCCTGGGAGCAGCGGGGGTGCGGGCGACCTGTCGTTTCTCCCCAACCTGAGCTGAATATTTTAATAAAGGCATTATAAAGGAGAAAGATCTCCTGCCCTATTTATTACGCTGGTATTGTCCTTCATAGCAAGAAGCTTCAGATATCTGCATTTTCCTATGCCCTTTGTACCATGGCAGACGTTTCTTAAGTAAAAGGTTAAAATTCAACACATAATTCTACAATTTAAAATTTAAATGCTTAGTCCATATATCGCTAACTTAATTGAACCCCCCAAAACCTCCATTTCAACAGCAACCCCTGCCTGGCTTCTGCCTGCCCACACCGTGGGCATCCACGGCTCCTCCTGGGCATGGAGCTCAGTCAGTGCTGGTGCTGGGTGGGCTTTGCTGCTGCTGCCACCTGGACACTGGGGCGACCGCTTGTCCTAGGTTGCAGTGTAAAGATGTATTCTAATCCCATCCTCAACAGCTGCTGAAACCAGGAGGGGCATTGTTTCTTCCTTATCTCCTGTTAATGGGCCCATCAATGTCTTGCCACATGAGTCAGAGATAACTCCCTCCCAGAGCCATTTCTGTTTCATGGCTAATCAAGGACCCACAGCATGAGGCAGAATGATATCAGCCAACTGTGAGATGCTCTGCCCATGGGGGAGGAGCTAAGCATCCCCAGCTGGATATAATCTGGGTTTTGGGACACAACAAGCAGTCTTTCCACTGGATTCCCAGAGGAACATCTGCCCTTACCCACTGCTTTTCCAGAGGATGAGAGCTAAAAGATGGTTTCTACAGGATCACCACTTCCAAAAGTCCATTTCATCTGGACTGCTACCACCACCCTAACTAGCAGGGTGTCAGCAGGCTGTATTCTGAGCCTGTCAGTGGTTTTTCTTTTGTATTATTGCATGTATTTTGGTTTTTTTTCCCTTTTCCTAATAAATTGTATTTCTGACTTGGAGTCTCTCACTGGTTTTGCTTTCAAACCACAACACAGATCCGTCTCTTTATTTGAACAGAGGAATTGGCCATTGCCTACCCTGCAAGCGGGGGGGGGGAGGGCGGGGAGGGTGGGGTGGGGTGTCACCTTCAGTGTTTCTTAGAGGGCAAGGCCAGAGGGCTCAGGGGCAGAGGAAGGGATGTGTTGGTCTCAGGAAGGGCTGGAAGGTGCTGGGTTGGTCCTGGGGTCTCTAGAGGAACTCGGGTTGGCTGGGATGGGACAGACAGAGAAAAAAAAAGGGATGAAGGCAGCTTGGGGAGGCCCATGGGGAGAGCAGGTGGCAGTGGGATCTATGGGGCAATAAGAGGCTTCCTCGTAGACTGTTGTTCTGGGGTCCTCTTCACAGAACACTTGAGAGGGCTGTCCAGGCTGTTCCTGCTGCTGGAGGAGCTGCTCACGCTGTCTGGCTGTGAGGTGCAGCCACCGTCTTCCAACTCCTGTCCCGAGGTGCTCCTGTGCAGAGAGGAGGTGGCTGAGGCCCCAGCTGCCAGTGGCACACAGGGACCCTCGTGCACAGCAGGGCCCAGAGCTGGCAAGGCTCCCCAGCACGGCTGGAGCTGCTGGCACAGCTGGGCCCCACTGGACAGCTGCCCCTCAAGGCCCCGGCCAGCAGGGCACGGCTCTGGGCAGGGTCCCTGGCCAGGAGCGGGCCCCAGAGCGCCTCTGCCTTTCAAGGGCAATCTCGGCCCTGCTCTTTCTCCTCCCCACCACCCTCTGCCTCTGCCCCGTGCCCCTGGGGCTGCTCTTGGCCAGGCAGCCTCAGTGGGAGCCAGCACTGGCTGCAGCCCCAGCGGGGCCCCCAGGACAAGGCCCAGCAATTGAGAGGCCAATGGAAGCACTGGGCAGCAGCCGAACCCTCAGCTGAGTTATTTGGACAATCATGGACTTGCCACAACCCCCTGCAGTCTCAATGGGAATGTTGCCTGACCACGTTAGACTTTCAAAAGAAGCTGTTTGAGGGGGAGAGCAACAAAACACTCACTGTTTTCTCTTCCAGGAATACCCGATTCCAAAGCAGTACAACATGAACGCAAGCCCCAAACAAAGCACGCTTGCCAGTAACAGTAGCCAGCAGCCTGTTCCCTGACAGAAACCCCTTCTGAGGCCATCCTGGGCATTGGGAACAGGTCTTGTGGTGCCGGCTGCATCTGTGGGAGAGATGGGGAGTGTGAGCCCGTGCTGTGCTGCACTGCTGAGATGGCAGCACGGTGGATACGGGCAGGACGTTCTCTGTTTCCCCCAGAGCTGGGGCCTGCAGGCACCTTGCCGGCCCTTGGCACAGGCTGTGCCAGCCAACAAAGCCCAGCAGGCCGGGAGGAGAGCCCGGGGGCAGCGCAGCTGCTTGGGCAGTGGCTGCTGCCAGGGACAGGGGCCAAAGCCATCCCTGAGCAGCCACTGCCACCCCTGGCCCTCCCTGCCCCGTGACAGCTCCCCCAGCCCCAGGGGACAGGCTCAGGCCCTGTCAGGACCCAGCGCAGCCCCTGCCCAGTCGGGAGCCAGGGCTGGCTCTGGCCCTGGGCTGGCAGCAGGGCTCCCGCTCGGGGCTGCTCCTGTGCCTTGGGCCTCTGGGCACTCAGGGCCAGCTCCGCAGCAGCTCCAGCGCCAGGGACGTTGCTGCACCAGTCCCGTTTCCCCGGGGCTCTGAACCAGCTCCAGAGGCCTGGAAGCCCAGGCACCTCCAGCTTTGGCTGCTGCCGGGCCGGGCAAGGGCAGGCCCTGGGGGAAGAGCTCCTGCCACACAGCCCTGGCCAGGGCTGAGCCCGGCACAGCAATTACCTGCTGTGCCTGTGCCCGTGTCTGTCATTGCCTTCCTTCCTGCAGCTAGGGCTGCCAATGAGCCACTGCTTCTCCCTGGCTGTTCCTCCTCCTGAACAGCCTTTTGGTCCATCACTTGAAAAAGGAAAAAAGGGACAACAGGAACAAATGGAAATATTCCCCACTGGGGAGGTGGCACCTTCAGGAGGCAATGCTTGTCTAAGTCACAGGTAAAGATCAGGAAAAAGCCCAGGTAATTGGGGCTGGGCCAGTGCACTCCCTTGTGCAAACAGCTGCACTGCCTGATCTTCTCAGAGACTGGGAAATGGCAGGGGATCTCAGGCCCACGGTACAGTTGGGGCACCCTATCAGCTGATGCCAAATTCCATCCTGCAGAGGCTGGGGAGGAATTGCAGCCAGGCCAGGCTGGGAAACAGCCCTGCAGGGCGTGAAAGTAGCAGCGGGGCAGCGAGGCTGCCATGGATCCCTTCCTGCTGTGCCGGGCACGGCGTGTCCTGATGTGCAGCCAAAGCCCCCGGCTGCTGAGACCCAAGGGAAGCACGAGGGAAATGCACCCACCTTGTCCTCCGGGTGCTTCCTTCTGTGTTTCTCTCAGGAATTCATCTGCCTCATGAGACTTTTTGGCTGCAGTATCTTGGGTCTTTCCTTTTGGAGGACCTTAAGAGAAAGTGGTTCCATTTCCCAGGAATGGATCCCACAAGGGGAGGGCTCAGCCTGTGGGGTCAGCAGGGACACACTACTCACCCCTGCCATGGGAGCTGTGTTGGGGCCAAGCATCCAGCCCTGGAGCTGAAGAAGTCCTCCCTGCAGACACACCTGTAACTCAACAGCCACAGAACCTTCTGCCATCTCTGCTGATCTGCACGGGCACCACTGAGCCGCAGGAGCGGTGAGGGGATTGTGCAGGGCGAGGGCACACACATGCATGGTTCTGTGCTGGCACCTGCAGCAATGCCTCCGTGGCCAAGTTTGGGCTCTGAGCTGGCAGCTCTCCCAGGGGAAAGGCCTTGACCTACCCTCAGCATCTCCCAGAGCCTCCGTCCTGGATGTGGGGCCTTCACCAGCAGGTTCAGCTGCAAAGAAAGGCAGGACAGAAGAGCTCCTGTGGCACTGCAGGAGATCCTCAGGCTGCCCACAAAGCTCAGCCCCGGGGCACAGCCCTGGGCCCGGCCCCTTCCCTCTCTGCTCTTCTCTGTGTCTCCATAGAGCACATGGTAGGACACACTGGCATTGCACACGGGAAGAAGATTGAAAGCTAAATGCTCCTTCCTCCCACTGACAGCAATCCTGTGGGATCCCTCAGGGCTCCAGAAGGGAGCAGGGCAAGATTCTCAGAATCCCTCAGCCCTTCCATAATGTTAAGGGAAATGGCTTATGAGTGAGCTCTTGTCTCATTGACACTGATTATTCTGTCAAGAAAGCCACATGGAGGAATAGACTCCAGCATCCTCCAGGAATTTCAAGCCATTTTCCGGCAAGGCTTCAAAAAAATCAAAGTCATGATTCCAGTCTAGAAGGGAGCAGATATCAGAACGATATCAGTGGCATTCTAGGATCCCCTTCTGCCACAGGGAACTGGGCACTGCCAGGGGGTCGGCTAAGGCCATGGGAGCCAGATGGGAATGGACATGGCCAAAGGTGCACAGGGGCCTAGGGAGCTCTGGGCTGGCTCCTGGTCACTCTCCACACTCTTTCCCTGCCCTCAGCAACATCCCTGCTAGGGGTGGCTGGAGCACCACAGGGCCCCGGGGCTCTCTCCTTCACATACAAAAGAAATCCTCCCTAAAGCCCTGGGGAAAACGGCAGGAGGCATTGCCAGAGCTATCCCTCCCTCCCTCTGTCCCTCCTGCCCTCCTTCTGTGGGGACAGCTCCCACAGCCCAAGGGCAAACAGCCAGGCCCTCTCAGGACACACTGGAACCTTGCTCTCCCCCTCTGTCCTTTCCCCACCGTGGGCACCCCGTGCAGTCACTGCCAGGTTTCAGGACATGTCTCCCATGGAGGGACCCCAGCAGGACTGCTCAGTACCCGAGTGCCCTGAGCCTGCTCGGGATAATTCCCCTGGGCTGTGCTGCTCTAGTCCAGGCTGTGCCCGCACTGCCAAGCAGCAGAGAGGGCAGCTCAAGCCTCAGCAGGGCTCAGGCGCAGAGGCACAGCAATTACCTCCTGTGCCTGTGCCTTGTACAGCCTCCCTTCCTGCAGCAGAGGCTGGCACGGAACCACTGCTTCCTCTGGGAAGTGCTTCCATGTGCACAGGCTCTCCTTTCATTTCTGGAGAATGGGAAAGAGACAGCTGGATCAGATGGAAACATTCCTCACTGGAAATGGGGTAGGGGACAATTTCAGGAGGCATCACTTGTGAAAGGAATGGATAAGGATCAGAAAACACCCAGGATTTTAGGACAACCCAAGGCTGCTTCCTTCATCAAACAGCTCCAACATCTGATCTGCCTGGACACCAGGAAATTGTAGAGGATCTGAGGGTGGGCATGGAGTATGGTGCAATTAGGGCTGCCTATCAGCTGATGCCAAATTCCTTCCTGCAGAGGCTGGGCAGAAGCTGCAGCCAGGCCAGGCTGGGAAACAGCCCTGCAGGGTGTGAAAGCAGCAGCGGGGCAGCGAGGCTGCCATGGATCCCTTCCCGCTGTGCCGGGCACAGCGTGTCCAGATGTGCAGCCAAAGCCCCCGGCTGCTGAGTCCCAGGGACAGCACAAGGGAAATGCACCCACCTTGCTTTCTCTGCAGACGTTCCTTCAGCATTTGCCACATGATTTCTAATGGGTCCTGGAATTTCTTGCCTGCCATGTCTTTGGTCTCTCCTATCGTAGGACCTTAAGAGAAAGTAGTTCAATTTCCCAGGAATGGATCTCACAAAAGCAGGGCTCAGCCTGAGGGGTCAGCAGGGACACACTACTCACTCCTGTGATGGGAGCTGGCCTTTTGTGCAGCATCCAAGGTAGGAGTTGGTGAAGTCGTCCCTGCAGACACATCTGGAACACAACAGCCACAGAAGCTTCTGTCACCTGGTCCTGACCAGTCAGTCAAACATTACGCCTTGGTGGAACAGTGAGAACATACCTGCAGAATGCCCAGAGGGTTTCACAACTTCATAGCGCCAGGCTAACGGAGAATCCTTCCCAGCATCCCAGTCTGGAAGAAAACCAAGATGAGAACTGTTTCCATTGTGTGCCAGGGCTGGCTCTGGCCCTGGGCTGGCAGCAGGGCTCCTGCTCGGGGCTGCTCCTGTGCCTTGGGCCTCTGGGCACTCAGGGCCAGCTCCGCAGCAGCTGCAGCGCGAGGGACGTTGCTGCACCAGTCCCGTTTCCCAGGGCTCTGAACGAGCTCCTGAGGCCTGGAAGCCCAGGCACCTCCAGCTTTGGCTGCTGCCGGGCCGGGCAAGGGCAGGCCCTGGGGGAAGAGCTGCTGCCACACAGCCCCGGCCAGGGCTGAGCCCAGCACAGCAATTACCTGCTGTGCCTGTGCCCGTGTCTGGCATTGCCTTCTTTCCTGCAGCAGAGGCTGGCACTGAAGATGGAGTGCTTCCTTCAAGAAATGCCACCTTCCACTGAAGCACTATGTCCATCTCTTGACAAAGGAAGGGAAACAGCTGCATCAGATGGGGCTGTTCCCAGTTGGGTGGTGGTATCTGAGGTAATATTTGTGAAATTTATGGAGCAGGAAAATGGGCAGGTTACAGTGGCATGATGTGAGCACTTCCACCTCCAAACAGCCACCCTTTCCTAATCTGTAGGGCTGGATATAGTGGGGGATCTCAGGGTGTGTTACAGTTTGGGCTGCCTGTCAGCTGATGCCAAATGCCTTCCTGCAGAGGCTGGGGAGGAAGTGCAGCCAGGCCAGGCTGGGAAACAGCCCTGCAGGGTGTGAAAGCAGCAGCGGGGCAGCGAGGCTGCCATGGATCCCTTCCTGCTGTGCCGGGCACGGCGAGTCCAGATGTGCAGCCAAAGCCCCCGGCTGCTGAGTCCCAGGGACAGCATGAGGGAAATGCACCCACCTTGTCTTGTCTGCAGGAGTTCCTTCAGCTCTTGCCTCATCTGTTTGGATGGTTCCAGGGATATCTTATCTGTTGTATCTTGGATTTTCCCTGTTGGAGTAACTTAGAGTAAAATATTTCCATTTCCCAGGAATGGATCCTACAAAACCAGGGATCAGCATGTGCGGTCAGCAGGACACACTACTCACCACTCTGATGGGAGCTGGGCTTTTGTGCAGCTTCCAAGGTAGGAGCTGGAGAAGTCCTCCCTGTAGACACATCTGTAACACAACAGCCACAGAAGCTTCTGTCACCTGGTTCATGCCCAGTTGTCTACAATTCTTCCTTGGTGGCACACTGAGAACATACCTGCAGGAGGCTCCAAGGGCTTGGAAACTTTATTCATCCAAGCTAATGGAGAAGCCTTCCCGGCAACCTCATCTAGAACGGAGCACAGATGAGAACACTTTCCAGGGTGTGCTGGGATCCCTTTCTGCCACAGGGAACTGGGCACTGCAAGGGTAAAGCTGTGGGAGCCAGATGTGAACAGAGACATGGCCAAAGGTGCACAGGGTCCTGGGGAGCTCTGGGCTGGCTCCTGGTCACTCTCCACACTCTTTCCCTGCCCTCAGCAACATCCCTGGGAGGGGTGGCTGGAGAAATGCAGGGCCCTGGGACTCTCTCCCTCATACACAGAAGAAATCCTCCCTGAAGCCCTCGGGAAAACTGCAGCAGGCAGTGCCACAGCTATGCCTCCCTCCCTCCCTCCCTCCCTCCCTCCCTCCCTCCCTCCCTCCCTCCCTCCCTCCCTCCCTCCCTCCCTCCCTCCCTCCCTCCCTCCCTCCCGCCCTCCTTCTGCTGGGACAGCTCCCAGATCCCAAGGGCAAACAGCCAGGTCCTCTCAGGACACACTGGAGCCTTGCTCTCCCCCTCTGTCCTTTCCCCACCGTGGGCACCCCGTGCAGTCGCTGCCAGGTTTCAGGACATGTCTCCCAAGGAGGGACCCCAGCAGGACTGCTCAGTACCCAAGTGCCCTGAGCCTGTTGGGGATAATTCCCCTGGGCTGTGCCGCTCTAGTCCAGGCTGTGCCCGCACTGCCAAGCAGCAGAGAGGGCAGCTCAAGCCTCAGCAGGGCTCAATCCCAGAGGCACAGCGATTACCTCCTGGGCCTGGGTCTGGCATGGCCTCCCTTCCTGCAGCAGAGGCTGGCATGGAACCACTGCTTCCTCTGGGTAATGCTTCCATGTGCACAGGCTCTCCTTTCATTTCTGGAAAAAGGAAAAGGCACAGCTGGATCAGATGGAAACATTCCTCATTAGGAATGGGCCATGGATCCCTTCCCGCTGTGCCGGGACAGTCTCATCCAGATGTGTAGCCAAAGCCCCCGGCTGCTGAGTCCCAGGGGAAGCATGAGGAAAATGCACCCACCTTGTCCTCCCTGCCACATTTCCTTCAGCTCTTGCTTCGTCTGTTTGGGGGGTTCCAGGGATATCTGGTCTGTTCTGTCTTGGATCTTCCCTGTCGGAGAACCTTAGAGAAAAATATTTCCATTTCCCAGGAATGGATCCCACAAAAGCAGAGCTCAACTTGTGTGGTCAGCAGGGACACACTACTCACCCCTGCCATGGGAGCTGGGTTGGGGCTGAGCATCCAGCGCTGGAGCTGGAGAAGTCCTCCCTGCAGACACACCTGTAACTCAACAGCCACAGAAGCTTCTGCCATCTCTGCTGATCTGCACGGGCACCACTGAGCCGCAGGAGCGGTGAGGGGATCGTGCAGGGCGAGGGCACACACGTGCATGGTTCTGTGCTGGCACCTGCAGCGCTGCCTCCGTGGCCAAGTTTGGGCTCTGAGCTGGCAGCTCTCCCAGGGGAAAGGCCTTGACCTACCCTCAGCATCTCCCAGAGCCTCAGTCCTGGATGTGGGACCTTCACCGGCAGGTTCAGCTGCAAAGAAAGGCAGGACAGAAGAGCTCCTGTGGCACTGCAGGAGATCCTCAGGCTGCCCACAAGGCTCAGCCCTGGGGCACAGCCCTGGCCCCGGCCCAGCCCCTTCTCTTTCTGCTCTTCTCTGTGGCTGCACAGAGCACACGGAAGGACACACTGGCATTGCACACGGGAGGAAGATTGAAAGCTAAATGCTCCTTCCTCCCACTGACAGTGATCCTGTGGGAGCCCTCAGGCCTCCAGAAGGGAGCAGGGCAAGGTTTCCAGATTCTTTCAACCTTAAGATTATGATAACATTAATGGTTTATAAGTGATCTTTTGTTGCATTGATCCTGATTATTCACTCAGGAAAGGCTGAATGAAAACTTGCCTCCAGCATCCTCTAGGAACTTCAAACCATCATTCATCAGGACTTCCTGAGAACCCATGTCACAATTCCAGTCTAGAAGGGAGCAGAGATCAGAAACATTTCCATGGTGTGCTGGGATCCCCTTCTGCCACAGGGAACTGGGCACTGCAGGGGTCTTGGGTAAGGCTGTGGGAGCCAGATGGGAATGGACATGGCCAAAGCTGCACAGGGGCCTGGGGAGCTCTGGGCTGGCTCCTGGTCACTCTCCAACCTCTTTGCAGGCCCTTTGCAACATCTCTGGAGGGGTGGCTGGAGTAGCCCAGGGCCCGTGGGGTCTCTCTCCCTCCCACAGAGGAAACCCTCCCTAAAGCCCTGGGCAAAACCATTCCCAGCGCTTCCCAGGGAGCAGGGAGCGCTGTGCCGGGAAAGGGCAGCCAGGCTGCCGGCTCACCTGCTCGCCGCGCTTGCAGCGGAGCAGCCTGGGCAGCCCTGGCAGGCAGGGCTACGGCCAGGAGCAGCAGGAGTAGGAGGCGCAGAGCAAGGGCCATGGTGCCTTGTCCTCCGCCAGTCCCGCAGCTCTTGCTGCCACCGCTGTCCCGACACCGCTGTCCCAACGTCAGCACCGCTGCTGCCACCGCCGCTGCTGCCGCAACAGTTGTGCTCAGGGACTGACTGCTGGCTCCTTGTGCTGCTGTGCAACCACGGGTCTCTGGCACCTCTGGCACCTCTGTGACCTCAGGGCCTGCTGAGAGCTCAACCTGCTGTGACCCCAAAGCCCTGCTGTGACCTCATGGCCTCAGCTGTACCCCCAGAGTGTGCGCCCTTCCGCATGAATGGACTGCCCTGATTGTAAATGTTTTGCTTCATCAAAGGGCCATTGCTCAGCAAAAACTTTGTTTTGCCTGCTAACATTGCTGGTCAGGCTGCATCCCTCAAGATGCTCTTGATTGTTGCAGTTCAAATTTATTGTATTGATTCCATTTCAAGTCTTGTTTAAGGGCTCTGTTGTGCCCCCATGTTTTTCCTGAGTTGGTTCACCTGTGGGTTTTTCCCTCGCTCCAAACTGTCCCTCATGCCCTTCCCCACCCCTTGTTCCAGCTCTTTCCCTGCCTGTCAAGGCAACCCAGCCCCTTGGTTCCCAAACCTTTGGGCTAATCCCTGATTGCAACTCCCCTTTGGAATTCCCCTACTCCTGGAAGCCCCATTGGCCCTTGTGACCCATCCTCTCCACCCTCCTACCCCAACTGGCCCCAGACACTTGATGTAATCCCCTCACTCCTCTCCTGAGGATTCCCTATTGGTTCATTGTTTGCATCCACCCCATGACTTGTATGTGTACAAAACCCCTTGGGCAGTACAGCTAGGGGCTTCTCATCCTGTTCTCTTCACCTGGACTAAGCTGTTCCTTGCGGAACCTGAAGACGGGACGCCTCCTCCTTTCTCCTGTGCCTCGTCCCTGTCGTGGCTTGTGTCTGGCACTGGAGAGCAAGTGGCACTAAAGGTTCTGCCTCTGGTAAATCCCCATAGCGAGGCAGTTCCCGACTCCTGCCGTAGTGCCGGAGTTCTAAGAGCTAGCCCAGGTTCCAGCACTCACTTCACTAATGTACCGAATACCCCTTCTTCAGTGCCTGCTCTGGTGCTCTGCCAGCTCACACAGCAGAGTGTGATTCACATACTGCAGCCCAGAGTTAGGTTGTTGCAACATTGAAATGGGTGTGGTTGGCAGGATCCCCGGGCATAAATCACTACAGAACTAAAGCAAATGTGTGCACTGTCCCAGGCTGGACTTGAATAGACACAGGAATTGTGGAAAGATGAGGACAAGATAGCAGAGAACAATGGAAAAACCAGCTGAAAATGAGGACATGCTAAAGGAGTTATTTGTGCACAATTGGGGGTATATTTTTCTTGGGTGCAAAGCAAAATGAAAAGCTCCTAAATGCCCAAAAGATGAGAACTGTGTGTGGTAAATAGGTATGATTCATGCTGACAAAATTGAAACAGTAATCAATATTGATAAAGTAATTAATATTTGGAAACAATAAAACAGTTAAAGGTGTAATATCAAGCAAGAAAGGGAGAGGAGGGGTTCCCCCCTCTCCCCACCGTTCTCCTGCAGATGTTCAGAACAGGAGGAAGCAAGAGATAACTATGACTAAATTTAGTTGGAAGAGAGGAGAATTTGGTTGGACAGCAGGCAAATGTTGATTATACGAGATCCACTGCTTTAATGTTAGAACACAATATTGGCTTATACTGTAGCATCTTGGTGCGCGTGTGTAATCCAAAAGGTGAACTACAGGACATGGAGGAAGAGGAGAGGTCTTCCTCAAAGAAGATCCCCAAAGAGTGGTACAACTTACTTAAAGAAGTGTGGAGCATGCGTGGTAAAGGTGATGATGAGGGCAGTGATACAAGTGTGACGAATCGAAAATGGGAGGAGATGGTAATGACATACAGCATAAAAAGGGGAATTTTGGCTTGACACGCTAGTACGTGAGGTGACAGGGGTCCAAAAGCCCTGCATTCCGTACCTCACGCATACCCCGCATGGTTATTTTTGCTCATACGCTATTATCAGGACCAAATTATTCGCAATTTAAACCAAAATATATAGTCAGTGTTTCGAGTGTATTCAATGGTGTATATATATTAAGTTACATAATTAAAAGTGGTGATACATTTAATTTTTTTGATTGGATAATTGGGCAAATATAACATGTGGAATGTCCTCCACAGCAGAGTGTCAGACCTCAGGATCTTTTTAAACAATTTTATCAAGGTGGAACTGTGGCGGCTTCAGCTGGTGCCTCTGGGGGACCTTGAACAAAGAACCCCTGAGCTTTTCTACCTTCCCAGGTGAAGTGTGATAGTCTGAGGTCTTCCTGCTGTGTCCGAGTACCGGGCCACTGGCTGGCACCACAGGTCCCCAGACCCTCTGCTGAGGGTCTCCTACAGTCAAGTTTAGTCTGTCACATTTGGCTTTTCTCTCTGATCCACCACCAGGACCAAAGATCACACGGTCGTGAGGATGTAAAAATGCCTGTTCCTTCTGGAACATTGCTGTTGTGTGACAGCCGTGCAGGCAGAGCGGGCAGCTGTAGGGATACTGACTCGCTTCCCTGGTCCCAGCCGTGCTGCATCCATCGAGCTGCTGGGTGTTGGTGCTCGCTGGGACGCGGCCCGGCCCGGCACCACGGGAGTTAGGAAGGGTCTTGAAGGAATTCCCACGCGTTAAAGCAGACGATTTAGCCTGGGATTTTAAGTTGTTTCTCAGTTAACCTTGTAAAAGGCCAAAACAAGTCTCCTATGAATTCTGTCCCTGTCAAGTTCAGTTCTGCCCCAAAAGCCCCTCAGCATTCTCAGGGCAGTGGCAGGAGCCGGGTGCTGGCCCGGAGCCCCGCTGGCCGGGGAGAGCACGGCCCAGAGCGAGCCCCTGCTGCCCGGGATGGCCACAGGCCCGGGGGAGCCGGGCGGGCAACGCCAGGGCCCAGTCCAGGGCTCCTGGGGCTCCTCTGGCATCTGTTCCGTCTCCTCGGGCGCTGAGCGGTGCCCGTCCCGCGGGGCTGTCTGTGCCCGGCCCCAAAAGAGGCAGGGCCGGGGCTGTGGCCCCTGGGCTGGCGGTGCCGCCTGCCCGGCGCTCAGCACCGCCCGTGCCGTGTCAGTGCAGCGTGACCCGGCGGGGCAGCTCCGCCTCGGCGCTTCGCCACCGCCATCCCGGCACGGCGGCTGGCCCTGGGCCGCGGCAGCCCCGAGCCGCACGGGCCCGGGAGGGACTGCCGGAGGTCCCCGTCCCCTGCGTGCCTCAGCAGACACTCCAGCCCCACTGCGTGCAGCAGGAGGGACACAAAGCACCTGCACGCTTACGAGAGTCCACAGCCCTTTCTACATGTGAAATGAGACCCCAGAACCGTGACATGTGCCTCAGGAGAGATCCCAGCACCCTGCACACCTTGGGAGAGATCCCAAACCCTCTGCATGCCTCACACAGGATTCCAAATCCCTTGCATGACTTGAAGTGGACCCCAGTGCCCTCCATGCCTCAGAGGAAACCTAAAATATCCCTGGGTGTGTCACAAGGGACCCCAGCCCCTCGTGCAGCTTAGGGGGACTCCAAAGCCCCCACGTGCCCTACAGGGAAGTCCAGGCCAGCTATGCCGTGTGTTTCGACCTGGAAATCAAGCCTGGTTGCACCTGGGTTGTTGTGTCTCTGGGGCTGCTCACCAGCCATGTCGGACCCGGAGGCCACACAGCCCTTCCCTTCCCTTCCCTTCCCTTCCCTTCCCTTCCCTTCCCTTCCCTTCCCTTCCCTTCCCTTCCCTTCCCTTCCCTTCCCTTCCCTTCCCTTCCCTTCCCTTCCCTTCCCTTCCCTTCCCTTCCCTTCCCTTCCCTTCCCTTCCCTTCCCTTCCCTTCCCTTCCTTCTGGCCCTCGCTGAGAGCAGCAGACCCTGTGCAGCACCCTGGATTGGTGACAGCCCAACAATTAGGTCCTATCAAGTGTGTGTTAATTAGGGAGGAGCTTTGTTTTGCCTGCTGACATTGCTGGTCAGGCTGTGTCCCTGGAGATACTCTTGATAGCTTCCCTCTTTTCCTGGGCATGGCACTGGAGGAGGTCTGGGCCCAGATGATCCCACGGAAGGAAATGTCCCTCAGCCCAGGGACGCTCAGCATGGGCTGCCCCATCCCCTCGGGGCCCCACCGCTGGTCACAGTGAAGCCATCTGCAGAATAAATAGACTCCACTGTTGCCCTGGTTTTTAATGTTCTGTCCTGGATTAGGGTCAATCTGGGAGAAAACCTCCAAAGGGGCCCCCCAGAAAGGAAACCCACATGGCCCCTTCCCCCCAGCGGTTCGGGAAGGATTCCTTGGAGAGAAGTGGAAAGAACCTGTTTATTTGACAGGCAAAACACCCCCAGCACACAAAATGAACAATACCAGATGACAATGCTTTCACCGATCTGAAAAGGATGACAAATTCAGAAAGTCTTTCCTGGCAGTGGTGGCTCTGTTGTCGCTCCCTCCGGCGCTGGGGATAGCTGCTGCAGCCACAGGATGCAAACTCTCGGTGTTTCCCAGGTCCCAGTCTGGAGCAGGTGTGAGTGGTTCCAAAAAGGGAAAGGAAAAACAGTCCAGGGAAAAATCTGGACTGCTTAGCTAAACTGACTAACAAGCAGAAGCCAAAAAGCAAAAGCAAAGCAGGAGCAGAGCAGAAGCAAGAGCAAAGCAAGCAACAGAAAGCAAAGCAAAAAGCAAAAGCTGCACTATGTACTGCGCCGTCTGTCTGTCCTGCCAGCCGTGGGGGAGCAGGCTGATAACAAACCAAAACAAACCTTGCTCTTCAGAGCCAGTCGTGAAGGCACAGTATGTGATATCCAGCATTAACAGAACACACGACTGGGGATGCAAGCATCATCACCTCACCCTAGGACAAGTTCTTCTTCTAAGCCTTCTGATGTTTACATTCTTGTAACAAACTTTCTCACGCACTTTAGGTAAATAACTTATTGTTATGCATTCTTTTCTGCAGGAGGAGAAATTTGATGGACTGTTGGTTTGTCCAGTGTCATTGGAGAGGTGGCACTTTCACCCTCCAATCCACTGTCACTTTTGGAAATCTGTAAATGTTGGAGTCAGAAATTCAACTGCCCTCTTTTTTACCTTGGAGAGATGCGTGTCTGTGTTGTTTTATTTCATGTCCTATAGTGACACTCCACAACCTGATGTAGTTATAAAGTGGGGATGCATGTCAGGGCCTGGCACAGGCGAGATGGCTCTTGTGAAAACTTGTGCCCCGAGCCCTGGTCCGAGCCACATCTTTGTTCACAAACCTGTTCCATATGTAATGCATTACACAATCTCTTCATGCACATTCAACCCCTGGCCCCGCCTGTCCTCCCCTCACATGGCGATGAGATCCACGCCCTTCTGGGCACACGTTGTTTCCTGTGGTGGTCACACTGGGGTCTTTGGTGGTCTCTGAGGCCGAAGGCTGTGGTCTTGCTCATGACTGAACTTTTGAACTTTTCTCCTGTGTGCGTGCACTGTGGTCCTTTGGTGCTTATCTGAGTACGTCTGTTGGTTTGGATCAGCTTGGAGACAGAGGAGCTCCTTAGTCTAGGCTTCTTGCATTCCCTGGTCTTCTCCTGGTGTTATGAGTAAAAAAGTCATCTGTAGCTATGATATTTTATTAAAAATCCTTTCCTAGGATTTTTCCCCTTCTGAGGAGCTGAGGGCCTCAGGAAAGAAATGTAAACAATAATTATCTGCTGCTGCTGTGGAATGCAACAGGTGCATCTTCCATTGGTCCATGTGCATTGTTTTCACTTGATGACCAATCACAGCCAACTGTGTTGAGCCTGTGAGCAGTCACAAGATTTTTGTTATGCATTCCATTCTATTCTTCTTCTTTGTAGCCTTCTGGTCATTTTTTCCTCTCTGTTCTTTTAGTGTAGTTTTAATGTAGTATTTTAATAGAATATATAATAAATCAACCTTCTGAAATGGAGTCAAGCCTCGTGTCTCCACACCTGGTGTGTTCACCCCCACAAATTATCCATTTTTTTTTTAAGGCTGCAAAGTTAAACAGGTTGGGCCAGTTGTTGAGAGTTGAAGTGTTGACTATTTCTTGTTGATAGCTTCATGTTGCAATCACCTCTTATTAATAGTTTTTCTTCAATTACCTGTTAATGGTTAGAAATCAAGGGTAATTGTCCCCCTGCTGCTTCACCAGAGCCTGCAGGTAGCAGGGTAGAGGGGGTGACGTCAGAGCTAGTATGCAGATGAGAATGCATTTCACCAAAGTTTGCAATTTTACAGGAAAAGAAACCCTAAAAAAACAAGTCAACATGGAATTAAGAAACCTAAGTAATGTCTAAATGTGAGGAACTTAATCCAGTATCTGCTAAGATCCTTTTTACTCCTCACCCTAACCTGAAAGGATGTCAGCTAGAAAGAGGACCTGAAATGTTAGACCAAAAAAGCAGAATTCCCACTACTCCCTCGAGGACGGAAGGCCCAGCTCTGCCTGCATACCAGCGGACACAGCTGCATCATCCTCCTCCTTCGTGCCACTCCTGGGAGCAGCGGGGGTGCGGGCGACCTGTCGTTTCTCCCCAACCTGAGCTGAATATTTTAATAAAGGCATTATAAAGGAGAAAGATCTCCTGCCCTATTTATTACGCTGGTATTGTCCTTCATAGCAAGAAGCTTCAGATATCTGCATTTTCCTATGCCCTTTGTACCATGGCAGACGTTTCTTAAGTAAAAGGTTAAAATTCAACACATAATTCTACAATTTAAAATTTAAATGCTTAGTCCATATATTGCTAACTTAATTGAACCCCCCAAAACCTCCATTTCAACAGCAACCCCTGCCTGGCTTCTGCCTGCCCACACCGTGGGCATCCACGGCTCCTCCTGGGCATGGAGCTCAGTCAGTGCTGGTGCTGGGTGGGCTTTGCTGCTGCTGCCACCTGGACACTGGGGTGACCGCTTGTCCTAGGTTGCAGTGTAAAGATGTATTCTAATCCCATCCTCAACAGCTGCTGAAACCAGGAGGGGCATTGTTTCTTCCTTATCTCCTGTTAATGGGCCCATCAATGTCTTGCCACATGAGTCAGAGATAACTCCCTCCCAGAGCCATTTCTGTTTCATGGCTAATCAAGGACCCACAGCATGAGGCAGAATGATATCAGCCAACTGTGAGATGCTCTGCCCATGGGGGAGGAGCTAAGCATCCCCAGCTGGATATAATCTGGGTTTTGGGACACAACAAGCAGTCTTTCCACTGGATTCCCAGAGGAACATCTGCCCTTACCCACTGCTTTTCCAGAGGATGAGAGCTACCAGATGGTTTCTACAGGATCACCACTTCCAAAAGTCCATTTCATCTGGACTGCTACCACCACCCTAACTAGCAGGGTGTCAGCAGGCTGTATTCTGAGCCTGTCAGTGGTTTTTCTTTTGTATTATTGCATGTATTTTGGTTTTTTTTCCCTTTTCCTAATAAATTGTATTTCTGACTTGGAGTCTCTCACTGGTTTTGCTTTCAAACCACAACACAGATCCGTCTCTTTATTTGAACAGAGGAATTGGCCATTGCCTACCCTGCAAGCGGGGGGGGGGAGGGCGGGGAGGGTGGGGTGGGGTGTCACCTTCAGTGTTTCTTAGAGGGCAAGGCCAGAGGGCTCAGGGGCAGAGGAAGGGATGTGTTGGTCTCAGGAAGGGCTGGAAGGTGCTGGGTTGGTCCTGGGGTCTCTAGAGGAACTCGGGTTGGCTGGGATGGGACAGACAGAGAAAAAAAAAGGGATGAAGGCAGCTTGGGGAGGCCCATGGGGAGAGCAGGTGGCAGTGGGATCTATGGGGCAATAAGAGGCTTCCTCGTAGACTGTTGTTCTGGGGTCCTCTTCACAGAACACTTGAGAGGGCTGTCCAGGCTGTTCCTGCTGCTGGAGGAGCTGCTCACGCTGTCTGGCTGTGAGGTGCAGCCACCGTCTTCCAACTCCTGTCCCGAGGTGCTCCTGTGCAGAGAGGAGGTGGCGGAGGCCCCAGCTGCCAGTGGCACACAGGGACCCTCGTGCACAGCAGGGCCCAGAGCTGGCAAGGCTCCCCAGCACGGCTGGAGCTGCTGGCACAGCTGGGCCCCACTGGACAGCTGCCCCTCAAGGCCCCGGCCAGCAGGGCACGGCTCTGGGCAGGGTCCCTGGCCAGGAGCGGGCCCCAGAGCGCCTCTGCCTTTCAAGGGCAATCTCGGCCCTGCTCTTTCTCCTCCCCACCACCCTCTGCCTCTGCCCCGTGCCCCTGGGGCTGCTCTTGGCCAGGCAGCCTCAGTGGGAGCCAGCACTGGCTGCAGCCCCAGCGGGGCCCCCAGGACAAGGCCCAGCAATTGAGAGGCCAATGGAAGCACTGGGCAGCAGCCGAACCCTCAGCTGAGTTATTTGGACAATCATGGACTTGCCACAACCCCCTGCAGTCTCAATGGGAATGTTGCCTGACCACGTTAGACTTTCAAAAGAAGCTGTTTGAGGGGGAGAGCAACAAAACACTCACTGTTTTCTCTTCCAGGAATACCCGATTCCAAAGCAGTACAACATGAACGCAAGCCCCAAACAAAGCACGCTTGCCAGTAACAGTAGCCAGCAGCCTGTTCCCTGACAGAAACCCCTTCTGAGGCCATCCTGGGCATTGGGAACAGGTCTTGTGGTGCCGGCTGCATCTGTGGGAGAGATGGGGAGTGTGAGCCCGTGCTGTGCTGCACTGCTGAGATGGCAGCACGGTGGATACGGGCAGGACGTTCTCTGTTTCCCCCAGAGCTGGGGCCTGCAGGCACCTTGCCGGCCCTTGGCACAGGCTGTGCCAGCCAACAAAGCCCAGCAGGCCGGGAGGAGAGCCCGGGGGCAGCGCAGCTGCTTGGGCAGTGGCTGCTGCCAGGGACACGGGCCAAAGCCATCCCTGAGCAGCCACTGCCACCCCTGGCCCTCCCTGCCCCGTGACAGCTCCCCCAGCCCCAGGGGACAGGCTCAGGCCCTGTCAGGACCCAGCGCAGCCCCTGCCCAGTCGGGAGCCAGGGCTGGCTCTGGCCCTGGGCTGGCGGCAGGGCTCCCGCTCGGGGCTGCTCCTGTGCCTTGGGCCTCTGGGCACTCAGGGCCAGCTCCGCAGCAGCTCCAGCGCCAGGGACGTTGCTGCACCAGTCCCGTTTCCCCGGGGCTCTGAACCAGCTCCAGAGGCCTGGAAGCCGAGGCACCTCCAGCTTTGGCTGCTGCCGGGCCGGGCAAGGGCAGGCCCTGGGGGAAGAGCTCCTGCCACACAGCCCTGGCCAGGGCTGAGCCCAGCACAGCAATTACCTGCTGTGCCTGTGCCCGTGTCTGTCATTGCCTTCCTTCCTGCAGCTAGGGCTGCCAATGAGCCACTGCTTCTCCCTGGCTGTTCCTCCTCCTGAACAGCCTTTTGGTCCATCACTTGAAAAAGGAAAAAAGGGACAACAGGAACAAATGGAAATATTCCCCACTGGGGAGGTGGCACCTTCAGGAGGCAATGCTTGTCTAAGTCACAGGTAAAGATCAGGAAAAAGCCCAGGTAATTGGGGCTGGGCCAGTGCACTCCCTTGTGCAAACAGCTGCACTGCCTGATCTTCTCACAGACTGGGAAATGGCAGGGGATCTCAGGCCCACGGTACAGTTGGGGCACCCTGTCAGCTGATGCCAAATTCCATCCTGCAGAGGCTGGGGAGGAATTGCAGCCAGGCCAGGCTGGGAAACAGCCGTGCAGGGCGTGAAAGTAGCAGCGGGGCAGCGAGGCTGCCATGGATCCCTTCCTGCTGTGCCGGGCACGGCGTGTCCTGATGTGCAGCCAAAGCCCCCGGCTGCTGAGACCCAAGGGAAGCACGAGGGAAATGCACCCACCTTGTCCTCCGGGTGCTTCCTTCTGTGTTTCTCTCAGGAATTCATCTGCCTCATGAGACTTTTTGGCTGCAGTATCTTGGGTCTTTCCTTTTGGAGGACCAAAGAGAAAGTGGTTCCATTTCCCAGGAATGGATTCCACAAGGGGAGGGCTCAGCCTGTGGGGTCAGCAGGGACACACTACTCACCCCTGCCATGGGAGCTGGGTTGGGGCCAAGCATCCAGCCCTGGAGCTGAAGAAGTCCTCCCTGCAGACACACCTGTAACTCAACAGCCACAGAAGCTTCTGCCATCTCTGCTGATCTGCACGGGCACCACTGAGCCGCAGGAGCGGTGAGGGGATTGTGCAGGGCGAGGGCACACACATGCATGGTTCTGTGCTGGCACCTGCAGCAATGCCTCCGTGGCCAAGTTTGGGCTCTGAGCTGGCAGCTCTCCCAGGGGAAAGGCCTTGACCTACCCTCAGCATCTCCCAGAGCCTCCGTCCTGGATGTGGGGCCTTCACCAGCAGGTTCAGCTGCAAAGAAAGGCAGGACAGAAGAGCTCCTGTGGCACTGCAGGAGATCCTCAGGCTGCCCACAAAGCTCAGCCCCGGGGCACAGCCCTGGGCCCGGCCCCTTCCCTCTCTGCTCTTCTCTGTGTCTCCATAGAGCACATGGTAGGACACACTGGCATTGCACACGGGAAGAAGATTGAAAGCTAAATGCTCCTTCCTCCCACTGACAGCAATCCTGTGGGATCCCTCAGGGCTCCAGAAGGGAGCAGGGCAAGATTCTCAGAATCCCTCAGCCCTTCCATAATGTTAAGGGAAATGGCTTATGAGTGAGCTCTTGTCTCATTGACACTGATTATTCTGTCAAGAAAGCCACATGGAGGAATAGACTCCAGCATCCTCCAGGAATTTCAAGCCATTTTCCGGCAAGGCTTCAAAAAAATCAAAGTCATGATTCCAGTCTAGAAGGGAGCAGATATCAGAACGATATCAGTGGCATTCTAGGATCCCCTTCTGCCACAGGGAACTGGGCACTGCCAGGGGGTCGGCTAAGGCCATGGGAGCCAGATGGGAATGGACATGGCCAAAGGTGCACAGGGGCCTAGGGAGCTCTGGGCTGGCTCCTGGTCACTCTCCACACTCTTTCCCTGCCCTCAGCAACATCCCTGCTAGGGGTGGCTGGAGCACCACAGGGCCCCGGGGCTCTCTCCTTCACATACAAAAGAAATCCTCCCTAAAGCCCTGGGGAAAACGGCAGGAGGCATTGCCAGAGCTATCCCTCCCTCCCTCTGTCCCTCCTGCCCTCCTTCTGTGGGGACAGCTCCCACAGCCCAAGGGCAAACAGCCAGGCCCTCTCAGGACACACTGGAACCTTGCTCTCCCCCTCTGTCCTTTCCCCACCGTGGGCACCCCGTGCAGTCACTGCCAGGTTTCAGGACATGTCTCCCATGGAGGGACCCCAGCAGGACTGCTCAGTACCCGAGTGCCCTGAGCCTGCTCGGGATAATTCCCCTGGGCTGTGCTGCTCTAGTCCAGGCTGTGCCCGCACTGCCAAGCAGCAGAGAGGGCAGCTCAAGCCTCAGCAGGGCTCAGGCGCAGAGGCACAGCAATTACCTCCTGTGCCTGTGCCTTGTACAGCCTCCCTTCCTGCAGCAGAGGCTGGCACGGAACCACTGCTTCCTCTGGGAAGTGCTTCCATGTGCACAGGCTCTCCTTTCATTTCTGGAGAATGGGAAAGAGACAGCTGGATCAGATGGAAACATTCCTCACTGGAAATGGGGTAGGGGACAATTTCAGGAGGCATCACTTGTGAAAGGAATGGATAAGGATCAGAAAACACCCAGGATTTTGGGACAACCCAAGGCTGCTTCCTTCATCAAACAGCTCCAACATCTGATCTGCCTGGACACCAGGAAATTGTAGAGGATCTGAGGGTGGGCATGGAGTATGGTGCAATTAGGGCTGCCTATCAGCTGATGCCAAATTCCTTCCTGCAGAGGCTGGGCAGAAGCTGCAGCCAGGCCAGGCTGGGAAACAGCCCTGCAGGGTGTGAAAGCAGCAGCGGGGCAGCGAGGCTGCCATGGATCCCTTCCCGCTGTGCCGGGCACAGCGTGTCCAGATGTGCAGCCAAAGCCCCGGCTGCTGAGTCCCAGGGACAGCACAAGGGAAATGCACCCACCTTGCTTTCTCTGCAGACGTTCCTTCAGCATTTGCCACATGATTTCTAATGGGTCCTGGAATTTCTTGCCTGCCATGTCTTTGGTCTCTCCTATCGTAGGACCTTAAGAGAAAGTAGTTCAATTTCCCAGGAATGGATCTCACAAAAGCAGGGCTCAGCCTGAGGGGTCAGCAGGGACACACTACTCACTCCTGTGATGGGAGCTGGCCTTTTGTGCAGCATCCAAGGTAGGAGTTGGTGAAGTCGTCCCTGCAGACACATCTGGAACACAACAGCCACAGAAGCTTCTGTCACCTGGTCCTGACCAGTCAGTCAAACATTACGCCTTGGTGGAACAGTGAGAACATACCTGCAGAATGCCCAGAGGGTTTCACAACTTCATAGCGCCAGGCTAACGGAGAATCCTTCCCAGCATCCCAGTCTGGAAGAAAACCAAGATGAGAACTGTTTCCATTGTGTGCCAGGGCTGGCTCTGGCCCTGGGCTGGCAGCAGGGCTCCTGCTCGGGGCTGCTCCTGTGCCTTGGGCCTCTGGGCACTCAGGGCCAGCTCCGCAGCAGCTGCAGCGCGAGGGACGTTGCTGCACCAGTCCCGTTTCCCAGGGCTCTGAACGAGCTCCTGAGGCCTGGAAGCCCAGGCACCTCCAGCTTTGGCTGCTGCCGGGCCGGGCAAGGGCAGGCCCTGGGGGAAGAGCTGCTGCCACACAGCCCCGGCCAGGGCTGAGCCCAGCACAGCAATTACCTGCTGTGCCTGTGCCCGTGTCTGGCATTGCCTTCTTTCCTGCAGCAGAGGCTGGCACTGAAGATGGAGTGCTTCCTTCAAGAAATGCCACCTTCCACTGAAGCACTATGTCCATCTCTTGACAAAGGAAGGGAAACAGCTGCATCAGATGGGGCTGTTCCCAGTTGGGTGGTGGTATCTGAGGTAATATTTGTGAAATTTATGGAGCAGGAAAATGGGCAGGTTACAGTGGCATGATGTGAGCACTTCCACCTCCAAACAGCCACCCTTTCCTAATCTGTAGGGCTGGATATAGTGGGGGATCTCAGGGTGTGATACAGTTTGGGCTGCCTGTCAGCTGATGCCAAATGCCTTCCTGCAGAGGCTGGGGAGGAAGTGCAGCCAGGCCAGGCTGGGAAACAGCCCTGCAGGGTGTGAAAGCAGCAGCGGGGCAGCGAGGCTGCCATGGATCCCTTCCTGCTGTGCCGGGCACGGCGAGTCCAGATGTGCAGCCAAAGCCCCCGGCTGCTGAGTCCCAGGGACAGCATGAGGGAAATGCACCCACCTTGTCTTGTCTGCAGGAGTTCCTTCAGCTCTTGCCTCATCTGTTTGGATGGTTCCAGGGATATCTTATCTGTTGTATCTTGGATTTTCCCTGTTGGAGTAACTTAGAGTAAAATATTTCCATTTCCCAGGAATGGATCCTACAAAACCAGGGATCAGCATGTGCAGTCAGCAGGACACACTACTCACCACTCTGATGGGAGCTGGGCTTTTGTGCAGCTTCCAAGGTAGGAGCTGGAGAAGTCCTCCCTGTAGACACATCTGTAACACAACAGCCACAGAAGCTTCTGTCACCTGGTTCATGCCCAGTTGTCTACAATTCTTCCTTGGTGGCACACTGAGAACATACCTGCAGGAGGCTCCAAGGGCTTGGAAACTTTATTCATCCAAGCTAATGGAGAAGCCTTCCCGGCAACCTCATCTAGAACGGAGCACAGATGAGAACACTTTCCAGGGTGTGCTGGGATCCCTTTCTGCCACAGGGAACTGGGCACTGCAAGGGTAAAGCTGTGGGAGCCAGATGTGAACAGAGACATGGCCAAAGGTGCACAGGGTCCTGGGGAGCTCTGGGCTGGCTCCTGGTCACTCTCCACACTCTTTCCCTGCCCTCAGCAACATCCCTGGGAGGGGTGGCTGGAGAAATGCAGGGCCCTGGGACTCTCTCCCTCATACACAGAAGAAATCCTCCCTGAAGCCCTCGGGAAAACTGCAGCAGGCAGTGCCACAGCTATGCCTCCCTCCCTCCCTCCCTCCCTCCCTCCCTCCCTCCCTCCCTCCCTCCCTCCCTCCCTCCCTCCCGCCCTCCTTCTGCTGGGACAGCTCCCAGATCCCAAGGGCAAACAGCCAGGTCCTCTCAGGACACACTGGAGCCTTGCTCTCCCCCTCTGTCCTTTCCCCACCGTGGGCACCCCGTGCAGTCGCTGCCAGGTTTCAGGACATGTCTCCCAAGGAGGGACCCCAGCAGGACTGCTCAGTACCCAAGTGCCCTGAGCCTGTTGGGGATAATTCCCCTGGGCTGTGCCGCTCTAGTCCAGGCTGTGCCCGCACTGCCAAGCAGCAGAGAGGGCAGCTCAAGCCTCAGCAGGGCTCAATCCCAGAGGCACAGCGATTACCTCCTGGGCCTGGGTCTGGCATGGCCTCCCTTCCTGCAGCAGAGGCTGGCATGGAACCACTGCTTCCTCTGGGTAATGCTTCCATGTGCACAGGCTCTCCTTTCATTTCTGGAAAAAGGAAAAGGCACAGCTGGATCAGATGGAAACATTCCTCATTAGGAATGGGCCATGGATCCCTTCCTGCTGTGCCGGGACAGTCTCATCCAGATGTGTAGCCAAAGCCCCCGGCTGCTGAGTCCCAGGGGAAGCATGAGGAAAATGCACCCACCTTGTCCTCCCTGCCACATTTCCTTCAGCTCTTGCTTCGTCTGTTTGGGGGGTTCCAGGGATATCTGGTCTGTTCTGTCTTGGATCTTCCCTGTCGGAGAACCTTAGAGAAAAATATTTCCATTTCCCAGGAATGGATCCCACAAAAGCAGAGCTCAACTTGTGTGGTCAGCAGGGACACACTACTCACCCCTGCCATGGGAGCTGGGTTGGGGCTGAGCATCCAGCGCTGGAGCTGGAGAAGTCCTCCCTGCAGACACACCTGTAACTCAACAGCCACAGAAGCTTCTGCCATCTCTGCTGATCTGCACGGGCACCACTGAGCCGCAGGAGCGGTGAGGGGATCGTGCAGGGCGAGGGCACACACGTGCATGGTTCTGTGCTGGCACCTGCAGCGCTGCCTCCGTGGCCAAGTTTGGGCTCTGAGCTGGCAGCTCTCCCAGGGGAAAGGCCTTGACCTACCCTCAGCATCTCCCAGAGCCTCAGTCCTGGATGTGGGACCTTCACCGGCAGGTTCAGCTGCAAAGAAAGGCAGGACAGAAGAGCTCCTGTGGCACTGCAGGAGATCCTCAGGCTGCCCACAAGGCTCAGCCCTGGGGCACAGCCCTGGCCCCGGCCCAGCCCCTTCTCTTTCTGCTCTTCTCTGTGGCTGCACAGAGCACACGGAAGGACACACTGGCATTGCACACGGGAGGAAGATTGAAAGCTAAATGCTCCTTCCTCCCACTGACAGTGATCCTGTGGGAGCCCTCAGGCCTCCAGAAGGGAGCAGGGCAAGGTTTCCAGATTCTTTCAACCTTAAGATTATGATAACATTAATGGTTTATAAGTGATCTTTTGTTGCATTGATCCTGATTATTCACTCAGGAAAGGCTGAATGAAAACTTGCCTCCAGCATCCTCTAGGAACTTCAAACCATCATTCATCAGGACTTCCTGAGAACCCATGTCACAATTCCAGTCTAGAAGGGAGCAGAGATCAGAAACATTTCCATGGTGTGCTGGGATCCCCTTCTGCCACAGGGAACTGGGCACTGCAGGGGTCTTGGGTAAGGCTGTGGGAGCCAGATGGGAATGGACATGGCCAAAGCTGCACAGGGGCCTGGGGAGCTCTGGGCTGGCTCCTGGTCACTCTCCAACCTCTTTGCAGGCCCTTTGCAACATCTCTGGAGGGGTGGCTGGAGTAGCCCAGGGCCCGTGGGGTCTCTCTCCCTCCCACAGAGGAAACCCTCCCTAAAGCCCTGGGCAAAACCATTCCCAGCGCTTCCCAGGGAGCAGGGAGCGCTGTGCCGGGAAAGGGCAGCCAGGCTGCCGGCTCACCTGCTCGCCGCGCTTGCAGCGGAGCAGCCTGGGCAGCCCTGGCAGGCAGGGCTACGGCCAGGAGCAGCAGGAGTAGGAGGCGCAGAGCAAGGGCCATGGTGCCTTGTCCTCCGCCAGTCCCGCAGCTCTTGCTGCCACCGCTGTCCCGACACCGCTGTCCCAACGTCAGCACCGCTGCTGCCACCGCCGCTGCTGCCGCAACAGTTGTGCTCAGGGACTGACTGCTGGCTCCTTGTGCTGCTGTGCAACCACGGGTCTCTGGCACCTCTGGCACCTCTGTGACCTCAGGGCCTGCTGAGAGCTCAACCTGCTGTGACCCCAGAGCCCTGCTGTGACCTCATGGCCTCAGCTGTACCCCCAGAGTGTGCGCCCATCCGCATGAATGGACTGCCCTGATTGTAAATGTTTTGCTTCATCAAAGGGCCATTGCTCAGCAAAAACTTTGTTTTGCCTGCTAACATTGCTGGTCAGGCTGCATCCCTCAAGATGCTCTTGATTGTTGCAGTTCAAATTTATTGTATTGATTCCATTTCAAGTCTTGTTTAAGGGCTCTGTTGTGCCCCCATGTTTTTCCTGAGTTGGTTTACCTGTGGGTTTTACCCTCGCTCCAAACTGTCCCTCATGCCCTTCCCCACCCCTTGTTCCAGCTCTTTCCCTGCCTGTCAAGGCAACCCAGCCCCTTGGTTCCCAAACCTTTGGGCCAATCCCTGATTGCAACTCCCCTTTGGAATTCCCCTACTCCTGGAAGCCCCATTGGCCCTTGTGACCCATCCTCTCCACCCTCCTACCCCAACTGGCCCCAGACACTTGATGTAATCCCCTCACTCCTCTCCTGAGGATTCCCTATTGGTTCATTGTTTGCATCCACCCCATGACTTGTATGTGTACAAAACCCCTTGGGCAGTACAGCTAGGGGCTTCTCATCCTGTTCTCTTCACCTGGACTAAGCTGTTCCTTGCAGAACCTGAAGACGGGACGCCTCCTCCTTTCTCCTGTGCCTCGTCCCTGTCGTGGCTTGTGTCTGGCACTGGAGAGCAAGTGGCACTAAAGGTTCTGCCTCTGGTAAATCCCCATAGCGAGGCAGTTCCCGACTCCTGCCGTAGTGCCGGAGTTCTAAGAGCTAGCCCAGGTTCCAGCACTCACTTCACTAATGTACCGAATACCCCTTCTTCAGTGCCTGCTCTGGTGCTCTGCCAGCTCACACAGCAGAGTGTGATTCACATACTGCAGCCCAGAGTTAGGTTGTTGCAACATTGAAATGGGTGTGGTTGGCAGGATCCCCGGGCATAAATCACTACAGAACTAAAGCAAATGTGTGCACTGTCCCAGGCTGGACTTGAATAGACACAGGAATTGTGGAAAGATGAGGACAAGATAGCAGAGAACAATGGAAAAACCAGCTGAAAATGAGGACATGCTAAAGGAGTTATTTGTGCACAATTGGGGGTATATTTTTCTTGGGTGCAAAGCAAAATGAAAAGCTCCTAAATGCCCAAAAGATGAGAACTGTGTGTGGTAAATAGGTATGATTCATGCTGACAAAATTGAAACAGTAATCAATATTGATAAAGTAATTAATATTTGGAAACAATAAAACAGTTAAAGGTGTAATATCAAGCAAGAAAGGGAGAGGAGGGTTTCCCCCCTCTCCCCACCGTTCTCCTGCAGATGTTCAGAACAGGAGGAAGCAAGAGATAACTATGACTAAATTTAGTTGGAAGAGAGGAGAATTTGGTTGGACAGCAGGCAAATGTTGATTATACGAGATCCACTGCTTTAATGTTAGAACACAATATTGGCTTATACTGTAGCATCTTGGTGCGCGTGTGTAATCCAAAAGGTGAACTACAGGACATGGAGGAAGAGGAGAGGTCTTCCTCAAAGAAGATCCCCAAAGAGTGGTACAACTTACTTAAAGAAGTGTGGAGCATGCGTGGTAAAGGTGATGATGAGGGCAGTGATACAAGTGTGACGAATCGAAAATGGGAGGAGATGGTAATGACATACAGCATAAAAAGGGGAATTTTGGCTTGACACGCTAGTACGTGAGGTGACAGGGGTCCAAAAGCCCTGCATTCCGTACCTCACGCATACCCCGCATGGTTGTTTTTGCTCATACGCTATTATCAGGACCAAATTATTCGCAATTTAAACCAAAATATATAGTCAGTGTTTCGAGTGTATTCAATGGTGTATATATATTAAGTTACATAATTAAAAGTGGTGATACATTTAATTTTTTTGATTGGATAATTGGGCAAATATAACATGTGGAATGTCCTCCACAGCAGAGTGTCAGACCTCAGGATCTTTTTAAACAATTTTATCAAGGTGGAACTGTGGCGGCTTCAGCTGGTGCCTCTGGGGGACCTTGAACAAAGAACCCCTGAGCTTTTCTACCTTCCCAGGTGAAGTGTGATAGTCTGAGGTCTTCCTGCTGTGTCCGAGTGCCGGGCCACTGGCTGGCACCACAGGTCCCCAGACCCTCTGCTGAGGGTCTCCTACAGTCAAGTTTAGTCTGTCACATTTGGCTTTTCTCTCTGATCCACCACCAGGACCAAAGATCACACGGTCGTGAGGATGTAAAAATGCCTGTTCCTTCTGGAACATTGCTGTTGTGTGACAACCGTGCAGGCAGAGCGGGCAGCTGTAGGGATACTGACTCGCTTCCCTGGTCCCAGCCGTGCTGCATCCATCGAGCTGCTGGGTGTTGGTGCTCGCTGGGACGCGGCCCGGCCCGGCACCACGGGAGTTAGGAAGGGTCTTGAAGGAATTCCCACGCGTTAAAGCAGACGATTTAGCCTGGGATTTTAAGTTGTTTCTCAGTTAACCTTGTAAAAGGCCAAAACAAGTCTCCTATGAATTCTGTCCCTGTCAAGTTCAGTTCTGCCCCAAAAGCCCCTCAGCATTCTCAGGGCAGTGGCAGGAGCCGGGTGCTGGCCCGGAGCCCCGCTGGCCGGGGAGAGCACGGCCCAGAGCGAGCCCCTGCTGCCCGGGATGGCCACAGGCCCGGGGGAGCCGGGCGGGCAACGCCAGGGCCCTGTCCAGGGCTCCTGGGGCTCCTCTGGCATCTGTTCCGTCCCCTCGGGCGCTGAGCGGTGCCCGTCCCGCGGGGCTGTCTGTGCCCGGCCCCAAAAGAGGCAGGGCCGGGGCTGTGGCCCCTGGGCTGGCGGTGCCGCCTGCCCGGCGCTCAGCACCGCCCGTGCCGTGTCGGTGCAGCGTGACCCGGCGGGGCAGCTCCGCCTCGGCGCCTCGCCACTGCCATCCCGGCACGGCGGCTGGCCCTGGGCCGCGGCAGCCCCGAGCCGCACGGGCCCGGGAGGGACTGCCGGAGGTCCCCGTCCCCTGTGTGCCTCAGCAGACACTCCAGCCCCACTGCGTGCAGCAGGAGGGACACAAAGCACCTGCACGCTTACGAGAGTCCACAGCCCTTTCTACATGTGAAATGAGACCCCAGAACCGTGACATGTGCCTCAGGAGAGATCCCAACACCCTGCACACCTTGGGAGAGATCCCAAACCCTCTGCATGCCACACACAGGATTCCAAATCCCTTGCATGACTTGAAGTGGACCCCAGTGCCCTCCATGCCTCAGAGGAAACCTAAAATATCCCTGGGTGTGTCACAAGGGACCCCAGCCCCTCGTGCAGCTTAGGGGGACTCCAAAGCCCCCACGTGCCCTACAGGGAAGTCCAGGCCAGCTATGCCGTGTGTTTCGACCTGGAAATCAAGCCTGGTTGCACCTGGGTTGTTGTGTCTCTGGGGCTGCTCACCAGCCATGTCGGACCCGGAGGCCACACAGCCCTTCCCTTCCCTTCCCTTCCCTTCCCTTCCCTTCCCTTCCCTTCCCTTCCCTTCCCTTCCCTTCCCTTCCCTTCCCTTCCCTTCCCTTCCCTTCCCTTCCCTTCCCTTCCCTTCCCTTCCCTTCCCTTCCCTTCCCTTCCCTTCCCTTCCCTTCCCTTCCCTTCCCTTCCCTTCCCTTCCCTTCCCTTCCCTTCCCTTCCCTTCCCTTCCCTTCCCTTCCCTTCCTTCTGGCCCTCGCTGAGAGCAGCAGACCCTGTGCAGCACCCTGGATTGGTGACAGCCCAACAATTAGGTCCTATCAAGTGTGTGTTAATTAGGGAGGAGCTTTGTTTTGCCTGCTGACATTGCTGGTCAGGCTGTGTCCCTGGAGATACTCTTGATAGCTTCCCTCTTTTCCTGGGCATGGCACTGGAGGAGGTCTGGGCCCAGATGATCCCACGGAAGGAAATGTCCCTCAGCCCAGGGACGCTCAGCATGGGCTGCCCCATCCCCTCGGGGCCCCACCGCTGGTCACAGTGAAGCCATCTGCAGAATAAATAGACTCCACTGTTGCCCTGGTTTTTAATGTTCTGTCCTGGATTAGGGTCAATCTGGGAGAAAACCTCCAAAGGGGCCCCCCAGAAAGGAAACCCACATGGCCCCTTCCCCCCAGCGGTTCGGGAAGGATTCCTTGGAGAGAAGTGGAAAGAACCTGTTTATTTGACAGGCAAAACACCCCCAGCACACAAAATGAACAATACCAGATGACAATGCTTTCACCGATCTGAAAAGGATGACAAATTCAGAAAGTCTTTCCTGGCAGTGGTGGCTCTGTTGTCGCTCCCTCTGGCGCTGGGGATAGCTGCTGCAGCCACAGGATGCAAACTCTCGGTGTTTCCCAGGTCCCAGTCTGGAGCAGGTGTGAGTGGTTCCAAAAAGGGAAAGGAAAAACAGTCCAGGGAAAAATCTGGACTGCTTAGCTAAACTGACTAACAAGCAGAAGCCAAAAAGCAAAAGCAAAGCAGGAGCAGAGCAGAAGCAAGAGCAAAGCAAGCAACAGAAAGCAAAGCAAAAAGCAAAAGCTGCACTATGTACTGCGCCGTCTGTCTGTCCTGCCAGCCGTGGGGGAGCAGGCTGATAACAAACCAAAACAAACCTTGCTCTTCAGAGCCAGTCGTGAAGGCACAGTACGTAATATCCAGCATTAGCAGAACACACGACTGGGGATGCAAGCATCATCACCTCACCCTAGGACAAGTTCTTCTTCTAAGCCTTCTGATGTTTACATTCTTGTAGCAAACTTTCTCACACACTTTATGCAAATAACGTATTGTTATGCATTCTTTTCTGCAGGAGGAGAAATTTGATGGACTGTTGGTTTGTCCAGTGTCATTGGAGAGGTGGCACTTTCACCCTCCAATCCACTGTCACTTTTGGAAATCTGTAAATGTTGGAGTCAGAAATTCAACTGCCCTCTTTTTTACCTTGGAGAGATGCGTGTCTGTGTTGTTTTATTTCATGTCCTATAGTGACACTCCACAACCTGATGTAGTTATAAAGTGGGGATGCATGT
This sequence comes from Passer domesticus, assembly GCF_036417665.1. Taxonomy (NCBI): domain Eukaryota; kingdom Metazoa; phylum Chordata; class Aves; order Passeriformes; family Passeridae; genus Passer; species Passer domesticus. The sequence goes on along the minus strand of NW_026990160.1, from coordinate 690,771 downwards.
CAGGGCCTGGCACAAGCGAGATGGCTCTTGTGAAAACTTGTGCCCCGAGCCCTGGTCCGAGCCACATCTTTGTTCACAAACCTGTTCCATATGTAATGCATTACACAATCTCTTCATGCACATTCAACCCCTGGCCCCGCCTGTCCTCCCCTCACATGGCGATGAGATCCACGCCCTTCTGGGCACGCGTTGTTTCCTGTGGTGGTCACACTGGGGTCTTTGGTGGTCTCTGAGGCCGAAGGCTGTGGTCTTGCTCATGACTGAACTTTTGAACTTTTCTCCTGTGTGCGTGCACTGTGGTCCTTTGGTGCTTATCTGAGTACGTCTGTTGGTTTGGATCAGCTTGGAGACAGAGGAGCTCCTTAGTCTATGGTTCCTGCATTCCCTGGTCTTCTCCTGGTGTTATGAGTAAAACATTCATCTGTAGCTATGATATTTTATTAAATAAATATCATATTTTTCCCCTCCTGAGGAGCTGAGGGCCTCAGGAAAGAAATGTAAACAATAACTCTCTGCTGCTGTGGAATGCAACAGGTGCATCTTCCATTGGTCCGTGTGGATTGTTTTCACTTGATGACCAATCACAGCCAACTGTGTTGAGCCTGTGAGCAGTCACAAGATTTTTGTTATGCATTCCATTCTATTCTTCTTCTTTGTAGCCTTCTGGTCATTTTTTCCTCTCTGTTCTTTTAGTGTAGTTTTAATGTAGTATTTTAATAGAATATATAATAAATCAACCTTCTGAAATGGAGTCAAGCCTCGTGTCTCCACACCTGGTGTGTTCACCCCCACAAATTATCCATTTTTTTTTTAAGGCTGCAAAGTTAAACAGGTTGGGCCAGTTGTTGAGAGTTGAAGTGTTGACTATTTCTTGTTGATAGCTTCATGTTGCAATCACCTCTTATTAATAGTTTTTCTTCAATTACCTGTTAATGGTTAGAAATCAAGCGCAATTGCCCCCCTGCTGCTTCACCAGAGCCTGCAGGTAGCAGGGTAGAGGGGGTGACGTCAGAGCTAGTATGCAGATGAGAATGCATTTCACCAAAGTTTGCAATTTTACAGGAAAAGAAACCCTAAAAAAACAAGTCAACATGGAATTAAGAAACCTAAGTAATGTCTAAATGTGAGGAACTTAATCCAGTATCTGCTAAGATCCTTTTTACTCCTCACCCTAACCTGAAAGGATGTCAGCTAGAAAGAGGACCTGAAATGTTAGACCAAAAAAGCAGAATTCCCACTACTCCCTCGAGGACGGAAGCCCCAGCTCTGCCTGCATACCAGCGGACACAGCTGCATCATCCTCCTCCTTCGTGCCACTCCTGGGAGCAGCGGGGGTGCGGGCGACCTGTCGTTTCTCCCCAACCTGAGCTGAATATTTTAATAAAGGCATTATAAAGGAGAAAGATCTCCTGCCCTATTTATTACGCTGGTATTGTCCTTCATAGCAAGAAGCTTCAGATATCTGCATTTTCCTATGCCCTTTGTACCATGGCAGACGTTTCTTAAGTAAAAGGTTAAAATTCAACACATAATTCTACAATTTAAAATTTAAATGCTTAGTCCATATATTGCTAACTTAATTGAACCCCCCAAAACCTCCATTTCAACAGCAACCCCGGCCTGGCTTCTGCCTGCCCACACCGTGGGCATCCACGGCTCCTCCTGGGCATGGAGCTCAGTCAGTGCTGGGGCTGGGTGGGCTTTGCTGCTGCTGCCACCTGGACACTGGGGCGACCGCTTGTCCTAGGCTGCAGTGTAAAGATGTATTCTAATGCCATCCTCAAGAGCTGCTGAAACCAGGAGGGGCATTGTTTCTTCCTTATCTCCTGTTAATGGGCCCATCAATGTCTTGCCACATGAGTCAGAGATAACTCCCTCCCAGAGCCATTTCTGTTTCATGGCTAATCAAGGACCCACAGCATGAGGCAGAATGATATCAGCCAACTGTGAGATGCTCTGCCCATGGGGGAGGAGCTAAGCATCCCCAGCTGGATATAATCTGGGTTTTGGGACACAACAAGCAGTCTTTCCACTGGATTCCCAGAGGAACATCTGCCCTTACCCACTGCTTTTCCAGAGGATGAGAGCTAAAAGATGGTTTCTACAGGATCACCACTTCCAAAAGTCCATTTCATCTGGACTGCTACCACCACCCTAACTAGCAGGGTGTCAGCAGGCTGTATTCTGAGCCTGTCAGTGGTTTTTCTTTTGTATTATTGCATATATTTTGTGTTTTTTTCCCTTTTCCTAATAAATTGTATTTCTGACTTGGAGTCTCTCACTGGTTTTGCTTTCAAACCACAACACAGATCCGTCTCTTTATTTGAACAGAGGAATTGGCCATTGCCTACCCTGCAAGCGGGGGGGGGGAGGGCGGGGAGGGTGGGGTGGGGTGTCACCTTCAGTGTTTCTTAGAGGGCAAGGCCAGAGGGCTCAGGGGCAGAGGAAGGGATGTGTTGGTCTCAGGAAGGGCTGGAAGGTGCTGGGTTGGTCCTGGGGTCTCTAGAGGAACTCGGGTTGGCTGGGATGGGACAGACAGAGAAAAAAAAAGGGATGAAGGCAGCTTGGGGAGGCCCATGGGGAGAGCAGGTGGCAGTGGGATCTATGGGGCAATAAGAGGCTTCCTCGTAGACTGTTGTTCTGGGGTCCTCTTCACAGAACACTTGAGAGGGCTGTCCAGGCTGTTCCTGCTGCTGGAGGAGCTGCTCACGCTGTCTGGCTGTGAGGTGCAGCCACCGTCTTCCAACTCCTGTCCCGAGGTGCTCCTGTGCAGAGAGGAGGTGGCGGAGGCCCCAGCTGCCAGTGGCACACAGGGACCCTCGTGCACAGCAGGGCCCAGAGCTGGCAAGGCTCCCCAGCACGGCTGGAGCTGCTGGCACAGCTGGGCCCAGCTGGACAGCTGCCCCTCAAGGCCCCGGCCAGCAGGGCACGGCTCTGGGCAGGGTCCCTGGCCAGGAGCGGGCCCCAGAGCGCCTCTGCCTTTCAAGGGCAATCTCGGCCCTGCTCTTTCTCCGCCCCACCTCCCTTGCCTCTGCCCTGTGCCCTTGGGGCTGCTCTTGGCCAGGCAGCCTCAGTGGGAGCCAGCTCTGGCTGCAGCCCCAGCGGGGCCCCCAGGACAAGGCCCAGCAATTGAGAGGCCAATGGAAGCACTGGGCAGCAGCCGAACCCTCAGCAGAGTTGTTTGGACAATCATGGACTGGCCACAACTCCACTGCAGCCTCAATGGGAATGTTCCCCGTCCAAATTAGACTTCCAAAACATGTTGTTTGAGGGGGAGAGCAACAAAACACTCACTGTTTTCTCTTCCAGGAATACCCGATTCCAAAGCAGTACAACATGAACACAAGCCCCAAACAAAGCACACTTGCCAGTAACAGTAGCCAGCAGCCTGTTCCCTGACAGAAACCCCTTCTGAGGCCATCCTGGGCATTGGGAACAGGTCTTGTGGTGCCGGCTGCATCTGTGGGAGCGATGGGGAGTGTGAGCCCGTGCTGTGCTGCACTGCTGAGCTGGCAGCACGGTGGATACGGGCAGGACGTTCTCTGTTTCCCCCAGAGCTGGGGCCTGCAGGCACCCTGCCCGCCCTTGGCACAGGCTGTGCCACCCAAAAAAGCCCAGCAGGCCGGGAGGAGAGCCCGGGGGCAGCGCAGCTGCTTGGGCAGTGGCTGCTGCCAGGGACAGGGGCCAAAGCCATCCCTGAGCAGCCACTGCCACCCCTGGCCCTCCCTGCCCCCTGACAGCTCCCCCAGCCCCAGGGGACAGGCTCAGGCCCTGTCAGGACCCAGCACAGCCCCTGCCCAGTCGGGAGCCAGGGCTGGCTCTGGCCCTGGGCTGGCAGCAGGGCTCCCGCTCGGGGCTGCTCCTGTGCCTTGGGCCTCTGGGCACTCAGGGCCAGCTCCGCAGCAGCTGCAGCGCCAGGGACGTTGCTGCACCAGTCCCGTTTCCCCGGGGCTCTGAACCAGCTCCAGAGGCCTGGAAGCCCAGGCACCTCCAGCTTTGGCTGCTGCCGGGCCGGGCAAGGGCAGGCCCTGGGGGAAGAGCTGCTGCCACACAGCCCCGGCCAGGGCTGAGCCCGGCACAGCAATTACCTGCTGTGCCTGTGCCCGTGTCTGTCATTGCCTTCCTTCCTGCAGCTAGGGCTGCCAATGAGCCACTGCTTCTCCCTGGCTGTTCCTCCTCCTGAACAGCCTTTTGGTCCATCACTTGAAAAAGGAAAAAAGGGACAACAGGAACAAATGGAAATATTCCCCACTGGGGAGGTGGCACCTTCAGGAGGCAATGCTTGTCTAAGTCACAGGTAAAGATCAGGAAAAAGCCCAGGTAATTGGGGCTGGGCCAGTGCACTCCCTTGTGCAAACAGCTGCACTGCCTGATCTTCTCACAGACTGGGAAATGGCAGGGGATCTCAGGCCCACGGTACAGTTGGGGCACCCTGTCAGCTGATGCCAAATTCCATCCTGCAGAGGCTGGGGAGGAATTGCAGCCAGGCCAGGCTGGGAAACAGCCGTGCAGGGCGTGAAAGTAGCAGCGGGGCAGCGAGGCTGCCATGGATCCCTTCCTGCTGTGCCGGGCACGGCGTGTCCTGATGTGCAGCCAAAGCCCCCGGCTGCTGAGACCCAAGGGAAGCACGAGGGAAATGCACCCACCTTGTCCTCCGGGTGCTTCCTTCTGTGTTTCTCTCAGGAATTCATCTGCCTCATGAGACTTTTTGGCTGCAGTATCTTGGGTCTTTCCTTTTGGAGGACCTTAAGAGAAAGTGGTTCCATTTCCCAGGAATGGATCCCACAAGGGGAGGGCTCAGCCTGTGGGGTCAGCAGGGACACACTACTCACCCCTGCCATGGGAGCTGGGTTGGGGCCAAGCATCCAGCCCTGGAGCTGAAGAAGTCCTCCCTGCAGACACACCTGTAACTCAACAGCCACAGAAGCTTCTGCCATCTCTGCTGATCTGCACGGGCACCACTGAGCCGCAGGAGCGGTGAGGGGATCGTGCAGGGCGAGGGCACACACATGCATGGTTCTGTGCTGGCACCTGCAGCAATGCCTCCATGGCCAAGTTTGGGCTCTGAGCTGGCAGCTCTCCCAGGGGAAAGGCCTTGACCTACCCTCAGCATCTCCCAGAGCCTCCGTCCTGGATGTGGGGCCTTCACCAGCAGGTTCAGCTGCAAAGAAAGGCAGGACAGAAGAGCTCCTGTGGCACTGCAGGAGATCCTCAGGCTGCCCACAAAGCTCAGCCCCGGGGCACAGCCCTGGGCCCGGCCCCTTCCCTCTCTGCTCTTCTCTGTGTCTCCATAGAGCACATGGTAGGACACACTGGCATTGCACACGGGAAGAAGATTGAAAGCTAAATGCTCCTTCCTCCCACTGACAGCAATCCTGTGGGATCCCTCAGGGCTCCAGAAGGGAGCAGGGCAAGATTCTCAGAATCCCTCAGCCCTTCCATAATGTTAAGGGAAATGGCTTATGAGTGAGCTCTTGTCTCATTGACACTGATTATTCTGTCAAGAAAGCCACATGGAGGAATAGACTCCAGCATCCTCCAGGAATTTCAAGCCATTTTCCGGCAAGGCTTCAAAAAAATCAAAGTCATGATTCCAGTCTAGAAGGGAGCAGATATCAGAACGATATCAGTGGCATTCTAGGATCCCCTTCTGCCACAGGGAACTGGGCACTGCCAGGGGGTCGGCTAAGGCCATGGGAGCCAGATGGGAATGGACATGGCCAAAGGTGCACAGGGGCCTAGGGAGCTCTGGGCTGGCTCCTGGTCACTCTCCACACTCTTTCCCTGCCCTCAGCAACATCCCTGCTAGGGGTGGCTGGAGCACCACAGGGCCCCGGGGCTCTCTCCTTCACATACAAAAGAAATCCTCCCTAAAGCCCTGGGGAAAACGGCAGGAGGCATTGCCAGAGCTATCCCTCCCTCCCTCTGTCCCTCCTGCCCTCCTTCTGTGGGGACAGCTCCCACAGCCCAAGGGCAAACAGCCAGGCCCTCTCAGGACACACTGGAACCTTGCTCTCCCCCTCTGTCCTTTCCCCACCGTGGGCACCCCGTGCAGTCACTGCCAGGTTTCAGGACATGTCTCCCATGGAGGGACCCCAGCAGGACTGCTCAGTACCCGAGTGCCCTGAGCCTGCTCGGGATAATTCCCCTGGGCTGTGCTGCTCTAGTCCAGGCTGTGCCCGCACTGCCAAGCAGCAGAGAGGGCAGCTCAAGCCTCAGCAGGGCTCAGGCGCAGAGGCACAGCAATTACCTCCTGTGCCTGTGCCTTGTACAGCCTCCCTTCCTGCAGCAGAGGCTGGCACGGAACCACTGCTTCCTCTGGGAAGTGCTTCCATGTGCACAGGCTCTCCTTTCATTTCTGGAGAATGGGAAAGAGACAGCTGGATCAGATGGAAACATTCCTCACTGGAAATGGGGTAGGGGACAATTTCAGGAGGCATCACTTGTGAAAGGAATGGATAAGGATCAGAAAACACCCAGGATTTTGGGACAACCCAAGGCTGCTTCCTTCATCAAACAGCTCCAACATCTGATCTGCCTGGACACCAGGAAATTGTAGAGGATCTGAGGGTGGGCATGGAGTATGGTGCAATTAGGGCTGCCTATCAGCTGATGCCAAATTCCTTCCTGCAGAGGCTGGGCAGAAGCTGCAGCCAGGCCAGGCTGGGAAACAGCCCTGCAGGGTGTGAAAGCAGCAGCGGGGCAGCGAGGCTGCCATGGATCCCTTCCCGCTGTGCCGGGCACAGCGTGTCCAGATGTGCAGCCAAAGCCCCGGCTGCTGAGTCCCAGGGACAGCACAAGGGAAATGCACCCACCTTGCTTTCTCTGCAGACGTTCCTTCAGCATTTGCCACATGATTTCTAATGGGTCCTGGAATTTCTTGCCTGCCATGTCTTTGGTCTCTCCTATCGTAGGACCTTAAGAGAAAGTAGTTCAATTTCCCAGGAATGGATCTCACAAAAGCAGGGCTCAGCCTGAGGGGTCAGCAGGGACACACTACTCACTCCTGTGATGGGAGCTGGCCTTTTGTGCAGCATCCAAGGTAGGAGTTGGTGAAGTCGTCCCTGCAGACACATCTGGAACACAACAGCCACAGAAGCTTCTGTCACCTGGTCCTGACCAGTCAGTCAAACATTACGCCTTGGTGGAACAGTGAGAACATACCTGCAGAATGCCCAGAGGGTTTCACAACTTCATAGCGCCAGGCTAACGGAGAATCCTTCCCAGCATCCCAGTCTGGAAGAAAACCAAGATGAGAACTGTTTCCATTGTGTGCCAGGGCTGGCTCTGGCCCTGGGCTGGCAGCAGGGCTCCTGCTCGGGGCTGCTCCTGTGCCTTGGGCCTCTGGGCACTCAGGGCCAGCTCCGCAGCAGCTGCAGCGCGAGGGACGTTGCTGCACCAGTCCCGTTTCCCAGGGCTCTGAACGAGCTCCTGAGGCCTGGAAGCCCAGGCACCTCCAGCTTTGGCTGCTGCCGGGCCGGGCAAGGGCAGGCCCTGGGGGAAGAGCTGCTGCCACACAGCCCCGGCCAGGGCTGAGCCCAGCACAGCAATTACCTGCTGTGCCTGTGCCCGTGTCTGGCATTGCCTTCTTTCCTGCAGCAGAGGCTGGCACTGAAGATGGAGTGCTTCCTTCAAGAAATGCCACCTTCCACTGAAGCACTATGTCCATCTCTTGACAAAGGAAGGGAAACAGCTGCATCAGATGGGGCTGTTCCCAGTTGGGTGGTGGTATCTGAGGTAATATTTGTGAAATTTATGGAGCAGGAAAATGGGCAGGTTACAGTGGCATGATGTGAGCACTTCCACCTCCAAACAGCCACCCTTTCCTAATCTGTAGGGCTGGATATAGTGGGGGATCTCAGGGTGTGATACAGTTTGGGCTGCCTGTCAGCTGATGCCAAATGCCTTCCTGCAGAGGCTGGGGAGGAAGTGCAGCCAGGCCAGGCTGGGAAACAGCCCTGCAGGGTGTGAAAGCAGCAGCGGGGCAGCGAGGCTGCCATGGATCCCTTCCTGCTGTGCCGGGCACGGCGAGTCCAGATGTGCAGCCAAAGCCCCCGGCTGCTGAGTCCCAGGGACAGCATGAGGGAAATGCACCCACCTTGTCTTGTCTGCAGGAGTTCCTTCAGCTCTTGCCTCATCTGTTTGGATGGTTCCAGGGATATCTTATCTGTTGTATCTTGGATTTTCCCTGTTGGAGTAACTTAGAGTAAAATATTTCCATTTCCCAGGAATGGATCCTACAAAACCAGGGATCAGCATGTGCAGTCAGCAGGACACACTACTCACCACTCTGATGGGAGCTGGGCTTTTGTGCAGCTTCCAAGGTAGGAGCTGGAGAAGTCCTCCCTGTAGACACATCTGTAACACAACAGCCACAGAAGCTTCTGTCACCTGGTTCATGCCCAGTTGTCTACAATTCTTCCTTGGTGGCACACTGAGAACATACCTGCAGGAGGCTCCAAGGGCTTGGAAACTTTATTCATCCAAGCTAATGGAGAAGCCTTCCCGGCAACCTCATCTAGAACGGAGCACAGATGAGAACACTTTCCAGGGTGTGCTGGGATCCCTTTCTGCCACAGGGAACTGGGCACTGCAAGGGTAAAGCTGTGGGAGCCAGATGTGAACAGAGACATGGCCAAAGGTGCACAGGGTCCTGGGGAGCTCTGGGCTGGCTCCTGGTCACTCTCCACACTCTTTCCCTGCCCTCAGCAACATCCCTGGGAGGGGTGGCTGGAGAAATGCAGGGCCCTGGGACTCTCTCCCTCATACACAGAAGAAATCCTCCCTGAAGCCCTCGGGAAAACTGCAGCAGGCAGTGCCACAGCTATGCCTCCCTCCCTCCCTCCCTCCCTCCCTCCCTCCCTCCCTCCCTCCCTCCCTCCCGCCCTCCTTCTGCTGGGACAGCTCCCAGATCCCAAGGGCAAACAGCCAGGTCCTCTCAGGACACACTGGAGCCTTGCTCTCCCCCTCTGTCCTTTCCCCACCGTGGGCACCCCGTGCAGTCGCTGCCAGGTTTCAGGACATGTCTCCCAAGGAGGGACCCCAGCAGGACTGCTCAGTACCCAAGTGCCCTGAGCCTGTTGGGGATAATTCCCCTGGGCTGTGCCGCTCTAGTCCAGGCTGTGCCCGCACTGCCAAGCAGCAGAGAGGGCAGCTCAAGCCTCAGCAGGGCTCAATCCCAGAGGCACAGCGATTACCTCCTGGGCCTGGGTCTGGCATGGCCTCCCTTCCTGCAGCAGAGGCTGGCATGGAACCACTGCTTCCTCTGGGTAATGCTTCCATGTGCACAGGCTCTCCTTTCATTTCTGGAAAAAGGAAAAGGCACAGCTGGATCAGATGGAAACATTCCTCATTAGGAATGGGCCATGGATCCCTTCCCGCTGTGCCGGGACAGTCTCATCCAGATGTGTAGCCAAAGCCCCCGGCTGCTGAGTCCCAGGGGAAGCATGAGGAAAATGCACCCACCTTGTCCTCCCTGCCACATTTCCTTCAGCTCTTGCTTCGTCTGTTTGGGGGGTTCCAGGGATATCTGGTCTGTTCTGTCTTGGATCTTCCCTGTCGGAGAACCTTAGAGAAAAATATTTCCATTTCCCAGGAATGGATCCCACAAAAGCAGAGCTCAACTTGTGTGGTCAGCAGGGACACACTACTCACCCCTGCCATGGGAGCTGGGTTGGGGCTGAGCATCCAGCGCTGGAGCTGGAGAAGTCCTCCCTGCAGACACACCTGTAACTCAACAGCCACAGAAGCTTCTGCCATCTCTGCTGATCTGCACGGGCACCACTGAGCTGCAGCAGCAGTGAGGGGATCGTGCAGGGCGAGGGCACACACGTGCATGGTTCTGTGCTGGCACCTGCAGCGCTGCCTCCGTGGCCAAGTTTGGGCTCTGAGCTGGCAGCTCTCCCAGGGGAAAGGCCTTGACCTACCCTCAGCATCTCCCAGAGCCTCAGTCCTGGATGTGGGACCTTCACCGGCAGGTTCAGCTGCAAAGAAAGGCAGGACAGAAGAGCTCCTGTGGCACTGCAGGAGATCCTCAGGCTGCCCACAAGGCTCAGCCCTGGGGCACAGCCCTGGCCCCGGCCCAGCCCCTTCTCTTTCTGCTCTTCTCTGTGGCTGCACAGAGCACACGGAAGGACACACTGGCATTGCACACGGGAGGAAGATTGAAAGCTAAATGCTCCTTCCTCCCACTGACAGTGATCCTGTGGGAGCCCTCAGGCCTCCAGAAGGGAGCAGGGCAAGGTTTCCAGATTCTTTCAACCTTAAGATTATGATAACATTAATGGTTTATAAGTGATCTTTTGTTGCATTGATCCTGATTATTCACTCAGGAAAGGCTGAATGAAAACTTGCCTCCAGCATCCTCTAGGAACTTCAAACCATCATTCATCAGGACTTCCTGAGAACCCATGTCACAATTCCAGTCTAGAAGGGAGCAGAGATCAGAAACATTTCCATGGTGTGCTGGGATCCCCTTCTGCCACAGGGAACTGGGCACTGCAGGGGTCTTGGGTAAGGCTGTGGGAGCCAGATGGGAATGGACATGGCCAAAGGTGCACAGGGTCCTGGGGAGCTCTGGGCTGGCTCCTGGTCACTCTCCAACCTCTTTGCAGGCCCTTTGCAACATCTCTGGAGGGGTGGCTGGAGTAGCCCAGGGCCCGTGGGGTCTCTCTCCCTCCCACAGAGGAAACCCTCCCTAAAGCCCTGGGCAAAACCATTCCCAGCGCTTCCCAGGGAGCAGGGAGCGCTGTGCCGGGAAAGGGCAGCCAGGCTGCCGGCTCACCTGCTCGCCGCGCTTGCAGCGGAGCAGCCTGGGCAGCCCTGGCAGGCAGGGCTACGGCCAGGAGCAGCAGGAGTAGGAGGCGCAGAGCAAGGGCCATGGTGCCTTGTCCTCCGCCAGTCCCGCAGCTCTTGCTGCCACCGCTGTCCCGACACCGCTGTCCCAACGTCAGCACCGCTGCTGCCACCGCCGCTGCTGCCGCAACAGTTGTGCTCAGGGACTGACTGCTGGCTCCTTGTGCTGCTGTGCAACCACGGGTCTCTGGCACCTCTGGCACCTCTGTGACCTCAGGGCCTGCTGAGAGCTCAACCTGCTGTGACCCCAGAGCCCTGCTGTGACCTCATGGCCTCAGCTGTACCCCCAGAGTGTGCGCCCTTCCGCATGAATGGACTGCCCTGATTGTAAATGTTTTGCTTCATCAAAGGGCCATTGCTCAGCAAAAACTTTGTTTTGCCTGCTAACATTGCTGGTCAGGCTGCATCCCTCAAGATGCTCTTGATTGTTGCAGTTCAAATTTATTGTATTGATTCCATTTCAAGTCTTGTTTAAGGGCTCTGTTGTGCCCCCATGTTTTTCCTGAGTTGGTTTACCTGTGGGTTTTACCCTCGCTCCAAACTGTCCCTCATGCCCTTCCCCACCCCTTGTTCCAGCTCTTTCCCTGCCTGTCAAGGCAACCCAGCCCCTTGGTTCCCAAACCTTTGGGCTAATCCCTGATTGCAACTCCCCTTTGGAATTCCCCTACTCCTGGAAGCCCCATTGGCCCTTGTGACCCATCCTCTCCACCCTCCTACCCCAACTGGCCCCAGACACTTGATGTAATCCCCTCACTCCTCTCCTGAGGATTCCCTATTGGTTCATTGTTTGCATCCACCCCATGACTTGTATGTGTACAAAACCCCTTGGGCAGTACAGCTAGGGGCTTCTCATCCTGTTCTCTTCACCTGGACTAAGCTGTTCCTTGCAGAACCTGAAGACGGGACGCCTCCTCCTTTCTCCTGTGCCTCGTCCCTGTCGTGGCTTGTGTCTGGCACTGGAGAGCAAGTGGCACTAAAGGTTCTGCCTCTGGTAAATCCCCATAGCGAGGCAGTTCCCGACTCCTGCCGTAGTGCCGGAGTTCTAAGAGCTAGCCCAGGTTCCAGCACTCACTTCACTAATGTACCGAATACCCCTTCTTCAGTGCCTGCTCTGGTGCTCTGCCAGCTCACACAGCAGAGTGTGATTCACATACTGCAGCCCAGAGTTAGGTTGTTGCAACGTTGAAATGGGTGTGGTTGGCAGGATCCCCGGGCATAAATCACTACAGAACTAAAGCAAATGTGTGCACTGTCCCAGGCTGGACTTGAATAGACACAGGAATTGTGGAAAGATGAGGACAAGATAGCAGAGAACAATGGAAAAACCAGCTGAAAATGAGGACATGCTAAAGGAGTTATTTGTGCACAATTGGGGGTATATTTTTCTTGGGTGCAAAGCAAAATGAAAAGCTCCTAAATGCCCAAAAGATGAGAACTGTGTGTGGTAAATAGGTATGATTCATGCTGACAAAATTGAAACAGTAATCAATATTGATAAAGTAATTAATATTTGGAAACAATAAAACAGTTAAAGGTGTAATATCAAGCAAGAAAGGGAGAGGAGGGTTTCCCCCCTCTCCCCACCGTTCTCCTGCAGATGTTCAGAACAGGAGGAAGCAAGAGATAACTATGACTAAATTTAGTTGGAAGAGAGGAGAATTTGGTTGGACAGCAGGCAAATGTTGATTATACGAGATCCACTGCTTTAATGTTAGAACACAATATTGGCTTATACTGTAGCATCTTGGTGCGCGTGTGTAATCCAAAAGGTGAACTACAGGACATGGAGGAAGAGGAGAGGTCTTCCTCAAAGAAGATCCCCAAAGAGTGGTACAACTTACTTAAAGAAGTGTGGAGCATGCGTGGTAAAGGTGATGATGAGGGCAGTGATACAAGTGTGACGAATCGAAAATGGGAGGAGATGGTAATGACATACAGCATAAAAAGGGGAATTTTGGCTTGACACGCTAGTACGTGAGGTGACAGGGGTCCAAAAGCCCTGCATTCCGTACCTCACGCATACCCCGCATGGTTGTTTTTGCTCATACGCTATTATCAGGACCAAATTATTCGCAATTTAAACCAAAATATATAGTCAGTGTTTCGAGTGTATTCAATGGTGTATATATATTAAGTTACATAATTAAAAGTGGTGATACATTTAATTTTTTTGATTGGATAATTGGGCAAATATAACATGTGGAATGTCCTCCACAGCAGAGTGTCAGACCTCAGGATCTTTTTAAACAATTTTATCAAGGTGGAACTGTGGCGGCTTCAGCTGGTGCCTCTGGGGGACCTTGAACAAAGAACCCCTGAGCTTTTCTACCTTCCCAGGTGAAGTGTGATAGTCTGAGGTCTTCCTGCTGTGTCCGAGTGCCGGGCCACTGGCTGGCACCACAGGTCCCCAGACCCTCTGCTGAGGGTCTCCTACAGTCAAGTTTAGTCTGTCACATTTGGCTTTTCTCTCTGATCCACCACCAGGACCAAAGATCACACGGTCGTGAGGATGTAAAAATGCCTGTTCCTTCTGGAACATTGCTGTTGTGTGACAGCCGTGCAGGCAGAGCGGGCAGCTGTAGGGATACTGACTCGCTTCCCTGGTCCCAGCCGTGCTGCATCCATCGAGCTGCTGGGTGTTGGTGCTCGCTGGGACGCGGCCCGGCCCGGCACCACGGGAGTTAGGAAGGGTCTTGAAGGAATTCCCACGCGTTAAAGCAGACGATTTAGCCTGGGATTTTAAGTTGTTTCTCAGTTAACCTTGTAAAAGGCCAAAACAAGTCTCCTATGAATTCTGTCCCTGTCAAGTTCAGTTCTGCCCCAAAAGCCCCTCAGCATTCTCAGGGCAGTGGCAGGAGCCGGGTGCTGGCCCGGAGCCCCGCTGGCCGGGGAGAGCACGGCCCAGAGCGAGCCCCTGCTGCCCGGGATGGCCACAGGCCCGGGGGAGCCGGGCGGGCAACGCCAGGGCCCTGTCCAGGGCTCCTGGGGCTCCTCTGGCATCTGTTCCGTCCCCTCGGGCGCTGAGCGGTGCCCGTCCCGCGGGGCTGTCTGTGCCCGGCCCCAAAAGAGGCAGGGCCGGGGCTGTGGCCCCTGGGCTGGCGGTGCCGCCTGCCCGGCGCTCAGCACCGCCCGTGCCGTGTCGGTGCAGCGTGACCCGGCGGGGCAGCTCCGCCTCGGCGCCTCGCCACTGCCATCCCGGCACGGCGGCTGGCCCTGGGCCGCGGCAGCCCCGAGCCGCACGGGCCCGGGAGGGACTGCCGGAGGTCCCCGTCCCCTGTGTGCCTCAGCAGACACTCCAGCCCCACTGCGTGCAGCAGGAGGGACACAAAGCACCTGCACGCTTACGAGAGTCCACAGCCCTTTCTACATGTGAAATGAGACCCCAGAACCGTGACATGTGCCTCAGGAGA